>NC_134360.1:181704795-182304795 GCF_048569485.1 Anomaloglossus baeobatrachus | reverse complement strand
CATAGCCTCCTCTTTTTCAAGGGACCAAAAGTAATTGGACAAGGGACTCTAAGGGCTGCAATTAACTCTGAAGGCGTCTTCCTCGTTAACCTGTAATCCATGAAGTAGTTAAAAGGTCTGGGGTTGATTACAGGTGTGTGGTTTTGCATTTGGAAGCTGTTGCTGTGACCAGACAACATGCGGTCTAAGGAACTCTCAATTGAGGTGAAGCAGAACATCCTGAGGCTGAAAAAAAAAGAAAAATTCCATCAGAGAGATAGCAGACATGCTTGGAGTAGCAAGATCAACAGTCGGGTACATTCTGAGAAAAAAGGAATTGACTGGTGAGCTTGGGAACTCAAAAAGGCCTGGGCGTCCACGGATGACAACAGTGGTGGATGATCGCCGCATACTTTCTTTGGTGAAGAAGAACCCGTTCACAACATCAACTGAAGTCCAGAACACTCTCAGTGAAGTAGGTGTATCTGTCTCTAAGTCAACAGTAAAGAGAAGACTCCATGAAAGTAAATACAAAGGGTTCACATCTAGATGCAAACCATTCATCAATTCCAAAAATAGACAGGCCAGAGTTAAATTTGCTGAAAAACACCTCATGAAGCCAGCTCAGTTCTGGAAAAGTATTCTATGGACAGATGAGACAAAGATCAACCTGTACCAGAATGATGGGAAGAAAAAAGTTTGGAGAAGAAAGGGAACAGCACATGATCCAAGGCACACCACATCCTCTGTAAAACATGGTGGAGGCAAGGTGATGGCATGGGCATGCATGGCTTTCAATGGCACTGGGTCACTTGTGTTTATTGATGACATAACAGCAGACAAGAGTAGCCGGATGAATTCTGAAGTGTACCGGGATATACTTTCAGCCCAGATTCAGCCAAATGCCGCAAAGTTGATCGGACGGCGCTTCATAGTACAGATGGTCAATGACCCCAAGCATACAGCCAAAGCTACCCAGGAGTTCATGAGTGCAAAAAAGTGGAACATTCTGCAATGGCCAAGTCAATCACCAGATCTTAACCCAATTGAGCATGCATTTCACTTGCTCAAATCCAGACTTAAGACGGAAAGACCCACAAACAAGCAAGACCTGAAGGCTGCGGCTGTAAAGGCCTGGCAAAGCATTAAGAAGGAGGAAACCCAGCGTTTGGTGATGTCCATGGGTTCCAGACTTAAGGCAGTGATTGCCTCCAAAGGATTCGCAACAAAATATTGAAAATAAAAATATTTTGTTTGGGTTTGGTTTATTTGTCCAATTACTTTTGACCTCCTAAAATGTGGCGTGTTTGTAAAGAAATGTGTACAATTCCTACAATTTCTATCAGATATTTTTGTTCAAACCTTCAAATTAAACGTTACAATCTGCACTTGAATTGTGTTGTAGAGGTTTCATTTCAAATCCAATGTGGTGGCATGCAGAGCCCAACTCGCGAAAATTGTGTCACTGTCCAAATATTTCTGGACCTAACTGTAGATAATTATCCTAAACAAAAGTCATAAAACACATTTAACTACCTCAAAAAGCACAAGCTGAAGGTTTTACAGTGCCCTCACAATCCCCTGATCTGAACATGATTGGCAATCTGTGGCTAGACCTCTAAAGAGCAGTGTATGCGAGACGAGCCAGGAATCTCACAGAACTGGAAGATGTCTCTAAGGAAGAATGAATGAAAATCCCTCAAACAAGAGTTGAAAGACTTTTGGCTGCTACAAAAAGCATTTACAAGCTGTGATACTTGTCAAAGGGGGTGCAACTAGGTGCTAACCATGCAGGGTGCCCAAACTTTTGCATCGGACCATTTTCCTTTTTTGTTAATTTTAAAATGTAAAGTATGGAAATATTTTTTTTTTGCTTAACACTAGAAGTCCCAGAGAGGGGTCATTTAATATTTCTACCTTTGGAAACCAGACATGGGTTGAATGACCTGAAGGATTTTAGCTAATATCCTATAATCACCGTCTTTTGTTCTGTAATTAAGGCCATTACTGTCGCACCACAGGAGGTTGTTTTCCATTGAGTTTAGCCATTTAGTTTCTAGTTAGTTCTATTCAGTTTATTGTATTGTCATTTGACCCTCTTTTGGGACTTCAGGGGGGAGCTCGAAATTTCTGGGACTTCTAGTGTGAAACTATAAAGGAAATGTGTCATCTCTAACTTTATGCCGTTTAGAGATCATTTCGTCTTCAACTTGCTTAACTGTTCACAATAACAGTCATTTTGACTAGGGGTGCCAAAACGTTTGCATGCCACTGTATTTCATCTTTTGGTAGAGTCTCCGGAGGCCCCAGTATGCATAAGATAGTCACTTGGATTGAAAAGAAACATTGATACTTGCAGGAGAGATGGTCCACTTGCACTTTGGGTGAATTATACTTAGTCCTTTTATGACAGATCCATAAGTTTATTAGAATAGATGATAAGTTGACAGGCTGTGAACATTTGGTTGTCAAACTGTATCAGCCGCTCACACCACAGTATCCCATATCTTCACAGTCAGAGATATTTCTCATGTCTGGATCGCAATGTTCACTAGAGCAGATGCCATCGTAGAAAGAGTTAAATTCCTTCTTTTTAGACATGAACTGGGCAAACTCTCGACTCTATGAATGGAGGTCATATCATTATTTTATTCCTGAGGAGGTGGCTGGGTTCCAGGTGACACCTGTTCCAAATGTTCAGATAAGGGGGGGAATGGATCAGCTAGCGCATAAATTAGCACCTGATGACAGACTTAACTAGAAGACTGACCTGCACACAGCTTATCTTCTCAGCAAGGGGTGGGAGAGGTAAATATGTGTGGAACAGAAAGAGGATTCAAGATCAGATTCCACTGCACATCCAGCAATATCGTGAGTGCAGATACAAGACCAGAACTTCAGCTTAAGTCAAATGTGTCCATGGGAGCCCCTTCACCTGACGGAGGCCAAGTGTGTCCTAGGCTATATGCGCACGCTGCAGTTTTTACTGCACCCAGACTGCAACCTAAACTGCACCTTGTCCCAGAGAGCCTGGAAATGTAAAAAAAAAACAGTTGTAATTTTTGGTACGCTTGTTAATTCTGAATTTGATGCGTTTTTTTTGTGAAAAAATAGTGATGCTTGGACTGGACTGTGAAGTCCGACCCCTGCCTTTGGTTGGACACTCGAGAAATAAAAAAATAACGTAAAAGTAAAGAAAAAAATAATAAAGCAAGCGCAATTTACTTACCGAGTCGTCTGCGCGGCTGTACATTGCTCAGGCATCTGCTCATTCTTCTTCTGGGGCCACTCATTAAGCTAATGAATATTCACTGCTTCCCCTGCCCACTGGCATCTGTGATTGGTTGTAGTCAGACAGTGCACCCAGCCTGTGTGACAGCCTGTCTGATGCTTCCAATCACAGACCCTTCTGTGGGTCTATAGCGTACAGTAAAAATAAATAAATTAATTAAAAAAAAAAATGGTGTTTGGTCCCCCCAATTTTGATAAGGTAAGACCAGACAACTAGGGGGCTGGTATTCTCAGGCTGGGAAGACCCATCTTATATGGAGCCACCCCAGCCTAAAAATATCAGCCTGCAGCTGCCCAAGATTATTGCATCCATTAGATACGACAACGCCAGCATTTTACCCGCCTCTTCCCGATTGCCCTGGTAAGGTGGAAATCAGGGTAATAGGGGGTTAATCTCAGCTCACAGCTAACACTAAGCCCTAGATTGGTAAAGACAGGCATCTATGAGACACCCCCATCACTAATCTGTAAGTGAAAAGAAATAAACACAAAACACCCCAAAAATTCTTTATTTGAAATAAAATAAAAACACCCTCTTTCATCCCTTTATTAACTCCCAAAACTTCCCTGCAGGTCCAACGTAATCCACACGAGGTCCCACGATGATTCAGTTCTGCTACATCTGAGTCTGGAGAGATCGAAAACATTGTCAGATATCTCCAGGCTCCAGGAAACCCTGACAAGCAGGACCTGGCTGGCAGCAGTGACATCACTCAGTTCACTGCAGGTCATACCCGGGTTCTCATGGTATGACCTCCGGTGACCTGAGTACCGCACTCTAGTCATCTCATCCCCCCCTCGACCGGCACTGTCAGAGTTAAAGGGCTGGCGGGGTGCAGGGCATGGCCCCGCGCTTTAACCGTGACAATGCTGGCAAGGGAGAGGGGGATGTGGGGCAGCCTTGCACTCCCCTCACTCAGGCCGACACTGTCAGTAAAGGGCTGGAGGAGTGCGGGGCACGGACCCACGCTTTAACAGTGACAGTGTCGGCTGGGAGTCTGAGAGTATGAGACTGCCAGATACCTCCTATCATCCCCTCTCCCTGGCCTCCACTGTTAGTGAGAGTCCGGTATGACCTCTGGTAAACTGAGTGATGTCACTGCTGCCAGCTGGATCCCACTTGTCAGTGTTTCCTGGAGCCTGGAAAGATCAGACATATTTTCGGTCTCTCAAGGATCAGATGTAGCAGAGCTAAATCATCGTGGGATCTCGTGTGGATTACCTCAGACCTGCGGGGACATTTTTGAGGATAATAAAGGGGTGAAAAAGGGGTCTTTGTCTTTTATTTCAAATAAAGGATTTTTATGGTGTTTGTGTTTATTTCTTTTCACTTACAGATTAGTGATGGGGATGTCTCATAGACGCCTCTCATTACTAATCAAGGGCTTAGTATCAGCTGTGAACTGAGATTAACCCCTTATTACCCTGATTGCCATCGCACCAGGGCAGTCGGGTAGAGCCAGGTAAAGTGCTGGAGTTGCCGCATCTAATGGATGCGACAATCCTGGATGGCTGCAGGCTAATATTTTTAGGCTGGGGGCTCCCAATAATGTGGGTCACCCCAGCCTGAAAATACCAGCTGCCAGCTGTCTGGTTTTATCTTGGTTGGTTATCAAAATTGAGGGTGACCACAAGCTGTTTTTTTAAATATATTTATTCTTACTGTACGCTATAGACCCGCAGACTGGGTCTGTGATTGGAAAGTGACAGACAGGCTGTCACACAGCAAGGGGTGCATCTGACTGCAACCAATCACAGATGCCGGTGGGCGAATGAAACAGTGAATATGTATAAGCCTAATGAGTTGCCCCGAAAAAAAAATGAGAGGCTGCGGGAGCAGTGTGATAGCCACGCCGGTAATCTAGGAGTATGAAATGATTCTAGTCCCCATAGATAATATGGTTACCAGCATCCAAACAGATATCGGGGATCAATTCCCCGCCGTCCCTGAATCGGCGGGAGATTGATCTGTGAATCCTCCCATAACCAGTGAGAAATACAGGGACAGAACGCAAAAAGAATGAACATGCTGCATTTTTTTTGTCAGAAGTTTGTGACAAATAAACTGCAGACAAAAAAACCTGCAACGTGCGCACTGCAAATCTGAATTCTCATAGACTTTTCTGGGAAGTCAAAAGTCAGCACTTTCTGACAACAAAACTGAACCAAAAAATGTGTCAAAAATCGCAGCGTGCGCATATATATCCCATTTGTGTGTATCAGCTCACCGTGATTACGCTCACTCCTGGCTTCTCCCTGGAGCACGGACAGGCGCTGCCACAGCCCAATATTGCAAGAAAAAGAAGAAGAATCCAGCTCTTCAGGCGAAGAAAGCCACGGTCTTTATTTTAACATGCAGAAACAACAGATAGCATGACCAGCACTACGCGTTTCAGGTGAAACAACCACCCTTAATCATGATTAATCGTGATTGTTTCACCTGAAACGCGTAGTGATGGTCATGCTATCTGTTGTTTCTGCATGCTAAAATAAAGACCGTGGCTTTCCTCGCCTGAAGAGCTGGATTTTACTTCTTTTTCGTGCGCATATAACCTTAAGCCTTTGTTTGCTGTCTATTACATACAGATGGATCCCACAAAAAATACATGTGTGTTTTCATATAGACGCCTATGAACATCATCTGTAGCTCTGTGACTATATATATGGGGAATCCTTTAGAGCAGGACTTCTCAAACTTTTTCTACATGGAACTCATCAGACAGAAAAACCTTCAGTAGGATCAGTCAATGATATAATTAAACATGCAGTATATCCCAGTTTTCCTTTTTTATCTTCCGAACCAAAGCCCCCCATTAAATTAAGAAGTTAATAAGCAGGTGGAATAGGCAGGAACATAGAAACTAAAAAGTATAAACCAATCTTAACAGTATATAGGTCAACAACATGTTTATCTCCTTCCCAATATTTGACAGTCGGGTGGGACACGCTGGTCTGTCATCCTATGTCACCTAACATGGTGAGATCACGGGGTGCCCATGGGTTTCCATGGTAACCGTGGATCTGCTGAAGACCTCCACCCCTGTCATTACAGTTACGATGCTGCTATGAGGACCTGCCCGTGTGGCTAGGGTTCATAGAAGACTGTAATTTTCACTATATACTGCAGTGTTGTTGGATAGTGCAAACAATCAGACAATTGCAAGTTCAAGTTTTCGAAGGGGATTAACAAAAAATGTAGGTTTTTTTTATTAAAAAGTATACAAGTTTGAATCACTCTCATTAAATATAAAAAAAATTGCATTAGATGCTGAAAATATGCAGATAAAAATTGCTAATTTTGTCAAAGCCAAATACCAGGAACTATCAAAAACAAAGCAGCTTTATTTAAAGGGAACCAACCACCAGATTTTTGCCCTCTAAACTAGAGGCAGAGCCATAATTGCGCTATCATGCTGATTAAATTGATACCTTTAGCTGAGAAATCCGAAGCTTTATTGCAGAGCAATCTTTGTCCAAACTTTCCAAAATTACATCACTGGTGCAGTGACTTGAGCACTGGGGCGGGACTTTGTAGGTTAGGTCCTCCTTTATCATTCCTCCTCCTGCCTTGTTTCGTTTTCTTTATTTAAATTTTGGGTCGCCACTACCATTACTGCTATTGTGATGGTGTCATTAATAAAATGGTGCTGGATTCAGTGTATTGGCATACCGCGATCTCCAGCGCCATTTTATTGAAGACACTGTGGAGACAAATATGAGCGGTGGCAGCGCATAGTTATCTCCACAGTCTCCTCAGTAAAATGGCGCTGGAGATCGTGGCAGGCGCATGCGCTGTTTCCGGCGTCATGTTATTGAAGACAATGTCACACTAGCAATGCACATGCACTGCCAACAGTGGTAATAGCGGCGTCAGCACAAAATTTACATAACGAAAAGGAGGCAAGGCAGGAGGAGGACTGATAAAGGAGGACCCAACCCACAAAGGCTCACCTCGATGCTAATGCCTGTGCACACATTACATCATTTTTGAAAGTTTGGACAAAGATTGCTCTCCTTAAAGACTGGGATTTCTCAACTAAAGATATAATTTTAATCAGCATCCTAGCGCAATTATGGCACTGCCTCTACTTTGTAGGGCAAAAACCTGGTGGTTCGTTCCCTTTAAAACACGACACACCAAAAAGAGACAAGAACCACAGTATCACAAATGTAAACATGTAAAAAACACACAAAAAAACACAATGAAAAAAACCCCTCAAGTAACCTAATTTACCTAATAGGTACAATTAAAGAATATCAGTAAAATCAAAAACTCATCAAAAGCTCATTGTGAGAATGTAGCCTAAAGGCATTGCCTAATTTATTAAATAATTAAATTCAGAAACTCTATGGGGACATTTTCAATTAGTAGGAGTCCATCATTTGGGACCTCTATGAAATAGTGAAAGCTTCTAGGGTGTCTCTAGAGGTCCTGACCCAGCCATACAAAACCTTGACAGCCCCAGACCTTATAGCCCTGCCCTAAGGTGGTTGCACGCCTACCAGGTGCCCTCACAAATATAGCTGTGGACTCCTTGTGATCATTTATTTTTGGGGGAGCCTGCTAACAAAAAGGGAATGTGCAAAGTGGACGGCCCCAGGGTGCTGCCAAGATTCATCCCAACTCTACAATTTGGGATATAAATAGTTGGCTCTACTTGCACTCTGGCTTCACATAATAATGTGCAAATATCTCAAAATCCTTTTCTTTGCTTCATTTGGAAACTGATGAAATTACATTTACCCCCCTTCATTTAATGTTGCTTTTAATGTTGGCAACCTGTGTAGTCTTTCAGGATAATAACTCTAAATTATATTTATCCTTTCTCTCCACGAAGGTCTAAGATAAAAAAAAGGAAAACACAGACATTTTCCAAAATTATCAAAATTGGTTTTATTTGGATGACTTTCAAAATAATGTAAGGTTTCAGAAAGAAATTCATACAGAGCTCCAAACTCGTTGGCAGCCATGAAATAGAACTATTGTGTTCTATGGATAAGTGTGGCTCACATTGGTGAGCGCTATCTTGATAACCCCCTTATATTTTCAGCATTAGCAGGCGTACAAAAGTCTGTTGTGTATGCAGCCAAGAAGCAGATAGGCACCAGGGGCAGCCTGTCAACTTACTGTAGGATGTGTGGCGCCCCAGGACCTGGTCGCCACAACAGCATTGCCCTCCCAAAGGGTTAATGCTGAGCCTGGGGGTAATTGGGAGGTCTATTGGCCAGTAAGTTTAACATCCAACGCAGTTCTCCCTCCGGCCAGCAGGGGGAGCTCTGAACCTGGAATTCCAGGGAGGATTCCTTAAGTCTGACCTGAGGGAGGAAGTAGTAGTCAGTCTGTAGAGAGAAGTGATAGCAAGCAGACGCAGAGTGTGCTGTCCTGTGGATCTGGGGCCTAGAGCTGGAGCAGCTTGGCCCAGGGAAGCAGGAGTAGCAGAGAGGCAGAGAAGAGACTCGGACATCGGAGTCTGTGGCCACCAGGGCTTAAAATACTCCCTGGTAGCCGAATCCGAAGGGCAGGAGAGCTGCAAGCACCTGGCCCATAAACAGCCCGAAGGTACAGCTGCATCATCAGGGCCCGGTGTGGACTCCAGCAGAGAAGCACCAGAGAGGGCCTGCGCAGCCTACCACAGAGGGAAAGGGACGTACCACCGGTCCCAGCAGCAAGAGGGCCATTGCTAGATCCAGAGAGCAGGGTCCTATAATAGTAAAGAAAAGAACAGGAGTAGGCCTCATACTCAGCTGGCCAAAAAGATCACCCCAAGTACTTCCAGGCCGACTGGATCCCCTTCACCTGTGACGGTCTCCCAGGACTGGACTGTTCTTAAAGTAAAAGAGGAGAAGGTAAAGAGACTGTTGTTTGTGCCTGGTTCTTTCATTGCCTGTCGGCCCTGCACTGTGTTATCCACACAACACCATAGACTTTCACGAGCACCAACAGTGTCCCCGGGGCACTGCTCCACCTGTGGGGAGCAGTACCACCATTGCTGCCGTATCATCACCCCGGAGGCCTCACACAGCAGCGGCGGCTTAATAGCCGCAAACCACAGGTGGCGTCACAAAACAAATACTTTAATTGCTCCCAAGTCACCAGCCATATTTAAACTGACACCCACCAGGGCCACGGAGTCAGGCCCCGCCACCACTGACTACCCCCGGACTAGTCCGGCCCGGCACCGGGTGTCCCATAGCCCTGGGGTGGGCGAGTCAGATGCATTTTTTAGAGTGCTGACATATAAGTAGGATATCCCATCACTTAATGATCCAAACTCCTGGACCTCCATGGATCCTTAGAGTGAATGGGCCACATCAGGGCTAAGTCATCGTTGGAGAACAGCATCTTTGGGCACCTGGCTATGCAGGGAATTGCAGTCAGTCTCATACAGTTGAATGGAATGGAGAAATTTTGGTTAGGTAAGGATATAAATATTAGGTAAGCTAATTTTACAGAGGTTGTCCACAACAATAAAAAGTTATCATAGTATCATAGTATCATAGTTTTTAAGGTTGAAGGGAGACTCTAAGTCCATCTAGTTCAACCCATAGCCTAACATGTTGATCCAGAGGAAGGCAAAAAAACCCCAATGTGGCAAACAAGTTCCAATGGGGAAAAAATGTCCTTCCTGACTCCACATCCGGCAATCAGACTAGTTCTCTGGATCAATACCCTGTCATAAAATCTAATATACATAACTGGTAATATTAAATTTTTCAAGAAAGGCGTCCAGGCTCTGCTTAAATGTTAGTAGTGAATCACTCATTACAACATCATGCGGCAGAGAGTTCCATAGTCTCACTGCTCGTACAGTAAAGAATCCTCGTCTGTGATTATGATTAAACCTTCTTTCCTCAAGACGTAGCGGATGCCCCCGTGTTCCAGTCGCAGGCCTAGGTGTAAAAAGATCTTTGGAAAGGTCTCTGTACTGTCCCCTCATATATTTATACATTGTGATTAGATCCCCCCTAAGCCTTCGTTTTTCCAAACTAAATAACCCCAAGTTTAATAACCTGTCTTGGTATTGCAGCCCACCCATTCCTCTAATAATCTTGGTCGCTCTTCTCTGCACCCTCTCCAGTTCAGCTATGTCCTTCTTATATATCGGTGACCAGAATTGTACACAGTATTCTAAGTGCGGTCGCACTAGTGACTTGTACAGAGGTAGAACTATATTTTTTTCATGAACACTTATACCTCTTTTAATACATCCCATTATTTTATTAGCCCTGGCAGCAGCTGCCTGACACTGTCCACTAAAGTGAAGTTTACCATCCACCCATACGCCCAAGTCTTTTTCTGTGTCTGTTTTACCCAGTGTTCTACAATTAAGTACATAATCATAAATGTTATTTCCTCTTCCCAAGTGCATGACCTTACATTTATCTACATTAAACTTCAATTGCCACTTCTCAGCCCAATCCTCCAATTTACATAAATCTCCCTGTAATATAAACTTATCCTCCTCTGTATTAATTACCCTGCAGAGTTTAGTATCATCTGCAAATATTGAAATTCTACTCCGCATGCCCCCAACAAGGTCATTTATAAATATGTTGAAAAGAAGCGGGCCCAATACTGACCCCTGTGGTACCCCACTATGAACTGAGACCCAGTCCGAGTACGTACCATTAATAACCACCCTTTGTTTCCTATCACTGAGCCAGTTTTTAACCCAGTTACACATATTTTCCCCTATCCCCATTATTCTCATTTTATGTACCAACCTTTTGTGTGGCACCGTATCAAAAGCTTTTGAAAAGTCCATATACACAACATCCACTGCATTTCCCTGGTCCAGGCTTGAACTTACCTCTTCATAGAAGCTGATCAAATTAGTTTGACAGGATCGATCCCTCATAAACCCATGTTGATACTCTGTCATCAGGTTATTTTTCTTGAGATACTCCAGTATAGCATCTTTCAAGAACCCCTCAAGGATTTTACCAACCGTAGAGGTTAAACTTACCGGCCTATAATTTCCCGGCTCAGTTTTTGTCCCCTTTTTGAATATTGGCACCACATTTGCTATGCGCCAGTCCTGCGGTACCGACCCTGTTATTAAGGAATCTGAGAAGATTAAAAATAATGGTCTATCTATCACAGAACTCAATTCCTGTAGTACTCTGGGGTGTATGCCATCCGGGCCCGGAGATTTGTCAACCTTAGTGATTTCGAGGCGGCGGCGTACTTCCTGCTGGGTTAAGCAGGTAATAGTCAAGGGTGAATTTATGGTATCACTGGTCATGTCATCTGCCATGGCATTTTCTTGTATAAAAACCGTAGAAAAAAAGTCATTCAGCAGGTTGGCTTTACCCTCATCCCCTTCCACCATTTCACCAAGACTATTTTTAAGGGGGCCAACACTATCGCTTTTCATTTTTTTACTGTTTATGGAGTTAAAGAATATTTTAGGATTATTTTTACTTTTATCTATTATTATTATTTATTATTATAGTTCCATTTATTCCATGGCCCTTTACAAGTGAAAAGGGTATACATAAAATCAAGTACAATAATCATGGACAATACAAGGCACAGACTGGTACAGGAGGAAGGAGGACCCTGCCCGCGAGGGCTCACAGTCTACAGGGGACGGGTGAGGATACAGTAGGTGAGGGTAGAGCTGGCTGCGCAGTGATGTACTGGTCTGAGGGTTATTGTAGGTTGTAGGATTCTCAGAAGAGGTGGGTCTTCAGGTTCCTTTTGATGCTTTCCATGGTAGCTGAGTCTGATATGCTTGAATAGAGTGTTCCAGAGAATGGGGGAGGCGCAGGAGAAATCTTGTATGCAATTGTGGGAAGAGGAGATAAGAGAGGAGTCGAGAAGGAGAGCTTATCAGGATCTGAGATTGCGTGCGGGTAAGTAGCGAGAGACTAGGTCACAGATTTATGGAGGAGACAGGTTGCGGATGGCTTTGTATGTCATGGTTAGTGTTTTCAACTGGAGTCTTTGTGCAATGGGAAGCCAGTGAAGAGATTGACAGAGTGGCGAGGCCGGGGAATAGCGAAGGAAGAGGTGGATTAGTCGGGCCGCACAGTTTAGGATAGATTGGAGGGGTGCAAGAGTGTTAGAAGGGAGGCCACAGAGCAGGAGGTTGCAGTAGTCAAGACGAGAGATAATGAGGAGATGCACTAGTGTTTTTGCTGATTCTTGGTTAAGGAAAGCTCGAATCAGGGAGATACTTTTGAGTTGTAGTCTGGATGCACTACCAGAGATATAAAAATACTGGCACTGAGTGTAGAGTGTTTTGTAAAAAAGAGAGGGGTGAGTGCATGATCACACTCACCTTCACTGTGGGTAAACCTCGCGTTAGAACAATGCTCACATAGGATCCTTGGAAGTGCTGCTTCTCCAGTGGATGTAGAGATCCTATCCAGTGGACTTTCGCAGATCAAGCTGTAATGCTGGATAAAGTATCCGGATGTAGCGCTCTCTCAACATTGAATTCAGAACTAACCATGAAGTTTTCCAATAGGATTAATTAAAAGCTTGATCCAATCGAAAGTTTATCAAGGCCAATGGAGGTTAAAATACATTAATATTAAAATACAACGCGTTTCGGCTCATCATTGTCAACATTTTTCAGGTATATAATGAATTCTATAATCAGTGTAAATCTGAAGAAGGCTGACGATGCTGAGCCAAATTGCGTTGCATTTTAATATTAATGTATTTTAGCCTCCATTGGCCTTGGTCAACTTTCGGTTGGATCAAGTTTTTAATTAATCCTATTGAAAACTACATTGTTAGTTCTGAATTCACTCCTCAGAGAGTGATACATCTGGATTCTTCATCCTGCATAAAAAGTTACTTACATGTTTTGTAAATGTATATAAATGAAACCTACTAATATATTCTACTTTAAATATCAAATGTGCAGATAACACCAATTACAGACCCCCTATTATAGTCCAGAATGCTCCATCTGCTCTTCTGATTTAACACAGGTAGTAATCCTCTTCCGCATTGGGGATGTGGTGAAGGGGCTCCTTTTCCATTTTTGCGTAAGCATCAGTCACTCCCCTACAAGCAAGTCAACCTACAACCTTTTAAAAATACCTCAAAAACACTTTAAAGGGGTTCGCCACTGAAAACAAGTTATCATCTATCCTGCTGATAGGAGATTATTTATTGATCAGTGGAGTCCAACGATGGTCTGATCTCCAGAATGACAAATTCTTATCCTCATTAGAATGGTATTAGTGTGCATGCTTGAAGACTTCAATAATCTTGTTGTAATGTGCATTGTGAATTGTGATATGTGTAATGTTGAATTGTGTTGTGCCAACAGTAGGGTAAGGAACAGTTAATGTTTGTGACTAGCCAGAGTGGGAGGGGCTTTAGTGCAGGGGCAGTGACAGTTTACTGTCAGAACGTCAGATAGGGCTCAGCCTGAGACAAAAGAAGACCTACGGTCTGGTTAGTAACAAGTTGGTGTGCCTAGGGACAGAAACGAGTACGAGACAGTGATAGTGATATTGCGCGTAGAGGAAAACTAGACACAAGGAAGCAAATTTCTGGAAAAAGAAAGAGTGTAGACTAGAGAGTAGTTCAGAGTGAACAACTGGAGATGGGTAGAAAGAGAGGATGCCTAGCAGGACGACCTAGAGCTTATAACTCAGAAAAGGTTATAGGACAGGATAGAACAGAAACGTGAGACGGAGTGAGAACCCATAGGAGCTTCATAAGCGTCAGGAAGCTAGAAGCTTACTTTGGCCATAATGGCAATACATTTCCTTTAAGAAGAGAACCAGATGCGGAACCGCGGTTGGAGTATATGAGTTTTACAAACAGTACTGTGATGCTAAACTGGTTGTGGTGAAATAAGTGAGACTATTGAAGGCAGGAACAAGGGAAGTGGAGGAGGTAGAGAGACTGTGTGTAGAAATACTAAGTGCTAATAAAGAAACATTCAAGACGTTTTCTCGTGTATATAGTTGCCGTCAAGTGATTGTGCAGTAGAGTACCGTTTATTAAGAACTGGTGGTCTCTCTTATTGAACTAGTTAACATCTTTTTCCTGGCCAGCCAAAGCCATCAGGATTATGCAAAGGCATATTGCCTCCTTGACACAAGTCCACACATCCCATCAGGATCAGAGCAAAAGAAACACAGAACTCACCCACGAATACCGCCCCGCACTGTGTTATAGAGCAAACGAACACCGCGCTCAAATTCCTCTGGCTGCCCCATAGAGAATGAGTGAAGCACCACTCTGTTAAAGTAAAAGTGCTCTGTGAGGAGTAAAAGCTCCTTGCTCTGCCCATCAGTTTGGGTCCCAGTGGCCAGACACCGTCAGATCAATAAATTAACTCCTATCCTGCAGATAGGTGATGATAACTTGTTTTGTGCTGGAGAATTCCTTACGTTGGTCACAAATTGTATAACTCTGTTAGTGTAAAGTACGGTATATCCAGTTTCTTCTTACAACCTTGATTTTGCCTATTTGTCTATTTCTGGTAGCTCATTGCAATAAAAGTTACTGCAGAACAATACAGGCAATCAATTTAATGAATAATTTGACTTACATTGATATAGCTAAAGGAGTTATCTGGAAGTTTAATGTTGATGGCCTATCCTTGAGATCGATCATTAATATCACATTGATAATTCTCTGATACCCAGCACCAATCTGACCAGCTGATAACAGGTCCTGCCATGTACAGAAGAAACAGTGTAGGGAGCAGGAGCATCACAACGCCATAAGCTAGTGGCCATTCTCGGCGGGAACATCACAATGCCCTAAACTACTGTATAGTGGCCGTTCTCAGGGTTAACATCTCAACTTCATAAACTATAGTGGCCGTGCTCAGCGGGAACATCACAACATCATAAACTATAGTGGCCGTGTTCAGCGGGAACATCACAACGTCATAAACTATAGTGGCCGTGCTCAGCGGGAACATCACAACGTCATAAACTATAGTGGCCGTGCTCAGCGGGAACATCACAACGTCATAAACTATAGTGGCCGTGCTCAGCGGGAACATCACAACGCCATAAACTATAGTGGCCGTTCTCAGCGGGAACATCACAGCACCATATATTTTAGTGACCGTTCTCAGGTACTGCAGCTTTTCTTCCATTTCTATTGGAAGAGCTTATAGAAAGCAGTAAGTATAGACAGGTTAGACTTTTCAGTCTCTCTACATTTGATGTCAATAATATATGACAACTTCTGCAGCCAATTCTCCATGATAAAGATAGAAAATTTTGATTAAATGAGAACTCTTTTCCTTACTGAAAGAGGTTGTCCATTACTCTACCATTGATGGTTTGTCCTTAGGATAGGTCTTCCATGTCTGATCAGCCGGGGTCCAACGTTCACCCCCCCCCATCCACCAATCACCTGACTTCGGTGTCGGTGGCAGCCTAAAATACTCTGTTCCGGAGTGGCCCTGTCTTCTGATAGGGACCGTGTCCGGGTACTGCACATCCACCTCCTATTCAAATCAGAAGAAGGTGGATGTGCAGTACCCGGCTACAGCCGCTATCAGAAGATTCAGTAGCTCCAGAACTGAGCGTTTCTGGCCACAGGCTGCCACGGCCGTAACCGAGAACAGCTGATTGACAGGGATACCGGGTGTCAGACCCCGGCCGATCACACATTGTTGACCTATCCTAAGGATACGCCATGAATGAAAATAGTGGACAACATATTTAAATCCATGTATTTGGGGCTGAAAATCATTTTTCCATCATTCAAATCATTGAACATTTAGAATCATTTACAGGCTCTTGTTTTTCTGCACAGTAAACCTTCATGAGGTATGTGGTCATAAATCAGCTGAGAGAAGCTCAGAAAAAAAACAGATAAAAGAACTCCTGTAAGATCGTGACAGAGGGCTCTCTGACTGATGCTCAGTTAACTCATACTGCAGCCTGACACTGTAGTGCAGAAACTATAGAAGTGCAGAATTTTCACTTTAAATGAACCCCAATTGTTAGCCTCAAATGCATTCATTTACAAGAAAAAAAAATATTCAAAGGTGGACAACCCCATTTTGACCATCATAACCCGAGCCTGGATAAGGCATGGGACACAAAAAACAAGTGATCCTATTGAAGCCTCAGTCCTGTGAGTTTAAATGTCCATGTTTTGCTCTCACAGGCGAGATTGACAAGCTGAAGTACCATACACCCTACACAGTGGTGTGAGCACAAAGGCCGCGTCACAACAATGCAGGCGATCAAATACCACCATGCGGTCAACCCGAGGATAAAATACATTTTCAAGACGTTTCATGGGGAACTATGGAATAGATCTTGTTTCTTCCTGTTTGAAAAGTATTCCTGAAAACAAGGGGTCATTCATTCCATAGAGGCTGCAGTGCAAAGAGTGTTCAGCCGTGCATTACGTTTATGCTAAAAACTGTGTCTTGCTTATTTCTTCCTATGAGGCACAAAGAAGAGCCCTGAAATATGATTAAACCAGATAAGGAATTGCTTTACTATAGGAGCAAATATATTATTATTTATGAATATATGGAGAGTCAGGGCTCAATTATTAAAAAAAAAGAACATAGGGCTTAATACATAAATTGCAGATTTATTTTTTTTTTGTCTTGGGGTTTTCATTGACATTTTTCATGCCAAATTCTTCAATATGACTCACAGGGTTCATGAATTTCATCCAAAATCAAAAATGTTCTTTATTTTTAATGGGTTTTTTTTGCGACTTTTTGCATCTTCTACTAAAATTGTCAGACGTGAATAAAATCAGGGTTGTAGTATGTTTATTCAAACATTTAGCAACTTTTTAAAAAGTCACAATTAATAAATGACCCAAAAATATCTGGAAACCCCAAAATCCGTTCAAATAGATAAAGACAAAGAAAAACCAACCAAACACACCCCTTTATTCAGCCCCAAAACATCCAGGTCCGACTTTATTCACACGAGGTCACACAACAATTCTAGCCCTGCCAGATACTGAAAGCACAGCATGCGACCATAGAACATGACTACCAGCTATGAGCCTCAGGCAGAGAATAAGCCGTGCTAGTCCCGCCTATCCTGGATATATGCGAGTTTGCCCATAACTACTCACAAGCTAAATTTCCTACCAGCACCATCAGGTTGTGGAAAGCCTCAGAGTCCACAAGTCTAAACGGCAACATTTCCAGAGCAATCAGCTAGGATATGCAATTGTAGCACCCAGGGGACAGGGGTTTGTCAGGCACGGGGGATCTTGTACCTGCATTACTCGTCACCGGGCAGGTGTGATGATCTAGAATGTCATGGTGGCCTGCCCGGCTTCATGCCCCAAGGTGTACACTAATAAGGAAGGAAAATGATAGGGGTAGTAGTAGGATGAATGTCGTGACGCCATCTGTGGTACGCCGCCAGGGATTAGCTGCCGCTGCTGTCCTCAGGGGCAGATGGTAGTACCAGCCAGAGATGATATCTCTCCCCACAGGTGGAGCGGTCCCCAGGCAGGATGATGAGGGGAGTAGTGATAGCCTTTAACGCCGAGGCGCAGGATGCTTGCGCCAGTAATAAGAGTCCAAACCAGTCGCTGTGGTTCCAGGTGTCTTTACTCACAGTTCGTGACGCTCGCCCGGGTAGTACCGGCCACCCGCTGTGATGGGCCCCGTTGACCCCGGATAAGTTAGGAGAAGCCACCGGTGTTTAAAGGAATAAGAAAGTCCTTTCCCAAAGTTGCCCTTTCTGTCGGTAGGAACCTGGGCTGAGCGCCGAGGCAGACTGACTCGTGATTGTGTCAGTTTTCTCCCATTTCTACCTCAAGTGGAATCCTCCCCCCAAGAGGCTGTCTTAGTGACCGGGGCAATCCCAAGCTTTGTGTTGGCCAACCCCCCACCTACCCTAATTTAGTTCCCCAGAGAGAAGGCTCCTAAGCTTTATGTAATGCGTGAATGTGGACAACCAGTAATTAACCTCCTCCTTACCCGAGGCGAATACCGTAGCTTACATGAGCTGCAATTCTCTGTGGCGACTAAAGCCTCAGGGGCACCATACAATCACGTAGCACCCTGTGGACTTTCTCCATCTCCACAAGGTCCACATGCACAGCTTCCTCTTTAATTGTGAGTAGTGAATATTTGAGTACCCACTGAAGCGGGATGTTTATACTGATTATGACGTCATAGCCGTTTACCATCTTGGCTGATTCCTTAAAGTTTTGTCTGTTGAGTGAGGGCCACCTGATGGCTCTTCAAAATTTATCAGTGAGGGCCACAAGCTAACCGTTCAAAAATGATAAGTAAGTGCCAGGTGCTGGCCCTCTAAAGATTGATTGAGGGCCACCTGCTGGCGCTCCAAAAATTATGAGTGAAGGCCAGCTGCTGGCCCTCTAAAAAGTGAGTGAGGGCTGCCTGCTGGCCCTCCAAAAATTATAAGTGAGGGCTGACTGCTTGCCATCTAAAAATTGATTGAGGGCCGCCTGCTGACCCTCCAAAAATTATGGCTGAGGGAAGAATGTTTCTTAATATTTTTTCCTGTTAAATGCATTTTATCTTTGGTTTGGAATATTTTATTGTCAGTCGGTAAAAGTGTAGTAATAACTCTGACAACATTGTTACCAACAGAAACCTAGGAGTCAGAGATGCGTCCAGGCATCTTCCCAATGCTGTTGCCATTCCATTTAAGCCCTGCTTCCATCCATTTTAGTGATTTTCTTGCCCCCCAGACCTCCTGGGAGGATCTGCCAGAAAAATAATTGAGTTTCCCATTGACTTCCATTATGCTCGTTACCTGAGACGAGCACTCGAGTATTACAAATTGGTCGACTCTAGAACCGAGCACCCAAGCATTTTAGTGTTCGCCCATCACTACTGCTCAACTAAAAGTTATTCAATTACTTTTTTGTTTGGAAGAAGCAATTCTGATGTTTTTGGGGGGCATGAAAATACTTTTTTTGTGTTAACACTTTTTTTAATGCACTATTATATTTTTAGACCTTTTCAGACTTCATAATGAAATCTGATTACATAATTTTTTGATATACTCAATACACCAAAGTATAATTGACTGTCAGTAATTCATATATACACAGTCCATGGACTCCATGAAACTCCCTTAGACTTTCTAACCACCTAGACCAGAGGTCTCAAACACGCAGCCCGCGGGATTCATGCGGCCCCTGAGGCTGCTTGTTGCGGCCCTCAGACCCCTGATGATCGCGGCCCTATGCCGGCAAGGCTTTACTACGGTTGAATCATTTGCACTACCGCGCACCAGAGCTTTCTGCACTATACGAATGGCTGCTCTCCATCAATCAAATGCAAGAAGGTGACGTGATACAGCAATGTCACCTCCTTGCATCCGATTTGGCGGGTGGCAGCCATTAGAATAGTGCAGAAAACACCTATGCACGGCACTGCAAATGATTCAACTGTGCTCTGCTGGCGCCGACCTCTTAATCGTTGCCGGGCCATTGAGGGTCGGGTCAGGCGATGTCACAGGTGGCCTTGCCTGGTTCAGTTGCCCCGAGGCGTGTAGTAAATGAACGGAAAGTGGGGTGATTGGGGAAAGTTTGTCATGACGCCACCTGTGGTATGTGGCCAGGGAGTAGCCGCCGCTGCAGAATTCCTCGGGTGGGCAGGTCTAATGGCAGCCGGAATGGTGTCGCTCCCCACAGGTGGAGCAGGCCCCGGGTGTATAACGAGAATTGGAAGTCCCTTGGAAGCGCCGGAGCGCAGGGTGATGGCATCGCTAATCAGAGTTTGAGTTGGCACTTGCAGTTCTAGGTCCTTTTTACTCACTGATTTAAAGCTGTGCCCAGGTGCTGGTCTCTTCCGTAGTGGGCTCCAGTCAATCCCAAGCAAGAAAATGGTCCACCACCGGTGTTTGAAGAGAGAAAGAGAGAGATTTTCCTTTTTCTAGGATACCCCCTACTGCAGTTAGGAACCTGGGCTGAGCTCCCACTCCAAGCCCCAGGCCTAGAAAAGTCCAAGAGTATCAGAGATGTCTTGTCAGAACTATGGTCCCAATTCTTCCGCCTGATGTCAGTGTGTTGCATCTATTTCTACCCCAAGTGGACCCCGTCCCCCAGGTGGCTGGCTATAGTGACTGGGGAAGTCCCATGCATCATGGTGACCACCCCCCTGCCTACCCTGAGCCATCCCACCCTGTGAGAAGGCTCCTAAGCTGTATGTAGAGTGTGAATGTGGAACACTGGTGATTAACCCCCTCCTTACCTGGGATGGATACTGCACCTTAACTGAGTTGCAGTACCCTGTGGCGACCAGAGCCTCAGGGGCGCCACATCATGACTCCAGCCTTGCAGGCGGAGTTAGCCCTGCTGATTCTAGACGGAGATGCCCGACAGATGATTATGTTCCAAAAAAATCGTAATACAGTGGACAAGGTCTTTAGAATTTTAGAAGACATGCACAGAGATATCACCGACTTAGGTAATCTGCACATCTGTCTATTTTGTCTGGTTCAGAGGGAACAGGAGAGCCCAGTATGTGAACGCGTTGCAGGAAGTGACATCACTAAGAAGACTAAGAAAGAGTATCATTGCCTGGGACAGGTGGATGAAATATTATGGGATCAGTTGATTTCCAAATTGAAGGATTCCTACATAAGGCTAGCTCTAAAAGAACCCTTACTGTAAAACCCCAGCGTGAACTTTCTAGAAGTTGGAGCTGAAGCCAGGGTCCGAGAATGGGAGGCACCAGTCCTGACCTAAATCTGATCTAAAGTCATGTGTAGCCATCACTGAACTGTCTTGCGTGAAGCCTGACTGAGCTTGAGAGTTTTGGCAAGAGTTCTAAGAAATCAAGGGGGGTTGCATAATGTTAGAAAAATCTCTGCAAAACTGGCTGAGCACTACACCGAGATACAAAGGGATAACAGAGTGGGACTATCTTTTCTCTTGAGATTGCAGACCAGGGGAGTGTGCAATTGAATGTTGGACTTTTGCAGGAAGAGGGCACATCTCTGGGAAAATCAGAATAGGGGGCGGTCATTAAACTAACGTGCCTCACAATTGAGGTCAGTAGTGTCCACAGTACCAAAACTTTTTTTTTTTTCACAATTGAGAAGCACACCATGGTGTTTGACACTTCTGGGGTGGAGGATGAATACTCCGAAGATATACAGTTAGGTCCAGAAATATTTGGACAGTGACACAAGTTTTGTTATTTTAGCTGTTTACAAAAACATGTTCAGAAATACAATTATATATATAATATGGGCTGAAAGTGCACACTCCCAGCTGCAATATGAGAGTTTTCACATCCAAATCGGAGAAAGGGTTTAGGAATCATAGCTCTGTAATGTATAGCCTCCTCTTTTTCAAGGGACCAAAAGTAATTGGACAAGGGACTCTAAGGGCTGCAATTAACTCTGAAGGCGTCTCCCTCGTTAACCTGTAATCAATGAAGTAGTTAAAAGGTCTGGGGTTGATTACAGGTGTGTGGTTTTGCATTTGGAAGCTGTTGCTGTGACCAGACAACATG
Organism: Anomaloglossus baeobatrachus; assembly: GCF_048569485.1. Classification (NCBI taxonomy): domain Eukaryota; kingdom Metazoa; phylum Chordata; class Amphibia; order Anura; family Aromobatidae; genus Anomaloglossus; species Anomaloglossus baeobatrachus. The sequence continues at coordinate 182,283,097 of NC_134360.1, read as the reverse complement.
CGGTCTAAGGAACTCTCAATTGAGGTGAAGCAGAACATCCTGAGGCTGAAAAAAAAGAAAAAATCCATCAGAGAGATAGCAGACATGCTTGGAGTAGCAAAATCAACAGTCGGGTACATTCTGAGAAAAAAGGAATTGACTGGTGAGCTTGGGAACTCAAAAAGGCCTGGGCGTCCACGGATGACAACAGTGGTGGATGATCGCCGCATACTTTCTTTGGTGAAGAAGAACCCGTTCACAACATCAACTGAAGTCCAGAACACTCTCAGTGAAGTAGGTGTATCTGTCTCTAAGTCAACAGTAAAGAGAAGACTCCATGAAAGTAAATACAAAGGGTTCACATCTAGATGCAAACCATTCATCAATTCCAAAAATAGACAGGCCAGAGTTAAATTTGCTGAAAAACACCTCATGAAGCCAGCTCAGTTCTGGAAAAGTATTCTATGGACAGATGAGACAAAGATCAACCTGTACCAGAATGATGGGAAGAAAAAAGTTTGGAGAAGAAAGGGAACGGCACATGATCCAAGACACACCACATCCTCTGTAAAACATGGTGGAGGCAACGTGATGGCATGGGCATGCATGGCTTTCAATGGCACTGGGTCACTTGTGTTTATTGATGACATAACAGCAGACAAGAGTAGCCGGATGAATTCTGAAGTGTACTGGGATATACTTTCAGCCCAGATTCAGCCAAATGCCGCAAAGTTGATCGGACGGCGCTTCATAGTACAGATGGACAATGACCCCAAGCATACAGCCAAAGCTACCCAGGAGTTCCTGAGTGCAAAAAAGTGGAACCTTCTGCAATGGCCAAGTCAATCACCAGATCTTAACCCAATTGAGCATGCATTTCACTTGCTCAAATCCAGACTTAAGACGGAAAGACCCACAAACAAGCAAGACCTGAAGGCTGCGGCTGTAAAGGCCTGGCAAAGCATTAAGAAGGAGGAAACCCAGCGTTTGGTGATGTCCATGGGTTCCAGACTTAAGGCAGTGATTGCCTCCAAAGGATTCGCAACAAAATATTGAAAATAAAAATATTTTGTTTGGGTTTGGTTTATTTGTCCAATTACTTTTGACCTCCTAAAATGTGGAGTGTTTGTAAAGAAATGTGTACAATTCCTACAATTTCTATCAGATATTTTTGTTCAAACCTTCAAATTAAACGTTACAATCTGCACTTGAATTCTGTTGTCGAGATTTCATTTCAAATCCAATGTGGTGGCATGCAGAGCCCAACTCGCGAAAATTGTGTCACTGTCCAAATATTTCTGGACCTAACTGTAGTTTCTGAAATTTAATGGACGAAGAACACTGTGCTTGATAAATAATGGTTCCCAGTTGAATACAGTATCATGCCTGAAGAGTATTTCTGACAACATTTCCCAGAGGTTGGCCACTCCAGAAAATTGCCGACCATACAACTGATTGTTCCGCCCCCGTGCCAGCAGCCGCCGCTGCTCAGATCCGGCCCTGCTACGGGTGGCTCGAGGGTCTCCGGACCCGGGGGTTTCGCGGACAAGCCAATAAAAAGGGGGGAGGTAGATGTACGGGCTAGGCCGTATTAAGTTCATGACGCCACCCACAGTGTTTGGTGAGGTGGTACACCACCGCTGCTGTTGTGGGGCACCCGGGGGAGATGTAGTGGCAGCTGGATGTTAACCCCTTTGCGGGTAGGGATGGTTGCCCAGGGGCCCAGTGTCCTTGTGCAGGGTATAGCGATGGCAGGGGCCGGTGCGCCCTGACGTGCGGGGGAATGTTTGGTTACTCACAGTAAATGAATCACACGAGTCTTTTGGTAAACCAAGGTGCTGGTGGCCAGCCGCCGTGGCCGGTCGCATTCAGGTCCCCCACCCAGGCTGGTGGTCACTGTCCTTTTTCTCTGAACTTGTTTTGTGAATGGTGGACTGCCTGGTCTGGAACTCAGGAGTCCGTTCCCGGCTGGATGTGGCCTAAGGAGCCGTGCCCGCAGACGCTGGCCCGTGGGATCTATGGGCCCTGGCGGTGGCCTCCTATCCCTATTGGTGGACTGTTGTCTTCTCTTAGGGACTTTGGGTGGGATAGGACCTATAATGCTGGCCTCAATTGGTTAATTAGCTAGGCCGCTGGTTTCAGTCCTGGCTTCAGGGTCCAAGTACCCCTTCTGTGCTACAGTTTCCGGGTCAGTTCTCCGTGTCGGTACCGGTGGGCTACAACCCTGTCCCGGTCCACCTCGGATCTGCCGAACTGTCTTCCCGTCTCCTGCTGATGGAGACTACCGTCTGCCACCTAGCCAAATGCACCAGGACTCCGACCCTGGTACCGTTCAACTTGAACTTCTTCTGCTGGAGCTACACCTAGCTCCAGCCCACGCTCCTCTCCACTTGAACTACAAACTGAACTGAAGCTAAACTGCTTGTTTTCCCGCCCCGGGCTGTCTAGACCCCTGGGTGGGCGTGTCCAACCGCCTGGTCCCGCCCACTGGTGTGTCTATCTTTCCCTAAGGGGGTGACTAGGGATTCAGGTCGGCTGTCTGTTTACTAAGTGAGGGAAAGGTGTTATGCGGGGGCCTATCTGTGACTACCTGGTTTTGCCAGGGCGTCACATGATGGCTGCTAATCAGTTACCTATCCTGTCATGGGGGTGGTGTGGATGAAAATACATATCTGTGAACAGAATCTTCCAATAAAGGGGATCGTTTTGTTAGAAGGCTTTGATGGAGGTGGACCTATGGTGATTCTGGGAATAAATATTTTGAGGAAGCTGGAGCAGTTCCTGACAGACGGATGTTGAGAGTACGGTCGACACCGGGTGGCACAGTGTTACTATAGTAGAAAATTGTTTCAGCAGCTTCTTCAGGTCATTCAGATCCAAAAGCTACTCGCTGTATCCAAACCTCTAGGAAAAGTGTTTGTGCCCCTAAATTCTGCTTTGACACAGCACCTGGGACAGTCAGTGCTCTCCATGCCAGACTGGGCTAGAGTACCATTGGAAGGAGTGGAGGTGCATGCTGACCATCTAGAAGGAGGAGAAGAGATACCCAGACTTTTAGTTACCTGCATTCTGGCCACTGTCTGTCACAGACAAATGCTGGTGAGGTGCCTGAAGCTGAATGGAGCAAGCTTGCAGCTGATCCCTGAAAAAAGGTGGCCCGAGTATATGTAATACCAGAAGATCTCACAACATCAGATGAAATACAACTGACACTGGTGTTGAGAGATACATGGACTTTGACAGTGTCCTTTGATCAGAAACACCAGGTGGTGAGGCAAGAGCTGGCTAGGACCTCTTAGAACAAATGGAAGCCAATATGATAGAGTTTTCCCCTCAACAAGTGGGGAAGTTTGATGAGCTACTGTAGCTGTATCAGGAGGTGTTAGCCTGCCATGATGACGACTTTGACTGTACCAAAGGCATCCAACATGAGTTCCCAATGGGGAATAAGGCCCTCATCCAAGATCCCACCTCAGATCCCACCTCAGATGTGCCAAAAGCAAAAATGTATGAAAAACCTACTATCACATATGCTGTGGAGTGTGGTGATTTGAGTAGAGTCAAAATCCCTGGATTGCTCCTATTGTTTTGGTCTGGAAGAAGAAATGTACGGCAGAGACTCTGTGTAGACCACTGTCAGCTGAACGCCTGTATGGTTTGAGACTCATATTCCCTGCCAAGGACCAAAGAATCACTATCTGCTCTGGGAAAGCTAAAAAAATTCTTCTATCTTGATCTGGCTAGGGGTTATTAGCAGGTGCCCATGAACAAGATCGGCCGACGACAGCTTTCACACTCCCCATGGGGTTATTCGAGTTCAACTGAATGTCATTTATTCTAACCAACACTCCTGCAACATTCCAACGCCTCATGGAAAGATGTCTGGGAGATTTGAATTTTGAGGCAATCTTAATATACTTTGACAACATCATCATCTTTGCTCCCAGCTTTGAGGAGCACCTCAGCAGACATGGACAGGAACTGGAGCAGCTTCAGAAGCATGGTTGAAGATTAAGCTGAAAAAATATAATCTGTTGCAGAAAGAAATCGAGTACTTGGGGCATACCCATGAGTGTATCCCATGAAGGAGAAGGTGTCAAGTGTACAAAACTGGCCTATGCTGAGATAGTTGAGAGCCTTCCTGGGCCTATCGGACACTATAGATAGATTATTAAGGACTTTGCAAAGACTGCAGCTCTCTTGCATGTGTGTCGCCCTGGACAAGCCAGGGGCCACAGAGAACAACATCACAACACACCCCACATTCCCTGCAGGCACATCAAGGTCAGACACAAAACCCTTGTTGCCCTCCTCCAGGGGCTGATGTCCACACCAGGGGGTGGAGCCAGGCGGTTGGTCTCCACCCACCGAGGAGTTCACAGTCCTGGAGGCGGGAAAACGAAGCAGATTAGTTTGAGAGGTGAAAGTGTGAGGAGTGAAGTGGTAGGAGAGCAAGCAAAACTGACTGAGAGCGTCCGGGTGTGTGCCCCGGGCGAGACAGCAAGGTTGGCAGACGGCGGTGACCGTCTGCAGGAGTGGTTGATTGGAGTCTACCGTAAGGACCGCGGACGGGTGGTGGCCCGGCGGTACCGGACCGGTACACAAAGAGAAGCCAGCACCAGTGGCAGGGGCCTTTCGGACCCCGGCAAGGCTTGGAGTCGCCGTGAATTTGCCAAATCTGTCAGTGAAGGGGACCTCCTGGGTTTCCAAACAACTAAGTCCCGATTGAAGGCAACAGTCCGACCGAGTGAGAGGGGCACCGCCACCGCCAAGGCACCAGTTCCTCAGGGCCAGCGCCTGCGGGCAGAAAGGGGCTCCTCCGGCCCATATCCAAGTCGGGGAGCGGGTTACCGGTGGGAACCCATCGATACCAACAACCGTACTTAGGTGCAGGGAAGAGACAGTCACCGCTAACTTGCAGGCAACAACAACACCGCAGCCGTCCGAGGGACCCGTCCAACCAGCCGTTTGTTTTACCGTGAACTGTGTCATCATCATTGGGCTGAGTGAGTACCTCCGTGCCGTGCGGCACAGCGCTGCCCCTGCGACCCTACACCTCATCAGACCCCGCAACCCGCCTGCCATCCATCCCTACCCCATCACCGGGGCCCCGGGACAACAAACCCCCTACCCACGGAGGGGAGAATAACAACCCAAGCTGCTCCCTGTCACCCTCCCCGGGATCCCCATCTGGAGCAGCGGTGGTGTCACCAAAAATCACCACAACCGTGGGTGGCGTCACGGACAATATTCCCAAAACCAAACCACCCCCCTTTTCACTCACGGGCGAGGAGCGCCGCTCGAGACCCCGGGATCCGGCCCACCGCTCGAGCCACTGCCGAGCAGCAGCCACAGCTGCAGAAACCGGCCGGACCCGAGCAGGGGGGTGAGCGCAGCGTTGCCATCCTCCTCCCCGCCCGTGACAACTACTGCTCTGCCGTTTGGTAGAGGTGCGCCTTGTTACCGCCGGAGGTGTCCGGCCGAAAAATTTCAGAAGCCGCCATCTTTGGCGCGGAAAATTCCCGCTCGAGCGTCTCCTCGAGTAGTGGAGGCGCGAAGGTCAAAACCCCGTCCCGATAGAGGAGGGGCCGGAAAGAAACTAAGGGGGACGAAATGGCGACTGGTCGCATGTAGCAGCGGCTATAAAGGCAGGGACGCCAGGACCCTGTGGCCCTCTTGTTGCTAGTTCCTGGAAAGCACAATTGCTGAGATGTCCGCTCCAGCTAACAACAGCGAGACCCCCGCGCCCGGCACAGCGGTGTGAATGGAGGACCAGACTGCTCCGCTGAATCAACGTCTGCAGGCCCGCATGCAGCTCCTCCTGGAGGAGTGGGAGGCCGACATGGCGGACGTGGTGGCTACTATGCGGAGATGCGAGGTGGAGAAAGATTTGGAGGAATTGGTAAGAGACCCACGTCCCTGTATTCCCGAGGGATCGGCCACTGCGGCTGAGGGGCCCTGCCTACATCCGTTCACCCTGCTGTCTCCCCCGCTACCCGCGTTAGCCGCTGCCGCCCCGCCACTAGGCCCGCTACCTGTCCAACCGGTAGCGGTACCCTGCCCGTCCGCCCAAGCGGACCGACCGGCTGCAGACGCCTGGCACAGCCCTGAACTGCTTCCCCAGAGGCCACCGGAGCCGAGGCCCCTTAACGAAAAGGTGTTGGAAGCCCCGGCAGTGATTGCACCGGGTCCCGTGCCCGTGCCCGGGACTGTGGCGTGGATGAGGGCCAGAGTAGTTGAGTTCAACCAACGTCAACAGAATCAGATCTTCCGGATGATGGGGAGCAGTGGACCCATGAGGTGGAGAGGCTGATTGCAACTACCCCGATGTACGGGATGGGAACAGATGTGACGGAGCCGACTGGTGACCCACGTCCCTATGTCCTACCAGGACCGGCCACTGCGGCTGAGGGGCCCGGCCTAGTCTCGACCCATGCATCGCCCTTACCGTTACTTATGGGGCGCCTCAGTGTAAACTCGTCTGACCTGCTGCCCCGTGCTACTGCAGAAGGATCTGATGTGCTGGATACTGGAAGCCAGGAAGCTGCGGCAGCTGGCGGCAACCCGCCTGACGCAGATTCAAGTGACGGTGACTCCAGCGACTCCAGCTCTGGTGCTGAGCCCACCCCTGAAAGTGAGGAGGCAAGTGAGCGTCTCCGCTATGTGGGGGAACAAGTAGTTTATTGCACCGCACGCAATGGTGGGAACGGATACCGGGCACCCCTGTCACAACAGGCATGTCATTGCATGTTCGATATGCTGGTGGCGGAGGAAGGGGCCGCCGCATCAGAAGAATCAGAGTAAGGGCAGCGGAATGCCGTTGCACCGTCCCCGTTGGGACCACCTGTGTTTAAAGTTTGGAAAGTTTTGAATGTTTTTTAAAATGATAAGCAAATGGAACCGAAAAGTCACCTGATTGTCTACTGTTGATTGAAACCGGCCGTTGCCGGCACCGTTGTCCCCGTGGGGACCGTTTACAAAGCTGCATAAGGAACTCCTTATGGACAAGCCTGAGAACTTGCAGGGCAACCACAAACATTAGTGGCTTGTAAATAAATGTGTTGTTGCAGCTTCCAACCGTTGCCGCCTCCGGAGAGGCAGACTGGAGGAAGGGCCCGCAGTGGAGCAGGCTGGGGCCCAGCCACCACAGGAACTGGTGGCTAACCTCTGGGGGTTCCAGGGGCTCCCCATGGACGTGGGTCCCCTGGAAAGGACAGAACCCGCTCGGGCAACTTGTGCAGGACTGGGGTCAAGGGGTGCTGCCTGTTTCTTAGGGGCAGCATCAGGGCCAGGTTGCTTGGGTGGGTGAGAGCGGAAGCCGTAACCGTTTGAAACCGTTGAAACCGTTTAAGTAAGAGTACCTCCCGATGTGGGAAGATGTTATTTTAATTGTATGTCTGTCACCGTTTACATTTTTATATTTTTCTACAGTTGGTGAAAATAAATCCGGTGTTGGACGGGCAGCCCGAGGACGGTCTGCATTAAACTAAGGGGGAATGTGTCGCCCTGGACAAGCCAGGGGCCACAGAGAACAACATCACAACACACCCCACATTCCCTGTAGGCACATCAAGGTCAGACACAAAACCCTTGTTGCCCTCCTCCAGGGGCTGATGTCCACACCAGGGGGTGGAGCCAGGCGGTTGGTCTCCACCCACCGAGGAGTTCACAGTCCTGGAGGCGGGAAAACGAAGCAGATTAGTTTGAGAGGTGAAAGTGTGAGGAGTGAAGTGGTAGGAGAGCAAGCAAAACAGACTAAGAGCGTCCGGGTGTGTGCCCCGGGCGAGACAGCAAGGTTGGCAGACGGCGGTGACCGTCTGCAGGAGTGGCCGATTGGAGTCTACCGTAAGGACCGCGGACGGGTGGTGGCCCGGCGGTACCGGACCGGTACACAAAGAGAAGCCAGCACCAGTGGCAGGGGCCTTTTGGACTCCGGCAAGGCTTGGAGTCGCCGTGAATTTGCCAAATCCGTCAGTGAAGGGGACCTCCTGGGTTTCCAAACAACTAAGTCCCGATTGAAGGCAACAGTCCGACCGAGTGAGAGGGACACCGCCACCGCCAAGGCACCAGTTCCTCAGGGCCAGCACCTGCGGGCAAAAATGGGCTCCTCCGGCCCATATCCAAGTCGGGGAGCGGGTTACTGGTGGGAACCCATCGATACCAACAACCATACTTAGGTGCAGGGAAGAGACAGTCACCGCTAACTTGCAGGGAACAACAACACCGCAGCCGTCCGAGGGACCCGTCCAACCAGCCGCTTGTTTTACCGTGAACTGTGTCATCATCATTGGGCTGAGTGAGTACCTCCGTGCCGTGCGGCACAGCGCTGCCCCTGCGACCCTGCACCTCATCAGGCCCCGCAACCCACCTGCCATCCATCCCTACCCCATCACCGGGGCCCCGGGACAACAAACCCCCTACCCACGGAGGGGAGAATAACAACCCAAGCTGCTCCCTGTCACCCTCCCCGGGATCCCCATCCGGAGCAGCGGTAGTGTCACCAAAAATCACCACAACCGTGGGTGGCGTCACGGACAATATTCCCAAAACCAAACCACCCCCCTTTTCACTCACGGGCGAGGAGCGCTGCTCGAGGACCCCGGGATCCGGCCCACCGCTCGAGCCACCGCCGAGCAGCAGCCGCAGCTGCAGCAGCGGCCGGACCCGAGCAGGGGGGGTGAGCACAGCGTTGCCATCCTCCTCCCCGCCTGCGACACATGAACTTTTGAGGGGGACAGCTGTAGGTGCTAAAAGCTGGTCCCTCCTGTAGGGAAAAAGACAGGAGGAGACCTTATGGGCTCTGAAGGTTGCACTGACTGGCACTTCCTATCCTGGCACATGCAGCCGTTTCTCAACCGTTTGTCCTGTACATGAACAAAAGTACAGTTTTCGGTCTAGGGGTAATGTTGGCCCAGGTCCAGAAGGAACGAGAGCGAGTGATCACCTATGCTAGCCAGTTTCTGAGGAATCCGAAAAAACCCCTAATAACTACAGCTCCTTCAAGATAGACTTTTAGCCCTGGTAGGGGCTGTGATGGAGACATTTGCAGAGTACTTGTCGGGGTTGGAAGTCCATGTGTAGACCGATAATCACCTCACACACACCTAGTAAATATGAAGCTGGGGGCCCTGGAGCAGTGGTGGGTTTCATGAATGTCCAAATTTCGATACAGAAAAAGGTTGAAGGCTGAAAATACCCATGTGGACTCCCTGTCCAGAGTAACTCAAGAGTGACCAACTCGAAGAGCTGGAAGGAGATGAGACCTCAGACTTCAGATGTTTTGTAGTGATGAGCGAGCATGCTTGTCACTACTCGGTTACTTCGCACGAGTATCGCTGTACTCGGGCTGCTCGGCGGGGACCGAGTAATCTCGCGATACTCGTGCTGTACTCGTGGTCTTCATTTCTGCATGTTGGCGCTCTTTTGAGAGCCAGCCCTCATGCAGGGATTGGCTGGCAGACCACTGCAATGCCACAGCCCTGTTAGTTGTGGAATTGCAGTGATTGGCCGGCCTGCACAGCGTGACCGAGCCTTTATATCGGCCGGCGCGCTGTGCTCTGCTCACAGCTATCCAGACTGTCAGTGCAGGGAGAGTGTCGCTGATTCAGGGAAAAGCTTTGCGGCCCTTTATAGCTTTTTCAGTTGCAGGGCTGACAAACAGTGTGACCAAAAGTCCTTCTCAGGACTATTCTAGTTGTATACAGGCAGGCAGGGTATAGCCAGGTCGGAGTACAGTAGCAGAGTCCTTCTCAGGACTACTGTTGCTATATACAGGCAGGGTATAGCCAGGTCTGAATACAGGCTAGTGACCAAAAGAGTCCTTGTCAGACTATTGTACCAGTATACAGGCAGGCAGGCAGGCAGGGTAGTGGTGACCGTATACCAGCCTTCATCAAATCTGGGGCTGGTGTACACAGTGTAAAACAGTCCAGATAGTGTCTGACTTGTCTGTAATTGTCGCTCCCCAAAAAAACCTGTTAGGTTCTTATTGCGTCCGTGCTTGGTTTTAAAACCGCACGTGTGTGCCTGTTGGTGGCAGCGTACAGGTGCACTTGTGTGCAATTTCCAGAAACTTTAATATAACGCACAAGTAGTGAATATACACGTCAGCAGTGCACAGCATTGCAAAATGCGCAAGGGCATTGGCAAGGGAACAAGGAAGTGGACGTGATGGTGGTGCAGGCAGAGGCCGAGTCGTGGGCAAGCTCTAATTTCGCCACAACAAAGGGCCACATCTAGTCGCTCGCACGTCCTGTCCCAAATTCTTGGGGACCGCAGCAGTACACCGCTCTTGAACCAAGACCAGTGTCAACAGGTTGTTAGTTGGATAGCAGATAATGCTTCCAGTCAGATTGGCACCACCACAAACACTCTGTCTTCCACACGGTCAAGTGTCAGTAGCCGTGATACTGCACCGCACATTTCTGAACCTGATCCTCCTTCCTACCACCAGGCTGAGTACACGTCCTCCTCGGACATTAATGATCCCACACTTGGACACTCGGAAGAGCTGTTCACGTTTCCATTCACACATTCTGGCCTCTCGCCAGCTCATATTGAAGTGGGTCATGAGGAGATCGTCTGTACAGATGGCCAAATATTTGAGCAGCCACGTTCTCACGAAGTTGGCAACGTGTCTCAACAAGTGGTGGACGATGATGAGACACAATTGTCAGGAAGTCAGGAGGAGGAGCAGGGTGCGGAAGAGGAAGACGACGTGGTGGATGATCCAGTAACTGACCCAACCTGGCAGGAGGATATGCAGAGCGAGGACAGCAGTGCACAGGGGGAGGGAGGCGTAGCATCACAACAGGCAGTAAGAAGCAGGGTGGTGGCCCCAGGCAGAAGTCAGGCAACCGTTCCCCGGAACAACACGACGACACAAGGTGCCTGTACAAATGTTAGGTCTTCCCGAGTCTGGCAGTTTTTTAAGTTGGATCCAGATGATTCAAAAAAGGCCATTTGCAACACCTGCCGTGCCAGCATCAGCAGGGGTACCAAAACTAGCAGCCTGACCACCACCAGCATGATCAGGCACATGTCAGCCAAGCACCCGACTTTGTGGGAAGTACAACAGAGTCGAGGAGCAGTGCTTGCTGATGTCACTGCTACGTCTTCGCTGGTTGTGCATGCGAGCCAATCCCCTGTCCATGCTGCCTGCGAACAAGCCTCCTCCACTCCTGCACCTGCAGTTGCCTACGCAGAAAGAACACCATCATCAAGCACGTCCTTGTCTCAGCGCAGCGTTCAGTTATCCATTCAGCAAACCTTTGAACGCAGGCGCAAATACACTGCCAACACCCCACATGCCACAGTTCTAAATGCTAACATTTCGCGACTGCTTGCGCTGGAAATGTTGCCTTTTAGGCTGGTGGAGACAGAAGCATTCCGTGACCTGATGGCGGCAGCTGTCCCACGTTACTCGGTCCCCAGCCGCCACTATTTCTCCCGGTGTGCCGTCCCCGCGTTGCATAACCACGTGTCACAAAACATCACACGTGCCCTGAACAACGCTGTTTCACCCAAGGTCCACCTAACCACAGACACGTGGACAAGTGCTTGTGGGCAAGGCCGCTACATCTCGTTGACGGCACACTGGGTTAATATTGTGGAAGCTGGGACCCAGTCTGAGCGAGGGACGGAACACGTCCTTCCCACACCAAGGTTTGCAGGCCCTACCTCAGTCAGTGTTTCACCCACACTCTACAGCTCCGGAATGTCATGCTCTTCAGCCTCCTCCTCCTCCTGCGCATCCTCATCCACTGTGCCCTCCACACCAGTCACAAGCTGGAAGCACTGCAGCACTGCCTCGGCGAAGCGGCAACAGGCTGTGCTGAAGCTAATCTGCATAGGTGACAAACCCCACAATGCAGAAGAGCTGTGGACAGCTCTGAAACAGCAGGCAGATCACTGGCTCACACCTCTGAACCTAAAGCCAGGAAAGGTCGTGTGTGACAATGGCCGGGACCTGGTGGCGGCTTTGAGGCGAGGCCAGCTGACACATGTTCCATGCGTGGCCCATGTGCTCAACCTCGTGGTTCAGCGGTTTATAAAGTCATACCCAGAGCTGTCTGATCTGCTGGTAAAAGTTCGCCGCCTGTCTGCACATTTTCGAAAGTCACCTACTGCTTCAGCCGGCCTTGCCGGCTTTCAGCGCCGTTTGCATCTTCCGGCTCACAGACTGGTGTGTGATGTCCCCACGCGTTGGAATTCAACTCTGCACATGTTGGTCAGGATATGTGAGCAGAAGAGGGCAGTTGTTGAGTACCTGCATCACCTAAGCCGTCGGGAAATGGGTCAAACTCCACACATAACACCTGAGGAGTGGAGATGGATGTCAGACCTATGTACCATCCTCCAAAACTTTGAGGACTCCACCAAGATGGTGAGTGGTGATGACGCCATTATTAGCGTCACCATACCGCTACTCTGCCTTCTAAAACGGTCTCTGCTGAAAAACAAACATGATGCATTGCAGGCGGAGCGCGATGAGTTGCAGCAAGAAACAGTAGTGGGTGTGGGTGATAACACACAGCCCAGCCTCGCCTCATCACAACGTGCAGTGGAGGACTATGACGAGGAGGAGGATGAAGACATGGAGCAACTCTCCGGCCAAATTGAGGATATGACATGCACACCAGTCATATCCTCGGTTCAGCGTGGCTGGCCAGAGGACAGGGTAGATGAGGAGGAGGAGGAGGAGGAGGAGGAGGAGGACAGCATGTTCAGTCATCTTGTTGGTCAGGCTACTGAAGTCCTGGCTGTTAAGAGTCTGGCGCACATGGCTGACTTTATGGTAAGCTGCCTGTCTCGTGACCCTCGCGTTAAGAACATCTTGGCCGACAATCATTACTGGTTGGTAACACTGTTAGACCCACGCTACAAGGAGAACTTTTTGTCTCTTATTCCCGTGGAGGAGAGGTCAACCAAAATGCAGCAGTTCCGGAAGGCCATACTCACGGAAGTAGGCAAAGCATTCCCCTCACAAAACGCTAGCGGCATAGGTCAGGAATCAGTGGACAACCGAGGCGTACAGCCGAGAGAGGCACAAGTCCAATCCGCCAGAGGTAGGGGAACAGTCTTTAAGATGTGGGACAGTTTTCTCAGCCCCTCACGTACCACAGCCCCTGAGGTGCGGGGTAGTGCCACAAGAAATCCTAAGTTTGCCCAGATGCTGAAGGAGTACCTTGCAGATCGAACAACTGTACTCCGACATTCCTCTGTGCCTTACAATTATTGGGTATCCAAGCTGGACACGTGGCATGAATTGGCTCTCTACGCCTTGGAAGTCCTGGCCTGCCCTGCTGCTAGCGTTTTGTCAGAGCGTGTTTTTAGTGCCGCAGGTGGAATCATTACAGATAAACACACCCGCCTGTCAACTGAAAATGCTGACAGGCTGACTCTGATCAAGATGAACAAGGGTTGGATTGGGCCAGACTTCACCACACCACCAGCAAATGAGAGCGGAATTTAAAGTTTGCCATGTACCTCCACTCACCCATGGGTACACACTTCTGGACTTTGGATAATCGCTGGACTGCTCCTCCTTCTCCTCATGCGCCACCATGATGATGACCGTTACAAATTGCAATACTTAGGCCTTTGTTTCAGGTATACCCCCAGTGGTAAATTTTTTCGCCCATTCTTTGCAGAATGGACATTACAACGACAGGAGACCCGCTCCTTTGCAATGGGAACAATGTTTTGAGGCCCTCATGCACGTCTCTACCCAGGGACAACGTGGAGCCTCCCAATTTTTGGCTGCCCTGCCTAAGGGCTATACTATAATACACCCACTTCCTTAAAATGGACACTTAATGTTTTGAGGCCCTCATGCACGTCTCTACCCAGGGACAACGTGGAGCCTCCCAATTTTTGGCTGCCCTGCCTAAGGGCTATACTATAATACACCCACTTCCTTAAAATGGACACTTAATGTTTTGAGGCCCTCATGCACGTCTCTACCCAGGGACAACGTGGAGCCTCCCAATTTTTGGCTGCCCTGCCTAAGGGCTATACTATAATACACCCACTTCCTTAAAATGGACACTTAATGTTTTGAGGCCCTCATGCACGTCTCTACCCAGGGACAACGTGGAGCCTCCCAATTTTTGGCTGCCCTGCCTAAGGGCTATACTATAATACACCCACTTCCTTAAAATGGACACTTAATGTTTTGAGGCCCTCATGCACGTCTCTACCCAGGGACAACGTGGAGCCTCCCAATTTTTGGCTGCCCTGGCAAAGGGCTATACTGAAATAGACCCACTTCCTTACAATGGGCACTTCAGGTTTACAGGCCATCATGCACGTCTCTATCCAGGGACAATGTGGAGCCTCCCAATTTGTGGCTGCCCTGGCAAAGGGCTATACTGAAATAGACCCACTTCCTTACAATGGGCACTTCAGGTTTACAGGCCATCATGCACGTCTCTATCCAGGGACAATGTGGAGCCTCCCAATTTGTGGCTGCCCTGGCAAAGGGCTATACTGAAATAGACCCACTTCCTTACAATGGGCACTTCAGGTTTACAGGCCATCATGCACGTCTCTATCCAGGGACAATGTGGAGCCTCCCAATTTGTGGCTGCCCTGGCAAAGGGCTATACTGAAATAGACCCACTTCCTTACAATGGGCACTTCAGGTTTACAGGCCATCATGCACGTCTGTATGCAGGGGCATTGGTGAACCTCACAATTTTGGACTGCCCTGGCAAAGGAAAATACTACAAAGACTCACTTCCTCAAAATGGGCACATTAGACTCAAGAGGCCTTCATGTACGTCTCTTCTCAGGGACATCGGAGTGCCACACAATGTTTTCACGTAAAATCTTTCATGTATTAATCTCAAAAAGTAACATACACCAGCTCTATCTCACTATAGGGTATGTGCCCTTAACATTTCTGCCATGAAAAATCATTTTGGGGTCATTTTGGAAGGTTTTCTGGTGAGTCCGTAAAAATGGCGTGAAACGCGGACAAAATTGTTCACAGCTGTGACTTTTGAGTGATAAATGCTTCAAGGGGTCTTCCCCATGCTGTTGCCATGTCATTTGAGCACTCTTCTGAGACTTTTGTGACATTTTTAGGGTTTCTCCATGCTGCCGGGGGGTCATTTCACAAAAATACTCGGGTCTCCCATAGGATAACATTGGGCTCGTTGCTCGGGCCGAGTACACGAGTATCTTGGGAGGCTCGGCCCGAGCTTCGAGCACCCGAGCTTTTTAGTACTCGCTCATCACTAATGTTTTGCCATAGCCCTGGTAGCTGCACAAAAGTCAGCAGAGGAACTCCAACTCTCAAGAGTACTGAGGCATTCCAGCGAAAAATGGGTACAGTTGCAACAGTCCAACCCTAAACTGGCTGAGTTACGAAAGTAGGTGACCCACTGTCAGAAACCTACCATATAAGAGAGAGAAGCCCTATCAGTCAGTGTTCTTCAAATTCTTGGTCAGTGTGATTGGCTCTGCATGAAGAATGGCTTATTGTACCAGAGGATACAGCTTCCCAAAAAATTTGGAATGGCATGGTAGGTGGTGTTCCAGGAAGGAAAGATGGCAGTCCTCTTGAAAGAAACAAGAGAGGTGCACACCTTGAGGCAGTGGTTGCAGCAACTTGTGTATTGGCTCCAACTACATCAGGTCTTGAAAGTCCTGCTAAAAAGTTCAAAAGTGTGAACTCACCAAGCCACCCAAACAAAAAGCCCCCACCCAAAAAATTAGAACGTCTGAACCTCTCGATGTTTTGATGGTTGACTACCTCATGACTTGTTCATCCCATAATAGCTACAAGTACTGCTTAGTGATGATCGACCACTTCACTAAATTCGTAGTTGTGACTCTAAGCAAGGATCAGATGGCTGAGTCAGCAGCTTGGGCTATCTGCCAGGACTTTTTTCGCGTGTGCGGGTGCCTGAAAATGATCCACTCTTATCAAGGGGCCTGCTTCCACAAGAAGATCATGGAGGAATTACGTTGACTCTATAGGGTACTTTACACGCTGCGATATCGGTACTGATATCGCTAGCGAGCGTACCCGCCCCCATCGGTTGTGCGTCACGGGCAAATCGCTGCCCGTGGCGCACAACATCGTTCGGACCCGTCACATTACTTACCTGCCTAGCGACGTCGCTGTGAATGACGTACCGCCTCCTTTCTAAGGGGGCGGTAAGTGCGGCATCACAGTGACGTCACTAAGCAGCCGCCCAATAGAAGTGGAGGGGCGGAGATGAGCGGCTGGAACATGCCGCCCACCTCCTTCCTTCCTCATTGCCGGTGGGACGCAGGTACAGTGAGTTTCCTCGTTCCTGCGGTGTCACACATAGCGATGTGTGCTGCCGCAGGAACGACAAACAACCTCGCTACTCACCTGTCAGCGATTTTTGGTGTTGGAGCGATCTCTCCAATACCAACAATTTTTACCTCTTTTGTGATCGTTTTTGGTCGCTCAGAGATGTTACATGCTGCGATGTCGCTAACGACACCGGATGTGCGTCACAGACACCGTTACCCCGACGATATATTGTTAGCGATGTCGTGTAAAGCACCCTTAAGGCATCGATAAGTCTCAAACCATGCCTTACCACCCTCATGGTAATGGAGCCTGTAAGCATTTTAACAGGATGCTACTGCAAATGTTGAGAACCATGGAGGAAGACTGGAAGATGAGATTACTCAAATTGTTCTAGAGCTAGTGTGGGTATACAACAAACGAGTCCACACCACCACTGGATACAACCCCTACATACTGTTGTTTGGTCAGAATGGCTGGAAAATCAGTGAGTTAAAAATCGACCCTGAAGAGGACTGCACAAGAGTCTACAACAGTACTTGGGTACAAGAACATCGCACCGACTCCAAACACTAAGGTTGGTGGAGCAAAAGTTTTGTGAAATTGATAATCTGGATAGAACCCCAAGTGTAATAAGTGCTTCTTCAACCAGGAGATTAGGTGTTAATACTGGCTCCCAAGAACAAGTTCGACTATTGGTGGGTTGTGACCCCTCACAGGGTGACAAGGAGAGTTCACAGAGACAACACAGTCTATGAAGTCCGACCTGAAGGGCAGGCGGAGGTGCTGGGTCGGGACTGCATTGCAACATGCTCCATTCCTATGTATCTGAAGGAGATAATACCACATTTGAGCTCCAAAAGGAACAACATGACACTGTAAGTGGAAGGTCTGCCGATGAGAAGGATGAGTGGTTTGCAGTGCCCATTGAGCCTTGATAAGTAAAACCCCTTTCCCCCACTGTACCGGGAGATGGGCCCAAAATCAAGCCCCTGCATGAATCGAATGAAGCCTCAAATTTCCTGGTGGAACCCCACCTCAAGAAGAGCTTCATGGAATAGAGCATGCTGTTGCGGTTCATCTGACAAAGCATCGTGCAGACAGCCTGCGAGTGTGGACAACTGTTGTCCGCATTAGAACCCCTTTGGGGTGCAAAAGGAGTCTCTTTGACCAAGGACTGGCAAATTTAAAGATGGGAGGAATATAAGAGGGTGACCAGATGAAGATAGTCATATTCCGTGATCCGTGAAATTTGTGCATCAACATCGCCATTTGCCAGAGGTGCAGGGTCACCAGGAACCAATCTGTAAGTAGTGTGTTTACGCGAAGGAAGAGTTAGAAAAGGACTCAGAATCACAACTGTGGCAACTGTGGTGACATTACCAAATATTTAAGGCTTGGCTCGCAGTGCAAAGGTGGAGTTAGCTACAAGATCATCAGGGGAACGGACGGAGGCCCATGTCGTCTGCAGGGGAATCATCAGGAAGAGCACTGAGACAGAAAAATCCAAAACCTGCATACCATTGCAAGAAGAACCCGAAGATTGCATACAGTCACTAGAGCAAGTTGAAGACTTCATACCATCACCAGAGGAACCCAAAGACTGAATATTGTCACCAAAGGAACCTGAAGACTGAATATTGTTGCTGGCGAAATCTAACAACCTGTCACTGGAAGAGAAGTAGCCTATGTGGTCAAGCACCAAAGAATGGACATCGAGAACCAGACGTTGAGAAATGGACATTTGTTCCGAAGAAGCATCCAGGTGAGCCGGGCTGTTACTTCCCCCTTGATGTAGGTTAATGAGAGAGAAAATAGCTAATTACTAAAGTCAGTTGTTGGTGTAGTGCATTACCACACAAATGTGCCATGTTTGGTAAACCAGTAGCACACATTTCTGAAAGTTTCAATTTTCCCAGTATTTGCATATTGTGACCATAAGTAAGGTGACACCAACGCTTCCCTAATGGATGGACAGGAGTTGGACTATTGTTAAGAGAATTTTGTTTGTAAAAACCTTCAGGGATTGCATGTACTTGATCAGTCGAGTGTAACTGAGAAACGTGCCAACTGCTATTCGATTTCTTTTGCCTTATACTCTTGCATTGCCTATTGCTTTCCTATTCCCCCCTCTCCATCTCCCTGTTCCCGCCTAATAAAACCCGTCGAAGTCACCACTGAGTCGTCCTTACTTTGCATTGTATTCCAACCCTCAAGAGTACTGGGGCATTCCAGTGAAAAATCAGTACAGTTGCAACAGTCCATCCCTAAACTGACTGAGTTACAAAAGTAGGTGACCCATTGTCAGAAACCTACCATTTTTTTGCATCTGGTGTTGTGTGATGGATTATTTTTAGCGCCCTAAGCCGGCGTTTTTATTGATAGCATTTTTAGGTGAATCGTTTTGATCGTCTTATATTTTATTGCATTTTACTGTAATGTTACGGCAGCCAAAAAACATACTTCGGGCACTTTGAAATGTTTTTTGTTTTCCGTTATGCTGTTTACTGATCGAATGAATTTGATTTATATTTTGATAAATTGGACATTTCTGAAAGCAGTGATACCAAAAATATGTAATTTTTATTATTGTTTTCAATGAGTCAAAAAGGGGGGAGATTTGAGGTTTTGTATTTTTTTCCCTTTTTTCAGATTTTTAAACCTTTTTTTCTCACTTTTTATTATATTTACTAATCCTCTTATAGGACTTGAAGCTGTGATCACACAATCTCTTATGCCGATATTTTAAAACTGGCTAGGGCAAAATAACCATGGGTCTTCCCAGCCTGATAATACCAGCCCCCAGCTGTCTGCTTGGTGATCAAAGATAGGAGGGACTCCATCCCATTTAATTATTTATTTATTGGGTTAAACAGTGTTTAACTTAGTTTAACCTTTTAAATAAATAAATAATGAAAATGGTGTGGGGTTATTACAGCCAAGGTAAAGCAGACAGCTGCGGGCTGATATTATCAGGCTGGGAAGTACCATAATTATTTGGCTCTTCCCAGTTTAAAAATAGCCTGCAGCCTCCAGAAAATTGACGCATCACATTGGCACTAATGGCTGTTTTTAGCCCACTTTAATTTAATAAATAATACCATTAAAATTAAAAACTTGCAATGATTGTGGGCCCTGTTGGAGATTTTGCATTAGGGTCCATGAGCGTCATTTTTTACCATTGGAAAGATTTACCCAGTGACTTTGGAGATGGAAAATGAGTTTTCCACTGGGAAGCGCTGATCTGTGAGTGCCCAGGTTCTGACCACCATTGTAGAAGGTATGATAATTAGAGATGGGAGAATAGTAACTGTTCAGATTATTTGTAATGAATCTCAAAGTGTTAAGCCTGCGATATCGTACACGATTTGCAACGCCCCCATCGTATGTGTGGCACATTCAATTTGTTGAACGTGCCGCACAAACGATTAACCCCCGTCACACGTACTTACCTTCCATACGACCTCGATGTGGGCGGCGAACGTCCACTTCCTGGAGTGGGAGGGACGTTCGGCGTCACATCGACGTCACGTGGCAGCCAGCCAATAGAAGCTGAGGGGCGGAGCTGAGCGGGACGTAAACATCCCGCCCATCTCCTTCCTTCAGCATTGTGGGCCGGGAGCCGCAGGACGCTGGTAAGATCTGTTCATCGTTCCCGGGGTGTCACACACTGCAATGTGTGCTACACCGGGTACGATGAACAATCTGACGTGCAATTCTAGAGAAAGGTACGATGTGTATGCGATGAACGTTTTACCGTTCAATCGCAATCGCACGTACCTGTCACACACTGCAATGTACCTTACAATGCCGGATGTGTGTCACTTACGACGTGACCCCGCTGACACATTGTAAGATACATTGCAACGTGTAAAGCAGGCTTTACTCTGGTATTTATCACAAATAACGAACCTAATGCAAGTCAATGGGGGAAAAAGAGAATATTTCTTGCCTTGACGAAAAATGGAATAATATTCGGTATTTACTATGTATTATCCAAACATGAATAGTTACTATTCACCCATCACTAATGATAAATTGTAAGATGTCTTAGGCCCCTTTCACACATATGTTGTTTGCCATCAGTCACAATCCTTTTTTTCGATGGATCCATTGCAGATTGTGTAAAAACTGATAAGACGGATGCATGGAAAAAACGGATCTATTGTACATGGTTTTGGAGGCCAAAGGTTATTTGCTGTTAAAAACCTATATCACCCCATCTTGGATGAGAGAGTCATAGAGAGAGAGAGAGAGACTTTTTTCACTGGATACCGTCATTTGACAGATGAGGACGGATCCTGCGCCCATAGGTTTCCATTCTAACAAACGACGGATGGCGACGGATCCATCACTGTCCGTTTTTTCAACGTACATAGAAAAGGTTACTGTAGACTTTGTCTCCGTCCAACGGAGAAACATTTTTCGCCGGATCTGTTGAACAACGGTTGAAACGTGAGGCCATCCATTACAATCCGGCGCTAATACAAGTCAAAGAGAAAAAAATGGATCCAGCGCTGGATCCGTTTTTTTCAAAATTCGGCGGATTGTGACTGATGGCAACAAACAGATGTGTGAAAGGGGCCTTACCTGAGTGGCAATGCAAAATGACATTTGCTTGCTCTCTGATGCCTCCTCCGTGTGGGAAATGGTGTCTGTCAATTTTTTTTACGAACTGTGAATCAAATCTCCAATGGTTTGAATTTGCGTGAAACTGTGGATTTCAGTTAATTTGACTCGAACTCTATCTTCTGTGGATTGATCAGTTTATCTGTAACAATTAATTGAGATTGAATTAATAAGTTAATTTGTAATGTTTAAGTTTCACGACCTGACCTGTGTTCCATGTTATGTTGTGAATAAATTTGGCTTCTAAGAAGTTTCTAAATCATTGCATTCTAATTTTCTTTACATTTTACAACTTTTTGGGAATTGAGTTTGTAGTAGCAGATAGGGATTTACAGGGTTAAATGTCATCCACATATACTTGTAATAATAATAATAATTAAAAAGTATTAGCAATAGAAGAAATGATTCAGGTCTCGACTTTCTTTAATGACTTTTTGATTTGTTCTTCCCTACGCGGATAAAAAAAGTGCACTTTTCAAGTTTTAACATTAGTAAAATATATACTCATTAAAGCCAGTATACTTACCGTATATACTTATCCTATGCCTCTTTAATAGGAATATTCTGCTGGGCCAACAACTATACATTTATCTATTTATCGATCTATCATCTGATAGACACAAGTCTAATAGACACGAGATAAAAGACTGTATCCGAGCCCACCTTGGATTAAACACCATGCAACCACGTGCTGCAGGCCAGTCCTAATGTGATAACATCTCGCCCAAAATAGTATGCGCATTGTGCACCTCCAGAGATCCAGTTACTCGGCACTGGCTGGCAGAGCCGAGTTCAAGCTGGGGATGACTAGTCAGACGCATTAAAAGGTTTTGTTATTGAAATTCTATATGTAGCATGCCTGCCGGGCCCTGCAGGGGCTTCTCAACAGCACAGATAGATTAATATCATTCAGACCCCTGTATTTTACCATTTGGGATTTGCAGGACTTTGGTACCAGGATCCTCTCTCTTGTATGGGCCTGACAAAGCCATAATAAAAATCTAATCGAAAGATCAAACTGTTTTACATTGTAATCTATTTGACAAGTAAAAAAACTTCTTCAGCAAAATTTAGGATCCAATGAGGAAAAGTAACAAATATTCATTGCCTTTTGGAGGAATTTTTCTATACTACTTTCTCCAAAATATTCTAAATAAACCATATGTGCGTAAAATGGTCAGCAGAATGCACAAATTGTTGGAAATATGAATAGTGAGTTAACTGAAGAGTAGACATTAATGACAAACAAAAGCAATTAAACTGAACGCGTTAGGGGAAAAATTACTTAATGTTTGATTCAGGCTTGTATGTCAATTGTTTATTTTAAAAATATGTAATACTTTTTTTTCAGTTTTGAATATATCACACCTTGGTCATTAAAGGGTTTCTCCAAAACTAATAATGATTTTTATTCCTAAATGACTATATATTGCAATAATCTAATAGCTTTTCTAATATGCTTTAATTAAAAAGATCACTATTGCTCCCTCTAAAGGCCCCGTTACACGCAGCGACATCGCTAACAAGATATCGCTGGGGTTACGGAATTCGTGACGCACATCCGGCGTCGTTAGTGACGTTGTTGCGTGTGACACTTACGAGTGACCGCTAACGATCCGAAAAACGTCAAAAATCGTTGATTGTTGACACGTCGTTCCTTTCCCAAATATCGTTGCTCTTTTCGGACGCAGTCTGTTTGTCGTTCCTGAGGCAGCACACATTGCTACGTGAGACACCCCAGGAACGACGAACAACACCGTACCTGCATCCTCCGGCAACGAAGTGGGAGTGTCGTTAATGCGGCTGCTCTCTGCCCCTTTGCTTCTATTGGTGGCCCGCTGTGTCACGCCGCTGTGACGCTGCACGAACCTCCCCCTTAAAAAAGACTTTGTTCGGTGGCAACAGCGACGTCATTAGGAAGATATTTGCGTGTGATGCGTACTACCGATATTGTTCGTCACGGGCAGCGATTTGCCCGTGACACACGCACGACAGGGGCGGGTGCGATCACTAGCGACATCACTAGCGATGACGCAGCGTGTAAAGCGGCCTTTAGGTTTTATTCCCATGTCCTGTAATCATTCAGGTATTGGATCCGTTTGGAAAATATAAAAATAGATCTGTTAATGGATCGCATCACTTTTATAACTGATCCGTTAACGGGTTGGACAAACTGATCACTTTTATAACCGATCCATTAATAGATCGGTTATAATCATAGTCATTGGTTCCATTAACGGATCCGTTATTGTCTTATTTCGCTAGCTAGCTAGATAGATTGCTAGATAGATAAAATAGCTAGATAGATAGATAGACGAATAGATAGATAAATAGATAGATACATGAATAGATAGAACAGATAGAAAGCTGGATAGATGAATAGATAGAACAGATAGAATAGATTGATAGAGAGAGAGATAGCTAGGACAGTTGTTTAGCTGAATTAAAATTAATTTTAGAAAAAAAATTACATGGGGTCACCCCAATATTCATATCCAGCAGAGTACAGTAGCAGGTGCAGGCTGCAACCCTCAGCTGTCAGCTGTCCCTTGGCTGGTTTTCCAAAATAGAGGGGATCCACTACTTTTTTTTTTTTAATTATTTGAATAAATAATTTTAAAAAATGGTGTGGAGTCCCTCCATTTTTCCAAAACCAGCCAGGGAACAGCAGGAAACTGGGGGCTGATGTTATTAGGATGCCAAGGGCCATAATTATTTTGCCCTTCCCAGCCTAACAGCCACTCCAGAAGTGGCGCATTCATCAGATGCGTCAAATCTGGCACTGTACTTGGCTCTTCCATTGCCCTTGTGTGGTGGCAAACAGGGTAATATATGGGGTTGAATCCAGCTGTGAATTGCTAGCTGGCATCAAGCCCTTGTATTAGTAATGTCTTGGCATCTAGCAGACACCCCCGTTAATAATTCCAGTTGTAGTTAAAATATTTTTTTTTTATTTGGACAATAAAAGCCTGATTCAAGCTCTCATTCACCAATTTATTTAGAAACCAATTTCAAAAAAGTTCTGAAGTAATCCATAGCGACGTTGCACGACTTTCCCCAAAAGTGAACCTGAAAGACATAAGGAGAGAAAATAAGTAAAGAAATAAAGACAACAGACACCCTCTTTCATCAATTTATTTCCCTGTCAAATCCTTAATTCACGTCCGACGTAATCTAATAAGGGGTCCCACGACAATCCTATATTCACTGTCACAGTCAATGAAGAAGAGAACACTCCCCATTGACTGTGAGAGCACTCACTGCAGGCTCACAAACTACTGACATGCACTGGAGTGACCTGAGATGACCTCATGAGGCTACCACATATCCTAGCAGCGGCTCACACAGCAGTGACGTCAGGATTTCAGATGAGTTTGTTGCCAGCTTCAATGAATTCAGCTGAACCCATGATGTCAGGGTGCACCACTGACTTTAATGACCATGACCATTCTCGTGCTAAGTATAGCGAGAGCCTGCGGCTGTGACTCCTTATTGGATTACGTCGGACATGGAGTAAGGATTTATACAGGCTCACAATGAGGGACACATGGGCCCAGGGTGGGGATCATTTGGGCCCATGTTGAAGCACACTCAGGCCCAGGATGAGTGACATAAGGGTCTAGCATGAGTGCTACCCATCCTGGTCCTTATGTCCCCCATCCTGGCTCTTATGTCCCCCATCCTGGGCCTTATGTCTCCTCATCCTGGGTCCTTATATCCCTCATCCTAGGCCCTCATGGCACCCAATCTGGGCCCTTATGTCACCAATCCTGGGCCTTTATATCACCCATCCTGGGCCCATATGTCACATACAAGCCTAGGATGGGTGACATAAGTGCCCAGAACATGTGGGCCCAGGATGGGTGACATTACAAGAAGAAGCCAGGAAAGAGAAAATTATTACAGGATGGTGCCAGGATGGGTGACAAAATTAATTTATTGGGGCAAAGTGAGGAACATACTGTGTTTGGACACACCTTCTCATTCAAAGAGTTTTATTAATTTTCATGTCTCTGAAAATTGTAGATTCACATTGAAGGCATCAAAACAATGAATTAACACATGTGGAATGAAATACTTAACAGAAATGTGTGAAACAACAGAAAATATGTCTTATATTCTAGGTTCTTCAAAGTAGCCACCTTTTGCTTTGATTACTGCTTTGCACACTCTTGGCATTCTCTTGATGAGCTTCAAGAGGTAGTCACCGGAAATTGTCTTCTAATAGTCATGAAGGAGTTCCCAGAGATGCTTAGCACTTGTTGGCCCTTTTGCCTTCACTCTGCGGTCCAGCTCACCCCAAACCATCTGATTTGGTTCAGGTCTAGTGACTGTGGAGGCCAGGTCATCTGGCATAGAACCCCATCACTCTCCTTCTTAGTCAAATAGTCCTTACACAGCCTGGAGGTGTGTTTGGGGTCATTTTCCTGTTGAAAAATAAATGATGGTCCAACTAAACGCAAACCGGATGGAATAGCATGTCGCTGCAAGATGCTGTGGTAGGCATGCTGGTTCAGTATGCCTTCAATTTTGAATAAATCCCCTATAGTGTCACCAGCAAAGCACCCCCATACCATCACACCTCCTCCTCCATTCTTCATGGTGTGAACCTGTCATGTAGAGTCCATCCGTTCATCTTTTTTGCGTCACACAAAGAAACGGTGGTTGGATCCAAAGGTCTCAAATTTGGACTCATCAGACCAAAGCACAGATTTCCACTGGGCTAATTTCCATTCCTTGTGTTCTTTAGCCCAAACAAGTTTCTTCTGCTTGTTGCCTGTCCTTAGTAGTGGTTTCCTAGCAGCTATTTTACCATGAAGGCCTGCTGCACAAAGTCTCCTCTTAATAGTTGTTCTCTAATCTGAGTGCTGTTAACCTGCAATTTCTGAGGCTGGTGACTCTGATAAACTTATCCTCCGCAGCAGAGGTGACTCTTGGTCTTCCTTTCCTGGGGCGGTCCTCATGTGAGCCAGTTTCTTTGTAGCATTGGATGTTTTTTGCCACTGCACTTGGGGACACTTTCAAAGTTTTCCAAATTTTTCAGACTGACTGACCTTCATTTCTTAAAGTAATGATGTCCACTCATTTTTCTTTACTTAGAATTTGTATTATGAAAAGAAAAAAGCAGCTAACAGTCTATTCAGTAGGACTATCAGCTGTGTATCCACCAGACTTCTGCATAACACAACTGATGGTCCCAACCCCATTTATAAGGCAAGAAATCCCACTTATTAAACCTGACAGGGCACACATGTGAAGTGAAAACCATTTCTGGTGACTACCTCTTGAAGCTCATCAAGAGAATGCCAAGAGTGTGCAAAGCAGTAATCAAAGCAAAAGGTGGCTACTTTGAAGAACCTAGAATATAAGACATATTTTCAGTTGTTTCACACTTTTGTTAAGTATTTCATTCCACATGTGTTAATTCATAGTTTTGATGCCTTAAATGTGAATCTACAGTTTTCAGAGTCATGAAAATAAAGAAAACTCATTGAATGAGGTGTGTCAAAACTTTTGGGGATGAATGTGTCCTGCTGCTTCTTAAGATGGCAGGGAGTTTTCCCTTCAGTTTCTCCCATTTATTCTGTGCCTGAATCTACTCCAGATAAGTTTACTAGTTTTTGTGCTTAATTGCTGGAATTGCACTTAAGGGTGTTTTTGCTCATTCCATTTTGTTCTGTGTTTTGGTTTCTTGTTTGTGAGGATCTGTTTCTCTACTTTTGGTGAGCAGGGCAGTTCCTCCAGCAAGAAAGGGAGCGTTCTCCCTGTTCATGTTTGGATTATTTGCACTTTAGAATATTATTTTTTCTGTGATTTTGTTTCTTCCCATTATATCTGCAGTTCTGTTTAAAGTGTCTGTCACAAGGGTACCTGATATAGTGGGGGAGAGACCGTGTGGTCTTAGGATTTTTATTTATCAGGAGTTTGGTATTTTTTGCAGGGTTTTTTGCTGACTGCAATCAGTTATCTTTCCTGTCCTGTTGTATCTAGTAAGTTGGGCCTCACCTTTGCTAAATTATATTTTCATATCTGTGTATTGTGTTTTCTTACGTCACCATTGTTGCATGTTGGGGGCTTGCTATTTTTTTGGGGACTGCTCTAAGGCAAGTTAGGATTCCTCATTTCTATCTTTGAGGTGTAGCAAGTTTCTCCGGCAGTGATGAGGTGTCTAGGTGTGTTAGGAACATCCCACTTCTACTTATAGTGTTGTCCGATAGATAGGGGATTGCAGTCAGCTTAGTTTCCAACTACTCTTGTGGTTTTGTTTTTTCCTGATTAATGGGATTTTTTGTGATCATCCACTGTTACCAGTTCATAAGAAAACCCTTTAATGAAAGAAAAACTCACATTGGTCACAGAAATATCTTGAATCTGAGAAAAGTAATAGTAAATAACAAATATTTGAAAATGAACAAATGAAAGTCAGACATTGCTTTTCTGCTTCCACAGAATTAAAAAAAACAACAAAACTCATGAAATAGGCCTGGACAGAAATGATGGTACCCTTGAAAATAATGTGACAAAAGGGACATGTTAAATCAAGCTATAGAGGTTGAGTGCATTACTGTCTTCTTTGAAACAATTGTACCTGCTGATTCCAGGTCTTTCTGTAGTTCTCCTCTTGTAGTCCTTGGGTTTTCTGATAATTGTTTTTACTCCTCTAGCTGAAATCTTGTGGGGGCACCTGGTTGTGTCCACTTTATGGTGAAATTATGTTCTTTCCACTTTTGGATTATGGCCCCAACAATGATCACTTGGAGTAAACTTAGTGGCTTAGAAATTCTTCTGTAGCCAATGCCATCAGTATATTTTGCAACTGTGTGAAGATCTAGAGACAGCTCACTGGTTTTACCCATCATGAGATGTTTTTTGGTAATGAGACAGCTTTTATAGTCCATCAGTTGCAGCAACTGATTGTCTTTTTCACTAAGTGGCAGGATTGGGTTCTAATAGATTTCAGCTGGTGTCAAGACTTTCCAAACCTTTTTGCACCTCTCTTCCTTTATGTGTTCAATACATTTTCCCTTTGTGATTTTTCCTAATTACACATAACTTAATTTTGGGACATCCATGGTTTGAGGGTTTTTTTCTTTGTGGATTGTATCTGTTGGTATCGACATCTGGTGATAAATTAATGTCAATAGCACCTTTAGAAATAAATTTACTTAGAAAATTGGAGACATGTTCAATACTTTTATATGTATACAGCCGATATACTTATCAAAGTTTATTGCTTGGACAATAAAGCGTTAACATAATTTTGGAATATTTGTTTCAGTGAGTGCCAGCATCAAAGACTTTTCATTGTGGTAAGATTAAGCTAATTCCTCTCCTTGGTTGAGACAAACATGCTGTTGTACATAGCAGATGGATGGATAAGCGGTAGGGATCTGAGCACATTGCAGCCTTTATCTTCTACTATGTCTATCGGGTAACAGAGAAGTAAAATAATAATAATATAATTAGCAGCAATTTTATCTCCGTTGTTCTGACATACACTATTATTTTTTTTGGTGTTACCAATTGACACATTGAAATTTAAAAGGGCTGTGCCGCACCTACATTTCCAAACCATGCATTGAGAAACACCATTGCACGCCGGACAGGATAGTTGCTAAATAAGTGGATGGCCCCCCACAAATATTGTACATGTGTCATATTCTCTTGTGTGCATATTACCTTCATCATTGTGCCAAAAGTGCAGTAGTGCAGTATGAATGACAATGAGTACCAATGTTAAAGGAACAGACTGTCCGCAGAGAAGACTGACCCTACAGAAAAGCGGACAAGGATAGCCTGATAAAGTTGTTGTGGACTGCTTTATTATGGAAAGGGTGAGGTGGATGCCCGAAATGATGTTATATAAAGTAGACAGTACTGCTGGCCACTTACAAGAGCTTCCACTAGCTAAGGTGGTATCCTTTTCCATAGGCCTCGGTTACACTTTCGTACAGCTTGTGATGCAAGAGCATTGGAAGCGATATGCTAATGACCCTCTGCTGCGAGCGTCAGCCAAGGGTCATGCGACTGTGATGCGATCTTGCGATTGTATCACAGCTGTGGAGAAGAGGGAGGCAATGCTTTCTCCCCATCTCCTCCGCTGCTTGTGTCTGCGTACATCGCACTGCAGTCGGATGACATGAGAGTGCAGTGCGATATTTCGCATGCTCCCATAGACTTGTATGGGGGTGCATGAGCCGAGACTTACTGCAAAACGCAGAATGCTGCGATTCATTTCTCAGGCTGATATGGTGTGAGAAATCAGTCGCAGATGTTTTGTCGGATTGCACTCATCCGTGCAAAATGCAAGTGGAACCGAGCCCTCAACGGTATACTAGTTTGACATGTGATTTGCAATGCAAAGTACTGAGTGATTGCTTCCCTAAACTTGTTATGATATAAGCCAATCTAGTTGCCTGTCCATTATACATCTGGAAACTGATGATGATGAAAATGAGCTGCTGACTATTACTGTAATGTGTTTATCACTAGTGATGGGCAAATACAAAAATATTCGGGATTTGACTATTTGTCTCGAATATTTCATAATATTAGTGTATTAGTCACGAATCACGAATCTAATGAAAGTCAATGAGTAACTTGAATAAATTTCTGGTGGACCCTTCCAGGATGTCTATCGGGGCTGTATAAATGCTGAAATGGATAGAAAAGTGCTGAAATTGAATGGGAACAGCATGGAGAAGATGCCTGGATAGTTCTCTTAAACAAAGATTGCTTCTGGGAACAATGTTGATGTGAACAATGCTCACTTTGACATGCGGTCCCCTGCCTTTGTGATAACCAGTGCAGGTAAAGTAGACAGCTGAGGGGCTGCAGCCTGCAGCTGTGTGCTTAATCTTGGCTGGTTATCAAAAATATAACAGGAGCCTATGTCGTTTTTTTTTGTTTTTTTTAAATTATTTAAATAATTAAATAGACAACATGGGCTCTCGCCCATTTTTGATGACCAGCGCAGATAGAGCAGACAGCTGGGGACTGCTATTCTCAGGCTAGGAAAGTACATGGCTATTGGGCCTTCTCCACCCTAAAAATAGCAGCCCGCAGCCACCTCACAATTGGCGCAGCCATTAGATGCACCAATTGTGGTACTTTACCTGGCTCATTCCGAAAGCCCTCATGTGTTGGCAATTGGGGTAAAATATGAGGTTGATGTAATGTGTGATTTGTCAAGAATCACAGTTGCCATGAAGCCCTGGGTTTATAATGGAGAGGTGTCTACGAGACCACCTATTAACAACCCTGTAAGTAAAAAGAATAAAGAGACAAATACATAAATCCTTTATTAAAAAAATAAATAAATATATATATATATATACATATATATATATATATATATAAACACACACTCTCTTTCACTAACTTATTAACCCCCAAAACACTCCCACAGCGCTGATATAATCCACACAACATTCCACAATGATCTCGACTCTGCTGCATCTGGAGGCTATGGTGAGTGGTGACATTAGAATATGCGACTGTTCACCGCGACCTCTGAGACGCACTGACAATGGAGTGAGAGCTGCCAGCAGTGACCTCAGATGAACTCAGGGCCAGACTGTCGCACTGCGTTGCTGCTGTGTCACGGCAGCAGCAGAGTCCAACAGTCTGGCACTAAGTTTACCTGAGGTTACTTCTCGTGGTTCTCACAGTACCCTCTTTGAGTCATGGTGGCAGCGCAATCTGACAGTCTAGCACTGAGTTCACCTGAGGTCACAGCTGGTGGCTCACACAGAGCTTACTGTGAGAAGCACCAGAAGTGACCTCAGGTGAACTCAGTACTGGACTGCTGAACTGCGTGACATGGCGGCATTGTAGTTCACCAGTATAGTAACTGTGAGGCCCAGAAACCTTAAAGGAGCCTTTAAGGGATCCTTTAAGGTTTCTAGAGTTACCAGCTGCTGGGACATTTGGAGGCTATGAACTCTTACTAGAGATCACAGTCTCTCAGTGTACCAACAGCTGATCACTTCAGGGACCTTAAACGCTCTCTTAAAGGCTCCTTTAAGGTTTCTGGGCTCACTGCTGACGTGAGACCCGGTGTCTGCAAGCTCCGGTAACGTTTACCAGAGCTCACAGCCATCAGGTCTCGTGGAAGCTGTCAACCTGGTAACTTTAAGGTAGCCTTTAAGGGCCCTTGAGTTTCCAGCTGCTGGGACATCTGGAGGCTCTGAAATTCTACCAGAGTTCACAGCCTCCAGTGTCCCAACAGTTGGGATCTCCAGGAACCTTAAAGGCTCCCTTTAAGGTTTCCGGGCCTCACAGCTACCAGACTGTCGGACTGCTATGCAACTTTGTCCTGAAATCTGACAGTGCGGCAATTAGGCAGTCAGGTGAATCTGCTGCAGGATTGTCAGTCTACAGGTTTGGGAGACACAGCAGCACAGCAGTCCGGCAATCTGGCAGTGGGTTCAACTGAGTTCACTGAGGACTTCGAGGGAGTGTGAACTCCAGTGAACTGACTGCTAGATTGCTAGACTGCCGTGCCACCGTGTCCCACAAACTGGTAGTCTGGCAATCAGCACATTTTTACTGGACTATTGAGTTGATTTTCTTTTCCCGTATTTAGTACATATTAGAGACCTGTCCTTCTTGCCAAATTGTCTGCATTTACTTGTATATTCACCTTTAGCACAATGTATTGCAGTGCAGTGACCCGACAGGTTTCTGTGCCAACCAATGAACAGTCTATGACCAAATCATCATGTGGTCCTAAATTATGATATTTATTTATATTAGAAATATTGGATATAGATAAATAATTGTCAGTCAATTTAATGAAACTATTTTCTTTGCTGAAATTGATGTAAACATTGGAATTATTTCTGTAAACTGCGTTATCCATTAGCCAAAAGCTAGAAATCAAAGGCAAGTTTAACCGACAAGTAAACTGGTGTTTGCAGGGATAATGGAAAATGCCAAATATATTGAGGCAGTATGAAGAGCACATGTGCATGCCTTCCCTGCCTCCTGACATTCCTCTGTGCTGGACCCAGGTGCGCACTGACTGTACCCCCCTTATACACACTGCAGCCCACCTCAGAGATAGGCCTGCCAATGAGACAAGGTGCCTTTTGTCCTGTCCTGGCCAAAAAGAGCTGGAGATTAAAAGGCTCTTCCAAAACATAACTCATCTGTTTATTGCTACAAAACTGGCATGGCCCAGTGAGTCCAGAGAGTCATTTTACGCCACTTTCTCCATCTTTGATCATTTAGCTGAAGTAGTGATAACTGCACATATTTTGCAGCCGGTATATATATATATATATATATATATATATATATATATATATATATATATATATATATATACCACTCACAAAAAGTTAAGGATATTTGGCTTTCGGGTGAAACTTATAGAAAACATAAAAAGTTCACGCTACAGTGATATTTTATCATGAAATTAGGGCATTTCAGTAGAAGCATGCAATCGTGATTTCCTCATCTCAAACAATTTTTGAAACAAAAGCCAATAAGTGTGGTTATATCCACCAAAAATGTCACTGTCTTATAACTAATAATAACTTGTCATGTGGCCTTCAGCATCTATTACAGCTGACAACGATGTCTCCTGCTGGTCACAAGTGGAGTAACGGGGGCTTTACATGCAGCGAAATCGCTAGCGATATCGCTGGTGAAAGCACTCACCCCCGTCGGTTGTGCATCACGGGCAAATCGCTGCCCGTGGTGCACAACATCTCTCGGACACGTCACACGGACTTACCTGCTGAGCGACGTCACTGTTGCCGGCAAACCGCCTCCTTTCTAAGGGGGCGGTTCGTGCGGCGTCACAGCGGCGTCACTAAGCGGCCGCCCAATAGAAGCGGAGGGGCGGAGATGACTGGGACGTAACATCCCGCCCACCTCCTTCCTTTCGCATTGCCGGCGGCCGCAGGTAAGCTGTTGTTTGTCAATCCCGGGGTGTCACACGTAGCGATGTGTGCTGCCTCAGGAACGACGAACAACCTGCGAGCTCAAGAATCAGCAATTTTTTTTAAAAGGAACGACGTGTCAACGATGGACGATAAGGTATTTTCCATCGTTAACAGTCGCTCCTTGCTGTCACACGCAACAACGTCTCTAACGATGCCGGATGTGCGTCACAGAATCTGTGACCCCGCCGATATATCGTTATACGTCGTTGCGTGTAATGGGGCCTTTATTGTCTGATGAGGCATGGTATCCTAATTTTATAGGAGGGCGGCCCTCAGGTCATTGAGGTTCTGGGGTACAGAGTTATGAGCCTCTACATGGTGACTCAGCCGTCCCATAAGTATTCTATTGGATTCAGGTCTGGAGAAAGTGCAGTCCGCTCCATCTGAGGTGCCCCAGTCTCCAGCAGCGATTCTTTAATGATGCAACCTCAAAGCTGGAACATTGTCTTCCATGAAGATAAAATTAGGCCTGTGTTTTTCATACAGAGGCACAATGATTGGATTAATGATGTTATTCATGTAGTAGGGGCTGTCACTGTAGCATTCACTAAGTGTAGGGCAGTTCTGTATTGACTAGACACACCTGCCCACACTGTATTACTATCCCCAGCTGTTAGATATAAACTATGATTAGTTCAAAAGTGCATACAACTCTAAATCTAGACTTTATCAATGTATTCGTAGAGTATATAAATCAAGAGTATGTCCATGTTTATAAGAACTGTTCATAAAAAAATGCTTTAGTCACTCAATGCAACAATCCACTGTTTTCTTATGCCGTTTTCAAAATGTTAGTACTTTAGCTGGACTCTAAACCTTTACTAGGAGCCGGAAGATTAAAGGTTAAATATATAGTAACTATAAATGCATACAGTTGCACACTGAAAAAGCCAAAAATGTACAAGGGAAAATATGGCACTGCATTACTGCAAAAGAGAGATATTTAGTTTATGTATTGGCCAATGCATGTAAGCCCGGAGACCAACGGCAAGGTATATCTCTGTAATCCGGGAACCTAACTTAAATGACACTATCTAGGTTAAAAACATCCGTATCTGGGCAAAATGCCACTATTTGGACTACAAACCTCCATGTATGGGCAGCTAGGCTCCTGCTATAATGGTTATGAACACAGCCAGATCTTAGGGCGGAGTGCTGAGTCAGAAAAAGACTCACTAGAAATATCAAAAAACTGACCCGCACATCCAACAAATGTGAACAGGTGCT
This sequence comes from Anomaloglossus baeobatrachus, assembly GCF_048569485.1. Lineage (NCBI taxonomy): Eukaryota > Metazoa > Chordata > Amphibia > Anura > Aromobatidae > Anomaloglossus > Anomaloglossus baeobatrachus. Next base: position 182,249,017 of record NC_134360.1, on the reverse strand, counting down.
AACTGAAAAAAACATAGTAACTATAAATGTATACAGTTGCACTCTGAAAAAGCCAAAAATGTACAAGGGAAAATATGGCACTGCATTACTGCAAAAGAGAGATATTTAGTTTATGTATTGGCCAATGCATATAAGCCCAGACACCAACGACAAGGTATGTCTCTGTAAATATATAGGACAGTTGGTTCTTCCAATTTAAAGATGTGACACCCCTGCGGTAACCAGGTGTCACAAAACAAGGTAACAACAAGGTAACAGCTCAGGTCCTACATGGCTGTGCCAGTCAGTACACACACTAGCACACTCGGACACTTACACTCACAACCAGGGTGGAAGACCCCCCTTAGAACCAGGGGACAGGGCTGGGCACTGTGAGCTAACAGGCAGCCAACTGGGAAGGGTGGGAACAGACCTGGGGGAGGAGCGAGTGACCTGGGAAGTGGGGCTAGTCTGCTGAAGACAGTAAACAAGAGTGAGGAGGTGAGAGAGAAAGGGAGTTGAGAGTTGAGGAGAGAAGTCAGCGGTAGTAATAGGACAGGTGTCAAGACAGACAAAGGACTCTTGAGACACATTGAAAGTAGCAAAGACTCCGCAAAGACCTGAGTAGAAAGATCAGCCACTCAGAGAAAGTAGCTGGAGAGCGAGAGAGAGCAAGCTCCAAGGACAGAGGGATCCTGTGGGGTGGACATCCAGGGCTCCCAGTACTTTGCACGCACGGGGTGCAGATCCCAGAGCAGACCAGGACTTCAAGCCAACTGTTAACTCTGCCAGGCGGGTGGGTTTCTAGGACTCATCTGCCACCACTAACGGCCGAGGCAACAGTAGCAAAGGGAGGACTGGGACATATTCTCTTAAATAGTCCAAGCTGACTGCGGCAGGACCCAGACAACAAGGGGACCTCCAAGTGTTCCACGCCAGGGAGGACCGACAAATACACCAGAGTACAAAGGTGGGAGAGTGGCACCAGGTTGGCTGGCACAGCTATAAAGGACACGGGCGCACCTGGGATCCAGCACGTCCCCAGGGCGCGAATCCAGTAAGTAAAGACAATCAAACTGCACTCCCTGTCTGGACTGACTTATTGCGCTGCGCCTCCGGATCTGAGCAGCCCAGCTGTCCCTGAGCACGAAAATGACCTCTTAAACAAAACAATGATAAAAAAAAAAAAATTAAACTTCGTTTCCCATACATATTTGATTAAGGGAGGGCTTGACGATTTCAGCAAAATCATAAGATCATCTAATGTGTATGGAGTTGACTTAACTTAACTATAGTTTTTAAAGGGAATCTGTCCGCAGTATTTCATCCCTTAAATTACTGATAAAGAATCTGTTGATACTATTTTGTAAGGTACAGTAAAGATGAGGCTGTTGTGGTGTATGGGGTGTTCAGGGAGGGGTAGTACCTCTGGTTTTGCGCATGTCGTATCCTTTTGCGGCTGCCCATGTGCCGCCCCAGCAGCGGATCGACCCGCTCGGATCCGTGGGTGATGATCGTTCGTGGCTCGAGGGTCTCCAGACCCGGGGGCTTAGGTACCACATTCAATTGGAAAGGGAGTATTTACAGGGGATTTGGTATAGTTCATGACGCCACCCGTGGTGTATGGTAATTGAGAGTACCGCAGCTGCCATTGGGAGTACACGGGGTGATGGAGTGGGGCAGCTAGATGACGTTGCCCTCCACGGGTAGGAGTAGGCCCCGGGTTTCTGGTTCGTGATGCCGGGACGCAGTGCAGGACCGATGATAGGACCAGGCTGCTAACCGTCCTCCTTGACGGGTCCCAGGCACCTAGCCTCAATCCCCTGCGACCGGGGGTCCAACTCCTCTAGGTCCAGACCACCGTCTGCAACCTAGTTTACTTCTCCCCTGGGAGCTCTAACTCCCAGCTTCTTCAGAGCTCCTCACAGCTCGAGGTCTACCACTCAACTGACTTGACACCTCCCACCTCCCTGTCTGACCCCTAGGTGGGCGGCCCTATCCCTGCTTAAGCATCCCACTGGTATGCCTGAGAGGTGTGGTGCAAGGTGTATCTAGGATATGTGAATGCTGATGGAGGTAGTGCTGTAGGATAGAGACTCAGAACCATGGGGGGTTGAATACTGCATGGGAAGGGCATTTTGTGCATTACCCTGTGACGACATGAATATTCCAGGGGCGTCACATTCCCCCTTGGTTAAACGTAGCTCATCCTCGAGCTACAGGACATCCAGAGGTTTTTTTTATTTTTAACTACAAAGGTAAAAATGAATAACATATTTATTAACATTTTCGGTTTTCAACCCACATAAGGGAGGCACATTTGCTTAAATGTTTCGTCAAACTTCTGAAGTTCATCTTTTATATAACTATGGAATGCTACTGGTTGTATTGGTAGCGAGGGCTCAACCTGCTCCGTTGCAGCCCCTTCCTGCGACAGTCCAGTTCCAACGTCCCAGATCCCACTAACCCGCCACCCAAACAAACCTGACCTGCTGCATTCTTACTTGGGGTTTGTGACAGGGTTAAAGTCCTGGATTTAAAGGACGAGGACGACTGGATTTAAAGGACGACTCTGGTAATAGTCCTAAGCAACCTGGTAGTCGTTGCCCTTTTGCGCCAACCCCCATCGGGGCCTCCTGGTGCCGTCTACCAGCACCGCACCATACAAGGACCTGGTGGCCTTTCTCCTATAACAAAGGGTGGAAAAATGTTCAACAAGAAGGGCACAGTCTATTTGTAGCATAACTTTCCTGTCACCTTCCATCAGGGACCCTTCAGCCGATCCCAGACAGCCTCCTCCATTTGGAACAGTGGAGAACGTTCAACAAAGGTGACAGTCCACACAAAACTTTTATAAACTTGCAGGTTCCGGTCCCTTTAACGTTGGGCACCTCCTGGACACACTCTAGCAAAGTGCCCTGGTAAACCACAGCGACGGCATATGGGCACCACCACATCAATGGTATTGGCTGGGATCTCTTCATCTGAAGTGGACTCTTCTTCCACCTCCATTATCTCCAATTGTTGTATTGCCCGTGATGACAGGGACATCCTATAGCCGTTTTTGCCAAAACGTGGCACCCAGGCAGCCTCTGGAGTGCTGGAACCTAAATCTCCTTCTTCCTTCTCTGAGTCTATTATCACCGGGATAATCTGATCAGGAGTTGCGGCCTGGTTGTCTTCAGCGGGGGTTGAGGAACCCTCTGCCGGTGTTGTGGGCAGCGTCTCGGGGTCAGCTGTGGTCGAAGGCGCCAGGGCGATGTTGGTGACTTGGGGCAGAACGGACTCCACGGACGCATTGGCCGGGTCAAGGAAACTACTCCCACTAGCCAGTTTCCTACTCCACACTGATGAGGGGCAAATACCCCGAAACAGCTGTCTGTGGATGGATACCATGTTTTGGCATAGGTGATTTCCTTGACTGGAGACTGCCCTTCCCGTGGTTTTTCCTTCCCGGCGAAAGACCTGGCTAGTTATCTGCCAGCGTTGAAAAACATGTGATGGTGTCTCCGTGGCTTCCTTGTTTTGCATATTTCCCAGGGGGCATTGCTCTAGAATCACTGCGTTGAGAAAACACGTGATGGTGCTCTGTGGTGCTGGATGTTGATCTCCCTAAGGTCACCCATCCTTACCTATATAGCATTGGCCGGGTCAAGCTGGGTTTCTGCTTACCCGCTCCACGCGCATATTCTCTCTCTCTCTTGGGCCGGCACCGCCGCGGCCGCCCTCCGCATCTTGATCCAGGCAGCTGTACCGGGCGCAGCATCCTTGGTTGAGCAGTCTTGCGTCTCTGACATCTTGCCTCTGTGGTGTCCAGGAACGTTATGGCAGAGTCCTGGTGTCCCTGCTCCACTTCCGCTGCTAGATGCCGTCACGCCCCCTGGGTTTTCGTCAGCCACTCATTGTCGCACCGGGGCCCCCTGGGAACTTCCGGTTTCTTGCAAACTCTCAGGACGAAGGGCGGGGCTTCGGCTTCGCGCGCTTTTGGCCTTGATTGAAGATGACGTTTTGGCGCCAAAGATGTCGGAAAATGGCGGGAACGGGATTTTTGACACGCAGATTCGCTTTTCAGGGTACACGTCACCCAGGTTAGTGGGCCCAGTTCGTATCCTGTTCGTGACGCCAGAAATTTGTATAGTTCATGATGCCACCCGTGGTGTACGGTAATTGGGAGTACCGCCGCTGCTATTGGGAGTACCTGGGATGATGGAGTGGGGCAGCGAGGTGTCGTTGCTCTCCACAGGTAGGAGAAGGCCCCGGGACTCTGGTTGGTGATGCGGGGACGCAGTGCAGGGGTCAGTCGGGTACTCACTCAGCAATGAAGCAGACGCTGACAACAGGGTAAACCAAGTCTCTGAATGCCGTTGCCTCTCGAGGGGAGCTCGTCCGGGTCCCGTCCCCTACAGTACTGCCGGTGGTCCGTAACCTGCCTCCTGGCACTAAGTTTTAGATTGTACGTTGTGGCCCGGTAGCTTGGAGCTGTCCGAGCCCCGCTCCCCACTGTGGCTAAGTGGAGGAGCCTGCTCTCAGTAACTCTCGCTTGGGATTTCAGTGGGCTGCTTGCTAGGAAAGCCCTATCCCCCTCGTTGCGCTAGTGTCCCCGATCTCTGAGCTGGTGGGAACAGTCCATAAAGGCCCTGTCCTCCGCAGGTTAATTGCCGGGTCACCTGAAGCTTCTCCCCGACCTAGGGTCAGTGCCTTCGGTCCTGAACCGGTGATAGGACCAGGCTGCTGACCGTCCTCCTTGACGGGTCCCAGGCACCTAGCCTCAATCCCCTGCGACCGGGGGTCCGACTCCTCTAGGTCCAGACCACCGTCTTCGACCTAGTTTACTTCTCCCCTGGGAGCTCCAACTCCTCCTCATGAAGGTGGTCTTTGCAAGTGATGTGGTACTCTAAGAGCACGGCAAGACACAAAAGCTGCCCTGGTCAACCATTGCGCACAACCCATTTCCAACTGTCTCAATTTTTGTCCTGCTATTGGTGCAAGAAAACTGGGAAAAGAGAGTGAGGCTGACTTCGCGCACCTCTCCCTCACTTTAATCCAATTCATGCACAAGTCTTGACATCACCTTCAATTCCAGTGAAAGTCCTGTGGCGATGGGCAAGCGGCGAAGCAGTAGGTGTGGATACACTGGGAGCTGTAGCCGCAGACCTGCACACAGGCGACTCAGATCTTATGGTCATCTGTCCACTTAAGCGACAGCTGAATTTGTCGTCTACCTGAGTGACCGAGCAGCCCTCTTTAGGACTATTCTGCTCTCCTCCATAGTATGGGAAGGGGCAAGAAAAGGTGCCTTAACATTGTTGCTTCATAGAGCTCTGTCCAGCTTGCTGCGGTTGGAGGGGATCCCATTCATGTGCCTGAGTAACAAAATTTAAAAAAAAAAAGCTAAGGTGACACCACTCATCATTAGAGATGAGCGAACCGGTCGCGGTTCGGCTCGAGGTCGGTTCGCCGAACGGAGCTCCCGTTCGAGTTCGGTTCGTCGAACGTTCGACGAACCGAACTCGCACCAATAGGCTATAATGGGAGGCATTCACAAACACATAAAAATGCATGATAAATGTACACAAACAGTTAATAAACATTGCCATAACACTTACTGGTCCCCGCGATCCCTCCTGCACTCTGTCTCCTGCCGCTATTCCATCCGATGATCGCTGAATCCTCCCGGTGACCGGCACTGCCAGCAGTGATGCAGGACCTATCAAGTCAAAATAGCCATGTGACCAGTCACGTGGCTATTATCTCATTGGCTACAGACTGGTCACATGACTATGACGCGTCATGTAGGACCTGCGAGTGCATCTCTCCGGTACACGGTGCACATTTGTGTATCGTCGTGTACCGGCGACATGCTGTAGCACACGGTCGACTCCCCGTTCCGTTAGGGACCGGCTGACACAGCCGGTCATTAACGGAGATCACCGTTGCCATAGCAACGCAGTTAGCGGTGACGTCACCGCTAACCGCGGCTCCCAGAATCACATGATCGGAGCCCTGTTGCTATGGTAACGCGTCTGTCACCGCCAGCAGCCAGCAGCACTGATCTCTCACTCCGTGAAGGCTGCACGCTGCTTTCCGTGCACCCTTCACAGAGTGATTTCTGCACGGGAAGCAGCGTCTTCCCTCATGCAGCAGTGATGGAGCAGAGCTGCATTTGTTGAACGAGAAAGACAGAAGACCATGGATCGTGGAGGGCTGACAGGGGGTAATAAAGATGGAGTCTCTAATGTGTCTGTGTATTTATTTCTATTAAAGTATTTTTTCTCTGTGTGGTGTCTTTTTTTTAACCCTTTATTGGAGATTCTTAATGGCCGGGTCAAACGTGCCTGACATTAAGAATCTCTGGCTTAATACTAGCTAGTAAAACAAAGCCAGTATTAACTCATGATTACCCAACAAGCCACCCGGCTCCAGGGCTTTTGGAAGAGTTGGATACAGCGCCAGATGATGGCGCTTCTATGAAAGCGCCATTTTCTGGGGCGGCTGTGGACTGCAATTCGCAGCAGAGGCGCCCAGAAACCTCGGGCCAACCTGTGCTGCGGATTCCAATCCCCAGCTGCCTAGTTGTACCCGGCTGGACACAAAAATGGAGAGAAGCTCACGTCGTTTTTTTTAATTATTTCATGAAATTCATGAAATAATTAAAAAAAGGGCTTCCCTATTTTTTTAGTTCCCAGCCGGGTATAAATAGGCATCTGGGGGTTGGAGGCAGCCGTACCTGCCTGCTGTACCTGGCTAGCATACAAAAGTATGGAGAAGCCCACTTCATTTTTTTGGTGGGCAAAAAACTCCTGCATACAGTCCTGGGTGGAGTATGCTGAGTCTTGTAGTTCTGCAGCTGCTGTCTGCTCTCCTGCATACACTAGTAAATGGAGCATGCTGAGCCTTTTAGCTCTGCAGTTGCTCTCTGCTCTCCTCCATACAGACAGACAGCAGCTGCAGAGCTACAAGGCTCAGCATACTCCATCCAGGACTGTATGCAGGAGTTATTTGCCCCCCAAAAAAATTACGTGGGCTTTGCCATGTTTTTGTATTCTACCCAGGTACAGCAGGCAGCTACGGGCTGCCCTCAACCCCAGCTGCCTATTTGTACCCGGCTAGGAACCAAAAATATAGGGAAGCCCTTTTTTTTAATTATTTCATGAATTTCATGAAATAATTTAAAAAAAAAATGACGTGTGCTTCGCACAATTTTTGTGTCCAGCCACGTACAACTAGGCAGCTGCGGATGGGAATCCGCAGCTCAGGGTGCCCAAGCTTTCTGGGCACCCCTGCTGAGAATTGCAGTCGGCAGCCGCCCCAGAAAATGGCGCTTTCATAGAAGCACCATCTTCTGGCGCTGTATCCAACTCTTCCAGCTGCCCTGGTGACGGGTGGCTCGCTGGGTAATAATGGGGTTAGGGCTAGCTGTATATTATCAACTGGCCCTAAGCCCGAATTTCATGGTGTCACACCAATATTAGACATGGCTACCATGAATTTCTAGTACAGATAAAAAAAACACAACACACAGAAAAATATTTTTATTAGAAATAAAACACAACACAATTAGTGACTTCATCTTTATTGAAATAAAGAACACCCCTCCACAGTAATCCTGCGTCAAGGGTCCCGCGCCGTCCAATCCAGGTCCAATATCATCTGATCGTTTTGCTGGAAGTCAAAGCAATCAGATGATGTGTCAGGTTCAAGGGCCTGAATCACATGACACAGCAGCTGATTGTATATTGTATTATATATTATATAATACATATATATATTATATAATATTGTATACAATATTATATATTGTTTTCGGGATCCGGCGCCACACCTTCGGCACTCAACACATGCCCCAAGTACTGTACCTTTGGTTTCAACAGATGACACTTAGATGGTTTAAGCTTCATTCCATATTTGGACAGGGCGTCGAACACTTTAGCCAGATGTTTCAGGTGGGCTTCATAAGTCTTGGAGTAAACAATGACGTCGTCCAAATACAGCAAAACAGTCTCGAAGTTGCAATGGCCCAAACAGCACTCCATTAATCTCTGGAACATCCCGGGTGAATTGCACAACCCGAATGGCATATATTAAACTCACATAGACCCATTTGGGTGGCAAAGGCGATCTTATCCCGGACTTCCTCGGCGACGGCAACCTCTGTCAGTATCCGCTGGTAAGGTCAAGGGTGGAGAAATAAGTTGCAGACTTTAGGGCGGCTAAGGACTCTTCAATATGAGGCAGAGGGTAAGCGTCTTTATGAGTAATCTTGTTAATTTGGCGGTAATCTACGCACATCCTCCTGGTCCCATCCTTCTTCTTTACCAGTACCAGCGGGGCGGCCCAGGGGCTGCAACTATCACGGATCACTCCTGCTTCTTTCATACTTCTGAGCATGTCTTTGGCACACTGATAATGGGCAGGTGGTATGGGCCTGTACCTTTCCTTAATAGGTGAGTGCATGCCAGTGGGTATGGGGTGCTGTACCTCCTTAATCCGCCCAAATTCCAGTGGGTGCTTGCTAAAGACCTGCTCATATTCCCTGACCACTCTGTAGACCCCTTGTTTGTGATGTGAGGGTGTAGAGTCGGTGCCCATATGTAGCTCCAGACACCACTGCTCTACCGGACCCTGGGGATCAACACTATGTGGGCTCGGCTCATCTAAATATCCTGTTGCATGAATGTCGTCTGCATTTACTGTAAACAGCTTGGCTATGGTGGCATAGCGGGGCAACGTGACCTCCTCCTCCCCACAGTTTAGTACACGCACAGGCACCCTCACTTTTTGGACATCAACTACCCCTCTGGCCGTAAACACCGTTGGCCAATGCTCTGAGTGTAGGGGTTCTACCACTGCCTGGTAACCCTGTCCCTGGGAGCCTATAGCTGCCCTTCACCATATCAACATTTCACTTTGTGGGGGTACTACAAGAGGACCTGCGTCTATTACCCGTACACCACCTATCTCACCTCCAGATAGATTTACCTGTTGCCGCTGCAGGAGGGCTTGGATCTCACACTGCAGGGCCCTTTGTCGCCCTGCTCCTGCAGTCTCAGACAGCTGTTGAAGCAAAAACAACACTTCACCCATGCAATTCTCAATGACATTTGTCCCCAGAATGATTTTCGGGTTCCGATCACTAGGGTCATTTTGTACTACTATCAGGCCTTGTCTGACTAATTCTATTCAGCCCACCTTTATGGTCACCTCCTTGAACCAAATTTGAGTCACAGGTAATCCATTGACAGCATAGATGGTCAAACTGTCATCTGGGGGCACCAAGTCATCATCAAGCCAGAACTTCTTTTAGAGTACATACGGGATACAGTAGTTGTTACCTAGGAGCCGGTGTCAAGAAGTGCAGAGGTGGGAATCCCATCCAATGTGATGGAGACGATGGGCCGTCCCCCGACATACCGCTCTCTCCAGTCTGCTGGGCCTTGATAGTTTATTCCTGGGGATTGGCCCTTGGCCCCAGGGGCTTCCCATTTAAAGGACAGCTTCTTGCATAGTGACCGGTCTTGTTACATTTATAACAAAAAAAACAAAAGAAAAAAACACTCCTAAAATAATTATTCTATTAATATTAGTATTAAAATCATTCTGTATAAAAGCTAAATTGCTTCTAGTATCTGAATTATATAAATCAGTCACGTAAAATGAGTGTAGAAGGTAGAGACGACTGAAGGGGTGAGTGATGATAGTCTCTTAGCTATAGGTAAGTCAACTAGATAGTTGTAGTTTAGAGGTAGTCGTCCTATAATTAGGGAGTAGGGGGTTATCTTTCCCTCCCTTATTTCCTACCTACCAGCAGAGGGGCACCATGAAGTTTTGGGTACCCACCGCTCCTCGTCGTCTCCCCCTAATCTCTCTCTGCAACCTAATAGTTGCCAAGGAGGCACCCACCACCAAAAAGAAATAGTTAGTGCCAGTTATCACAGGTCAGGTGTATTTGTTTTGCTTGGATTGCCATAAATATGACAGCCCAAGAGAACTGCACATGCAAATAAGTCTGCACAGTCATATACAATGTTACTAAATACGTATAATCACAAAGTCTAAAGAGAGAAAATGAAATAAAAGAACCCCAGCAGGGATGACTTATCTGCTGGGACCATCCAATGACATATCCCTATACATTTATAACAAACAGGTGGATCATACCGGTCGCTGCCTCGTCCTCTGTACGCGGAGGTCCGTTTCCTCATCGAAGGGACATCCTCTGGGCAATCCGCCAGTTGAATCTCTCTCGACGGGGTGGTCTTTGACGTCAGCTGCATGGCTTCTAAGATCCAGGCTAAGTCTTTAGTTAGTTGTTGCACTTGAGTAGATAAATCGGGTGCTCCTCTCCCAATTGCGGCCAAGGGAGTCGCTGCAGGCAGGGCCAGGCCAGACGGATTTACTTGTGCTGGGGAGGCCTCAGCTTGCCAAGCTGGGAGTGGGGAGTCAGGAGCCTCCGGGGGCAGCTGGGCCTTAATCACCTATTCTTTCAGGGGAGCAAAGTCCAAGTCAGTATGCTCCAGAGCCCACAGCCGGGGCTGTTTGCGGTCCTCCACCGACCCGAGGTCCTGTAGGAACTGCTCCACCAGCATCTTGTTCCCTTCTGGCTCTCCGATGTCGTTGGTCAGTCGCAGGGTCCGCATCGCTGCTTGTAACTTCAGGGTGTAATCTCAGATGCTCTCCTGGGGTCGTTGCTTGTAGAATCTCATTCTAAGCTCCGCTTCCGTACGGGTCTCAAACGCAGCTCCCAGTCTCCTGAAAATGGCGGTTACTGATGTCCAGTCAGCCTCAGTCCACGTCTCCACCTCCAACTCGGCGGCATCGGTCAACTGCCCCAGTACCACCAATGCCCGCTGCCGTCCATTCAAAGCATACATGTCCAGAACATTGGTGGGGTTGGACACCACCGCTGTGATGCTATTCTGGCAGTATATTCCCTGATTTAGTGCAGCGGTGATGCCCTCCCTCACAGCCTCAGTGTGATTCGTTCCGTTTTGGTTGAATTTACTATTGGAGGGAATGCTATAAACCTTAAATTACTAACTATACTTTTGAATCATTTATTGATAGTGTAGCATTTTCCTAGGCACACTTACATTGGCTTACTATATGTTACTCTAAATTTTATATTTATGATTGTGCCATGTGAGAGTGCTTCAGGAATACTCCATGGGTATATGAGGTTGGCCTGTGAGGCTCCATGGACCACATGTTAGGCTGTATATATGTAATGAATATGGTTACTCTGTATAATACCTGACCTATACCGATGGTCTGATTGCGTCCGCACCTACCCCTCCCTTGTTAGGAGGGACTCACTTGTGGTTTACACTGTCCTATTGTGCCAAAAGTAAAAACTGTAATTTTTTAAGGAAAATGTATTAATAAAAGTTGTTGTTTTACGACATTGTGGCCTCTTAGTGATTTCCTTGAGGAGTTACTTAATGTCCAGAACATTGCAGATTTTTCTCTTAAACCCCTGTAGGGCATCAGGTTTGCCGTCATACTGTGGGAGCCAGGCTGCGCCCGGTACATATGGCAAGAAGGTTATGGGCATGATGGGAACAACCGCCTCCGCTGCCGGCGCCGTCGCTCGTGCAACCGGAGCGGCATCCTTCGCTCCATTGTTACCTTGGTCAGGCAAAGGAAGTGCCGCCACATTCCCATCATCCGGAGCCGAAATCTCTGCGCGCCCCCTCGGTCTTTTCGCAGCACTCGCTCGCTGACCGTGGCCCTCTGGGAACTTCCGGTTCCGGACTTTTCAGGAAGACGAGGGGTGGGTCTTAATCTTCTCGCGCTTTCTCAGAGAAGACGGGGTTTTGGCGCGAAAAAATGGCAGAAAATGGCGGAATTGGCGGGAAATGGAATCTTGACTCGCGGTCTTCGGCTTTCAGGCGCACGTCACCCAGGTAAATGGGTCCTGCTCGTATCCTGTTCATGACGCCAGGTTTTTCAAGGTGTTCCGCCTCCGAGCAAGCAGCCGGGCTGCTGCCTCTTGGATCCGGATCCGCGGTGGCTTGAGGGGTCTCCGGACCCGGGGGTCGTGCGGCCACTCGATTAAAAAAAGAACGGGGAGATATGTACAGGTTTTTTTTTGGAAAGTTCGTGACACCACCCACGTTGGTCTGTTGCCCTGTCCCTGGCACCTTAGTCTCAATTGGATCCGTTGGTTTGAAACTCTCCGGGTCTCGCTCACCCGTATGGCTAACGGAGTGAGCTTGCTCTCAAGGTTCACGCGTAGGATTTCTTTGGACTGTAGTGGGAAAGTCCTATCCCATCGGTGCACCAGTACCCCGATTTTGGAGCGTGTTGGGGATGACACTTGAAGTCTTCACCCCCGTCGGGTAAATTACCGGAACGCGTGAAGCTACTTTCCAGCCTGGGGTCCACGTACCCCGTCGTGCCCTGCTCAGTGATAGCTCAAGGCCGCCGGCTGCCCTCCTCAGCAGTCCGTGCCCCTTGACACTGTCCCCTGCAACCGAGGTTCCAGCTCCTATCAGGCCCAAACCAACGTCTGCGACCTAGTACACAGGAGCTCTTCTCCGTGGCCTCTCCTCTCGAGAGCCACTTCACCTCCTCCCTCCACTTTCAACTCCAAACTTGACTGTCACTGTCTTCACTTTCTCCTCACCAACCTCCCATGTGGGAGGCCCTATTCCCTTCAGGTCCCCCAATGGTGTGTCTGGTAGGTTCAAGTGGGAAGTGTTCCTAAGATTTTGATTGGCCAAGCTGTTAACAACACTAAAGGACAAGGATCTGTAACCGAGGAGGGTGGATACTGTGCAGAAGGGCAGATTGCACAATACCCTGTGACGACCTGATAGGCCAGGGCGTCACATCATGATACTGCATCTCCCACTGCCAAGAAGAAAGCAAGCCACACTGATGAGTGCCTATGCATCAACAATGCCGAACCCGGATGAAGTAAAGGACAAATTTTATGAAGATCTCGATGCCCTACTTTCATCCGTGAAGTACATTGATTGACAAGATGATTCTACTTGGCAATTTTAACCTAAGAGTAGGATCTGATCACTCTGCCTGGGATGGCGTCACTGGAAAAAATGGAATTGGCAAATGTAACAGAAATGGCCTATTATTACTGAAGACATGTGTGACTCACAATTTGATCATCACCAATACCATCTTTCGCCTGCCCACTCATAAAAAGATGTCCTGGATCCACCATTCGCTCCAAGCACTGGTATCTTATTGATTATGTCATTGTGCGGAGGAAAGACAGATAGGATGTAAGGGTGACAAAGGCCATGCCGAGCGCTGACTGCTGGACTGACCATAGACTCAGTATGTCCAAATTCAGCCTTCACATCAAGCCAAAGAGACGTCCACAGGGTAACAAAGCTTCGATGAAACGGATCAATGTCAGTAAACTGAGGAATCCCAACACAGCAGCTTCACTAGCAAATGATCTTGACAACCAACTCTCAGAGCTGCAATTAGAGGGAAATTCTGAGAAGCACTGGGAACGCTTTTGGGACACTGTACACGCTTCTGCACTTAAGGTTCTAAGACCCTCACACAGGAAAAGAGCAGGACTGGTTTGACGAAAATGATGACGAGATCAAGGCCCTACTTGCTGTAAAGCACCACCTTCATTGTGCTTATCAGAATGACCCATCCTCAACAGCCAAGAAAAGTGCCTTCAACAATACTCGCAGTATTGTACAGAGCAAGCTTCGTAAGATGCAGGATTCCTGGTTGAGTATCAAAGCAGACGAAATTCAGAAGTTTGCTGATAGAACGATGTTAAACAATTCTATGAAGCCCTCAGATCCGTGTATGGACCTCAGTCCTCAGGGAGCGCGCCTCTGCTGGACACAGCTGGTGTAACTCTCATCACTGAGAATACCCTGATTCTACAGCGTTGGGCCAAGCACTTCCAATCTGTATTGAACTGCCCTTCTTCCGTCAACAATGAGGCGATCGACAGAATGCCACAGATGGATATCAACCACAGCTAGGACTCCCAACCATCAAAGGCTGAAACACTATAGGCCATCAACCAGCTGTCCAGCGGCAAGACCCCAGGATCTGATGCAATACCAGCAGAGATCTATAAGGATGGTAGGGCAGTGCTTCTTGACAAACTCACTCAGCTGTTCCAGTTTTTCTGGAATCAAGGAACCATTCCTCAGGAACTGAAAGATACGTCCATCATACACATCTACAAGAGGAAAGGGAATCGACAAGTCTGTGATAATCATAGAGGAATATCACTGCTTTCCATTGCAGGCAAGATCCTTGCACGAGTATTGCTGAAAAGCCTGACTGACCACCTCGAACAGAATCTTTTACCTGAAGCACAGTGCGGTTTCCGCAAAACGCGTGGCACTGTGGACCTGATCTTTGCAGCCCAACAACTCCAAGAGAAGTGTCAAGAGCAGAATCATGAATTGTCCACCAATTTCATGGATCTCACTAAGGCATTTGACACTGTCAGTCGAGAAGGCCTGTGGCGCATCATGTTGAAATTTGGTGCCCTGATAACTTCATCCTGATGGTACGTCAATTTCCTGACGTTATGATGGCCTGTGTGCTGGATAATGGAGACGTTTCAGAGGCCTTTTTCGTTACAAACGGTGTCAAACAAGGGTGAGTGTTGGCACCGACCTTGTTCAGCATAATGTTTTCAGCCATGCTGTCAGATGCCTTGCAGAACAGTTCCTTGGGAGTTAGCCTGAGATATAGGACCAATGGGACACTGTTCAACTTGCGAAGACTCCAGGCTGTCACCAATATATAAGAGACTGTGCTACGTGACCTCCCCTTACTGGTGACTGTGCCCTGAATACTGGATCAGAGCAGGAAATGCAAACCAGTGTGGATAATTTTGAAGCAGCATGCGATAACTTTGGTCTTCTTATCAACATAATGAAGACCGAAGTGATGCATCAGCCAGATTTACATATCTTGGCAGCACCCTCTCCCGTGTAGCGACAATTGACATTGAGGTCAACTGCAGAATCGCCAAGGCAAGCTCTGAAGTTGGCAGACTAATGATCGCAGACTAACGTGTGGAACTGACAAGGAATAAGCCTTGCTACAAAGCTCAATAGTGCTAACTACCCTGTTGTATGCCAGTGAGACTTGGACTGTATACAGGAGATACGCTAGGCAATTGAACCACTTATACATGACCTGTGTCCATAGAATTCTGAGGATCCAGTGGCAGGATAAGGTGCATGATACTGAAGTCCTTTCCAGAGCAGGCCTGCCATCAATTCCCAACTTATTGATGGCAGCCCAGACACGTTGGGCAGGCCATGTTGCTAGGATGCCAGACCATCACATCCCTAAACAGCTCCTTTATGGTCAGTTTTCTAAAGTAAAGCGATCAAATGGGGGACAAAGGAAGCAATACAAGGACACATTGAAAGCCTCCTTCAAGTCCCTCAATATCGACATAACCTCCTGGGAAACACTGGCACAAGATTGACCAACATGGCGAATGCTGATCCACCAAGGCTGCCAGACATGTGAGGCCAGAAGAACATTCAGAGCAGAAAAGAAGTGAGTACTCCGCAAAGCCAGGGCTCCAAATGCTGAGACCATCATGCCCACACATGGCTGCCCAACATGTGGCAGAACATTTCGTGCCTGCATAGGTTTTATCAACCACTTGCGAACACATCGCGTACAGCCCACAACCCTTTAGATGTCAAGGTCTTCTTCGAATACAGTGGACGAACGTCATAAAAGTTGTGGCTGTAATGATGCTGTAATACGGATTAAATTTATACTTTTAGTGAAAAAATCCACTTTGTTGTGCTTCTTTAATCACCATTTAAAGTTTCCTGCTAATTAGATTTCGGTGCACAGGGGCCGGACTGTTTATTGGGTCTTTCCTTTCCTGTGTGTGATTCCCCAACACCTCCACCTGCCTCTGTAAATTATCTGCCTCCTCTGTTTGAAATCTCAGCAGTGACCTGTCATTCACAGATTCACAGGCTGAAGGGCTGGGGAATCACAGACAGGGAGGAGAAGACCCAGTGTACAGTCCGGCCCCTGTGCATCGAAATCTAATTAACAAAAAAACTTCAAATGCTGTAAAAAGTAGTTATATCTGAGCTCTAACGTCACACAGAAATATTTCTTTATATATAATTCTTTAATTTTTTTTATTGCTCTTAGTAATCATATGTGCTTTTGCACAGGCAGAGCTGGGAGGATTCTTTTTTAGTTTATTGGTTATTGTTTAGGTTACCAGCCACCTCTGCTGTCTCATATTGCACACGTTTTGCATGGTCCGGGTTGTAGGTGCGTATGTGTGAGCGCATGTCCATGTCTGTGTTAACCGTGCGCTGTCAGTGTGATGAGCTTCTATACTCACCTGTCTCCGGCACTGCTGCTGCTTCCAAGTCCCCTGGTGCAGTGAATATGCATGAGCATAATGAGCGGGTCTGGAAGCAAGTGACAGCAGTGCTGAAGACAGATGAGCATAGAAAAGCATTTTATTTCAAAGATACGTGTTTTCTCTAGTACACTGATGTCACACAGATCACATGAGTGTGTGGTCCGTGTGACACCCATGCTGCCAGGGAAACCGGACATGTCGCGATGTGAAGCACACAGACACATGGTTTGTGAGATATCACTGATGTGTGTACAGACTTATTGATTTTAATGGGACTACGTGTGTCTGTGTCTTTGGTACATGTGAAAGCGGATGTACTGGAAAAACGAACTTGTGAAAGAGGCCTAAGAAGAGAAAATGAGAACAACTTTTTAAGGTAGGCGTTGCTTGGATTTTTTGTACATTTTATTTTTAGTGTCGTTGGGCACAAGTGATTTATGGGGCACAATACAGCAGTACAGTACATTGCTCGATGGCTGGTGCGCTTCCTGCGCCTTATCTCCTTTTCAAATGAGTATAAATTGAATAATACAACACAAGTAAAAACACTAATAATAAATGTTGAAAATATTTAGGAAAAAAAAGATAAAATAGTTAAGTTCAAATCACCCCCCTTTTCTTAAAATAAATGTAACTTAAAAAAAGCTAAAAAAAATAACAAAAAAATAGCAAACCCATATTTAGAATCTCAATGCCTGCAACTTTCTGACCTAATAAAGTAAAATAATATTTATTCCATATGGTGAACAATGGAAAAAAATATTGAAATAGCCAAATCACTGATTTTTGTATAGGGGATTGAAAAAGATTTACACAAGACTACGGTACATACAATTTTTTTTACGGACGGTGTCTTCTTGTCATGTCCATTGCAGACAGCAGTTTGAAGGAGAAGTCTACTGCCACCTAGGGGCCAACTTGCAACTGGATATGTTTGTTAAAAAAATTGTTTCAATAGTTTTCTAGGTATTAGTATCTTTGGTTTGTAAATCTTGTAATAATACAGCAGAAGATTCATATTTAGCAATAGAAATTCTAACAACAATACATGAAATAAAGGTATGTTCACATACTGCGTATTTGCAATGTTTTTTTATCTCTTCAATAAAATGAGTAAAAACTGCAATAGAAAAGCTGAAAGAATTGACATGCTGTGGTGTAAAAAAAACGCACTGTAGCTCAAAAAATGCAAGGAAAAAAGTGAGATTTTACAAATTTCATTCACTTTGCCACTACTGTAAAATATGTTTTTTCTGCATGAACAAATGCTGCAAAAATGTGGTGAACATACCCTTAATGTATTAGCAATTTCAAAGATTCAGGACAACCCCTTCTGATTCCACATGTTTCCCTAGGATAAAATAAAAAAGCCTGTACTCCCTTCCCATACTGGAGCTGTTCCAGTGGTGCCGCGGTTCATGTTCCTGGGACTCACATGACATCATGCGAGCCCTACGTCCAATCAGCGCTGGATTCTGTCTCCACCATCTGCGCTCACTTCATGCTGATTGGTTTGAAGGCGGGGAGACAGAAGCCGGCGCTGATTGGACTAGGGGCTTGGGTGACATCAGAATGTCACATGAACCCCAGGAGAGCGAACCGCGGCACCACTGGAATGGCACTGGTAAGCATGTGGAATTTGAAGGGGTTATTATTATTTATTATTATAGCACCCTTTATTCCATGGCGCTTTACAAGTGAAAAGGGCATACATAAAATCTAGTACAACAATCATTAACAGTACAAAACAGACTGGTACAGGAGGGGAGAGGACACTGCCCGCGAGGGCTCACAGTCTACAGGGAATGGGTGAGGGTACAATAGATGAGGATAGAGCTGATTGCGCAGTGGTGTACTGGACTGAGGGTTATTTTAGGTTGTAGGATTGTTGGAAGAGGTCGGTCTTCAGGTTCCTCTTGAAGCTTTCCATGGTAGGAGAGAGTCTGATATGCTGGGGTAGAGCATTCGAGAGTATGGGAGAGGCACGGGAGAAATCTTATATGCAATTGTGGGAAGAGGTGATAAGAGAGGAGTAGAGAAGGAGTTGTCCTAGTAGGGGCAACCCTTTTAACCTTCGTCCAGCTGAGTAGGTACAATTGTAACTATTCCGTTTTAAAATTGCAATACATTTTTTTTTCCAAAAGCCGTAGAGGGCTGAAATTTCGAGACATCTCTGCAGTTTTGGTCCAGAATATATTGGCCTAATTTCAATAAAATATCTCCACTCCCTTAAGGGGTCGCTGTTAACGTTGTAAAATTATGCAGCCTGACAAAGGTTAAAGGAGTTGTCCGACATTAGCTTAACAAAAATTTTTGAGTTTATCTGTGCTGTATTGTCATATAAATCACACCTACATTGTTATTTTTTGTTTTCTAACTTTTGTTCCTCTTGAATTCACCCTTTATTCTCTGCAGCTCCTTGTTTACATTCAGCTCCAGCAGACTGACCACTTCCTGTGCAAAACCTCAGTCAGAGCTGTCACCACCCACCCCAGTGTCCAGCCCCACCCCAGTGTCCAGCCTCGCCCTCTGCCCGCCCCCTGCACACACATTCCCTGTCAGTATATTCTGCCCCAGCACCTGACCTGGTATCACTACAGCATTGCAAATAACAGCCCCACATCGGGCTCTGCACCGCACACATATGGCTCTGCACACGCACACATATGGCTCTGCACCGCACACGCACACATATGGCTCTGCACCGCACACATATGGCTCTGCACACGCACAAATATGGCTCTGCACCGCACACGCACACATATGGCTCTGCACCGCACACGCACACATATGGATCTGCACACGCACACATATGGCTCTGTACCGCACACGCACATGCATGGCTCTGTACCGCACACATATGGCTCTGCACCGCACACGCACACACATGGCTCTGCACACGCACACATATGGCTCTGCACATGGACACATATGGCTCTGCACTGCACACGCACACATATGGCTCTGTACCGCACACATATGGCTCTGCACCGCACACGCACACATATGGCTCTGCACCGCACATGCACACATATGGCTCTGTACTGCACACATATGGCTCTGCACCGCACACGCACACATATGGCTCTGCACCGCACACGCACACATATGGATCTGCACACGCACACATATGGCTCTGCACCGCACACGCACACATATGGCTCTGTACCGCACACGCACACATATGGCTCTGCACCGCACACGCACATGCATGGCTCTGTACCGCACACATATGGCTCTGCACCGCACACGCACACACATGGCTCTGCACACGCACACATATGGCTCTGCACACGGACACATATGGCTCTGCACTGCACACGCACACATATGGCTCCGTACCGCACACATATGGCTCTGCACCGCACACGCACACATATGGCTCTGCACCGCACATGCACACATATGGCTCTGTACCGCACACATATGGCTCTGCACCGCACACGCACACACATGGCTCTGCACACGCACACATATGGCTCTGCACACGGACACATATGGCTCTGCACTGCACACGCACACATATGGCTCTGTACCGCACACATATGGCTCTGCACCGCACACGCACACATATGGCTCTGCACCGCACACGCACACATATGGCTCTGCAGCGCACACGCACACATATGGCTCTGTACCGCACACATGGCTCTGCACCGCACACGCACACATATGGCTCTGCACACGCACACATATGGCTCTGCACCGCACACGCACACATATGGCTCTGCACCGCACACGCACACATATGGCTCTGCACACGCACACATATGGCTCTGCACACGCACACATATGGCTCTGTACCGCACACGCACACATATGGCTCTGCACCGCACACGCACACATATGGATCTGCACACGCACACATATGGCTCTGCACCGCACACACATGGCTCTGCACACGCACACATATGGCTCTGCACACGCACACGCACACATATGGCTCTGCACACGCACACATATGGCTCTGCACACGCACACATATGGCTCTGCAACCCCCCCCATCCCCATCCCAATCGGGAACACATGTGGAATACATACTCACCCTTCCTCGGTCCCCGCCGCTCCTGCACGTTCGCGCGCTGTTTGTGCTCTGGACATATCAGCACAGTAGTGACGTCACCGCTGTGCTGAAGAGAGCACAGACAGCGGGACAGTGATGAGAAGCAGCGCTGCGCTCCCTCTCATCAGCACTTTCAAATGTACCGGCATCTGTGATCTGTGATCGGTGATCTGTGATGCCGGTACATTTGAATGTGTGATCCTGAGCAGGGGCCCGGTGCTGGCGCTGACACCACGGCAGCTGCCGCCAGGCCCCTCCCCCAGGTCACGGACCCCACAGCAGTGCAGGGGGAGGTTACTGGAGAGTAAAAGAGGTGCGGGGGAATGTGTGGGAGTGTGCAGGGAAGGGGGCGGGGCTCATCACACTGTAGACACCCAGCAGGGAGGCGACATGCTGTTCCACATTTGCATGTCAACATGGCACTGCCCATGTTGACATGAAATGACCGGAAGCAGCAAAATCGCGGCAGGAGCGGTCACATGACCACTCTGAGCCGGGGGAGAGGGGCTGACAGCAGGGCAGGTAAGTGGTCTCTATCTACTTACCTGCCCCAATGTAGCCCAATTGGGAAATAAAAAAAAAAAGTCAAAGAAGCCGGATAACCCCTTTAAAGGGGTTGTCCAATACTTGGAAAACTGCTCTGATATGCTGTATTCCCACTTGAGGAAATAAAAAAAAAAAAATACATTTATTATCTACCGGCACCATTCCAGAAAAGTTGGCACCAGGTCTTCCTGTGTTAGCATCGAACGTAAGTGTGAATGCTGCAGCTCATTAGTTGCTGCTGATTGGCTGCAGCGCTCATGTAGCATAACAATGTCATGTGAGCACTGGGAGGACTGATATGAAAATCACTGGAATTGTATCAGTATGGGAAGTAACTGTTTTTTTTTTAATTGAGCATCTGTAGGATGTGCTGAAAAATTAGTCTAATCTATGAAAGCCAACCCATGCAAATATAAAAACTTTAGGACATGGATGCACAGTTATCCTGGTGTCTGATACCACACAACGTATTTTGGAAGTATTGTGAAATCCCTACCTTTAACTGGTCAGAGCTGTTTTGGCAGTTTGAAAGCATCTAAATATGCAAGTGGTTTTAATTTTATGGCTGAATAGTGTATGTATCTATGTATCATAAAAAAATTCAATACTGTCATTTCAGTATGACAAAGTTTAGATATTCTTTGAAACAAAAATCTCCACCATAATTATGTACAAACAAAAATCGGTTGTCAAAATGTTGCTGTGACTTTGTTAGTTTTATGCAATATGACACTTACCCTTTAATTTTCTAGGAAATGAACCTTGAGCTGCTCCCATGGACATGTACCATTGCAATAAAATGTATTCACCCCCCAAATGCAAATTAGGTTTCTTAGCAAAATATACACATTTTCTAGTTTTTTTTTTATAGTAAACCAATCAAACAATAACAATGTAAAAAGCTCAACACAACTGGAAAAAAGATTTTTCCAAATTCATCACAAAATGCCATTTTTACTGACTACTGCTGTCTCAGAATTATTGAACCCTTACATGACATGAATCTTTAGTACTTAGTTGAGCTTCGTTGGCTGTTATGACCTGCTGCAGTGGTGATGCATAGCCAGACATCAGCTTCTGGCAATGTTCCTGTGAAGTCTTAAGGCCCCGTTACACGCAACATGTATCTAACGATATATCGCCGGGGTCACAAATTCCGTGACGCACATCCGGCATCGTTAGCGGCGTTGTTGCGTGTGACAGCAAGGAACGACCGTTAACGATGGAATATACTCACCTTATTGTCCATTTTTGACCCGTCGTTCCTTTTAAAAAAATCGTGGACAGTTGTGCACGCAGGATGTTCATCGTTCCCGAAGCAGCACACATCGCTACGTGTGACACCTCGGGAACGAGGAACTACATCGTACGTGCGGCCGCCGGCAATGAGGAAGGAAGGAGGTGGGCGGGATGTTACGTCCCGCTCATCTCCGCCCCTACACTTCTATTGGGCGGCCGCTTAGTGGCGCTGCTGTGATGCCGCACAAACCTCCCCCTTAGAAAGGAGGCGGTTTGCCGGCAACAGCGACGTCACTGGGCAGGTAAGTACGTGTGACGGCTCCAAATGATTTTGTGCGCCACAGGCAGCGATTTGCCCGTGACGCACAACAAACGACGGGGGTGCGTGCTTTCACCAGCGATATTGCTAGCGATATCGCTGCGTGTAACACCCCCTTTAGTCCATTCCTCATGGGCAATGTTCTCCAGTTCACTAATATTCTTGGGTTTGCGTGTTGTAAGACATCTATGACTGTGATGGCTACTACAGAATCTTCCAAAACTTTTACGAAAACCAAGCCTTGGGAGTTTGAGATATGCTTGGGATCATTGGCTTATTGAAAGGTCCAATGACTCCAAAGTTTCAGTTTCCTCACAGAATAAATGTTGTTTTCTCTTAGAATTCTCTGACCCTTGATTGAATGCATCTTATTCTCCTCATGCTGCAGGCTTCCAGAGCCAGAGGAAGCAAAATACCCCTACAGCAACACCAAACCACCAACATGGAGTTCTTTCAGAGTATGATTCATTCTTCCTCATCCAGACTTACCGCTGACCCATAGACCCAAAAAGTTCCAGTTTTCTTTCATCGCTCAAGAGAACAGAATCACAAAATGATTGTGGCTTATCTATTTGCTTTTGAGCATATTGGAGCCAACTTTTCTTCTGGTGCTTGGCCATGGAAACTTCAGAGTTTAGTATGCCCCTTAGGCCTCTTTCAGACATCCAATTTTTTTCACGTACTGTGATTTTTTGGATCAAACTTTGATCAAAGTTTCATCAGAGTGTGGTCCTAGGGTCATGAGTTTTTCTTATACGTGGAGAAAAAACCCCTCTCTCTACCTTCTCCATTCTGACAGTCCATGAAATGGATGTTATCGGAGTATGGTCTGATTGTTTCACAAATGAATAGACTTGTATTATCAATTTTGATCAGACCTAAGGATCAAAATTGGACATGAATCTTTGATTTTTCGCAGGTGGCACGTTCCGTGAAAAATTCTACATATGTAAATGGTTTTATACACTTTTAAAAGTATGAATGAACCGTGAAAACCACCTAATGAGGTCTTACTGTGCAAACTGAAACCTCTGCACGTGCTGCCAACAAATCTACCCCTTGGTCTTTCGCAGTCACTTAAGGGTTTTGACCATCTACTTACTCAAGAAATCTGGCGACAGTCAGTGACAGCTCCATCTTTCTGTTATGTCCAGGTAGTGATCCTAAAACTTTGAGCTTGTAGACTATGATTCCAACTGTATATCTAGGAACATTAACTATCCTTAGTATCTTTTTGTATAATTTTTCTTGTTTGTGCAAGGCAATGGACTCTTCTTTTAACTTTTTGGACCACTTTTTTGACTTATTTCTAATGAAATGTCACAGTCAACAACCCCTTAGCCAGTCTAGGTATTGATGTGCACACCTTTGCATTTAATGAGGCCTTAGATTAGTTGTATCAGGGGTGCTAGAGACAAATATTTGCTCTTATGAGGGATTTTTTTTTAGGTGGTTGAATAATTTTGACTTGTCATTATAAAGGTACTGAATTTGGAGAAACTGTTATATCAGTTGTGTTTAGCTCTTTAAATTGTTCTAGTTTGATTGATTTATTGTAAACAGCACAATTTTTTTACATTTTGCTAATAAACCTATTTTGTAATGAAAGTTGAATGATTTTGATTGCAGCTGTAGATACAGTTTTTTTATTTTATACGGAATATTTAGCTGATTTTAATGCAGCCGCTAATTGAATGTGCAGCAGGACAGGGGTTAATGTGACTTCAAGGCTCCGGTGACCTCGGTGCAGCGGCAGCATGGTTTGTCAGGCTGGGA
Organism: Anomaloglossus baeobatrachus; assembly: GCF_048569485.1. Classification (NCBI taxonomy): domain Eukaryota; kingdom Metazoa; phylum Chordata; class Amphibia; order Anura; family Aromobatidae; genus Anomaloglossus; species Anomaloglossus baeobatrachus. The sequence goes on along the minus strand of NC_134360.1, from coordinate 182,224,726 downwards.
GTTCATCCACAGTTCAGCAATATTCTGTAAATCTATTTTACCCTCTGCCTCATTCCGATGATAACAGACATAATTGCGCCTCAGATCAGACCTGCGATTACCTATCAATGTACACACAGAGGCTGAATGGATGTTCAGAGAGAGAATAATACCGTGCCAACAATAGGTGACACTTGAACATTTCCAGGGACATGGCATTGTGAAGGCCCTGAGATTTCATGCAACGCTGGCCATGCTTTTCGACCCATGGCTCTTTATGCATCTATCCTACATTTCCATGCAGACCCAAATAAATGGTCCCATACTTTGTGCTCGTGCACTTAGGCACAGAACCTGTATAGCTGTGTAAAGTATGGATCTATAGTACAGTAGTATTCTTTTTAAAAACTGATTTAAATAATAATAAAAACAAAATGTTTATATACTTCTATATAAAACTAGAGGTCCCATATAGAGCCCATGCATCACAATATGGCCACATGCAAGCCTTTACCCTCATGTACCATTACTCATGACCTCTCATTTGGGAATAACTTGGAGATAATATTGAATTACAGTTAAAGGTAGAGATGAGCAAAAAGATTTGCAGGGCCTTGATACAGATTTTTCAGCTGTGGTCACCAGACAGAAGACCCTTGAACAGTCTTCCACCTGCTATATAATGTTGCGATCTTCGTAATATATACCTTTACCGAAATGCTTGATCATTATATAGCGATCGTGTAGACGCATGCAATTGGTTGGAGGTGCTGTGTTCTGGACCCTGTTTTTTGACCCCCTTTGGCGAGTTCACCCTTTTCTCCCTTTAGGAGGCGACTGCGCTGTGGTGCACACACGCGGTCCCCTTGACAACGCGTCCTCAGGGCTGCGCGTGCGCATCAGCGGCGCGGCCGCTTCCTGGGTTGAGCCAATATGGGCGGTCTATCACTGATGACACGCTGTGGCTATCCAAATGATACCTATGCGATTATGTGCGATATCATCACGTTTGGGCGTTCATTTTGTACGCATATGCGATGTCATCACGTTTGGGCGTTCACTATGGTTCCACGTCCTGCTTCCGGCCCTCCTACTTCCACAGCTGTATCCTGTTGATCTGGGAACATATGGGTATATAATCTTTGAGGTGTTGCATAGACCCTGTGCCTCTCCATCTTGAAAAAGCTGCTCCACCATGCGAAACGCACGTCGATGATGTCCAGGTTCCTCACTGGGGGATTTTCTAATTGAAGGTGTTTATTTTGTTACACTTGATCTCCAGGTAATATATTGTCCACTTTTAGGAGTCTGTTAAAATGGTTTACTTTGACATATAGTATGACTTTGTCCCTACATTGGGCTTTCAAACTCCATATGCTATTTATTCCTGGATAGTGTTTTATTTTTGACACTTTATTGTCTCTTGTATTTTTTCACTGATTCAGGGTTTTGGATCTGCCCGATACAACTCTTGTTACATTTTGACATATTGTGGCTGATTTATCCTTAGGATTTACCCTTATCCTTATACCCTTGAGTGACCTTGTGTCGTTCTTTGAACAAATCCTGTCTGTGTAACAATTCTACCAATGTAACAATCTAATCAGTGCAACGACTTTTTACATCCCCTCTAGTTGATTCCTTTTGGTGATGTCTTTAATATGTTTTTAAATAGTCTATTGTGGTATTTTCATGTTAAATAAAATTTGCCTACTTTTGCACATATACTCGTTGTGTCTCCTGTTTATATATAATGTTGTGTTGGGCCTACTATACAAAAGTAGGCATGGATCGTATGCGGCATTTGGGATAATAGTCTTCCCTTGAAGCATTGCGTCATAATATACTGGCTCATCATATGGAGCATACAGAGTGCTAATGTGGCACCCCTCTGGGCTTCAGGCGCCACAGGGTAGTAATCTACTTTTTAGGGGTAATATCTATCCCGGGTTAGGAGGGGGTTAACCTACCAATGCCTTCACAAAACACACACATACAACAGTTAAGTGCTGACTCACAGGGGGTTGGCCTATGGCAGACAGGATAATTAGCCATCACGAAGCATGGGATTTTCCCAGTCGCTAGGACAACCACCGGGGGCGGGCACCAGATGGGGTACAAGTAGGCGCAACCAACACACTTCAGACAGAACCTTCCTGGGCACAGCTTGGGTCAAGATTTAGCACTGACAACTGGAGTTAGTGTTTCTCTCTCTTCGTGGGCCCGCAGCTTGGAGCAGGAGGCTCAGCCCGGGTTCCGGATAGCAACCGAGGGACACTCCACTAGCAGACTTTCACGGGCACTGGCGGTGATCGCCGACTGATCCAGGATCGGCTGGTGCCCATCGTGGCAGAGAATGGTACTATGGGGCAGCGCCTGAACAACCTGTGAGTAAAAAAGACTTGGAACCACAGCCCCTGTCTCTGCCTCACCTTTAACCGGCGCCGACGCCCAGCGCTGAGGCGCCAACGGGGATTACCACCCCGGTCCTCCATCATCCTCCCCGGGGTAATCCCGCTGCACCTGTTGGGAGCGACGCCATCCCGGCTGCACCCCAACATCTGTCCCGGCGAGAGCTACGAGTAGGTTAAAAACACCTGCCCTGTGGGGCGCTACACTTACAGGTCCATAACATAAAACCATGGGTATTATGTGTTGAAGGGAGTCTGTCACAACCAAAATGCCTTTGAAAGACTGTGGTCACATGACCGTAGAGTCTCTATTGTGAGAGAATCAGGTTAATTATTATAAGGACACTGATCAGAGTTTGATCTGTGTGTCAGCTAACTGTAATCCGATTCTCTCACAAGAGAGAATTGTGCTACAAGTGAGAAGATGGAAGACAACATTTTTCCATCTTCTCCACTATGTGAGTCTGTTGAAATCAGATTGTATTCGGATGTCATCTGAGTGCAAACTGATGATTTCCACGCACCCACAGACTTGAATGGGTGCACAATGTCCGACTTGGGCTGCTACTCGTAGCAGGCTGAATGTTTTTTGCATGCCAAATTGGCATGGGAAAAAGAAGTGCTGATCGACACTGCCCCTAGACTAATATTGGTCCCCTGACAAAAAATTGGATAGTACTGGTCCGAGTTATACGCTCATGTGAACAAGCCCTAAGTGAGCAATGATATAGGCTACTTCACTCCTTTAAAAATCATACAAGTATTGTACTTGTACCTGGTAAACTCGCTATATTTCCTAGTACAGCAGAGGGGAACCAAGAAGAAGAATACGCTCAGTCACTGTAAGCGTACGCCGCCAGCACCGTATGATTTAAGTTATTTTCACAAGCATTGTAAAAGTAACAGGTACAGTGTTAGTATGATTTTTATAGGAGTGAAATCTGTTATATTGTTGAATAGTTAGTCTAAAAGGTATTTTTGGGGTGACTGACTTACTTTGAGTCTATTGAAGGAAGGTGCAGATGCCGGGCCATGATGACTCCACACTCCTTCACCAGAGGGACTCAGTGCTTGTAAACTGCAACTGCGACTCTTGCGGTTATGCACAGGGCAGCAGCCACCATCCCACAGCCGGTCACTGTCGTAGATGTAGCAGATAGACACATGACACTAGAGTTCTCTTGACAAAATATTCATAGAAAAGTTTATTTGATCTTTTGCTTTCATGACAGGCATGGTCACATGTCTACATTCCTGCTGCTGCTTTCTCCCAGAGTACTCTGCCTGGTCTATCCCGCTAAATGGGATCTAGTCCTCCAGCTGCTGACCTATGCCACTGCTTCCCCCTCTTCTCTCTTTGGCTACCTGTGGTCCTCTCACTACCTTCGATGGGCCAAAGGAAGATGGCCGTCTAGTCCCTGGACTCTTTTAAGCCCATCCCGAGGTGAGCTGTAGGCTCCAATCCTTTGGAGGGTACCTCCTAGTTCCCTCACAAGCCCAAGTTACAAGGCCACATCTTCACTTCAGGAACCCCACTGTAGAACTGGCTCTTATCTCCCTATGTAACCAAAAAGTGACCCTCTGCTCAACACTAGTTCCACCTCCCAATGAGCTGGACCTGACATGACCTTTTTCTATTACTAACAAACCTTATCGGCATAAGATTCCTGAACCATTACGTCACACTACCTTTTACTTAACATTCTCCAGTCTGCTATAGCTAACATACTTCACCGCACATTGCTAACACTTTTACAGCACATAATATATTACACTTTACATAATCATACATTTTACATTGTAGGGTGCTCAACCACCCCTACGCTCTCTCCCGACTCCCCCACACACAGGAACACTCAGTTCATCTGTTTTGTCTACGAAAGGGAAAGAACAAAAGGATCAGACAGTGTTCAACAAGCCAAATCCTTCTCTCTTGTGGCTTTAGTCTCAAGTATGTAGAGACCATTAGGGGTGCTTCACACACAGCGAGCTCGCTGCCGAGATCGCTGCTGAGTCACGCTTTTTGTGACGCAGCAGTGACCTCATTAGCGATCTCGCTGTGTGTGACACTGAGCAGCGATCTGGCCCCTGCTGCGAGATCGCTGCTCGTTACACACAGCCCTGGTTCATTTTCTTCAAAGCCGCTCTCCTGCTGTGACACACAGATCGCTGTGTGTGACAGCAAGAGAGCGACAAATGAAGCGAGCAGGGAGCAGGAGCCGGCGTCTGACAGCTGAGGTAAGCTGTATCCAAGATAAACATCGGGTAACCAAGGTGGTTACCCGATATTTACCTTAGTTACCAGCAGCTCTCACGCTGCCTGTGCTGCCGGCTCCGGCTCTCTGCACATGTAGCTGCTGTACACATCGGGTTAATTAACCCGATGTGTACAGCAGCTAGGAGAGCAAGGAGCCAGCGCTCAGTGTGCGCGGCTCCCTGCTCTCTGCACATGTAGCTGCATTACACATCGGGTTAATTAACCCGATGTGTACTGTAGCTAGGAGAGCAAGGAGCCAGCGCTTAGTGTGCGCGGCTCCCTGCTCCCTGCTCACACTGGTAACTAATGTAAACATCGGGTAACCATACCCGATGTTTACCTTAGTTACCAGTCTCCGCAGCTTCCAGACGGCGGCTCCGTGCAAGCGCAACGTCGCTTGCACGTCGCTGCTGGCTGGGGGCTGGTCACTGGTCGCTGGTGAGATCTGCCTGTTTGACAGCTCACCAGCGACCATGTAGCGATGCAGCAGCGATCCTGACCAGGTCAGATCGCTGGTCGGATCGCTGCTGCATCGCTAAGTGTGAAGGTACCCTAAAGCGGGCTTTACACACTGCGATATCGCCTGAATTTTGTCGTTGGGGTCACGGTTTTGGTGACGCACTTCCGCAATCGTTAGCGATATAGCTTTGTGTAACAGCGTTCAGCGATGTAAAATCGTCGCAAAAGCGTGATTTATCGCTAATCGGCTACACGGGTCCTAATTCCCAAAAATCGTTACTTCAGCAGTAACGAGGTTGTTCCTCGTTCCTGCGGCATCACACATCGCTGCGTGTGACGCCGCAGGAGCGAGGAACGTCTCCCTACCTGCCTCCCGGCCGCTATGCGGAAGGAAGGAGGTGGGCGGGATGTTACGTCCCGCTCATCTCCGCCCCTCCGCTGCGATTGGGCGGCGGTTCAGTGACGTCGCTGTGACGCCGCACGGACCGCCCCCTTAGAAAGGAGGCGGTTCGCCGGTCACAGCGACGTCGCCGGACAGGTAAGTATGTGTGACGGCTCTGGGCGATGTTGTGCGGCACGGGCAGCGATATGCCCATGTCGCGCAACAGATGGGGGCGGGTACGCACACTAGCGATATCGGGACCGATATCGCAGTGTGTAAAGTAGCCTTTAGTCTCCACAGTTTACAAACTCTTAATGTATATCTAGATTGCCTATAATTTTCACCCATTGTTCTGCTGACATGTCTTTATAGAGGTGTAGTAGACAACAGTAGCATATATCATGGAATTGCTGATATTTCAACACGTACAAATACATAGAGAAACCAAGGATAATAACACCATCAGCAAGAAGGATAGAGAAATTGGTTAAATGAGCACATGGAGCAAAAGACACTTCATATATTGTGTGCAAATCACATATCTGGTGAAGGCAGCAAATGCTCTGTTATTATTCTCAATTAATAGATATGCACAGGATGGACCCTTTGAAGTGAGTTGCTGAGGCAATGTCCATGACATCAGAAAGATGAGAGATAGTGACTGGAACAAACAGGTTCTTTCATTTGGTCTCGGTCCAGTCCCAACCCCTCTTTATAGGCTCCGGATGACAGACATGTGGCCGGCTGACCTCACTGCTGCTCTATCGCTCCGGCTGAGATGGGTCCTGCACAGAACAATCCGCCATTGTGCTACTACTTGCAGGTGAATCCTTTCGGCTTATTGGTTTCAAGTGGCAACGCCTTCGTTCTGCAACAATGTGATCGCGCTCAGCCATGTAACACCCTGTTAAGCTTACAAGAATTAAGGAGAAAGATGATGCTTTAGGCAGATTCTAAGAAGCCACAAGATCAGTGACATATACAAAGCATTCTAGTTTGGGGACATAAGAATCAATGCCATTGTATTAGTTTTCTTGGGTAGTTGCATTAAAAGGAATAGCATTCAGAATAAATGCCTCACACCACATGGGAACAACCTAAAAAAGACCACTTGTTTCCCCACAGGAAGGTGGCAGTGACCACCGTATATGGCTGCCCATGTTCGGTGCACATACCAATGTACTGTAATATGTCCAATGCTCATGCCCTGAAACTGGACATCCACTCTCTGTATGGGTAGTTCATCTTTAGCAACATTCTGCCAAAACCATGGGTAAAGTGACCATAGAATACACATAGTTATAGAGAAATACAGCAAAAAACACATACACATAACCAAGGCAGTCACATTAAGGGTGGTGGGAAAAGTTTCCCATAATTTTGTCTATTTTAATTGTATTGTTTTAAATGGAATGTTGATCAGTGGTTTAATGGATAATTCTGGTTTCAATTATGGTTAGGTTGCTTTCACACATCCGGTTTTTGCCCTGCGGCTCAATCCGGCTCAAAAACCTATGCAACGGATGCGGCGAAAAAAACTGACCTGTTGCATAAGTTTTTCCATGCGGCCCGTCCGTTTTTTGACGGATGCGGCTTGATACTGAGCATGTGCAGTGCAAAAAAACGCATCCAGCGGCCGGATGTGGTTTTTGCCGCAGGACGCCGCATCCGGCGCGATGCGTTTTATTCGCCGCACAAAAAACGTTCCATCTGGCCGCCGCATGGGCTAAATATGCTGCATTCAGCAAAATCCGGACGCAACGCAAGGCCATGCGGCACAATACGGCGCTAATGCAAGTCTATGCTGAAAAAACACAACCGGTGGCAAAAAAAACGGTTGCGTTTTTTCTGCAAAGCGCCGCATTGTGCCGCTCAGCAAAAACTGGATGTGTGAAAGCAGCCTTAGGCATGTTATCCAATCCACTCCATCACCCCGGGTACTCCCAACGGCAGCGGCGGTACTCCCTATTACCGCACACCACGGGTGGTGTCATGAACTACCTAATTCCCCTGTAAATAACCCCCCATCATGTTTCGGCATGACCCAGAGCCCCCAGGTCCGTCCGGAGAACCTTGAGCCACGAGTAGCGATGTCCGGATCCGAGCGGTCCAACTGCTTCGGGGGTAGGATGCGTCCGGGACAACTTTGGCATCACGAACAGGATTCGGACAGGACCCACTAACCTGGGTGACGTGCGAGTTAGAATCCAAGCTGCGGTGTCAAAATACCGGTCCCGCCATTTTCCGCTATCGTTGGCGCCAAAACGCCATCTTCCAGACCAAAAGCGCGCGAGGCTGAAGCCCCGCACCTTCGTCCTGAGAGTGTGGCCGGAACCAGAAGTTCCCAGAGTGCCCCAGCGCGAAAGTGAATGGCTGGCGAAAACTAAGGGGGCGTGACGGGATGTAGCAGCGGTAGTGAAGCAGGGACGCCAGGACTCTGCCATAAAGTTCCTGGGCACCGCAAGATGGCGGCATCACGAGACTGGTCACCAGTGCGCGCTGCACCTGGGACCGTGGCCTGGATAGAGCAGGAGGCCGAGCAACTCTGCAGGAGGATGCGGATGCAATTCCTCTTCATTTTGGATCATTGGAGGGAAGAGATGAGGAGCCTGGCAATGGCACGTTCCCTGAGCGTGCCCCCCATATTCTAGAAAGTCCAGAGTCATCGTGGGACTTCCAAAATGGATTACAGGAGATTTTGTTTTCTTTACAATAAATTGATGCAAGAGAGAATGGTTTGGGGAGTGTTTTTTCAAATAATTTATTTTTTTGTCTTCAATTTTTTTTTCCGACTTTTATTACTGACAGTTGGTGATGTCGGGTATCTGATAGACGCCATGATATTACAAACTTCTGGGTTTGATGTCAGGTGACATTACACATCTGGTATCAACCCCATTTATTACCCCTTTTGCCACCACATCAGGGCAACGGGATAAGCAGGGGCGAAGCGCCAGGATTGGCGCATCTAATGGAGGCGCTACTTCTGGGTCAGCTGCGGCCTGCTATATTTAGGCTGGGAAGGGCCAATAACTATTCACCTTCCCACCCTGAGAATACCAGACCACAGCTGTCTGCTGTACCTTGGCTGGTGAACCAATTTGGGGGGAACCCCATTTTTTTTAATTTATTTATAAATAATTATAAAAAAGAGCCTGGGGTCCCTCCAAATTGGATCAGCAACCAAGGTAAAGCTGCCAGCTGTGGTCTACAGGCTTCAGCCATCTGCTTTACCCTAGCTGGCTATCAAAAATGGGGTGGACCCCACGTCGCTTTTTTTTATTATTTATTTTTTTGGCTAAATACAAGGCTAGGCACCCTTTAGTGCCACATGAAAGTCACTAAAGAGTGCCTGCTTAGAATATGCAGGGAGGTGGGACATTATATATGAGTTTAACATCGGTCTGCCTGTCTATCTATCTATCTATCCATCTATCCTTTTTTATCTAACTATCCATCTATCCTTTTTTATCTATCTATCTATCTGTCTGTCTATCTATCTATCTATCTATCTATCTATCTATCTATCTATCTATCTATCTATCTATCCATTATCTATCCCTCTATCCCTTTATCTATCCATTATCTATCTCTCTCTCTATCCCTCTATCTATCCCTCCATCCATCTATCTATCTATCTATCTATCTATCCCTCCATCCATCTATCTATCTATCTATCTATCCCTCCATCCATCTATCTATCCCTCCATCCATCTATCTATCTATCTATCCCTCCATCCATCCATCCATCTATCTATCTATCTATCTCTCCATCCATCTATCTATCTATCCCTCCATCCATCTATCTATCTATCCCTCCATCCATCTATCTATCTATCTATCTATCCCTGCATCTATCTATCTATCTATCTATCCCTCCATCCATCTATCTATCTATCTATCCCTGCATCCATCTATCTATCTATCTATCCATCCATCTATCTATCTATCCCTCCATCCATCTATCTATCTATCTATCCCTCCATCCATCTATCCCTCCATCCATCTATCCCTCCATCCATCCATCTATCCCTCCATCCATCTATCTATCTATCCCTCCATCCCTCCCTCCATCCATCCCTCCATCCATCCCTCCATCCCTCCATCCATCCCTCCCTCCCTCCATCCCTCCCTCCATCCCTCCATCCCTCCATCCATTCCTCCATCCCATCCCTCCCTCCCTCCCTCCATCCATCCCTCCCTCCCTCCATCCATCCATCCATCCATATATCCATCTATCTATCTATCTATCTATCTATCCCTCTATCTATCCATCCATTATCTATCTGTCTATCCATTATCTATCCATCTATCTAACTAACTATCCCTCTATCTATCTATTTATCTATCTATCTATCTATCTATCCCTCTCTCTATCCCTCTAGCTATCTATCAGATAGATAGATGGATAGTTAATGGATAGATAGATAGATGGATAGAGGGATAGATAGATGGATAGATAAATGGATAGATAATGGATAGATAGATGGATAGAGGGATAGATAGATAGATGGATAGATAGAGGGATAGATAAAGAGATAGCTAGAGGGATAGATAGATAGATAGACAGATAGATAATGGATAGATAGATAATGGATAGATAATGGATAGATGGGTAAATAGATAGATAATGGATAGATGGATGGATAGATGGATAGATAGATAGATAGATGGATAGACAGATGGACGGATAGATGGATGGATGGATGGATGGATGGATAGATAATAGATAGATAGATAACGGATAGATAGATAATGGATGGATAGATAGATGGATAGATAGATGGATAGATAGATAATGGATAGATAGATGGATAGATAGATAGATGGATAGAGGGATAGATAGAGTCATAGATAGAGGGATAGATAGATGGATAGATAGATAATGGATAGATAGATGATATTACAGCTTTTATTACAGTTCTCGTGATTGGTAATGTGTTGACATCATCGACCGTGAGAAATGACCTGGAGTTACCTCTGCAGCATCGTTCACGGAATGAGCCTACATTGAGTACTCACTCACAGACGTCGACGAGTGTGGATAACGCCAGACCTGGATATTTGGGGGGTTAATAAAGTGGTGAGAGAAGGGCTTTTTGGTGTTTTATTTCAAATAAAGGATTTTTCGGTGTGTTTATTTACTTTCACTATAGATTAGTGATGGAGTGTCATAGACGCTGCCATTACTAATCTTGGACTTAGTGGCAGCGATGCGCTGCCATTAACTCCTTATTACCCTGATGGCCACCGCATCACAGCAATCAGGAAGGGCCGGTGACACGCCGGGACTGTCGCATCTAATGGATGCGACATTCTCGGGGCAGCAGCAGACTGATATTCTCGGCTGCAGGAGGGGGGGCCGTAACCATGGCTCTCACCCTCCCCAGCCGGAGACTACCAGCCCGTTGCTGTGTGCTTACCTCGGCTGGGTATCATTTGTGGGAGGACCGCACGTCGTTGTTTTACATTTATTTATTTTACTACACGCTATAAACCCACCAGCGGCTGTGATTGGTTGCAATAAGACAGCTGTCACTCAGCGTGGGGGCGTGCCTGACTGCAACCAATTATAGGCGCCGGTGGGCGGGGGAAGGAGGTAATACGAGATGGATTAATGTGCGACTGGCATTTTCAAAAGCTGGAGAACCCGCCACAGTGTGACAGCCGGGCAGCGCCATGCCTGTGATCGGTGAGTAAGAAAAAGAGAGGGAGAGACCGACTGACCATAATGGCCGCTTGCTTATACAGCCCCTATGACGCCGTGCGGCCAAGCCAATCACAGTAACACCACTACAAAGATGGCTGCGGTGTTACTGTGAGGGAAAGCAACATCAGATGTGTTCATTGGCTGGAAAAAGGCGCCAGAAAGTCCAGAAATGAAAATGAAAGTATCAGAGTGAATATCATATTAGCCGTCGGATAGTGAATACCTCGAATACCCCATTATCCGTTGGATACTGAATAGTGGCGAATGCATTCGCTCATCCCTATTAATGATCTCAAGGCAGCTGGGACCACTGTCATCAAGAAAACCATTGGTAACACATTACGACGTAATGGATTAAAATCCTGCAGTACCTGCAAAGTCTCACTGCTCAAGAAGCCACATGTGCAGTCGGCCCATCTGTAGTTTGCCAATGAACACCTGGATGATTCTGAGAGTGATTGGGAGAAGGTGCTGTGGTCAGATGAGACAAAAATTGAGCTCTTTGGTATTAACTCAACTCACTGTGTTGGAGGAAGAGAAATGCTGCATATGAGGCAAAGAACACATCCCCACTGTCAAGCATGGAGGTGGAAACATTATGATTTGGGTTTTTTTCTCTGCTAAGGGCACAGGACTACTTCACCGTATCAATGGGACAATGGATGGAATCATGTACCGTAAAATCCTTAGTGACAATCTACCGTACTTCCCTCTGCCAGGACATTAAAAATGGGTCATTGTTGGGTCTTCCAGCGTGACAATAACCCAAAACATAGAGCCAAGGCAATAAAGGAGTGGCTCAAAAAGAAGCACATTAAGGTCATGGAGTGGCCTAGCCAGTCTCCAGAACTTAACCCCATAGAAAACTTATGAAGCTCCGAGTTGCCAAGCGATGATCTGTAAAGAGGAACGGAACAAAATTCCTCCTGACGTGCGCAAACCTCATCATCAACTACAAAAAACATCTGACCGCTGTCCTTGCCAACAAGGGTTTTGCCACCAAGTATTAAGTCTTGTTTGCCAGAGGGATCAAATACTTATTTCTCTCTGCATAATGCAAATTTATTTATGTAATTTATACAATGTGATTTTCTGCATTTTATTTTGGATATTCTATCTCTCATTGTTAAAATTAAGCAAGCCTTAAAATTATTGACTGTTCATGTCTTTGTCAGTGGGCAAAGTTACAAAATCAGCAAGGGATCAAATACTTATTTTCCCCACTGTAACGGTACAAATCAATCCAACGCTTGTATATAAGAGGATCTTAGCGGTGTGAATGAGCAACTGGATCACGAGAACAAGGGAGATTTATTTTAAGCAGATTCTAAATTTTGATGTTTTATGAGGTCCGACATAATTAATTATGGGGCAGCTTCGGTAATTTACACTGCATCCACTAGGCCTGGACAGGACAGCCCCTTTAATTCATATACAAATACTAGTATAAGTCTTTTACAAAATGCTCTAATAATAATTTGTTCCCAGACACAAGAATGTCTTGATAACAGAAGCTGCCTTATCTGTCTTGATTTGCTGGCCCACTTGTCGGGACAACTCAAGAACAGATGACATGACTACGGGTGGCACTGTCCCTTCTCAGAGATGAGCTGAGGATTTCTTTAACTGGATGTGACAAGCAGTCCCCTCACTGGGTCCCACTGAGAAATTTTAATTATTGTACGAAACACAGTTCAATGGTGTTTACAGACAAAGAAGGGCGAGGGAATTCTGTGATCCACCATCACAGAGATATTAATGATTATATGTAAGGGTGTTGTATCATATTTGTATAATAAATATCATTTTCACATCTTCCTGTGATATCGAATACAACAAAAAAATCAAACAGCACCCGAATAAAAAAAATCATCTGCATTCCTTTATTAATGGTCACATATTTTAGCTGTGGTTTACCAGAAAGGCACTAATCTTGAGAATGGGGCTTTGGAGTACCCTATTTTAATGGTCCTGAATGTGCATCACTGCTCTATTCATTGTCTATGAAACTGATGGATATGTATGTATATATATATATATATATATATATATATATATATATATATAATGTGTACATTCATAACCTATGTAGTGTATATATGTACAGCATATATTATTATTTATTATTATAGCGCCATTTATTCCATATATCATGTTTCCCCTAAAATAAGACCTATCCCGAAAAAAGGCCCTAGCAGGATTTTTCGGCCTTTTGAAGTATGTCTGAAATATAAACCCTACTCCAAAAATAAGACCTAGTTGTGGTTCATCATGCTAATAGTAACCTGAAATAGGGCAGCCCTTTCAGGGTATGTAACTGTTATTGCTGTATGTTGCCCTGTTGTGTTGCTGTAAAATTTATAGTTGTGCATCTGCTGTTCATACAAAATTAATAATAACCCCTTCCCCCACCCACCTCTCTGTGCTGGTGTGACGCACCAGGACTATCAGGTCGTCACAGGGTATTGCACAATCTGCCCTCCCGTGCAATATTCACCTCCTTTTTGGTTATGGGTCTCCAACTACATGGTGATGCCTACAACAGCTAATTAAAATCCAAGGTACACTCTGCACCACACCCACCAGACACACCAGTGGACGGCCAGAGTGGAATATGGTCGCCCACTTGGGGTGTTAGTTAGAGGAGGTCAGGAGTGTCAGGAGTGTCAGTAGTGGAGAGAAGTGTGTTGGAAGTGAAGGAGAGAGGAGGTCAGGAGCAGGGCTCCTAGGATGCCATCTAGGTAGCAAACGGTGGTCTGGGCCTAGAGGAGCTGGACCCCCGGTTGCAGGGGATCGTGGCAAGGGGCACGGAACTGTCGAGGAGGACAGCCGGCGGCCTTGCACCATAACCAGGCTGGGACCAGTACACGACGGGGTACGTGGACCCTAGGTCAGGGAGTAGCTTAAGGCAACATGACAATTTACCCGACGAGGGTGTATCCTTCAAGATCCACTCTCCACCCGCTCCAAAATCGGGGTACTAGCGCAACGAGGGAGATAGGTCTTTCCAATAAAATGGTCCAGAAAATCCCAAGCATGAACCCTGAGAGCAAGCTCCCACACTTAGCCATAGTGGGGAGCGGGACCCGACTAGTTCCATACTACCGGAACCAACAGAGAAGTAAACTTAGTGCCAGGAGGCAGGTCACGGATCACCAGGCAGCACCATTGGGGACGGGATACGAGCTAGCTCCCCTCAGCGGCAGCAGTATCCATAACTTTGGTTTATCCAGTTGTCGGTGTCAGCTTAATAGACTGAGTGAGTACGCAAGTCACCCCTTTGCTCCCCATGGCACTCCCCTCACACCATCACCGAGTCCCGGGGCATTCCCTATACCCGTAGAGGGTTCTAACATATGGCTGCCCTATTCCATCACGCCTGGGTACTCCCAACTGCAGCGGTGGTACTCCAAATTACCACAAACCACGGGTGGCATCACGAACTCTAACACAATCCCCTGTAAATACCCCCTTCCTTTGCTTTAGTATTTTTATTAGCCTTTATTTTGGAAGGCTTGAAGCATTAAAGAGAACCTGTCACCAGGTTTTTCCCTTATGAGCTGCGGGCACCACCAGTGAGCCCTTATATACAGCATTCCAGAATACTGTATATAAGAGTCCAGGCCACTGTGTAGAATGTAAAAAACACCTTTATTATACTCACCTAAGGGGTTGTCTGGTCCAATAGGCATCACTGCGCTCGGGTATGGCGGCTCCTCCCTTCTGTACAGTCGCCATCCTCCTTCCCACGTCTTAAGTCCTCCATACAGGCTGCGATTGTGCTCCTGCGCACGCGCACTTTGATCTGCCCTATAGAGGTCAGATTAAAGTATTGTAGTGCGCATGCGTGGGTGGTCTTTGACATTTCCTCACACTTGCGCATTACAATACTTTAATCTGCGCTCAGCAGTGCACATCACAGTCCTCGTGCACAGGAGCACAATGGTGGCCTCTGACTGGATGATGTAGGGTGCATAATCAACACGGGGCTGGGAAGGAAGACGGCCATCTCACAAGATAGAGGAGGCACTGGACCAAGAGCAATGACGCTCATTCAACCCGATCGCCCCGCAGGTCAGTATAATAGAGGTCTTTTTTATGCTCTCATATACAGCTTTCTAGAATGCTGTATATAAGGGCTCCCTGGTGGTGGCCAAACCTTATATGGGAAAAACCTGGTGAAAGGTTCCCTTTAATTATGATTTCAAAAAGTCATCAAGCTAACATCAAACTCCACTATACTCCTTATATCTTAAGTAGAATATAGAAGAGTATTACAATTAGCGTGTCATGATCTCCAAAATACTTATATGATGATCTAATACATACAGGACAAAAATGTTGGTGGGAAAGAATAAGAGGTGATATCATTGTGTGCAACGTGGTGGTCTACAAAGAGACATGAGACTGGATGCTTTCTGCTCTGTCAGCCATGCACTAAGTGCAGTATTTCCAAGAAGCAGCTCTGGCTCCTACAGCTGCTTTGGTTCCTAGCCCAGCATTCCCCAGCACATGAGGCTTAAGAAAAGCTGGTAGGAATGTTTTCTTCGCACTGGTCATTCCTCATCTGTTGTCTCTGGAGCCCTGCAGGGAGCTAATTAGAACTAAGGTGTAAAGCATCCGATTCTCCTCTATTTTTTGGCCCAGGAAAGTGCCTACTGAGCACACTCAGCACATGGACTGCTGCTCAGGTATTTCCAAACTAATAATTAGGTTATTAATGCCCTGCTGTTTGGCCGCCTCTGTGGATTCCAGGCCAGTTTGGCTTTTTTCCCAAGCAACTCAATGGCTCTTAGTCCTTGTTGAGCGTAAAAGAAGAAAAGATGAGATTCCGTGGTTATAGTCGTCATAATCTCATAGAACGAAAAACAGTATTCAGAATATCAAAGGGCGCTTTATTAATGTTATATTATGTCCCAGGTTAACCAATATAGTATATATCGGGCATTAGTTTTAGTAGGATAGACAGATCATGGTGTATTTGGGCAATAATAAAGTTTTTTAAATGGTTTTGATATATTCATACTGTACATATGAAGCTAAATTCCAAAATATGATCATATAAATGATGAATAAAAAATATTCCAAAAAATTGGTAATATACATGCATACATCTATTTAAATGCCCTTAAAAATATGCTTAAGGGGATAAATTCACAGAAAAAAAATAACAATTCTGGTTGGATTCTTGGATATAACTATGACCAGGACTTATCGGGTTAATATTCTGAGCAGACCCATGTGTGAACACGCAGTATAACCGTGTGCTTCTACGGACACACTTTTTTAGTGCCTGAGCCTGACTGTCTCCAAACAGCTGGTATGGATGTCAGAAACTATTACTATTAGGGGGTAAGCACTGACACCCAGTTGGAGTTCCCTGCTGCCACCAGACAGATGTGGAGAGCCGCACATGCTCCGGCACTCATCCTTGCCTCTAATTAATCACCTCTCCTGCAAAGTGATATTGCAGCGTCCCAGGTAACAGGAACAATGAGAACTGAGCTGCAACTTCATGAGCAAGATTTTTATACGAATACATTTCACTCGTTAAAGAGGTTGTCCGCTACCGTTACATGACTATCCTTAGGCTAGAAAAAGACTGATGGCACTTCCTAACTTTCTAATGTGAAAAGGTGCATACTGAGCATGCAACATAATTACAAAAAGGAGACAGTTCCACTCTGTAGCACTAAGATATGTGAAACAATGAATATAGGAATATAGACATGCGATACTGCTATAGAAAACGTGTAAAAATTGAGATACTTAGCACACAAAATTGGCCATTTTTATGTGAGCCCCACAGCCAAAGGAAAGTTGACCTTTTTTGTTGGGTCTCTGCCTACTCTAATGTATCTCTTTGGCTTAAAAAAAACCCCTCCAATTTATGGGTGGACAAGAACCTGCAAATAAAGAATTAAAATCGCCTAAATATTAGAAAGCATAAGCCTATAATCTAAAAAGACACTGATAGCACTTCCTAACTGTCTAATGTGAACAGGTTTATTTAATCGTATGAACGTATATCTTACCATCATATAAAAATAAACTCCAGGCAATAGACAATGATTCAAAAATATCAAAAGGATAAAAATCAAAGTCGAATATCAAGATTTTCTATGAGAAAAAGTAGAGGATTATCCAGCTCACCTAATTCCTTGGAGACCATATATTCGACCATGCACGGACCAAGTAAAGTCCTCCTTGGAGACCATATATTCGACCGTGCACGGACCAAGTAAAGTCCTCCTTGGAGACCATATATTCGACCGTGCACGGACCAAGTAAAGTCCTCCTTGGAGACCATATATTCGACCGTGCACGGACCAAGTAAAGTCCTCCTTGGAGACCATATATTCGACCGTGCACGGACCAAGTAAAGTCCTCCTTGGAGACCATATATTCGACTGTGCATGGACCAAGTACACGAACGTTAAGAAAAAGAATATCTGAGCACATTTATGATGCGGTTAATAATTCCACGAGAAGCCCGTCGGGTGCTTCCCAACATTTTCTTATTGTTCACAATGGCAATGAGGATAGCCTTCAAGTGAACGCTATAGAAAGGATTACTCTGCCGAAAGGGGGAGGAGACTTGAAAAGTATACTACATTATAAGGAAACAAAATAGATTTTTACTATGGAAACTAGGATCCCTTTTGGTTTAAATATTAATAATTATTTATTATACATTTATTAATGTGGTGTTTCTGCTTGCATGACTTGCTATAGCTTTTCTAATTTACATATGTATGTTCTGACCTGTTGCTGACCTCATGTCCAGTTCATTGTGTTTCCTAAGGCATCTATCACACGTACGTGCCTCCAGTACGTGTTTGGCAGTTTTCTCACGTACCGGAGACACGTACACACGTAGACCTATGTATTCCTATGGTTTTGGACACACGTAAGTATTTTCGCACGGAACGTGTGTCCGTTCCGTACTTACGTGTGTCCGTGTGTTTCTCACGGCAACATGTCCGTTTTCTCTCCGGCATCACGGGTGTCACACGGAACGCAAACGTGTCACACATAATGCAAACGGACCACACAGATGTGTTCCGTGTGACACGCACCAGAGATAAGACATGTGTCTGTGAGAAAAAAAAACAAACCTTTACTCACCTTCTCCTGCCCTCCTGTCTCTGCCGCTGCTGTCACTTGCTTCCGACCGCCACTCATTATGCTCATGAAACATTCACTTCACTGTGGCCGGAAGCAGCAGCAGCGGGGAGTCGACAGGACCGGAGACCAAAGATCAGCACCACGGACAGCGACGCCAGGGAAAGGTGAGTAGAAAGTTCCCGTTCTCCATGTGTTATCACAGATAACACACGGAGAACACACGTGTGCCATACACACGGCAAACAGAGGGCAATACGCACCTTTGACACGTCCATTAAAAACGTGCGTGATTTTCACGGACGTGTGAAAGAGACCTAAATGTGGATTCATTGTGATTTGGTATAGAGACGGAGTAAGGACGAAAGTCCGAAACGCGTCCTCTTTACTGATTTTCCCCACATGATGGATTTTAAAAAGCATGAAATAAAAGTTTTTTCTAATTTTTAATAATTTATGGACTTGATGCTGGATCTCACCCTGTGTATTTGTCTATACAAGATTTTCTTTATATGCAATAGCATTATCATTTACAGTATAGCAATAATTCTTGTCACCATGGTAAGATCTCAGGGGGCACTCCTCAACAATGTGCTGGACAGTTTGACGATCTGCTCCACAGTCACAGATAGAAGAGTCAAATTTTCCACACTTATACATAAGATCTGCACAGACGCCAGAGTTTGTTCTGATACGATTTAGAGTAACCCATGTTTTATTTGGTAGATTGAAGCCTGGTGGGGGGGGGTTTGTAAGTTAGGGAACGTTTGGATCTCACCATCTACTACATTGACCCAAAGTTCTCGCCATTTCTCCTCTAAATTGAAGTCTTGTTCATGTAAGGTGATTGCAGTTCGGAAGGGTGGGTGTCTTGATTTCAATTGTTGTATTGTAATATCACTAATATTTTGATGTATTGGTAGTTTTTCATTATTCACTACTTTAGTGTATTCTTTAAGCATGTGAACAGGTGCACACTGAGCATGAAATATAGTAACAAAAAAGAGATAGTTTCACTCTGTAGTGCTAAGATATGTGTAACAATGAATATAGTTATATAGTTATGCAATGTTGCTATGGAAAACATGTAAAAAATGAGTAAGCAGGGACCCAACAATAAGAAGTCGCCTTGGCATTGGCTGTTGGGCTCACATAAAACTGACCATTTTTGTGTGCTAAGTATTTTAATTTTTACATGCTTTCCATAGCAGTAATGCATGTCTATATTCCTATAGTCATTGTTACACATATCTTAGCACTACAGAGTGCAATTGTCTCTTTTTTGTTATCCTTAGGATAGGTCATCAATGTCTGATTGGTTGGGGTTCGACACCTGGCACCCCGCTGATCAGCTTGTTAGAGTGAATGCTCTGTAATGTTCAGCAGTTGCCTGTTTCTCATGTAATTAGTTTGGATCAAGTGCATGCTTGAAAGAATAACATCAGACACACACAGTCTGATTTGAATCTTTCCTCGAACAGAGGTTGGCCCAAGAGAGATTTATTCCAGCAGAAACATGGACTTATATGAACTAGAAAAAGGGGTATGGTCGGCTCTACAGTGGGCATGCCCATATGTGTTCATTGGTCAGTGGGTTGGTCCATGGGTTGACCAATGGGTGGATCTGGGATGCTGGTGGGTGGTTCTATGATGTAATCGAGGCGGATCCATAGTGACACTGGTAGGCAGGTCTATGATCTCATCGGAGGCCATCTTGCCTTGTGTGTGTCTGAAAACTGACTTATGCATGGAGAATTGATTTCATTTGACATATTTCCCACAATCCCCTATGTCAAGAGGTTAATTAATTATTTAATGGAAAGGCCCTCCCCAACAGTCCCCCTAAATACTTTATGATGAGGGGAGTAGTGATGGCGATGGTCTTTTGCGTTAAGGCGCGGGGCGGTGGCGCTGGTAATAAGAGTCCGAGTCAAATGCTGCGGTTCCAGGTGTCTTTCACTCACTCTTTGTGCCGCTCGCCCCGTTAGTACTGGTCACTCCCTGTGATGTGCCAGATCGGCCTCGTATAAGTTAGAAGCAGTCACCAGTGTTTGAAAGAAGAAAGTCCTTTTTCAGAGTTGCCCTTCCAGCCGTGAGGAACCTGGGCCGAGCCCTCGGCTCCAAGCCCCAGACCCCGTGAGGAGAATAAAGTTGTGATGGTGTCGTCTACCAGAACTGGTGTCACGAGTAGACTGCCTGAAGATTATTTGCTCCTACTTCTACTCCAAGTGGAACCCGCCCCCCATGTGGCTGACTTCAGTGACCGGGGAAGTCCCATGACTCGTGATGGCCACCCCCCTGCCTGAGACCATATCTAGAATATGGGATCCAGTTTTGGGCTCCACATTTTAAAAGGGACATTCAAAAGTTAATGGTGCTTTACACGCTGCAACATCGCTAGCAATAGCTAGTGATGTCGTGCGCAATAGCACCCGCCCCCGTCATTCGTGCGACATTTTGTGATCGCTGTCGTAGCGAACATTATCGCTACGGCAGCGTCAAACGCACATACCCTTTCAGTGACGTCGCTGTGACCAACGAACAATCCCTCCTTCAAGGGGGAGGTGTGTTCAGCGTCACAGCGACGTCACTGTGGCGTCACTAAGTGGCCGCCCAATAGCAGAGGAGGGGCGGAGATGAGCGGCCGGAACATGCCGCCCACCTCCTTCCTTCCTCATTTCCGGTGGACGCAGGTAAGGAGATGTTCGTCGTTCCTGCGGCGTCACACATAGCCATGTGTGACGCCACAGGAACGACGAACCACCAGTGGCATGCACCACCAACGATATTATGAAAAGGAGCGACGTGTCAACGATCAACGATTTTTGACGTTTTGCGATCATTGATGGTCGCTCCTTGGTGTCACAAGCTGCGATATCGCTAACTGCGCCAGATGTGCATCACTAACAATGTGACGATATATCGTTAGCGATTTTGCAGTGTGTAAAGCACCCTTTTGGCCCCTTTTACACGTCAGTGATTCTGGTACGTTTGTGCTTTTTTTAAACGTACCAGAATTACTGACATACGCAGACCCATTATAATGAATGGGTCTGCTCACACATCAGTGATTTTTCACTGCACGTGTCTTCATGCGGCGTACCCGCGTGTCCGTGATTGCCGCACGGAGACATGCCCATTTTTTTCAGACAGAAAAAAACGTGCTTTTAAAATAAAAATCATTTTTACTCACCCGGCTCCAGCGATGTCCTCTGCAGCCCGTGCAGCTTGCTGCTTCTGAGCCGGCTCATTACTGTCGCGCATATTCATGATGCACGACACAGCCGACCCGGAAGCAGCTGCTGCGGGGGTCAGCGCCAGCCGGATGCTGCACTGTGGGAGCGATCAGCACCATGGAGAGCGGGAGCGCGCATAGGTGAGTTAATCTCTAAGTGCAATCACGGGCCACGGAGAACGGAGCCCGGATTGCACTTAGACAACCCACGTGTGCCGTAATTCACAGCACACGGAGGGACATGTGCGTGTTTTACACGCCAGTGAAAAACTTCAGTGTTTTTCACTGGCGTGTGAAACGGGCCTTAGAGACAGTTCAAAGGCGGTTCACTAGACTACTACAAGGAATGGAGGCCTCCCATATGATAAGAGGTTGAAAAAGTTAAATTTGCTTACCTTAGAAAAAAGATATCTCAGAGGAGATCTCATGTATATGTATAAATACATGTGTGGTCAATATAAAGGACTAGCAGATGACTTATTCCTTCGAAAGACAACACTAAGGACCAGGGGGCACTCACTGCGAGTGGAAGAAAAGCGATTCCGGCAGCTAAATAGGAAAGGGTTCTTTACAGTTAGAGCAGTCAGACTGTGGAATGCCCTACCACAAGAGGTAGTAATTGCAGAAACTATAACAGCTTTTAAAAAAAGGCTGGATGATTTCCTCAGTACACACAACATTGTTGGTTATAAGTGACTTAAGCCTGCTTTACATGTTACGATTCTGCATATGATATCGTATGCGATCGTAACCGCCCCCATCGTATGTGCAGCACGTTCAATTTTGTTGGATGTGCCGCACAAACGATTAACCCCCGTCACACGTACTTACCCGTCCATACGACCTCGATGTGGGCGGCGAACGTCCACTTTCTGGAGTGGGAGGGAAGTTCGGTGTCACATCGACGTCACGCGGCAGCTGGCCAATAAAAGCGGAGGGGCGGAGATGAGCGGGACGTAAACATCCCGCCCACCTCCTTCCTTACGCATTGCTGGCCGGGAGCCGCAGGAGGCAGGTGAGATCTGTTCATCGTTCCCGGGGTGTCACACACTGCAATGTGTGCTACCCCGGGTACGATGAACAATCTGACGTTCAATTTATGAGGAATGAACGACGTGCATGCGATGACCGTTTTACCGTTCATTTGCAATCGCACGTAGCTGTTACACACTGCAATGTACCTTACGATCCCGGATGTGCGTCACTTACGTGACTTACATGACCCCGCCGACATATCGTAAGATATATTTTAGTGTGTAAAGCAGGCTTTAGCGACAAAATGTATAATTGGTGGAGGAAGGTTGAACTAGATGGACCGGGGGCTTTTTTCAACTTACGTAACTATGTAAGATTTTGATGTAGCAGATTTTTTGCAGCATTTATGCAAATACTATGTCAATAAGGTTACTTGTTTTTTTTTATTACGAGCATTTTTATTGCATATTTATGCTGTTTTTTGTCTCCTCTATTTGGTATGTCATGTTTTAAATAAGGCTGCTTTATTTTTGATAATTCCTGTTTTTTTTGCTTTGACAATTAATTAAACTGATACAGTCTTGTGCAGATTACAGGAATTTTTGGCACGTTTCCACTGCAGAAATGCACTAACAACATATGCATTTTTTTGAGGATTTTCTGCATCTAATGCAATTATATCGGTAAAATCCTCACATAAAACTCAGCGTACCTGCAAGAAAAATGTCAAGTGTTATTGTCACAATGTGACTGTAGGTAGCAAGGGGCAAGGAGCTCCTATGCTGTTCCTCATGCTAGGGGACCCTGGAGTATCCCTGTTCTCCAGATTAACCCTAATGATGGAGATGCCAGAGTCTTGTGCCTTACTACACTCTTGAGTAAAGCGAATCTGTTCTTCCCTTCCCTAGAGAAGAGGCAGGAGTGTGAGGAAACACAATTGAAACAGTTAGGGATAACAGAAATTCAGTCACATGGCACACTCTCAGGAATAAACAGTAAGAAAATAAATAGAAAAGCAAGAGAAGTAATGCAGCAACAAAAGAACAACAAGGGTTAATACCACAACTACACACAACAATAATTTCCTAACCACCAGTAAGCCTGTATAAATCTACCTCTCCAGGCCAGTATAGACAAGCTATAGCTGGCATTAATGCAAATATCCAGTCAACATATATATGAGGTGAGTGACTATGACTTTCTCTCCCATAGCATGTGACTAAAAGAGATTAACAAGCAGTCCAGCAGATATTAACTCTTGCTAGCCTGCCTGGGAGTTACAGGTCTGTGCGTCGACCCCCGACTCAACCTGTGTCGATCACAGACATCAGAGATGTTAGCAGGCAGAGTGCAAGAATCTGAAGTTTCCCCAGATCCTGATGCTGCCATGACAGTCGGCGATGCCTGCAAAAACCTCTTAAGGCTGTTTTACACGCAGCGACATCGTTAGCGATGTCGCTGGTGAAAGTACCCACCCCCATCGGTTGTGCGTCACTGGCAAATCGCTGCCCGTGGCGCACAACATCACTAAGACCCATCACACGGACTTACCTTCCTAGCGACGTCGCTGTGGCCGGTGAACAACCTCCTTTCTAAGGGGGTGGTTCATGCGGCATCACAGCGACGTCACACGGTAGCCGTCCAATAAAAGCAGAGGAGCGGAGAGCAACCGAAAGAAAGTGACGCCCACCTCGTTGCCGGAGGACGCAGGTACGATGTTGTTCCTCGTTCCTGCGGTGTCACACGTAGCGATGTGTTCTGCCTCAGGAACGATGAACAACCTGCGTCCTGCAACTGCAAAGATATTTGGGATTAGAACGACGTGTTAATGATCAACGATTAGGTGAGTAATTTTGATCATTAGCGGTCGTTCGTACGTTTCACATGCAACGACGTCGCTAACGAGGCCAGATGTGCGTCACAAATTCCGTGACCCCTACGACATCTCGTTAGTGATGTCATTGCGTGTAAATCCCCCTTTAGTGACAGCTGTCTCTAGCAGAAGATATGCCAAAAAAGATTATACAAAGTGGGGTGGAATTTTGTTTTCCTGCTCCTGCTCTACTGTCAGTCTGCAGAAAGGCAATAATTTAAGGGGTAGGCTTTTCGGATCCAGGCAAAGAAATTAGTACAGAAAAGCAAGTGCAATGTATGCTGAGAAGTGAAATAAAGATAGTTCTGGCACTCATAATACTGGCAGAATGCTGATGAATATAAACAACCCACTGACAAATATTGGATTACATTTTTCAGAACAGGAGAATTAGGACAGTCCTTGAAGTAGTTTTAACCTTTTGTTAGGGATGAGGGCAGCAGGACTATATGTTTAATGTGGAATTTGGATAAAGAACAGGTATGAATTGAAATATGCCATGTCAATAATATCTATTTGTTTGTTTTTTTTGTATTTTGTTAGAAAGTTATCTAAAGTACATAAAAAGAATCAAAACATTCTATACACTGGTTCGTGCTCACAGTGCCACCATTGTTCCACTCACTATAGTACATATACCAAACAGGAGAGTTATGGCACATTTTAATGTAATGTGGGTACAACCATGCAATCAAGTGACAGCTCAGGGCCCACAACCACCCATGATTAAGCCATCGTAAATACTGTGAAACGTACGTCGGGTTCTCCACAGGAGTCTCTCTTACAAGCCTGCTTTTTCCAGCACTGACACCCAGACTGGTAATATGCTTCACCGTTTTCCCCCTCTCCAACTGAGATACACATTAAAACCATGGCTGCTTTTCTGACTTTAGGGAGGGTTGAGTGTGAACGGGTAGGAGGCAGTGCATTCATAGCGCTGGTTTAAGCCCACCTACTGTACCTTTATTTATGTATCGCAGAAAAAAATCATCAGCAACTTTTGTCTTTTAACTTTTCTATACCAATAAAGCCTTTTTTATTTACACCTTAAAACTCCTTATTCTCTTGTGTTCCACTATAGTACATATAGTACTGTATTTTTTGGTCACTTTTATACTTTTAGTCCCACCTTGGCTGCAGTTCAGTCTGGAGCCCAGCAAATAAAGTGAGCACACGCCTCCCGACGTTGAAATACAGGAAAGCACGACAAGTTTTGCAGCAATTTTTTATACTATGACATAAATTAGTGCCTAGCCCTCTGGGTGTAGGATGCTTTGGAGGGATAGTCCGGTCTCCTGTAATGTGATGTATTGCGGTATAACCAGCCTTCAGTGGGTTTTTTATGTGTTACTCATAGAGAAGACTGTGTGAACTGTTGGGAACATCGAGATGACAGATATCAACGCACACAATGATTTGTAAATAGTGACAGTTTTCTATGTACCACTATTAGCAAATGCCAAGTCTGTGATCTGTCAGCGGGATGCTACTGACAGTTCCCTTTGGTCTCCCCTACGTGTAATGAGGAAGTGGCAAGTCACAATTTAAGAGATCAGCTGCAGGTGCCACTGAGATTGATAGATATTTCCAGGCCTCAGATACATATGTACAGACGGATCTACATAATTTCTATATCTAACATATTGCAGCCTTTAATGTAGACAATTTGAAGGGAACCTGTGCATTATACAGAAAAACCTTCAGACGTCACAGACAAGTCTTACCATCCGCCTGGTATAAGAAAAATTTCCAGATTCACCGTCTGAGAACTTTTTATAGTCAATACCCTCTTTTTCTTAATGAGTAATCGTTGTTTTAATTGACATTTTTCTAAATCAATAGAAAATAAGATAAGGAAATTTATATTTCTTAGAAAAATGTGCTTCTTTCTCCTCCAGGACTGAGTTTTCATTCTTAATTCATGGGTAAAATCTGCATTCAGTGAAGACAGATCATTATCATGTTACTGAGAAGAAATGACAGTTGGTACTTATAAGGTTCTATGGTGATGGAAGGAGGAGGAGCTAGTGTCAGACATTCTGCTGCAAGTTCTCCTGAATTGACAGTTACGGTTTTCCATAGAAATTTATGAGCACCAACTGCCATCTCCTATCTCAGTCATAGAAGTCCCAGGAATTTCGAGCTCCATAGAATTCCAATGGTAGAAATGTTAAATGACCCCTCTCTGGGACTTCTAGTGTTAAGAATCTATCTTCACTGATAACAGACTTTATCCATGAATTGCACATTTTGAAAATGACTGATCAGTCCAGGAGGAGACAGTAACAGATTTGTCTGATAAAATCAATACAAAATTTCTTATTTTCATGTGTACTATTGATAGTGTCTTTTTCATTTTATAAGACACACCAAAATATAAGAAAGACCCCAAATTTAAAGAAAAAAAAAGGGAAAAAAAAATAGGGGGTCCGTCTTATAATCCAGTGGTGCGGCGAGTGCCCAGATGCTCGCTGCGGGCGCTGTGAGGCAAGAGGAATATCCAGAAACTGTCGGTGATGTGGGCTTCAAAGAAATAGCGCCCCAAATTGACGCATGTGCAGATTGAGCTATCGCCTCAATGACAAGCCGAGATCTCATCTGTACACGCGCAGATCTCATCTGGTGCACCCACGGGCACCATTTTACTTAAGACCGTTGCTGGGAGATCAAAGGGCCAGAGGCAGCGCATGTGCAGATGAGATCTTGAGCCGAGAGCTCCATCTGCGCATGCGTTGATTCCGGGAGCCATTATTTGAAGCCCACACCGCCACTATTTTCAGGATGGCGGACCCTGCATCACCGCCCACAGCGAACACCAGCACAGCGCGCAGCACAACCCGCAGCACAGCGCACCACTCACAGTACAGCGCACCGCCCGCAGCATAACACCTGTCTCCTATGACTATTCTCCACCACCCCCGGTAAACTATATTCAGCTCGTAAGATGCACCCCTCATTTTCCTCCCAAATGTTTGGGAGAAAAAGTGTTGAGATGGCGTTTGGCGCAGAGGCGCGGGACGGCGGAGCCGGTAATCAAGAGTCCGAGTCAGTAGCTGCGGTTCCAGGTGTCTTTACTCACTCTTTGTGCTGTGCCACTCACCCAGATAGTACTGGTCACCCGCTGTGATGGGTTCCGTCGAATACGAATCCAGTCTGGTTTGGTGCTCGGTAAGTCCCTTCCTCCTAGCGCCGTGTGTGTTGGATCCCCATGGCTTAAAGCTACTTGGGGACCCCAGTTCATCTTGATAGTACTCTTTTCCCTATTTGCAGGTACCACTTCTCCAGAATGGGGCCTGGTGCAGTCCAAGGCCCCGGATCCTATCAGGCACTGTGCTTTTGGGCACTTTGTGGCAAGGGAAGCTTGAAACCTCCCTGTCCTGGCAGGTTCTGGAAAACCAACTTGGAGAGTGATCTTCCCTAGGGTCCTGCACCTTGAGTATGGCACCGGTTCCAAGGGAGCAATGAAGCTCTCCCCACGGCAACTGCCTGAACTTCTGTGTCCCACCAGAGCACTGGTGAGGAACATCTGCTCCTTTCCTCTCCTGGTGGAGAAGTCTCCCTAACTCTTATGTTGGCTCCTAACTCCCCCTTGTGGCTGCTCCTCCCCTGGGTCCCTGTCACTAGTGGGTGGTGCCCCCCATGTTTGAAGGCTACCTTAAGACCCTACCCTAGCCCAGTCCCCATTGGGGAGGGCAAACTGGTTGTGTATTTGAGTGTGTAAGTGGTGAAACACGTACCGACCTCCTCCAAATTTGGGTGCAGCATTACACCTTAAATCAGGTGCAATACTCTATGGTGACTGAAACCTCAGGGGCGCCGCAGAATGTATTGGGTGCAACAAAGTTTTGAGCACTACAATGTATTGGGTACTACATTGGCAGATTTGTAATTTTCACTCTGCAACTTCCACTGTCTGTTTGTTTCTGAAAAACGCCCATAGCATAAAAATAGTCCCTACACCCATGGATGAATTCCCAGAGGAGTTTAAATTCTAATATGGGGTCACTTGAGGGGGTTTCACTATTTAGGCATATCAGAGGCTCTGCAAATGAAATTTGCAAACAATTCTAGAAAATCTGCTCAGCAAAATTCAAATAGCGCTCCTTCCTTCCCAAGCCCTGTCATGTGGCCAAACAGTACTGTACAGCCTTTTATTGGGTATTGCCACATTCAGCAGAAATTTTATAAGAAATAAAACAAAATTAAAAATCTGGCACTAAAACAGTATTTTAGTGCTAAAAATATAATTATTAGTTCTTCACCACAGAATGGTATAAAATGTTGGGACACACCTGTGGTGTCAATATACTCACTGTACCCCTAGATGAATTAATTTAGGGGTGCAGTATGTAAAATGCAGTCACTTGTGGGGGTTTCTGCTATTCTGGCACTTCAGGGGCTCTGTCAATGTATATTGCGCCCATAAACCAATCCAGCAAATTCTAAAGTCCACTATGGTGCCATTTCCTTTCTGGGCATTGCACTGTGCCTCAAAAGTAGTTTTGATCACATGTGGGGTATTGTTGAATTTAAGAAAAATTGTATAAAAAAAGTACAGTCCATTATCTCCTATTACCCTTTTTGAAAATTAAATCTTTGGGGCTACACCAACATTTTAGTGGAAAAAATAGTATTTTTTTATTTTCACAGCCCAATGTGATACAATTCCGTGAATCACCTGTGGGTTAAAATTGCTCCCTACACATCAAGATAAATTCCATGAGAGATGTAGTTTCCAGAATGGGTTCACTTGTGGGGGGTTTCTGTTGTTTTGGCATGTTAGGGGATATGTAACATGGCGTCCACAACTATTCCAGCTAAAATAGCACTCTAAACTTCAAATAGCGCTCCTTCCCTTCTGAGCCCTGTCGTGTGCCCAAACAGTAGATTTCCACCACATACTGGGTATCAGCATACTGAGGAGAAATTGCAGCATTTCAGAGTTATTACCTCATAAAGGGACATTGGTTGGAATTTTAAAATTTGACCTGGTCAGGAGGGTGAAAACCGGCTTGGGGGTAAAAGGGTTAATACCACAACCAACAATGCCGGAGAAAAAACTGTTTTAACTCTTACTAATTAATTATATCTTGAAATTGTCCATTCAAAATTATTGATCAGCCGTAACATTGAAACGAATTAATATTGTCTGGGCCCCACTTGCCGAAGCAACTTTGACCTGTCGAGGAATCCACAAGATGTTTGGTCTGTGCTAATCAACCCCACCATTATAGCAGCAGATCTTTTAAATGGAATGTAAGACAAATATGTTTTCTTTTTAAGATTCTAACTTGAAGCACTTTTTTTTCTGTTATTTTTTAATTGGATATTTTTTATTCTGTGTTATCTTATCTGCCTTTCATTGTAATACTGTGATTTATAATGAGCTGTCAAATAAAATGTGATCTCTACAGAGTATCAATAAATTATGAGATCCAGTGGTCAGACTGAAAACTGCAAGAATTATCTTTTCACTTTTTTTTAATATAGATGGAAAATTTAAAAAATGCCAAAAATTTTCTCTAAAATAAAAAAATGTGTTTAATTCAGTATATAATTTTCATTTTGTAATCAGTACCTTGCGAGGGGCAGCCTCCATGCACGATCTAATTGTGATCTGCCGTATTTAGTTATCATCTTGAATGGAAGGCCACGTGCACGCTGAGTATTTGGTGAGCTTTTTTACCTCGGTTTTGTAAGACCACGTGCACACGCTGAGTATTTGGTGATTTTTTTACCTCAGCTTTGTAAAACCTCATGCACACTATTAGTATTTGGTGACTGTTTTACCTCAGTTTTGTAAGGCCACGTGTACATGATGAGTATTTGGTGAGTTTTTTACCTTGGCTTTGTAAGACCACGTGCACACGGTATTTGGTGAGTTTTTTACCTCACTTTTGTAAGACCACGTTCACATGGTGAGTATTTGCTGAGTTTTTTACCTCAGTTTTGTAAGACCACATGCACACATTGAGTATTTGGTGAGTTCTTACCACAGTTTTGTAAGACCTCATGCACACGATTAGTATTTGGTGACTGTTTTACCTCAGTTTTGTAAGGCCACGTGCATATGATGAGTATTTGGATAGTTTTTACCTCTGTTTTGTAAGACCATGTGCACACGGTATTTGGTGAGATTTTTTAACTGGTTTTGTAAGGCACATGATTAGTATTTGGTGACTGTATTACCTCAGTTTTGTAAGACCTCATGTACATGATTAGTATTTGGGGAGTTTATACCTCAGTATTTGTAGCCAAAATCATGAGGCCAAAAAATGGAGCAGTGGTGCCCATGTTTCTATCATACTTTTCCTCTGATTGTGTAGCACCCCTGAACCCATCAGGAGCTACAAGGTACTGCATCCTGTCAAAGATGCAGGGCCTACCCCCAGGAACCTGGAAGACCAGTGACGGTAACAGCAAAACACACGATAATCCCAGTTTTTTCCCATCCCCAAGGACTGGTGATGGACTAGACTTGGACCCAAAGGATGGCCTCCCAGGGGTGGAGCTGATCCAGTCCACTAGACGATAACCAGGTGGGAGGGGTCAGATAGTCAGGAGAGAGTAAGGGGAAGTGAGGGGAGACGGACGTAACCACACTGACAGTGTAGCCGGAACCGGAAGTTCCCAGGGTTCCCCAGCGCGAAAGTGAGTGGCTGGCGAAAACCAAGAAGGCGTGACAGGATGTAGCAGCAGAAGTGGAGCAGGGACGTCAGGACTCTGCCATAAAATTCCTGGACACCACACAGAGGCAAGATGGCGGCAGCACGAGACTGGTTACCAGAGCGCGCTGCTCCTGGGACCGCAGCCTGGATCGAACAAGAAACCGAGCAACTCTGCAGCAGGATGCGGATGCAATTGCTCTATATCCTGAACCATTGGAGGAAAGAGATGAGGAGCCTGGCAATGGCGGTGTGAGCTTGTAAGATAGAAGTCCCACGCGAGGAGCGGGTAAGCAGCTACCCAGTCCCGGTTGATCCAGCCTATATGGCTGCAGGATCCGGTCTGCCCCGCCCGTTGAAATCATCCAGCCACCGTCACCCTCACCCTCGGCGGATGCCGAGCTGCTAACCCCAACACTGGAACCTCCAGTCCCCGTTTATGAGAAGCAGGCTGCAGAGCCCCTGACCCTACCATCCGACCAGGCCACGACAGCGGTAATCCCAGCACTGGCCCGACCAGACCCGGCCGCATCACCGGGTCCGCACCCTGATACGGAGCACACGGACTCTGTATCCCCGGCTGCAGAACAGTCGGTTTCTTTATCCACTATAGCAGAGGCGGAGCCTGTGGAGATGCCAGCTCCGCCGTCACAAGGCATCCCAGTGGGGCTGCTGGGGCCGCAGGAGTGCACTTACGATCAATACCTGTAAGGGAGGCGAGGCCGGACGTTGACACCCCCTACTGGGAACGACAACAGTATAGGCTGCACCTGGAGATGACTACCGGAGAACAGTGACGACGGGAGATTGCTGCCCACACCAAACAAGAGAAGGAGCACCTGAGAAATGCCACCTTCCGGGTCAGAGGGCCACGGTACCGTGGCCTAGTTGAGCGCTTCGACTCCGACAAAAGATGGGGGTTCATCAAGGAAGCGAGTCTCATTGCTGGAGTATTTGTGTCCCAACGGGACGTGACAGAGCACCTAATTTGGAGCTGGGAGACATGGTTTCCTACACCCGGCATTGTGGAAAGCGGGCCTGGTATGCACTGGAGGTGAATAAGTATGTAATGATTAATGAAGATGTGGCGCCCTGGCCTAGCTAGGTCGTCACATATAACATCCAAACACCCCCACCCTCATTAGACAGGGACACCAGCCAAACCAAAAATCCTTGTTGCCTCCCTCCAGTGTCTGATGTCCACACCAGGTGGGGTGGAGCCAAGCAGTTGGCCCCACCCACTGAGAAGTTCACAGGCCTGGAGGCGGGAAAAGTGACAGAACAGTGTAGAAGTTTGAAGAGTGAGGAGTAAGCACTTGGGTGTCTGGGTTTGTGGCCCAGGCACTGACAGCAAGGTTGGCAGACGGTGGTGGCCGTCTGCAAGAGAGGTGGAGCAACGTGGAACCGTAGGACCGGGGACGGGCGACGGCCCGCCGGTACCGACCGGGGAGCGAAGTGAAGCCAGCACACACAGGCAGGGCCATCGGACCCCGACCAGGCTTGGAGCCGCCGACAATAGTCAGATCCGAATGTGACTGGAACCCCAGGGGTTTCACAACAGCAAAAGTCCCGATTGAAGGCAACAGCCCACACCGTGAGGGTTTACAGCTACCGCCTAAGGCTAGAGACCCAAGGGCCAGTGTCTGAAGGCAAACGGGCTCTTCCGGGAGCCATACACCGGGGAGCGGACTACTACTGGGAATCCATAGTAGTCAGAAAGAGAACATTAAGGTGCAGGGAAAGACAGCCGCCATCACCTGTCCGAGGAGAAGCAGTGCAGCCGGCTGCGGGACCCGTCCATCCAGCCGTTTGGTTTACCGAGGACTTTGTACCTTTTTTGTTGAGTGAGTACACCCGTGCCATCCGGCACCGCGCCGCGCTGTCCCTGCAACCCTGCACCTCACCGACCCTGCCTCCCCGTCACAACATCACCGGGCCCTGGGACCACCGACCCCTACCCACGGAGGGAGAAAACAACATCCCAGTTGCTCCTTACCATCGCTCCCGGGATCCCCGTCATCAGCAGCGGTGGTGCCTATCTTCACCACGACCCGTGGGTGGTGTCAGGGACTAAATCCCCCAAACCAACCACCCCTTTCACTCACGGGAGAGGAGCGCCGCTCGAGTCCCCGGATCCAGCCCACCGCTCGAGCCACCAAGCAGCAGCAGCAGCGCCGGACCCGAGCGTTAGCGAGAGCGCAGCAGCGACAGCGTCTTCCCCGCCCGCGACAACTTGGCGTCACGAACAGGATTGAACCCTTTTACTTACCAGTAGAAGTGCGCCTTGTGATCTCCGCCGGCGGCGTCCGGCCGAAAAATTTGAAGCGCCGCCATCTTGGCGCGAAAATCTCCCACTCGAGCGTCTTCTCCGAGCAGGGAAGGCGCAAAAGCGAAGCCCCGCCCCAAACAAACGGAAGTGCTGAAGAGTACCAAGGGGGGACAGGAAGAAGATGTCTGCGCCCGACGGAGCTGCTGGAGGAGTATCGGTTGCAGCTCCCGCCGCACC
The DNA here is from genome assembly GCF_048569485.1 of Anomaloglossus baeobatrachus. Lineage (NCBI taxonomy): Eukaryota > Metazoa > Chordata > Amphibia > Anura > Aromobatidae > Anomaloglossus > Anomaloglossus baeobatrachus. The sequence continues at coordinate 182,191,149 of NC_134360.1, read as the reverse complement.
CGTAGATGGAAACGGGATAGCCCTTGCTCCGGTCGCAAGAGCGGGGGGGGGCCGCAGGTCCGGCGGTCGCCCAGGTGATGCTATTCTCCCTGCCCTATGTGCCCGGTGCTACCTGGCTGCCGCAGTACGATGGGAAGCCTGATGCTCTGCAGGTGTTCCGGAAAAAGATTAGCCCAGTCCTCGATTTATATCCCTTGGCTGATAGGCAATGGGCAGCGGTAGTGCTAGGGCAGCTAACCGGCGCGGCTGAGCAGGAGGCGGAGACCTGGACCGACGCGGACCGGGCCTCGGTGACTACCATTTTCGAAAAACTACAAATCGCTTTTGAGACCCGCACCGAAGCGGAGCTGAGGATGCAGTTTTATCAGTGCCGACAACGGCCTGCGGACAATGTAAGAGACTATGCCCTGCGCCTGCAAATGGCCCTCCGTATGCTGAAGGGGGTGGACACTATCAATGATGTGGACAGTAATAAGATGCTCGTAGAGCAATTCCTGCAGGGGCTGGAGTCCATGGAAGATCGCAAGCAGCTACGGCTGTGGGCCTTGGAACACCCCAATCTGCAGTACTGAAAGAGCGGGCCATCAAGGCCCTGCAGGCCCCAGCGCCAGACGCTCCTGAGGCGGCCACGTGGCCGGCTGAGACCGCTCCTATCACGGTGGCGCCTCCACCTCTGGCTCTACCGGCCCCTGCTGCACCCCTCGGGATGATGGAGGAACTAGCAGCCAAGGTCCGCCGCATGGATGGAGACCTAGCCAAGATCCTCGCCGCACTCCAGCTTCCGACGAGAGTCAAGCCCCCAGGAGGACGTCCAGCTCACCGACAGCCCGGAGGACGTCCCCTGGATGCAGCGGAGAAGGACCAATGACTCACGGTATGGGCCTCCTATCTGTTACAGGTGCAGCAAGCCTGGCCACTACTCTAGGCGGTGCCCGTTAAACGAGCAACCCCTGGGGCCAAGGGCCAATCCTCAGGAGTAGACACCAACGGCCCCCCTGATTGGCGAGACTGGTATGTCGGAGCTCGCCCCATCGTCCCCCTGGCAGTGGACGGCGTCCCGCTTATGGCCCTCCCGGACACAGGATCACAGGTAACCACTATACCATATACACTGTACCAGCAGTATTGGGGTACTGACAAACTTGCCCCCTCTGATGATAGCCTGACCCTAATTGCAGCCAATGGACTCCCACTAACCCAGGTGGGATACAAGCAAGTGATCCTGACTGTGGGACGTGCGGAGTTAAAGAATCAAGGGATGATTGTGGTAATGAATGAACCCAGTGATCATACCCCAAAAGTAATCTTGGGGACCAACGTAATGGAGCATTGCATGAGTGAGGTGCTGAATCTGTTGCAGCAGTTGGCCGCCACCGCAGGAGGGGGCCGACAGAGGGCTGTGCAGCGTGAGATCCGGGCCCTGCTGTATCGGCAACAAGTGAGCTCGACTGGCGGAGAGATTGGTGGAGTGAGGGTGATGGATGTGGCCCCCTTAGTAGTGCCACCCCGGAGTGAAATGATGATCTGGTGCAGGGCAGCAGTAGGCCCCCAGGGGCGCGACTACCCGGCAATGGTGGAACCCATGCCTTCGGAACACTGGCCCACAGTGATGGCGGCCAGAGGGGTGGTTGACGTTAAGAAGGGGAGAGTGCCTGTAAGACTGCTGAATTGTGAAGAGGAGGAAGTCAGGCTCCCCCATTATGCTACCCTCGCCAAGTTGCTCACCTTAGACCCTCACACCATTCACGAAGCTGTCCCTCCTACCTCGGCATCTCCTGTCAGTAGCCATACACCCTCTGCACAGTTGGAGGGGTGGTGCCAGGAACTACACGTAGGTACTGAAACCACACCCGCACATCACAAAGAGGGGGTATACAGGGTAGTGCAAGAGTATGAGCAGGTTTTCATCAAGCACTCATTAGATTTCGGGAGGATTAAGGGGATTCAACACCATATCCCTACAGTCCTACACCTACCCATCAAAGAGAGGTACAGGCCCATTCTGCCAGCACACTATCAATGCGAAGACATGTTGAGGAACATGAAGGAGGCAGGGGTCATTCGGGATTGCTGTAGTCCCTGGGCAGCCCCGCTGGTGCTGGTCAAGAAGAAGGACGGCACCATGAGAATGTGTGTGGATTACCGGAAGATCAACCAGATCACGCATAAAGATGCCAACCCTCTACCCCATATCGAAGAGTCGCTACTGTGTTTTTCCAAAAATAAGATTAGGCTTATTTTTGGAGGAGGTCTTATTCTTGGAGAAACACGGTTGGGGGTAAGTTTACCCCCCAAAAAAGCAGACCCCCCCCCCACTTCCCAGGAGACTCATACTCACCAGACCAGGACTTCTCCGTGGTTCCCAGGTCCTCCTGTGATCTCCTTTCCGTGCTGCACGCCGTCCTACCCTGCTGCTGGCTGACACGCTGACACACACAGAAGATCCCAGACACACACAGCAGATCACACACACAGCTGATCTCACAGACACACACACACACAGCAGATCACAGATATACACAGCAGATCACACACAGCAGATCGCAGGCACACACAGCCGATCAGATACACACATCCGATCGCAGGCACACACAGCCGATCACAGATACACACAGCCGATCGCAGGCACACACACAGCAGATCGCATATATACACAGCAGTTCACACACATCCGATCGCAGGCACACACAGCCGATCAGATACACACATCCTATCACAGGCACACACAGCCGATCACAGATACACACATCCGATCACAGGCACACACAGCCGAACGCAGACACACACAGCCGAACGCAGACACACACAGCCGAACGCAGACACACACAGCCGATCACAGATACACACAGCCGATTGCAGACACACACAGCCGAACACAGTCACACACAGCCGATTTCAGACACACACAACCGATTACAGACACACACAGCCGATCACAGACACACACAGCCGATTACAGACACACACAGCCGATTACAGACACACACAGCCGATTACAGACACACAGCCTATCACAGACACACACAGCCGAACGCAGACACACACAGCCGATTACAGACACACACAGCCGCATACCTCCCAACTTTTAAAGAAGGAAAAGAGGGACAAAGTTTGCGGCGCGCGTATCGCGCCGCGGCAAATTTTTAGGCCACGCCCCCTAACCACACCCATTTCACAGTCACGCCCATATCCACTCCCCATCCACACCCATTCAGCACAAACACGCAGGCAGCCGGCGGGCCTCCAGCACGGACACGCAGGCAGCCGGCGGGCCTCCAGCACGGACACGCAGGCAGCCGGCGGGCCTCCAGCACGGACACGCAGGCAGCCGGCGGGCCTCCAGCACGGACACGCAGGCAGCCGGCGGGCCTCCAGCACGGACACGCAGGCAGCCGGCGGGCCTCCAGCACGGACACGCAGGCAGCCGGCGGGCCTCCAGCACGGACACGCAGGCAGCCGGCGGGCCTCCAGCACGGACACGCAGGCAGCCGGCGGGCCTCCAGCACGGACACGCAGGCAGCCGGCGGGCCTCCAGCACGGACACGCAGGCAGCCACAGTGAGGCGGCCGGTCGCCTTCACAGACAGGCGGCCGGCCGCCTTCACAGACAGGCGGCGGGCCGCCCGCACAGAGAGGCGGCCAGCCGCCCGCAGAGAGAGGCGGCCGGCCGCCCGCACAATGAGGCGGCGGGCCGCCCGCACAGACAGGCGGCGGGGGGCGCCCGCACAGACAGGCGGCAGGGGGGCGCCCGCACAGACAGGCGGCAGGGGGGCGCCCGCACAGACAGGCGGCAGGGGGGCGCCCGCACAGACAGGCGGCAGGGGGGCGCCCGCACAGACAGGCGGCAGGGGGGCGCCCGCACAGACAGGCGGCAGGGGGGCGCCCGCACAGACAGGCGGCAGGGGGGCGCCCGCACAGACAGGCGGCAGGGGGGCGCCCGCACAGACAGGCGGCAGGGGGGCGCCCGCACAGACAGGCGGCGGGGGGCGCCCGCACAGACAGGCGGCGGGGGGCGCCCGCACAGACAGGTGGCGGGCCGACCGCACAGACAGGCGGCCGGCCGACCGCACAGACAGGCTCCGGCCGGGGGTGAGGGGGGAGGGAGGGAAATCAGCGCTGGGGAGATTAGTTTACTGTACCAGCAGCAGCACAGGCAGCGCTCCTCTCTATGCCACGTCTACTAGGATGGTAGGAGGGAAAAGCAGGGAGGCGGAGAGAGAGTGGGTGGGCGGAGCCCGGGAGCCGGCCGTCCCGCCCGTGGCAACGGGACAAACAACGTAAAGCGTGAAAGTCCCGCTGTATCCGGGACGGTTGGGAGGTATGCAGCATGTTAGAATGTGTACATAAGATCCCGCTGGTGGTGGCCGCAGCTTATAGGCCCCAAATCTGGTGACAGGTTCCCTTTAAAGTGAACCTGTCAGGTGCAATATGCACTCAGAGCCAGGAGCAGTTCTGGGTGTATATTGCTAATCCCTGCCTAACCGTCCCTGTATACACTAGCATAGATAAAGAGATCAAGAACAAATATTTTTAAAGATCTTATATCTTATGCTAATGAGCGCGGGGACTAGTCACAAGGGCGTTACTTCACTTGGCTAGTCGGCTCGCATAGCATGTTAGCATGTTATTACGCCCCTGTGTGAGTACTAACACGCTATATGAGCCGACTAGCCAAGTGAAGTAACGCCCTTGGGACTAGTCCCCGCGCTAATTAGCATAAGATATAAGATCTTTAAAAATACTTTTTCTATAGCTGCCTTTATCTATGCTAGTGTATACAGGGACAGTTAGGGAGGGATTAGCAATATACTCCCAGAACTGCTCCTGGCTCTGAGTGCAGATTGCACCTGACAGGTTCCCTTTAAAGGGAAACTGTCACCAGAAATTTAGCAAAAAAAATAAAAGATTCCCCTCTGCAGCTCCTGGGATGAATTCTGGAAAGGTTCCTGTTGCTATTGTGCCCCCTTTGAGACCTAAAATAATACTTTATGAAGTCTTACCTTTTTGTATGCAAATCTGTTTTTATGGTCACGGGGGCGGGCTGCCTGGCGTCCGTTATTCCCCCTCCTGCCGTTGTACGCCGTCCCCCATTGCTCATTTCCATACATGAGGACGCCTTCCTCATGTAACTGTCCTCCTGAAGTTTTGTGCATGCCCAGTGCCACTCTCGCGGGAGTAAGCACTGTGCAAAGTGTGAACGCTTTTGAGGTGATTGCGCAGGCGCGAGATTATGGGCGGCGCTGTGATTGTCATCAGCAGCGTCATCCAAGTACCTTCCCATAATCTCGTGCCCGCGCTTCTCACTCTGCCTCCACCGTTATGCGCAAGCACTGGCCATATGAACCACGTTACCTATTACCATGGGCGCGAGATTATGGGCGGCGCTGTGATTGTCATCAGCAGCGTCATCCAAGTACCTGCCCATAATCTCGTGCCCGCGCTTCTCACTCTGCCTCCACCGTTATGCGCAAGCACTGGCCATATGAACCACGTTACCTATTACCATGGGCGCGAGATTATGGGCGGCGCTGTGATTGTCATCAGCAGCGTCATCCAAGTACCTGCCCATAATCTCGTGCCCACGCTTCTCACTCTGCCTCCACCGTTATGCGCAAGCACTGGCCATATGAACCATGTTACCTATTACCATGGGCGCGAGATTATGGGCGGCGCTGTGATTGTCATCAGCAAAGTCATCCAAGTACCCGCCCATAATCTCGTGCCCGCGCTTCTCACTCTGCCTCCACCGTTATGCGCAAGCACTGTCCATATGAACCATGTTACCTATTACCATGGGCGCGAGATTATGGGCGGCGCTGTGATTGTCATCAGCAGCGTCATCCAAGTACCCGCCCATAATCTCGTGCCCGCGCTTCTCACTCTGCCTCCACCGTTATGCGCAAGCACTGGCCATATGAACCACGTTACCTATTACCATGGGCGCGAGATTATGGGCGGCGCTGTGATTGTCATCAGCAAAGTCATCCAAGTACCCGCCCATAATCTTGTGCAAGCAGTAATAGGTAACATGGTTCATATGGCCAGCACTTGCGCATAACGGTGGAGTCAGAGGGAAAAGTGCGGGCACGAGATTATGGGCGGGTACTTGGTTAACGCTGCTGATGACAATCACAGCGCCGCCCATAATCTCGTGCCTGCGCAATCACCTGAAAAAGCGTTCACATGCGCAAAACTTCGGGAGGACAGTTACATGAGGAAGGCGTCCTTGTGTATGTAAATGAGCAATGGGGGACTGCGTAAAGCGGCAGGAGGGGGAATAACGGACGCCAGACAGCCCGCCCCCGTGACCATAAAAACACATTTGCATACAAAAAGGTAAGACTTCATAAAGTATTTTTGTAGGTCTCAAAGGGGGCACAATAACAACAGGAACCTTTCTAGAAGCAGCCCAGGAGCTGCAGAAGGGAATCTTTTATTTTTATTGTGAAATTTCTGCTGACATGTTCCCTTTAACTGGTAGGGCAGCCAGGATAAAGCAGAGCTGAAGCTGTTGGGAAGCTAGGACCCAGCAGCTCTGCTCCACAGGCAGGAGACCACTGATCGGTAACTAATAGAAGCATGGGCAGATGTCACTCTGCATAGGTTATTACTGGCCAGTGCTATCTGCAGGAGAGAGAAGTGCTGATTGCACGGTCTCCTCAGCGTCCTGACTCCCCGCGTGTCTGCAGCAGTGAGAAGCCGCACACGGGGAATCAGAGAACAGCTGCAGACAAACGCAGGCTCCGGGACTGGGGGGGTCGGCTCTGGGGGAGGGGGGGTCGCTCTGCTGCAGGGGGTGATTCATACCTCAGCAGCAGTCACAGGAGTAGGTGCGCGCTCGGCTCTGTAATGAATAGTAGAAGGGAGAAACAGCGAGGCGGGGCTACAGTGGGTGGGTGGAGCCGGAAAAAACAGCCTCACGGGCGGGACCCGGGATCAAAGGCTCAGAAGAGGGACTGTCCCGCTGTATCCGGGACGGTTGGGAGGTATGCAGCCGATTACAGACACACACAGCCGATCACAGACACACACAGCCGAACGCAGACACACACAGCAGATCACACACACACACACAGCAGATCACACACACACAGCAGATCACACACACACAGCAGATCACAGATATACACAGCAGATCACACACAGCAGATCGCAGGCACACACAGCCGATCACAGATACACACAGCCGATCACAGATACACACAGCCGATCACAGATACACACAGCCGATCACAGACACACACACACACACACACAGCAGATCGCAGATATACACAGCAGTTCACACACGCTGATCAGATACGGACATCCTATCACAGGCACACACAGCCGATCACAGATACACACATCCGATCGCAGGCACACACAGCCGATCACAGATACACACAGCCGATCACAGATACATATATCCGATTACAGACACACACAGCCGATCACAGACACATACAGCCGAACGCAGACACACACAGCCGAACGCAGACACACACAGCCGAACGCAGACACACACAGCCGATCACAGATACACACAGCCAATTGCAGACACACACAGCCGATCACAGACACACACAGCCGATTGCAGACACACACAGCCGAACGCAGACACACACAGCCGAACGCAGACACACACAGCCGATCACAGATACACACAGCCGATTGCAGACACACACAGCCGATCACAGACACACACAGCCGAACGCAGACACACACAGCCGAACGCAGACACACACAGCAGATCACACACACACACACAGCAGATCACACACACAGCAGATCACACACACAGCAGATCACAGATATACACAGCAGATCACACACAGCAGATCACAGATATACACAGCAGATCACACACAGCAGATCGCAGCACACACAGCCGATCACAGATACACACAGCCGATCACAGATACACACAGCCGGTCACAGGCACACACACACACACACACAGCAGATCGCAGATATACACAGCAGTTCACACACATCCGATCGCAGGCACACACAGCCGATCAGATACAGACATCCTATCACAGGCAAACACAGCCGATCACAGATACACACATCCGATCGCAGGCACACACAGCCAATCACAGATACACACACAGCCGATCACAGATACACATATCCGATTACAGACACACACAGCCGATCACAGACACACACAGCCGAACGCAGACACACACAGCCGAACGCAGACACACAGCTGAACGCAGACACACACAGCCGATCACAGATACACACAGCCGATTGCAGACACACACAGCCGATCACAGACACACACAGCCGATTGCAGACACACACAGCCGAACGCAGACACACACAGCCGATCACAGATACACACAGCTGATTGCAGACACACACAGCCGATCACAGACACACACAGCCGAACGCAGACACACACAGCCGAACGCAGACACACACAGCCGAACGCAGACACACACAGCCAATCACAGATACACACAGCCGATTGCAGACACACACAGCCGATTGCAGACACACATACACACACACACACATATCACATCACATCCAGCACTTACGGCAGCAGGGAATGAGAGCAAGTCACGTGTCCGGCCGCAGGTCCTGTTCATCGCGCTGCACCGCACTGCCTCTCAGGATTCTCCCGGCGAGAAGAGATCGGTGTCACTGGATGAGGTGAGTGTGTATGCGATCCTATGTGTGTGCGATCCGATGTTTGCGTGTGTGATTTGATTATGTGTGCGATCTGACTGTGTGCGATCTGATGTTTGTGTGTGAGATCTGGTGTGTGTGTGATCTGATTGTGTGTGTGTGTGTGTGTGTGTGTGTGAGTGTGTGTGAGAGCTGATGTGTGTGGGTGTGCGATCACTGCAGGTCCTGCTGTTCGGCGTCTGGTGAGTGTGATTGCTGGGTGCCACTGTGTATAATGAAGTGTTCTGCAGTATCTGTAACTTGTTTAGCTGCACGGACACTTCATTATTGATCCGTGACTAGGGCTTATTTTCGGGGGAGGGCTTATATTTAAGCCTTTCTCCGAAAAATGCTGAAAATCCCTGCTAGGGCTTATTTTTGGGGGAGGTCTTATTTTTGGAAAAACACGGTAGCTGCACTGAGAACTGCTGACTTCTTCTCTACTCTTGACCTTACTAGCGGTTACTGGCAGGTAGCGGTTGCGCCAGAGGACCGTGAGAAGACGGCATTCGCCACTCCCATGGGACTCTGCGAGTTCAACAGCATGCCGTTTGGGCTGTGCAATGCCCCTGGAACCTTTCAATGGCTCATGGAGTGCTGCTTGGAACATCTCAACTTCGAAACGGTCCTGCTGTACCTGGATGATGTGATCGTGTACTCCCAGACGTACGAGGCTCATCTGGAACACTTGGCTGAAGTGTTCGCGTCCCTAGCCAAATATGGGATGAAGTTGAAGCCCTTTAAGTGCCACCTACTGAAACCCAGGGTACAGTACCTCGGACACGTGGTGAGCGCGGAAGGCCCAGATCCCGAGAAGATCACTGCCATTCAGGACTGGCCGAGACCGACCACGGTGAGAGAGGTGAGACAGTTCCTGGGCCTGGTGGGCTACTATCGTTGCTTCATTAAGGGGTATACGAAGATGGCCGCCCCCATGCAAGACCTCCTCATGGGACAGACCAAGGGGGGCAGGCCCTCTGGAACCCCGTTGGCATGGGAAGCGAAACACGAAGAGTCTTTCCGCCAGCTGAAGACGGCCTTGACAGGGGAAGAAATCCTGGCGTATCCCGACTATAATCTCCCATTCATCCTCTACACCGATGCCAGTAATGTAGGCTTGGGAGTCGTCCTGTCCCAGGTCCAAAACGGAAGGGAAAAAGTGATCGCCTATGTCAGCAGAAAACTCCGGCCCACGGAAAGGAACCCTGAGAATTACAGCTCCTTCAAGCTTGAGTTCCTAGCTCTGGTGTGGGCCATTACTGAGCGATTCCGCCATTACCTCGCAGCCGCTAAGTTCACCACCTATACGGACAATAATCCGTTAACCCATCTGGACACGGCCAAACTGGGTGCGTTGGAGCAGCGGTGGGTAGCCCGGCTGTCTAATTATGACTTCACGATGAAGTACCGAGCTGGCCGCAAGAACACCAACGCGGATGCGCTATCCCGGATGCCCCACCTATCGGATGAGGGACCGGAAGGCGATGATCTCGAAGAAATCGAGCTGCCCGCATTCCACCGGCCACCAGTTGAGAAGCTGCATGTCCAGCAGCAACAGGCGAGCCTGGATCCGTTGCCAAGTCAGTGATGGCAAGAAGCCCAAGACCAAGCGCCTGCCGTCCAAGTGGTCAAGACCATGATTGAACAAGGTTCCACTGGGCTGGACCCCGCTGCTCCGCCTGAGGCCCAACGGCTGTGGAAAGAACGAGCCCGGCTGCATCTGGACCAGGGGATACTGTATCGGGAACTGATCAACCCGAAGACCCATGAGAAGGTTCGTCAGCTGGAGGTTCCCCAAGCTAGTGTGCCCACAGTTCTATGGGCTTACCATGACGGTGCCGGGCACTTTGTTGTGGAAGAAGCTAGAGATGCTGTTGAGGGAGCGATTCTATTGGAGTGGGATGCGGGAGTCTGTGGAGGCCTGGTGCCGAGAGTGTGGTCCCTGTGCACTGAGGAGAAGGGACAAGGCCAGCCAGAAGGCCCCTTTGCGCCCAATCATTACGCATCTGCTGCTGGAGCTGGTCGCCCTCGACCACGTGAAGCTCACCCCTAGCCGAAGTAGGTACACCTACGCTCTGACCATTGTAGACCACTATTCAAGATTTATGGTGGTTGTCCAGTCAAGGACCTGACCGGCTGTACCGCCACTAGAGCATTCCAGGCCTATTTCTACCGACCGCACGGGTACCCGGAGAGGGTGCTTACCGACCGGGGCCCGGCTTTTGAAGCGGAGGTGTTTCAAGAATTCTGCCAGTTGTACGGCTACAAGAAAATTCGGACCACGCCTTACCATGCCCAGACCAATGGCATGTGTGAAAAGATGAACCATCTGGTCCTGGGTCTCCTCAAGACGTTACCGCTAGAAGAGCGGAACCTGTGGCCAGAAAAGCTGCCTGACCTGGTCGATATGTACAATAACATCCCTTCCAGCTCTACCAAATGTACACCAGCGTACCTAATGAGAGCTCGGCCAGGCCGGTTGCCAGTAGACCTAGAAATGGGTTTGGAAGCTCCAGAAGCCCTCCCTTCGACTGCTGGATGGGACGCTCGGCGGAGAGCGCAGTACCGACAGGTCCAGGAGTACGTGGAAAGGAACCTGTGTTGGAGCCGGGAACAGCAGGAACAGTATTTCAACAAGCGGGCTCCAGCTGGCCCCTTTAAACCTGGAGGTATAGTTCTGAAACGAAAAATAAGAACCCATAAGCTCGACGACCAGTGGGAAAAGACCCCGTATGTCAGACAACCCACTGAATGGGAGAATGAGAAGGCCTACCAGATTAGTCATGACCAGGGGAAGACTTCGGCCACAGTGTCCAGGGACCACCTGAAGAGGTGCCCATCGCCGTTCATCGCCGTTGAAGATAGCAGCTGAAGTTCCAACCCCCAGACCAACCGGGGAGAAGGAGAAAGAGGTGATCCACACAGTAATGGGTGATTTCCCAGTGGACTGGCCTACACAGAACGGCGCGGTGCTCATTCCGGTGATAATGTTCCCACAACCCGTGGAGGAAAAGGAGACGGAAGTACCCGCCAGTGAACCAGAACCCAGGGCTGCACCTGTACCCAGTCCCCTTGAGTCTCGCTGGCCCTACACAGTAGACGGGAAGAGGAGCTGACTGTCTCCTCTGTCCCCTTGCCCTCCACTGATAGCGTTGGGCCCAGAAGGTCCACACGCCCCAACCTAGGCCAACCCCCGCTTAGGTACAGGGAAACTACCATTTAGGGGTGTCATATGTTAAGCGTGTAAATATGTGGATGAATGACTTTAATGAACCGTGAACCTTTACCTGATTATCCATGTGATTATTCCGGCCGTTGCCGGCAAGTTGTCCCCGGCGGGACTTTATGTGTTTGTACAACCTGCATGAGAGACTACTCATGGACATGGCCGAGAACTGGCAGGCCACCCTCGAACTAGTGGGCTTGTAAATAAGTAGAGGGGTGATATTCTGTTGGAGCCGCCTCCGGAGAGGCAGATTGGAGGAAGGGCCCGCAGCAGAGCAGGCTGGGGCCCGGCCACCACCAGGACCGGTGGCCATCCTCCGGGTATCAGGTGTCCCCCAAGGACGTGGGGTCCCCTGAAGTGACAGCTGGGTGCGAGTCACCGTACCCGTTCCCGCTCGGCCAGCCTGAACCTGGACTGGGGTCAAGGGGTGCTGCCCACTTCTTAGGGGCAGCACCAGGGCTAGGTTGCTTGGGTGGGAGAGCGAAAGACATCCGTCCGTCCGTTATTATTAAAAATGTTATATATGTGCAACGTTTAAGTGTCCTCACAAGAAATGCTTACATGTTTAAAATGTTTTACATGTTATTTATATCTTTTTACAGTTGAAAAATGAAACCGGTGATGGACGGGTAGCCCACGGACGGTCTGCATTTCACCAAGGGGGATTGTGGCGCCCCGGCCTAGCCAGGTCGTCAGAGATAACATCCAAACACCCCCACCCCCATTAGACAGGGACACCAGCCAAACCAAAAATCCTTGTTGCCTCCCTCCAGTGTCTGATGTCCACAACAGGTGGGGCGGAGACAAGCGGTTGGCCCCACCCACCGAGGAGTTCACAGGCCTGGAGGCGGGAAAAGTGACAGAACAGTGTAGGAGTTTGAAGAGTAAGGAGTAAGCACTTGGGTGTCTGGGTTTGTGGCCCAGGCACTGACAGCACGGTTGGCAGACGGTGGTGGCCGTCTGCAGGAGTGGTGGAGCAACGCGGAACCGTAGGACCGGGGACGGGCGACGGCCCGCCGGTACCGACCGGGGAGCGAAGTGAAGCCAGCACACACAGGCAGGGCCATCGGACCCCGACCAGGCTTGGAGCCGCCAACAATAGTCAGATCTGAATGTGACTGGAACCCCAGGGGTTTCACAACAGCAAGAGTCCCGATTGAAGACAACAGCCCACACCGTCAGGGTATACAGCTACTGCCTAAGGCTAGAGACCCAAGGGCCAGCGTCTTCGGGCAAACGGGCTCCTCCGGTACCCATACACCGGGGAGTGGATTACCGCTGGGAATCCATAGTAGTCAGAAAGAGAACATTAAGGTGCAGGGAAAGACAGCCGCCATCACCTGTCCGGGGAGAATCAGTGCAGCCGGCTGCGGGACCCGTCCATCAGCCGTTTGGTTTACCGAGGACTTTGTACATTTCTTGTTGAGTGAGTACACACGTGCCATCCGGCACCGCGCCGCGCTGTCCCTGCAACCCTGCACCTCACCGACCCTGCCTCCCCGTCACAACATCACCGGGCCCCGGGACCACCGACCCCTACCCACGGAGGGGGAAAAAAACATCCCAGCTGCTCCTTACCATCGCTCCCGGGATCCCCATCATCAGCAGCGGTGGTGCCTATCTTCACCACGACCCGTGGGTGGCATCACGGACTAAATAACCCAAACCAACCACCCCTTTCACTCACGGGCGAGGAGCGCCGCTCGAGTCCCCGGATCCGGCCCACCGCTCGAGCCACCGAGCAGCAGCAGCAGCCGCAGCAGCCCGAGCGTTAGTGAGAGCGCAGCAGCGACGGGGTCCTCCCCGCCCGCGACAAAGAGATCCTGCAAGCTTCCGTCTTGCGTTACCACAAGGAGTTGTAGTCTCGGGACCCGGCTATCTAATGTTAATGCTGTGTTTTCTTTTGTTATTTTTCTAAGTTTGTTATTTTTCTGAAAAATGATAACATTATAACACTGTTGATCATCCGGGAAAGTCACCTGATTTTCTGCCAATTATTTAAAAGTTAAATATGGACCATGGCTGCGGGACTGGTGGCGGCCAGCACGAACTTATGCTTTTGTATATAGTTCCACCCAGTGCGCCCACCAGAGTCGTCTTTTATGCCTCTAGGACTTAAACCCTGTCAAGGAACCAAGTAGGAAGCGGCGGGCTTCAGGTTGTTTGGGTGGCGGGTTGAAGGGAGAGGGACATTTGCAATGGACTATCGTAGAAAGGTGCTGCAGTGGAGTAGGCTGAGCCACCGACTACCGTTACAACCGGTAGCGTTCCCATGGTTCTATTAATGAAAATGAACTCTACGAGTTTTACAATGTAACGTTTAAGTAATGTGCCTCCCCTGTGAGGAAAGTGAAATTGTTAATTAAACTTGTTATTTTTCTCTTTTCCAGTTAACAAAATAAACCTCTGATGTCCTGTAGCTCGGGGACGAGCTACGTTTAACTAAGGGGGAATGTGACGCCCCGGGACAAGTCAGGTCATCACAGGGTATTGCACGCTCTTTATCTCCCAGTGCAGGTCTCAACCCCCCATGGTTCTGGATTCCCAACTTGCAGTACTGCCTCCACCAGCATCTAAAAATCCTAATCATACCTTGCACCACACACTGTCATGCACACCAGTGGGCTGCTAAGCTGGAATAGGGCCGCCCACCTAGGCATCAGGCAGGGAGAAGGGAGGTGACAGTTGAGTTCAGTGGTAGTCCTCGAGCAGTGAAGAGCTTGAGGAAGCTGGGAGTTGGAGCTCCCAGGGAAGAAGCAGATTGGATTGCAGACGGTGGTTTGGAACCAGAGGAGTCGGAGACCCGGTCGCGGGATATTGGGACTGGGTGCCTGGCTAGTCGAGGAGGACGGTCGGCAGCTGAAGTCCAATAACCGGTCTGGGGCCGAAAGCACGTTGAGGTATTGGACCCTAGGTCGGGGAGAGGCATCAAGCAACCCGGCAATTAACCTGTGGAGGACAATGCCTTTATGGACTGTTCCCACGAAGCTCAGAGATTGGGAGCACTAGCGCAACGAGGGGGATAGGGCTTTCCAAACAAAGCAGCCCACTGAAATCCCAAGCGTGAGCTCCTGAGAGCAAGCTCCTCTACTACCCATAGTAGGGAGCAGGGCCCGAACAGCTTCAAGCTCACGGGCCACTTGGAAAATTCTGTGCGCTGAGGCAGACACCAGACCATCAGGCAGTGCAGAAAGGGACGGAACCCGGACGAGCTCCCCAAGAGGGCAGCGGCACCCAGAGACTTGGTTTACCACATTGTCAGCATCTGCTTTCTTTCTGAGTGAGTACCTGATTAACCCCTGCTATCAGCGAGTCTGCGCTCCCCCTGCAACCCATCCCACCATTCAGGGTCCCGGGCCTTTCCCTACCCGTGGAGGGTAACGTCATCTGGCTGCCCCACACCATCACCCCGGGTACTCCCAACGGGAGTGGTGGTACTCCCTATTACCGCACGGCACGGGTGGTGTCACAAACTATCCAACTCCCCTGTAAATAACCCCCATCAGGTTTTAGAGTGACCCCGAGCCCCTGGGTCCGTAGACCCTCGAGCCACAAGTAGCGACACCTGGATCCGAGAGACAAAGTAAAAGTCCCCTTTGAACTATGAACCAAATGGATCAGTAGGGGCGTAAATGGAAATGTAAAACTTCCCCGCCCATCAGTGTTAGTAGAACCCTATGATATCATTAGTTATAAGACAAGATGGACACTATAAGAACATAATGGATTCTATTTTCTGATTATATATATATATATATATATATATATATATATATATATATATATATACAGTATATACCACAGTGCTAACCACTGACCTACTGTGCTGCCCTATATATAGTACATTGCTAACCACTGAGTGACCATATATATATACCACAGTGCTAACCACTGAGCTGCCTTATATATGGTACAGTGTTAACCGCAGAGCCACTATTCTGCCATATATATGTATATATAATATATATACGGTGCTAACCAGTGAGCCACTATATATACAGTATTTATATACTGTGTATATATATATTCAGTACAGACCAAACGTTTGGACACACCTTCTCATTCAAAGAGTTTTCTTTACATTCAGGACTCTGAAAATTGTAGATTCACATTGAAGGCATCAACACTATGAATTAAAACATGTGGAATGAAATACTTAACAAAAAAGTGTGAAACAACTGAAAATATGTCTTATATTCTAGGTTCTTCAAAGTAGCCACCTTTTGCTTTGATTACTGCTTTGCACACTCTTGGCATTCTCTTGATGAGCTTCAAGAGGTAGTCACCGGAAATGGTTTGCCAACAGTCTTGAAGGAGTTCCCAGAGATGCTTAGCACTTGTTGGCCCTTTTGCCTTCACTCTGCGGTCCAGCTCACCCCAAACCATCTCGATTGGATTCAGGTCTGGTGACTGTGGAGGCCAGGTCATCTAGCGTAGCACCCTATCACTCTCCTTCTTAGACAAATAGCCCTTACACAGCCTTACACAGCCTGGAGGTGTGTTTGGGGTCATTGTCCTGTTGAAAAATAAATGATGGTCCAACTAAACGCAAACCGGATGGCATAGCACGTCGCTGCAAGATGCTGTGGTAGCCATGCTGGTTCAGTATGCCTTCAATTTTGAATAAATCCCCCAGTGTCACCAGCAAAGCACCCCCACACCATCACACCTCCTCCTCTATGCTTCACGGTGGGAACCAGCCATGTAGAGTCCATCCGTTCACCTTTTCTACAAAGACACGGTGGTTGGATCCAAAGATCTCAAATTTGGACTCATCAGACCAAAGCACAGATTTCCACTGGTCTAATGTCCATTCCTTGTGTTCTTTAGCCCAAACTAGTCTCTTCTGCTTGTTGCCTGTCCTTAGCAGTGGTTTCCTAGCAGCTATTTTACCATGAAGGCCTGCTCCACAAAGTCTGCTCTTAACCCCTTCACGACCTTGGACGGATCTATCCGTCAAGGATCGTGTCCCGTTAAGCCCCGCCCCCTGCGGCGGGCAGGCGGAGGTCGGCACACATATCAGCTGTTTTCAACAGCTGACATGTGTCCCTGCATGTTGCGAGTGGAATCGCTTCCGCTCGCAACATTTACCCCTTAAATCTCGCTGCCAAAGTCTGGCAGCGAGATCTATATGCGCGCGGCCATGTTTTTTACTTACCGCCGCCCCCGCCAGAAGTCACGTGAGTGATCACGTGACGTTCGGTGGTTGCCATCGTAGCACAGGGTCATGTGATGACGCCTGCAGCTACGAAGTTCCACTTTTGTTTTTCCTCGGCACGGAGCAGAGGGAAACCGGAAGTGACTGATTCTGCTGTTTACAGCTGTATAGCTGTGATCAGCAGATAGATAACAGTGATCGGATTGCTGATCGCTATAGCCCCCTAGGGGGACTAGTAAAATAAAAAAAAAAAAGTAAAAAAAAGTTTTAAAAAAAAACAAAAAACCTAAAAGTTCAAATCACCCCCCTTTCACCCCATTGAAAATTAAAGGGTTAAAAAATTAATAAATATACACATATTTGGTATCGCCGTGTTCAGAAATGCCCGATCTATCAAAATATAAAATCAATTAATCTGATTGGTAAACGGCGTAGTGGCAAAAAAATTTTAAACGCCAAAATTACGTTTTTTGGTCACCGCATGTTTTACGCAAAATGCAATAACAGGCGATCAAAACGTAGCATCTGCGCAAAAATGGTACCATTAAAAATGTTAGCTCGAGACGCAAAAAATAAGCCATCACTGAGCCATAGATCCCGAAAAATGAGAATGCTACGTGTTTTGGAAAATGGCGCAAAACGTACGCCACTTTTATTGGACAAACTTGTGAATTTTTTTAACCCCTTAGATACAAGTAAACCTACACATGATTGGTGTCTACAAACTTGCACCGACCTGAGGCATCACATAAATACATCGGTTTTACCATATAGTGAACACGGTGAATAAAACATCCCAAAAACTATTGTGCGATCACACTTTTTTTGCAGTTTTTCCACACTTGGAATTTTTTTGCTGTTTTCCAGTACAATATATGGTAAAACCATCATTTAAAAGTACAACTCGTCCCGCGAAAAGCAAGCCCTCATATGCCAAGATTGATGGAATAATAAAAAAGTTACGGCTCTCTGAAGAAAAGGAGCAAAAAACAAAAATGCAAAAACGGAAAGCGCCTGGGGGCTGAAGGGGTTAATACTTGTTCTAGAGATGAGAAGGTGTGTCCAAACTTTTGGTCTGTACTGTATATATATATAAAGCTGTGCTAACCACTGAGGCTCTCTCTCTCTCTAAAAAATATATATATATGTAAATATTTCTACTACACTACAGTGCTAACCACTGAGCCACCATGCTGCCCTTTATATACTGTATATAGTACAGTGCTATCCGCGTAGTCACTGAGGATTAGGTCTTTCCTTATCTCTAAGTTTCAGAATCAGTGCAGTTTTCTCATCCCCAATGATCAGGAGATTGATGAGCACATCGCTGCCAGCTTTACTGCACGGCTGTATAATATGTTCCTACAATGTGCAGAATGCTTTATTTCCAGTTATTTCCAGTCATATCTACATCTTCTTTCATTCTTCACTCTCTTCAGCATATCATCATTGCATCTGACGTCACCAATTTATCATCTTTCTGTCCAGCTTTCCACTAACATAATCATTTCACGTGAACATATGAACCATTACCCGTTTAGAGAGTGATAGGAGCGCAGTTAAGTTACAAAATGTATACATTAAAGCTTGATTTATTCATTGTTTGATGTCACAGAGCCAACAGGATAGTAAACGGGACATTATTGAGGTAAGTCCTCCCCCCAGATTTATAGAGGCCCCTGGGGATAACGTGTGGTGGCCATTTCCCCAACTGTAACAAGGAATTAGAAGAGTATACTGCTATAATACTGTGTAAATAAAAGTGTGTTAGAGGGACAAAATAATACTACCTTATTAAGCATTTAACAATAGATATTGGCTAAAGGGAAAGTCACCTTACAAAAATATAACTTTAGAATAAATTAGTATAAAGTTGCTAATTACTTTAAAACTTGTACTAATATGCTTTTACTTTTAAGGCTCCGCTGCAGGGAAGAAATTAATTTATTTTTTCCCAGCAGCCTCTGGCTTTCAGTCATACGGGTGTAGTCAGTGCAGCTTCAGTCACTGGTTAGTGCATAGTGAGTGATGGCTGTCAGTCAGTGAGAGGACGCGGTTACAGCTGACAATCACCATGCACTGACCAGTGACTGAAGCCATGGCGGTGCCACACGTATGACTAAAAGCCTGAAGCTGCTGGGAGGAATAAAGTTTATTTCCTCCTGGCAATGCAGCTCTTAGTGTAAGAACTGGGCAGCTTCATAACTCTATAAACCTTCAGATAAAACCCCATATCTGCATGTTACTAGTGTTTTTTTACATGATATGTTCCCTTTAAAAGCACATAACCCATTCTTCAAATATACTATTTGTGAACTGCAGTCCTATGCAACACCATGCATGACATATTGATAACTCAATGAGTACAGATAATGTGGATGTCACATGCAGTCCTATGTAACACCACAGATAGCACACAGTGATAACTCTTTGACTACATATACTTAGTAGATATTACCCTCCGTTTTGTGTAACAATATTAAAAAATAAATGATAATTCTCTTTGTACAGATACTGTAGTAGATGTTGCCCATAGTCCTATGTCATACCACATATAAGACAGTGATAACTATCAAACTACAGCTAATGTAGGAATATTATCATCATATCATTACTAAATGAAATCTAGTATTTTCTATAATTTTAGTCATTCATTGATTTTTCTTGTCCATCCGGCCCAGACCTACATGACGACTTCTTCCATCCATATCTCTGCAGAATGTAAAGTACAGATAACTTTAGGTCATCACTTTTACCGCATCCTCCCCACTTTTCTCTGCACTTTCACACACACACACCACATTGACTACTCACAAAAAGTTAGGGATATTTGGCTTTCGGGTGAAATTTGAGGATGACCCTAAAATGCCCTCTAACCTTTTCGGGTGAAATTAATGTGACCTTCTCTAAACTTTTGGATGCACATGTCCAACTGTTTAATGTCTCGGTACGTTTTGTCCAATTTACTTTTCTCTAACAAGGAGCTTAATGGCAAAATTCACATCACAACAGGTGTTTGATCCATGAATAATCCAATAAATTTCGGGGTTCAATTAGAATTGCTATTTAAAGAGTCCTATTCATCCTCCTCATAATGCTGTTCACATTTTTACATCATGAGACCAAGACGACAGGTAACAATTGATCAGCAGTACCGCGCCATTGTGAGGCTTCAAGCAGGATGTTCTCAGACGGAAGTGGCCACTGAGCTTTGAGTGTCCCAGAGTGTCATCAGCAGGTTGCAAAAGAGATACAGAGAGACTGGAAGATTCACAGAAAGGCAGATAAATGGACGTCTTTTGGCCACATCCCACACTGATGACCACTTCATTGTGAACAATGGCCTTCGGGATCGGATGATGAATGCCAAACAACTCCAAGGGGTACTTTACACGTTGCGACATCGCTACCGAAATATCGTCGGGGTCACGGTTGTTGTGACGCACATCTGGCGCCGGTAGCGACATCGCAATGTATAAATCCTAGGAGCGACGATGAACGAGCGTGAAACAGTCAAAAATCGCTGATCTGTGTCACGTCGTTCATTTCCATAATGTCGCTCCTGCTGCAGATACGATGTTGTTTGTCCTTACCTGCGTCCCGAAGGCAATGCGGTAGGAAGAAGGTGGGCGGGATGTTACGTCCCTCTCATCTCCGCCCCTCCGCTTCTATTGGTCGGCCGCTTAGTGACGTCGCGGTGACGTCGCAGTGACGCCGAACGCCCCTCCCCCTTGAAGGAGGGATTGTTCTGCGGTCACCGCGACATCGCCGAGCAGGTATGTGCGTGTGATGCTGCCGTAGCGATAATTTTCGCTACGGCAGCAATCACAAGATATCGCATGTGCGATGGGGGCGGGGAATATCGCGCTCAACATCGCTAGCCGATGCTAGCGATGTCGCAGCGTGTAGAGTACCCTCAAGTGTATTTTAGAGAGCTGAGAGGCACCGAAGTGTCACATCAGATCATTAAAAACCATTTACGTTAGTGTGGTCTGCGTGTGAGATAATCTGCAATGGCACCTGACCACACAACCAGGCACAAGTTTCATCTACACTGAACGAGAGACTAATGAAAGTCCATTCAAGCTGAGAAGAAATAATGGCTGCCAATGATGTTGAAAATGTCAAGGAGAGCGATGTGCATCAGCCACTGTTGTCACCAGACGAGCCTTTGGTTGGGGTGGTGTTTTGGGGAGGGCAGGCGAGTCTATTCAATACAGAACTGCCCTATACTTTGTGAATTATACAGTGACACGTCCCTACTACCGAATAACATCATTAATCCAGTCATTGTGCCTCAACACAGGCCTAATTTCACCTTCATGGATGACAATGCTCCAGCTCGTTGAGGTCACATCATTAGGG
Source organism: Anomaloglossus baeobatrachus (assembly GCF_048569485.1). NCBI lineage: Eukaryota > Metazoa > Chordata > Amphibia > Anura > Aromobatidae > Anomaloglossus > Anomaloglossus baeobatrachus. The sequence goes on along the minus strand of NC_134360.1, from coordinate 182,169,740 downwards.
AACGGCCGTTGAAGACTGGGGCGCCTCAGATAGACCAGCATTCACTTTCTCCAGACCTGAATCCCATAGAAAACCTATGTGATCAGCTGAGTCACCGTGTATAGGCCGTAACTCTGCACCGCAGAACCTCAATCACCTGAGGGCCAGCCTGGGACCAAGAATGAAAGTTGAAGATTAGGGACAGATTTTAAAGAAAAGTATAGGAGGCGTTTTGAGTCTATTAACCCCTTCAGCCCCCGGGCACTTTCCGTTTTTGCGTTTTTGTTTTTTGCTCCCCTTCTTCCGAGAGGCGTAACTTTTTTATTTTTCCATCAATCTTGCCATATGAGGGCTTGTTTTTTGCGGGACGAGTTGTACTTTTAAATGAAACCATAAGTTTTACCATATAGTGTACTGGAAAACGGCAAAAAAATTCCAAGTGCGGAAAAATTGCAAAAAAAGTGGGATTGTACAATAGTTTTTAGGATATTTTATTCACCGTGTTCAATATATGGTAAAACTGATGTGTGGGTATGATGCCTCAGGTCGGTGCGAGTTTGTAGACACCAAACATGTATAGGTTTATTTGTATCTAAGGGGTTAAAAAAAATCACAAGCTTGTCCAAAAAACGTGGCGCACGTTTTGCGCCATTTTCCAAAACCCGTTCTCATTTTCAGGATCTGAGGCTCAGTGATGGCTTATTTTTTGCGTCTCGACCTGAGGTTCTTAACGGTACCATTTTTGCGCAGATGCTACGTTTTGATCGCCTGTTATTGCATTTTGCGCAAAATTTGCGGCGACCAAAAAACGTAATTTTGGCGTTTGGAATTTTTTTGTCGCTACGCCGTTTACTGATCAGATTCATTGATTTTATATTTTGATAGATCGGGCATTTCTGAACGTGGCAATACCAAATATGTGTGTATTTTTTTATTTTTTTAACCCTTTAATTTTCAATTGGGTGAAAGGGGGGTGATTTGAACTTTTAGGTTTTTTTATTTTTTTTTAATTTTTTAAAACTTTTTTTTTTACTTTTTTTTTTTATTTTACTAGTTCCCCTAGGGGGCTATTGCGATCAGCAATCCGATCGCTCTGCACTATCTGCAGATCTCAGCTACAGAGCTGAGAACTGCAGATTTGCTGCTTCACTTTCAATGCCGGCTGTATTCCGGCATTGAGAGGAAGTGACTCATGTTAGCTACAGGCGTCATCACATGACCCTGTGCTACCATGGCAACCGCCGAAAGTCACGTGATCATGTCACGTGACTTCCGGTGGGGGCGGGGTAAGTCACTGTCATGGCGGCGCCCATATACATATCGCTGCCAAGACTTTGGCAGCGAAATGTAAGGGGTTAATGGCCGTGGGTGGAAGCGATTCCACCCGCGGCTAGCAGGCACACATATCAGCTGTTGATAACAGCTGATATGTGCGCCGATCGCCGCCGCCTGCCGGCGGCAGGGGGTGGGGCTTACCGGCACACCATCCTTGACGTATCTAGTACGTCATGGGTCGTTAAGGGGTTAAGAGAAAAGCACAATACAAATGTTTGATGTTATAGTCAGTTATATAGCACCCTGTAATGAAAACATCTGAAAGCATTTTTTCTAAGAGGACAACCATTTTAAGTGTATTTTTTTATTAGTCCGAATAACAAATTCACAAACGACTTATCTTTGATTACTGCAATATAGTAATTACGATAATACTGACACAATATCCACATAACTGTACAAACAGTACATAGCAAATATTACTATTAAGAATGGCATTAATAGGAACATAGCTGATTCTCAGGGTATGGACATGTGACGCCCTGGCCTATCAGGTCGTCACAGGGTATTGTGCAATCTGCCCTTCTGCACAGTATCCAATCTTCCTTGGTTAAGGATCCTTATCTTTAGTGTTGCTAAGATCAGAGCCAGTAACAACCCTGGGAACACTTTACACCATACCCACCAGACACACCATTGGGGGGCCTGAAGGGAATAGGGCCGCCCACTTGGGGGGTTGGTAGGGGAATTGGAAAAAGGGAGAGGAGTTGTGAAGGGGAGAGTGAAGGGTGAGGAGCTGGGCTCCTAGTAGAATCCTAGATGGCAGACGTTGGTCTGGGCTTGGTAGGAGCTGGAACCCCAGTTGCAGGGGATCGTGTCAAGGGGCACGGACTTGCCAAGGAGGGCATCCGGCAGCCTTGAGCCATCTACGGGCAGGGGCCAGGGCACGACGGGGTACGTGGACCCTAGGCCGGGAAGTAGCTTCAAGCGTCCTGGTAATTTAAAAGACGGGGGTGAAGTCTTCAAGATTCATCCCTCACCCGCTCCAAAATCGGGGTACTAGCGCAATGAGGGGATAGGACTTTTCCCAAAGTACAGTCCACCAAATCCCAAGCGTGAACCCTGAGAGCAAGCTCACTCCTTTAGCCATACGGGTGAGCGGGACCCAATTAGTTCCAGACTATAGGGTCCAACAAGTGAGAAGGTGCCACGGAAAAGGCCACATACTAACAAGCAACACCAAGGGCACGGATCCAAGCGTGCTCCGTCCTTGCTACAGCGGTGCTCAGAACTCTGGTTTACAAGCTGTCGGTGTCAGTATTCTTGGACTGAGTGAGTATGCAGAGACCCTTCCTTTTCCCAACGGCACCCTCCTGCACCACCACCGGGTCCCGGTCCACAACCACCCTACCCAAAGAGGGGTTAAACACCTTGCTTCCATACCACCGCCACTGGGCTCCCCCACCAACCGCAGCGGTGGTACTCCATCTTACCATGCACCGTGGGTGGCGTCACAAACTTCTAACTCCCCTTATATACCCCCCTTTTCAAACTCGAGTGACTGCATGAACCCCCGGGTCCGGGGACCCCTTGAGCCACCACGGTTCCGGCTCGGCCGCTGACACGGGGGCAGAACAGACACATGGTGGATTCTACCTAGAACTTGCCTGAAAAAGAGCTACAAAAGCCAAAAGAATGAACACAGGCACAGAAAGGTCAAAACAATTTGTTATGCCCAGGTTCCAATTTTTGCCATTTCTTTTAACCCCTTCAGAGGTTCAGCATCTAGAAAAAGAGCCCTGACTATTCTTCAGGTGGCTTCCTTTTGGAAACTGCCACTATCTTAAACCTTAAATATAAAGAAAATTAAAAAAAAAATAAAAATAGGACAGCAAAAGGGAGGATAAAGAATAATCTTTAGGATTAACATGGCCAGCATTTTTCTGAAGCGTCTTCTTTTAAAAATATTTTTACGGTTATGCCGTCATCTAAAAGACACCATGCGCTCATTCCCGTAAATTACAGTATATCACAAAGCACAAGGGAATAAAGCAAATATATATTTTCTGCACTGATAACTCTAATTATCTACATATATTTAACTTGAAGAGCCACTTACAAATAAATGATTAGTGTAGACCTTGTGAGGGTAAGGGGTGTAATTCTTTTGCTATTTCTCTTTTCACCACAAGATGGCAGCACAGTAACAGTGTATTCAGTCATTGTCTTTTATTTTGTATTGTTCTTCGTATTTTGGGTTCTATGTTATTTTACCAGACATTTCCCATTGTTTAACATTATTACCATTTGTGACCAACATTGAAAACTTTATGACATATTTGGATTACCAATAAGGAAATAAATATGTAAATTCCCCTTTCCTTTATATCAAAAATAACAAGCCTTTTGGTTAAAACTGTGATATGCATTACTGAACGGAGCCATTTACTATAGCTGTAGACTTATAAAGGTTTTTTAATTTTCTAATTATTAGGATTCATACACGGTAATAGGGTTATATCAGATTTCTGTATTGAGCTTCTCTCGCTGTCGTCTGGTCTAGACATGACTCATTTTACTTTGTCTTTACACAAGAAAGAACAAGCGGCGATGACATCACAGAGGCCATATTATATCAATTTGAGACCCTTGAAATTAAAATCAATTAGACTATTAAACATTCAAGTAGCTCAGGTCGTTTCCTAATATGCAATTGGTAGACACTAAGATATTGCTGCACAATGCATGCTTAAAGGGAATCTGTAACCAGGTTTTTGCCACCTAATCTGAGAGCAGCATAACGTTGGGACAGAGATCCTGATTCCAGCGATGTGTGACTTACTGAGCTGCTTAGTGTAGTTTTAATAAAATCACTGTTTAATCAGCAGTATATTATCATTACAGGCCTACTTGGCATGCTGCCAGGTAGTCTAGTGTAGTCATGAGCTGTGTATAACTCCTAGATCTGCAGCAGCAAAAATATTAATTTTATCAAAATGACAGCAAATAGCTCAGTAAGTGACACATCGCTGCAATCAGGGTCTCTGTCTCTACATTATGCTGCTCTCAGATGAGAGAGAAAAAACCTGGTGACAGATTCCCTTTAAGGTGTGCTTTGGACAATTCTTATAACAGATAATGAGAAAGTCTTTCTAACTAATGAAAAATGTAAATGTAAATATTTATATATCGCATTCTGGGAATCAATCATTCAGTTATAGATTGTATATTGGATTGTGTATGCCTTACAGTCAGGACATAGCTACATTTCAGTGTCATGACAGCCCCTGAACTAATGGCACGGGTTGTAAATCAGTGCTTTAGATGGGGGATTTGAAACTTGGTTAACTTCTTAGAGAAGATTGAAGTGAAAGTGATATTGAACATAGAGAGTGGCCAACCTTGGCTTATTAGACACTGGCCAACTTAAGTACACATTAAATGATAGACACATCTTTGGGTACAATTTTTATTCTTTTTTTTTCTTTTTTTACATAAAAGCATGCATTATTGGATAAAAATCATTCTCGCATTTGGCCTTCATTACAAATTTTGAACTGTTTTCATTTCGATTCTACAGCCTCTATGAATTAGAGTACATAGAAACGGTTAACTGCAGAAAGGGTTAAGTGCAAATCCGGTATCTATCCTCGCTGGAACTCATCAATGTTGATTTATAAACACATCGAAGGTGACGCACACAGGATTTTTATCCTAATATCCATTTATAGCCAAAAATAAATATACTTAAAGGGAACCTGACATGTAAAGGAAAACACTATTATCCTGCAGAGAACATGTGTCTACTGTCTATATATAAAACACACAGAGACTTGTTCGTTTATGTACAGGCAGCACAGATAACAAGGGTCAATACAGTCTATAGGTTTCTGAAGAACATGTACAGCACATGGATGACATATGTGTCCAGTACATGTGCTGTATGTGTTTATCAATGAAAGTATTGGAGAGCTTTGTAGTTTCTTTATTTCTTTAGCCATACTAGAAAAACACAGATGACACATGGATGTGTGGCGCCCTGGACAAGCCAGGTCGTCACAGGTACTGCAACAACACACCCCATACCCCGAGATAGGCACATCAGTCAGACACAAATCCTTGTTGCCTCCCTCCAGGGGCTGATGTCCACACCAGGTGGGGTGGAGCCAGGCGGTTGGCCCCACCCACTGAGGAGTTCACAGTCCTGGAGGCGGGAAAGGAAGGCAGTGGAGATCTGAGAGGGAAAGAGAGAGGAGTAAAGTGGTAGTGGAGGAGCAGACTGACCGTGTCCGCGTACGTGGCCCGGGCACCGAGAGCAAGGTTGGCAGACGGTGGTGGCCGTCTGCAGGAGAGGCAGATCAACGCGGAACTGTAGGACCGGGGACGGGCGGTGGCCCGCCGGTACCGAACCAGGGAGCGAAGAGAAGCCAGCACAAACCGGCAGGGCCTGCGGACCCCGACCAGGCTTGGAGTCGCCATTAAACAGGTCAAATCTGTTAGTGACCGGAACCCCAGGGGTTTCCAAACAGCCAAGACCCGACTGACGGCAACCGTCCAAACAGTAACAGGGAAATACAGCTACCGCCACAGCTAGAATTCCCAGGGCCAGTGCCTGCAGGCAAAAGGGCTCCTCCGGCCTATATCCACGCTGGGGAGCGGGTTACTGGTGGGAAGCCATCGCGACCGAAGTTACACAAAAGGTGCAGGGAAAGGCAGCCACCATCAACCGTCCGGGAGGAACCACAGCAGCCGGCTGCGGGACCCGTCCATCCAGCCGTTTGTTTTACCGGAGACTCTGCATCTGTTCTTGGCTGAGTGAGTACAACCGTGCCATCCGGCACCACGCTGCCCCCCGCGACCCTGCACCTCACCAACCCTGCCTCCCACGTCACCTCACCGGGCCCCGGGACCACCAACCACCTACCAACGGAGGGGAGAGAAACATCCCAGCTGCTCCCTGCCATCGCTCCCGGGATCCCCATCAACAGCAGCGGTGGTGCCCCAACCTCACCACAAACTGTGGGTGGCGTCACGGAACAAATCCCCAAACCAAACTACCCCCTTTCACTCACGGGCGAGGAGCGCCGCTTGAGTCCCCGGATCTGGCCCACCGCTCGAGCCACCGAGCAGCAGCAGCAGCGCCGGACCCAAGCGTGGTGAGCGCAGCGCCCTCCCTGCCCGTGACAGATGACACATAAGGGATTTAGTCCGGAAGCCGCGGCACTCTACAGAGAAGACACGGCCCTAGCTAGGCGTGTGGACTTCGGCAGTGTGGGCTGTGTGAAGGTGCAGGCCGCACACTGTCACTGTTCTCAGCTGGTCAGGACTAACTATTAATCTGAGAGACAGTTATTTTTAAACAACAGTTCTTTACTACACAGTTTCAATACTTCTTTCGTTATAACGTTACGCAAGGATAACACTTCCAGTCCGTTTCAGCATACAGTATCAGACATGTTATAAGCTTCCAGTGAGTTGCCTCCATTGCTCCTGGTCTCGAAAGTCAAAGCGCAACCCAGTCTAATACACCAGTACAGCAGTGACGTTCCCGTTCCCCACAATGGCTCCACGTCCACTATCTTCACAGAGTTAGTTATCCCCAAAGTAAGGCCTTGAGCTTCTGGTTATATATAGAGACTCGGCTTTGGTCGGGGGCTACGCTCACAAGCCAGTAAACTTCACTCAGCACTTTATGGTTAGTGGCCTGGTTCGGACTGCACTCTGGCTCCAATTACCTGGGGCCACTCCATCCGAGAGTCGATCTTTAGACCTCTAGATATTCTCGTCAGTTTCCAACCCACTTCTAGGGTTCGCGATATCTCCCGTTTGGTCTCTGTCTTCATTGCCACACATTACCCAATGAATACGGCCTAAACAGCAGCATACTATTCATCTGATGTTCTTCACACTAGGTTGTCTAAACTCAACTACTCCCAACTACGCTATCTAGCAGGAATTGTCATCTTTTTCTTTTGCTTGACCCCTCCCAGGGTGAGCTAGTCCCAATATTAACTGTATTTGCCCCTGCAGTCTATTGATGGGCAAACTTAACCTTTTACCTACAATAACATTACAATAGAATATCTTACACGTTACCAACACTTCTACATCTTACATTATATACCATACCTTACATATTATACTACACCTTATCTAATACTACACTGCATTATCAACACACAACCATATCATATACATTACTATACCTTATCATATCCTACATTATATACCTTATACTTTATATTACACATTCCTACCTTATATTACAATACACAACTCGATCATCACATACATTACAATACAATCCACTACAAACCATATGACACAAGATTTACAAAAACACCAGACATTATTCACATTACACGACATTGACGCGATTGGTGTCCTCAGGGGTAGGAACACGACCACGACAGTCCATCCTCTTACACATTCATGGCACTGATGGAAAACACTGATGATACCAGTATGTACATGTGCAGGGGACCTAAAACGGGCTTTACACGCTATGATATCGTTAATGATTTATCGTCGGGGTCACGGTGTTTGTGACGCACATCCGGCTTCATTAACAATATCGCAGTGTGTGACATATATGTGCGACCTTAAACGATCGCAAAAGCGGTTAAAATCGTTTGCTGCGGAGAGGTCGTCCTGAAACAAAAAATCGTTTTCTGCTTATTAGCGATGTTTGTCGTTCCTGCGGCATTACACATCGCTATGTGTGACACCGCAGGAGCAAGGAACATCTCTTTACCTGCGTCCACCGGCAATGAGGAAGGAAGGAGGTGGGTGGGATGTTACGTCCCGCTCATATCCGCCCCTCCGCTTCTATTGGACGCCTGCCGTGTGACGTCGCTGTGACGCCGCACAAACCGCCCCCTAAGAAAGGAGGCGGGTCACCGGCCAGAGCGATGTCGCAGGGCAGGTAAGTGCGTGTGACGGGGTTAAGCGAGGTTGTGCGGCAGCGATTTGCCCGTGTCACACAACCGACGGGGGAGTGTACGATCGCTAGCGAGATCGCGTGTAAAGCACGCTTAAGGCTGCTGGAATACTATGGTCAATTGCCTATTTCCCCTCTCAAAAATCTTGTCCTAAACTTGTTAAACTAAAGCAATAACGGGTCTTAGGGCAGGGGAGCACAAAAGTAGATGCGAGCTCCAAAATATGGGGTCAGACAGGACTGCTTTTATTTTGCCTAGAGTGCAAATGGCAAGGCAGAGTATATAGTCAACTCTTCTATATACCAATACAATAAGTGACTTGCTAGGGTTTTTTTTTCTTTAATAATGATCCTAGAAATTAGAACACGCACCATACTGATAGCATGAGATGATCCTATCCTGTACAACAGATATCACGTAGGTACGAGGCCATTATTTGGAATTCTGATTCTCTCTATTAAGACCATATACCATATTGCCGGAGTGCTCTCTGGCATGCTATAACCCCCCATTTACGATCTCATTACATCCTCCCCATTCATTTACACATATTGCTCGATTGTTGCCAAATCCTGTTGTTATCAATATTAGTAGAATAATCATTTATTCAGCTATGATGATCATTTATTTATCACATAATTAATAATAAATATTACCGGATTACTTATTTATCAGGGCCCTACATGTTGTGCAGCGCGGTTTATTCAGATGTAAGCACAATAAACAGTATAATAATAATTAATTTATAACACTGCAGCGTGCTGCACGGAATGGTGCAATCTGACGGCAGACATGAGCGGACTATGCCGGCGTGGGGAGTGCCACAGCATGAGGGGAGCATAATGTAATGTCCTAAAACTTAACTATTTCCTTTTGTGGCCCTATGATATTTATTCATGGAATTACAACTAATTCAATATCCTAATACAGTAACTCCCTAAAAAATACTTCAAGATTTTACAAGATTTCCCTTCACATGGGACACAAATTTGATCCACATTCCTTGTATGTAAATACTGTGAATAATGCAAAGTAACTTGATGTAACCTCCCTGAATAAAAAAAGGCATAGCTATGCCCAGCGTCAGATTTGGGCCGCAGGGGCCCACCAGTAACATTGACTCTGGGATCCACTGATCAACATCATTCAAAAATTAGATCCACAAATTTACCTGTGCTTCTATATAACAATCTACTGGGTAGTTTGTAAAATGAATGATGAGATGCCTCCTTTGTCTGTATATAGTGAAACAAGTGTATTGTGACAACTACTGATCATATTTGGGGGGTAAGTGACTGCAAAGGGGCCCACCAGAGGATTCTCCTGTCCTCCTGTGGGCCAGTCCAATCCTGGCTATGCCCCCGATTCTACCTACATAATCTTCTATAGAAAGCATAAGCAATGGAAAAAGCTATGTGACTGCTCCGCCCAATTTGTCTAACTATCCTCAACCTAGCATACCAGTATGGGTACAAATTTCTTTAATCTGAATAGGTCTTTATGTGATTTCTAACACTGCAGCGTTTGAAGAATAAGGCTATAATCTGCAATGTCTCATATGTAAATCAGACAGGGACAGTCTTGTGGGGCTTCCCCTGAACTAGTCCTACATAGGCTTTACAAAGCACACCCCCTAAGGCTGCTTTCACACATCCGTTTTTTGCAGTGCGGCTCAATCCGGCTCAAAAACCTACGCAACAGATGCGGCGGAAAAAACTGATCCGTTGCATACGTTTTTCCATGCAGCCCGTCCGTTTTTTGACGGATTCGGCTTGGTACTGAGCATGCGCAGTGCAAAAAAACGCATCCGGCTGCCGGATGCGGTTTTTGCGACAGGACGCCGCATCTAGCGTTCATAGGCTTGCATTGTAAATTGCGCCGCATCGTACCGGATCAGGCACGATGCAGTTTTTTCACCGCACAAAAACACGTGCCAGGCAACGTTCCATCAGGCCACCGCATAGGCTAAAATAAGCCGCATCCGGCAAAAACCGGACGCAACGCATGGCCATGCGGCACAATATGGCGCTAATGCAAGTCTATGCGGAAAAAACGCAACCGGCGGCAAAAAAAATGGTTGCGCTTTTTCTGCAAAGCGCCGTATTGTGCCGCTCAGCAAAAAACGGATGTGTGAAAGCAGCCTAAGCATCAATAGGATTGGATAGCTGGATACACTTACCGACATGGTAGGACTATTATACAGACTGTCAATCATTCTCAGTGGGGAGTAATTGGAAGATCCAAGGCAGATATGATCTCGGGAAATTGACAACTTGCCAAACTGCATCAACCGTATATGTCACCTTGCAAAATAAAACTTTATTCTTCAAACTTTGCAGTGTTAATCTATATATATAATTGCCTTATTCTGTCTGTCTGTCTGTCTGTCTGTCTGTCTGTCATGCTCCAAAATTGTGTCCTTACGGTGACACAAAGCTGATTGGCCGCTGGGCTCGCCATAGCCCCGCCCCCCCACATGGATTGGCCTCTCGCCCCGGCTCTCTGCAGGCCCCGCCCCCTCACGCAATGCACGCTCGCTCTGGCCCCGCCCCCGCACGCATTCCCCCAACTGACACGGAGCCCCAGGTGAGTACACACACACACACATCAGATCACACTCACTCTCACACACACCTCACACACACATCACATCCACACACTCACAACATCCTGGGATATCACTTGCTTCTCGGCGGCGGTACTGTGCTGTGAGCTTTCAGGACTTGCCGGAGGATCACATGGCCGGAAGCATGTGGTATCTCCGGATGTTGTGAGTGTGAGCGCCTATGTGTAATATCGTCAATGTGTGTGTGCGTAAGTGTATGCGATTGGGTGGGTGTGAGTGTATGCGATCGGGTGGGTGTGAGTGTATGCGATCGGGTGGGTGTGAGTGTATGCGATCGGGTGGGTGGGTGTGAGTGTATGCGATCGGGTGGGTGTGAGTGTGAGTGTATACGATCGGATCTGTGAGTGGCGGCAGAGGAGCACGGCGTGCTGGAGGAGGCTGGAAGGAGAGAGGCTGATCCTGGGGAAGGCTGGGAGGGGGGAGGCTGAGAGAAGAGAGGCTGATGTTGGGGGAGGCTGAGGCTGGGGTAGGCTGTGAGGAGAGAGGCTGATGCTGCGGGCAGAGAGGCTGATGCTGCGGGCACAGAGGCTGATGCTGCGGGCACAGAGGCTGATGCTGCGGGCAGAGAGGCTGATGCTGCGGGCACAGAGGCTGATGCTGCGGGCACAGAGGCTGATGCTGCAGGCAGAGAGGCTGATGCTGCGGGCACAGAGGCTGATGCTGCGGGCACAGAGGCTGATGCTGCGGGCAGAGAGGCTGATGCTGCGGGCACAGAGGCTGATGCTGCGGGCACAGAGGCTGATGCTGCGGGCACAGAGGCTGATGCTGCGGCCAGCATGGGGGATGGAGCACTATGGGGGGTGCGCAGCATGGGGGATGGAGCACGATAGGGAGTGCGCAGCATGGCGGATGGAGCACGTTTGGGAGTGCGCAGCATGGCGGATGGAGCATGTTTGGGAGTGCGCAGCATGGGAGATGGAGCACGATTGGGAATGCGCAGCATGGGGGATGGAGCACGATGGGGAATGCGCAGCATGGGGGAAGGAGCACGATGGGGGGTGCGCAGCATGGGGAATGGAGCACGATGGGGGGTGCGCAGCTTAGGGGATGGAGCACGATGGGGGGTGCGCAGCTTGGGGGATGGAGCACGATGGGGGGTGCGCAGCATGGAGGATGGAGCACGATGGGAGGTGCACACCTCCCCCCAACACACACACACACGCGCACTGCACAACACACACACACTGGGAAACACAAACACCGCCCTACACAGACACCCACACACACAGACAACGCTGCACACACACAACACCCAACACACAAACACCGCGGCATACATAAATATACGCACATACCGCGCAACACACACACTGCACAAAACATACCTCCCTCCAAAACACACTCAAACCACGCAACACACACACAATGCTACAGACACACAGCGCTCCACAAACAACGCAACACACGCAACACACACAACGCAACACACAAACAACACCTCTCTCACCCCCCGCCACACCCAGACAACACCCAGAACATGTACAGCGCCCTACACAAACACTTGGTAACTACACACAACAACATCTATATATATAACAAAAATCATACATGAACTACACAATACGTAAATTCTAGAATACCCGATGCGTAGAATCGGGCCACCTTCTAGTAATCTTATAAACATCTATTCAGATTAAAGAAATCTTCACCCATCAACTATAGTCACTATAGGCTGGTGACAGTCATGGGATCTGAGAGGTCCCTTTAACATTTTAAGACATTGCTGCCAAGATGAACCTATACGATACAGGCAGGTGCACAGCTCCTGCCAACCAACTAGTTAACTAGGCCATGCACTGTTTTGTTAGATAAACCAGCAAGCAGTATCAGTGGCGGCCACAGACCAATGAGGCCCCTGTGCAGGAACGCTATATGGTGCCCTTTGCAGTCCAGTAGCTCATTATAATACACAATTCCACCGGCTTTGGAGATACAAGGGGACCCTCTTTCCTGTTGGGCCCCACTGCAGATGCAGAGGATGTACTAATATGTCTGGGTTCCGCCAGGAAGAAGGGAACCCCCAGTGAGTGCCACAGCAAATAGTGTACACTGGGAACACAATGCAACAGTAGGCCTTGGCGCTAGGGAGAGAGGAGCAGGATCACCTCCTACACTCACCTGAGGCTGATCCCTGCATTCCCTAATGTTCCTATACTGGTTTTTTTCACACCGCTGCCAATGACATGCCTAGGCCATCACTTGCCCTAAACTCACCCTGACTAGTGAGAAGGCCAGTGGAAGAACTAGTCTCACCACGGCAATAATCCAATACAAGAGAAAGAAGACAGACAATGCATAATGGACACAAAAGGAAAACACTCCAAGCAACTCCAATGTAGCTAACACCACAGCTGCAATTGTCACAATACTTCAGCTTCTTCCAGAGACTGTCTCCTTCCAAAGGGGACAGATAAGATTTGAGACTCTATCATCGACATCAGATGTTAAGGCACATGACTAGATATAGCAAAGGGGCCTGGTCACAAAGAGCTGCACCTGAAATTAAAGTTCCAACGAATAGCCAGATAGGAAAGAATCCTTAACCCCTAAAGCACCAAAGCAAAGCAAATACATTCAAACATAAGATGCAGATCTGCACACAATCAGGTGCTGTGAATTTCTGGTTCCAGACTCGCCAGAAATCCCCCAGAGCGGCACACACCCATGACTGTCTGCCTCTGAGCAGTATGTATGATTGGCAGTGTAAAGCCCCTCTAAGGCCTCTTTCACACATCCGTGAAAAACCATGCACGTTTTTCACGGACGCGTCAAAGGTGCGTATTGCCCTCCGTGACCCGTATTTATGGCACTACGTGTGTTCTCAGTGTGATAACACACGGAGAGCGGGAACTTTCTACTCACCTGTCCCTGGCGTCGCTGTCCGTGGTGCTGATCTTCGGTCTCCGGTCCTGCCGACTCCCCGCTGCTGCTGCTTCCGGCCGCAGTGAAGTGAATATTCAATTAGCATAAGGAGCGGCGGTTGGCAGCAAGTGACAGCAGCAGTAGAGACAGGAGGACAGGAGAAGGTGAGTAATGTTTTGGTTTTTTTTCTCACAGACACATGTCTTCTCTCCGGTGCGTGTCACACGGAACACATCCGTGTGGTCCGTGTGTGTTACGTATGGCACGTTTGCGTTCCGTGTGACACCCGTGATGCCGGAGAGAAAACGGACACGTCGGCGTGAGAAACACACGGACGCGCGTAAGTACGGAACGGACACACGTTCTGTTCGCAAATACATATGTGTGTCTGACACCATAGGAAGACATAGGTGTACGTGTGTACGTGTCTCCGGTACGTGAGAAAACTGCCAAACACGTACAGGACGCACATGCGTGTGAAGGGGGCCTAAGGCAGGGTTGCCAAGTTGTTTTTTCATATTATTTCTGGACAACTCATTGGAAAACCATATTAAAAAAAAATTAGGATTTTAATTGTTGTTTGTCCACAAGCAATAGTTCTGTTATGGGCATATTAGCTGCAGTCACTGTGACCTGTAAAAGAACAATAGAGGCATATTAATCTTTACAAATTTCTCCAGATTAAAAAAAAATATCATGGGCCATATCAAAAATGATTTACACACAGGAGAAAAACGTGCCCTATTTTTATGGACTATTTTGGCATCCCTGCTCTAAACTCTGATTTACTGGGTTGTGTATTTAGTATTCTGCCAAATTTTGCCATTGTATTAGCTATTATGTGTGAGCAGAATGATATAGAGCAGCGGAAACAGAAAAAATTGATATATTGTGGGGAAAGATTCAGCGTATGTTATAATCCCTGATCACTCAGACATATTGGGGTCAAAGGGGCAGTTCTAATCAGTGCTTATCAGCTGAAGGGAGATGTCACGCTGCACTCTAAGATGTTCAATAGCGCAGTAATGTGGGACTGAGAAGATTCCTGAAACTACCTGAGAAGGTAGTTAGCTGGTAAACCACTAGGGGGCGTAAAAGTGGAGGAAACGTATGAGCAGTGAATTTCCTAGCAGAGGTAACACTAGTCAAGCCCACCAGATGGCAGTAGAATCGTCAGATAGCCGTGTCACAACATGAGGTCTTGTAAATACACAAGGGCAAAGTCTAAACGTAGTCAGAGGGAAGCAAATAGTCAGTAGCCGGGAAATCAGAGCCTAGAAGCGAGGGGGAGTGGGAAGACAAGACAGAATTAAGGTAAACAGATAAGGAATGAACAGGTAGACAGCGGGAGAGACACTGATGGAAACAGACAACAGAGGAGGTTAACAGGTCAGGTGAACACGGAGGTCAGGAGGGGGCAGGGCAGACAACAGGTCACTCAAGAGCAGAACAAAACAGAGCCAGAAGTATCACTGGCGAAGTCCAAGAGAAACAGTGCCCTAATAAAGCAGCCTGACCTCCAGAACGAGGCAGAAAGGATTAACCCCTAACGTGACCTGCATCAGAAGTGAAACTAAAACAAAGGCTCAGCTCCAGCTGAGCCAGGAGTCAATCATGACAGGAGGGCTGTCAGTCACTGATAAGGACCGCCCCCTTGACTGCCAAACCCAGAATGAGTAGAGGACATTAATGAATAAATTACAAGTTATACTGAATCTTTTCCCACAAATCTACTGTATATATCAATCAGCTCCTGCTGCTCTGTACCACGCTACCAATTTACCTCAACCTCGCTAGCGAGCGTACCCGCCCCCGTCGGTTGTGCGTCACAAGCAAATTGCTGCCCGTGGAGCACAATATTGTTAGGAACTGTCCCACGGACTTACCTGCCTAGCGACGTCGCTGTGACCGGCGAACCGCCTCCTTTCTAAGGGGGCGGTTCGTTCGGCGTCATAGTGATGTCACTAAGTGGTCTCCTAATAGAAGCAGAGGGGCGAGATGAGCGGGCCGAACATCCCGCCCACCTCCTTCCTTCTTTATTGCAGGCGGCCACAGGGACGGTGATGTTCCTCGTTCCTGCGGTGTCACACGTAGCGATGTGTGCTGCCGCAGGAACGACAAACAACCTGCATCCTGCAGCAGCAACGATAATCGGGAATAGAAAGACGCGTCAACGATCAACGATAAGGTAAGTAATTTAGATCGTTAACGGTCGTTCCTGAGTTTCACACGCAACGGCGTTGCTAACGAGGCCGGATGTGCGTCACAAATTCCGTGACCCCAACGACATCTCGTTAGTGATGTCATTGCGTGTAAAGCCGCCTTTAGCCTGTAGAGATAAAAAAAAATTGTTTAAGAGAACTGAGAGTCCTCAGTGGTTGATACCATTTAATGGCTAACTGAAAAGATGGTAATATATATTAAGCTTTCAAGACTACTCAGGTCTCTACAGAGCCTGATGAGACCTGCGTGGTCTCGAAAGCTTAATATATATTACCATCTTTTCAGTTAGCCATTAAATGGTATCAACCACTGAGGACTCTCAGTTCTCTTAAGGCCTGTTTCACACGTCAGTGATTCTGGTACGTTTGTGCTTTTTTTTAAACGTACCAGAATCACTGACATACGCAGACCCATTATAATGAATGGGTCTGCTCACACATCAGTGATTTTTCACTGAACGTGTCTCCGTGCGGCGTACCCGCGTGTCCGTGATTGCCGCACGGAGACATGTCCATTTTTTTCTTGCATCACTGATGTCCCACGGACCACCCAGTGGTGTGGTCCGTGAAACACGTGCCAGAAAAAAACGTGCTTCTAAAATAAAAAGCATTTTAACTCACCTGGCTCCAGCGGCACTCTCTGCAGCCCATTCTCCCTGCTGCTTCTGAGCCGGCTCATTACTGTCGCGCATATTCATGATGCACGACACAGCTGACCTAGAAGCAGCTGCTGCGGGGGTCAGCGCCGGCTGGATGCTGCACAGCGGGAGCGATCAGCACCATGGAGAGCGGGAGCGGGCACAGGTGAGTTGATTTCTAAGTGCAATCACGGGCCACGGAGAACGGAGCCCGGATTGCACTTAGACAACCCACGTGTGCCGTGAATCACGGCACACGGAGGGACATGGGCGTGTTTTACACGTCCGTGAAGAACGTCAGTGTTTTTCACTGACGTGTGAAACGGGCCTAAAGGGAACCAATCACCAGGGTTTTCCTGTATAAGCTAAAGCCAGTGCTATACTGGCACTATCAGGCTGATTCTATACATACCTGCAGTGGTCAGCTCGGACGTTTAGGTTTTGAAATCCAAGAAAGTAAAGTTTATAAAATTAGCTGCTTGTTGAGTGACATCAGCAAAGGAGCAGATAATATATTCATAGTTATCCCCTCCCCCTGTTAGAATTAGCATAAGTATTATACAAACGATTCACTTTGTCTCTTGCAGGACCTGTGTGAGGTCACACCCATGTGACCTGGTATCAGCTTTGTTGGCTGAGGCCCTGCCCCTTCGGGTCACATGGGTATGACCTCACACAGGTCCTGCAAGAGACAAAGTGAATCGTTTGTATAATACTTATGCTAATTCTAACAGGGGGAGGAGATAACTATGAATATATTATCTTCTCCTCAGCTGCTGTCACTCAACAAGCAACTAATTTTATAAACTTTACTTTTTTGGATTTCAAAACCTAAACATCTGAGCTGACCACTGCAGGTATGTATAGAATCAGCCTGATAGTGCCAGTACAGCACTGGCTTTAGGTTATGTATGGAAATCCTGGTGATTTGTTCCCTTTAAACAATTTTTTTGACCAGTCATATAGTGACGGTTAGTTGCTCGTGGTCATAACCATCGATTGCTAAGGTCCTGCAATGCCCTGAACATGAGGAAAGTGACATAGCTAATCAGGAGACTATACTACATTTCTAATTGGCGGTATTTGCTAATATTATTATTATTATTACACCTACTACATATCGGAATAGGATCTTGGAAATAGGAATAGCCCTTTATCGCAAAATCTGAAGAGTCACAAATTATAGAGAGAAGGATATTGGACGTGTACAGGACTGGGGCAGCAGACTGAAGGGTTGTCCAGGGTGAAGGACATTGGATGTTTACAGCACTGGGGCAGCAGACTGAAGGATTGTCCAGGGTGAAGGACATTGGATGTGTACAGCACTGGGCAGCAGATTGAAGGATTGTCAAGGGTGAAGGACTTTGTATGTGTACAGCACTGGGGCAGCAGACTGAAGGATTGTCCAGGGTGAAGGACATTGGATGTGTACAGCACTGGGGTAGCAGACTGAAGGATTGTCCAGGGTGAAGGACATTGGATGTGTACAGCACTGGGCAGCAGATTGAAGGAGTGTCCAGGGTGAAGGACATTGGATGTGTACAGCACTGGGCAGCAGATTGAAGGATTGTCGAGGGTGAAGGACACTGGATGTGTACAGCACTGGGGGTAGCAGACTGAAGGATTGTCCATGGTGAAGGACATTGGATGTGTACAGCACTGGGGCAGCAGACTGAAGGATTGTCCAGGGTGAAGGACATTGGATGTGTACAGCACTGGGGCAGCAGACTGAAGGATTGTCCAGGGTGAAGGACATTGGATGTGTACAGCACTGGGGCAGCAGACTGAAGGATTATCCAGGGTGAAGGACATTGGATGTGTACAGCACTGGGGCAGCAGACTGAAGGATTGTCCAGGGTGAAGTACATTGGATGTGTACAGCACTGGGGCAGCAGACTGAAGGATTGTCCAGGGTGAAGGACATTGGATGTGTACAACACTGGGGCAGCAGACTGAAGGATTGTCCAGGGTGAAGGACATTGGATGTGTACAGCACTGGGGCAGCAGACTGAAGGATTATCCAGGGTGAAGGACATTGGATGTGTACTCCACTGGGGCAGCACATGGAAGGATTGTCCAGGGTGAAGGACATTGGATGTGTACAGCACTGGGGCAGCAGACTAAAGGATTATCCAGGGTTAAGGACATTGGATGTGTACAGCACTGGGGCAGCAGACTGAAGGATTGTCCAGGGTGAAGGACATTGGATGTGTACAGCACTGGGGCAGCAGACGGAAGGATTGTCCAGGGTGAAGGACATTGGATGTGTACAGCACTGGGGCAGCAGACTGAAGGATTATCCAGGGTGAAGGACATTGGATGTGTACAGCACTGGGGCAGCAGACTGAAGGATTATCCAGGGTGAAGGACATTGGATGTGTACAACACTGGGGCAGCAAACTGAAGGATTGTCCAGGGTGAAGGACATTGGACGTGTACCGCACTGGGGCAGCAGACTGAAGGTTGTCCAGGGTGAAGGACATTGGACGTGTACCGCACTGGGGCAGCAGACTGAAGGTTGTCCAGGGTGAAGGACATTGGACGTGTACCGCACTGGGGCAGCAGACTGAAGGATTGTCCAGGGTGAAGGACATTGGACGTGTACCGCACTGGGGCAGCAGACTGAAGGATTGTCCAGGGTGAAGGATATTGGATGTGTACAGCACTGGGGCAGCAGACTGAAGGATTGTCCAGGGTGAAGTACATTGGATGTGTACAGCACTGGGGCAGCAGACTGAAGGATTGTCCAGGGTGAAGTACATTGGACGTGTACCGCACTGGGGCAGCAGACTGAAGGATTGTCTAGGGTGAAGGACATTGGATGTGTACAGCACTAGGCAGCAGACTGAAGGATTGTCCAGGGTGAAGTACATTGGATGTGTACAGCACTGGGGCAGCAGACTGAAGGATTGTCCAGGGTGAAGTACATTGGACGTGTACCGCACTGGGGCAGCAGACTGAAGGATTGTCCAGGGTGAAGTACATTGGACGTGTACCGCACTGGGGAAGCAGACTGAAGGATTGTCCAGGGTGAAGGACATTGGATGTGTACAGCACTAGGCAGCAGACTGAAGGATTATCCAGGGTGAAGGAAAGCTCGGCTGTAACTGCTATAATCAAAGCATGGTAGGGATTACAGAGAAGACCCCATAATAGTAATAATAGGGTTTATCATTGTAAATATACAATATACAACATGTAAATTATTATAATGATTATGTGTAATCTGCATCCTAAAATGCCCCTCCAGCTGTGGATTACCCGTGGATGCATATACAAGGACCCGGTAATTAGATTGCACATTTATGTACAGTCCATTTCGATCCCAGACAATCCAGTGATGCCTTTTTCACACATTGTCAGGGCAATGGAGAAAAATAAATCATCCACTCTGGTATTTTAAAGCTTGCATGTTCAAAAGGAATATCAATGAGTCTCAATGTATAGGAGTCTGCCAGAGTGTCTCTGCTTCTAAGGCCTGTCAGGTTTCATCCTAATGACTCAGATCTTGAAAGCTCTTCCCTTCATCTCTCTCCTCCTTTTGTCTCCGTGCAGCAATTGTCAGAACTTCAGACCTTGGCGAGCTCTTCTGCCCCTAGAGGTTTTGCTTCTGCATTGAACTCATTAAAAAAGGTTGCATCCAGTCCATGCAATTCTCAGGCTCGGTGACAGGAGCAGGGACGTGAGGAGAAAGGAGCGGGGAGCGTAGGGCTGGAGGGCGAGAACACCACTGAGTAGGAAGAGTTGGCATTGATTCCATATTGATTTTAGGGTGAAGGTAAATTACAAGGGGTGGTCCGGGGTATGGCTGATATCTGCTGAAGGGTAAGGCTGTCATTCATGTCAACTCTGACAGGTGTTCCTGCCTTACATTATAAATCAAATTCTAAGAGGGGTTAAACTATAATGTCATTGACATGTGAGCAGCTGGTATGTTCTAGGGATGCGGAATGAAGAACGGGTCATCTAAGAGGTCATTGCTGAAGTTGGGAAAATGGGTGATTGCAACACGGCTCATAAAAGGCTAGAGCTTTAATCGTTTCGATGATGTCAAACTTACAAGATCAACTATATAAATGCTCCTTGGGAATGATAAATTCTGGAGATCTCATTTTTAGCATCCAGAGAATGGTTCATAAGAAAGTCTATAGAATTTGGAAGTGCAATGTTCGTCAGCGCCACTAGGAGGAGGTATATGCTGGAAAATTATGTTGTATATAATACAAAGCGAATTGGAGTAACAAAAAAAAACGTAAATGCAATCAATGACTGTCACCACCCTCATAAAGCAATGCAAAATGCATCAAATACCACTAATACCAAACTAAACGTAAAATGCAGCTACACTACACTATATGAGAATATTGGAAATGGCCGAAACCGAATTTCTATGATTTATTGTTAGAATTGCTCTGATTAACAGCAATTTTAGTTAGAACAGGCCGTCTATAGAATCATACAAGTTGGTTAAATCCTTCACAAGAATTTGTAGAAATAGAAATTTAAGTATATACAGTAAAGATTAAATAAAACTAGTGTTGAATTATATATGCACATTTATATTTGCTTTGGAATGGAGTTAAAAAAATTATCTGCATCATTGACTTTATATTACTAGAATACTACACTGGCTTAAAGGGGTATTCCCATCTCAAAGAGTAGGTGTAATAAAAATAATATTAGCAAATACCTCCAATTAGAAATGTAGTATAGTTCTCCTGATTCACTGTCGCTTACCTGATGTTCAGGGCATTGCAGAATCTTAGATATCCATGGTTATGACCACTAGCAACTAACTAATTATTTCAATATGTTTATTACACTGAGGCATTTATTTTGCTTCTTTACCAAAAGTTGAACCTTCCTTATAATCTGATAAGGCCGTGTGATGACCCCTGTTTTAGGGAATACTATTTGCTTACACCTCAGTGGTAAGGTCCAGTCACACATAACAAGCTTGTTAACGAGATCGTTACTACATCACAGTTTCCGGATCGTTGTTAAATCGTTGGTGAGATCGTTGGTAAGATGTCACAGTCATTTTCCCAACGACTTTAGTAACGATGCAGCGAGCTGTATCACGATCTCGTTGGTCGTTGGGACCCTGTCACACAGCAGCTATGTAATGATTCCGACCTCGAATAGGGGTGTAGTGTTTGACGCTGTAAGCCACGTAGGTGTGCATATGCGTCTCCTTTTCCACACCACTCTGCTCCAATTGGTGGCCAATACTGCGTTCTGATTAGGCGGCCGGCCTAGAAGGCAACTTTGTATTGCTTCATCCTTTGTCCCTTTTTGAGCCTTGCTTTGAGGATAGAACCTGCAACTCCACCCAGATTCATTCGTACTTTGTTCCCAGTTGCTTGCTTGCTTTTCAGGTCAAAGCTGCATCTGCACCCGGATTCATCCCTCCTTCATTCTTGAGTGTTTTCTTACTGTTCTCAGCGCCAACCAATCAGAGCAGAGGGGGTGCGGAGAAGGTGACGCAACTACACGCCTACGTGTCACACTTTAAGATCTCATCTAAGTCGTTAATGAGATCATTGGTAGGTGTCAAACATACAGATCCATCCTGCCCAGCAGGACTCCAACGAGCAAAAGATGGCCCAGGACATTCAGCAACAACCAAATATCTCACAGCAGGGGGCGGATCGTTGGTACGTGTCAAACATAACGAGATCGCTGGTGAAGTCGTTGTTTCGTCACAGAAACTGTAACGTAGCAACGATGTCGTTAGTGATCTCATTATCTGTGAAGTGGCCTTTAGGTATTACATGCTTCTTATCTACAGCCAGATATAGTGAAAAAGTGCAGAACCAAGAAACTGGAGAAAAAGACCTTCTCCAACACCGTACAAGAACGAAATGCAAATTCAGAAAAATATAAGCATAGAGATGGTGATCACATGGCCAACGCACACACGGTATACTGTGTTAATCTATATGTCGCTGAATTCAGTCTTTGTACAGTATTAGGAGTGTTTATTCTCTGAGTTACTTGGCTTTGCGCTTTTTCCCAGGTCCTTGCTTGTCATTCAAAGGCATTTATGACCTTATATGTACATAGTATCCGATTATACAAATAGATATATGTATACATGTACATGCAGTGCCTTGAAAAAGTATTCATACCCCGTGAACTTTTCCACAATTTAACACGTCCTTGGAAAAAGCTCCATCGAAACGCACGTTAAGCGTGTTACAGTAATACATAGTGGCACACCATCTTAGTCACTATTTATCCTGTACACAGGTTTTTGTGCATGTTTTTTTTTTCTTAATGTATGTATTTATATACTGTACTAATGTTCATACAATTTTCAGAAAAATGCTGATGCTTATCACTTCTGATATGATGTGCACTAACCTTACATATTCCACATTTTTGCAAAATAAGGGTTTATTTCTGGCTACTCTAAGTATGCACTACATTCACTTTATAAATTATTTTATTTACATATAGTTACATTAATTTGTGATCCTAAATAGTTTACAGGTATTACATGTAGCACCTTTTTATTCTTTACATTTGTTTTTGTGCAGTTATAGTAGTGCCTTATATGCATATAATTGTTTTGCCTTTATCCCTTCCCTATCATGTTGCTATCACATTTGACTGTGTGGTTGTTTTTACTATCATGTTTAATAAAGATCATTAATTTTTATTTGATGTCGCCATATCTGTAAGTTTAGTTTAGTCTAATATTTTTGTCCACCCGATTTCATATATTTTTTCATGCCCACTGGTCCATTGGCTATCCACCATATTTATAGGTTTATATATATATATATATATATATATATATATATATATATACAGTGGAACCTTGGATTACGAGCATCATTGGTTTCAGGAGTGTGCTCTTAAACCAAGTTACTCTTATATCAAAGCAAATTTTCTCATAGGAAATAATTCAACCACAGACAATTTGTTCCACAACCCAAAAATACTTACTATATTTATACAAACTTATTATAGTAATACAAAATAATGTCCTGTATTCATATAAAATGATTACAGTGCACTAATACAAAATACAGTACAGTAAAAAACATAAAACAAATTAAACTGAATGTTAGGTTACAATAGAATTGTTGGTGTGTGGGATGTACAGTATAAGCAATGTGCTGTGCTGGTTAGCAGAAAGTACAATACTGTATTCACAAAAGCAAATTGATAGAAATGATATATAGTATATACTGTACTGTACAATGGTATACTGTATACAATACATATGTACGGAAAGTTACCTCTAGAGCAAGTCGGAAGGTGGTGAAAGGACAGAACCGGAAGTGTGCACGGTGAGAATTTGCTCTTATTGCAAAGCATTGCTCTTAAACTAAGTTACAAATTTTGAAAAAGCTTTGCTCGTCTTGCAAAATGCTCTCAAACCAAGTTACTCTTAATCAAAGGTATATATATATACACAGTACATACCAAAAGTTTGAACACACCTTCTTATCTCTAGAACAACTGTTAAGAGGAGACTTTGTGCAGCAGGCCTTCATGGTAAAATAGCTGCTAGGAAACCACCGCTAAGGACAGGAAACAAGCAGAAGAGACTTGTTTGGGCTAAAGAACACAAGGAATGGACATTAGACCAGTGGAAATCTGTGCTTTGGTCTGATGAGTCCAAATTTGAGATCTTTGGATCCAACCACCGTGTCTTTGTAGAAAAAGTGAACGGATATACTCTACATACCTGGTTCCCACCGTGAAGCATGGAGGAGGAGGTGTGATGGTGTGGGGGTGCTTTGCTGGTGACACTGTTGGGGATTTATTCAAAATTGAATGCATACTAAGCCAGCATGGCTACCACAGCATCTTGCAGCGGCATGCTATTCCATCCGGTTTGTGTTTAGTTGGACAATCATTTACTTTTCAACAGGACAATGACCCCAAACACATCTAGGCCGTGTAAGGACTATTTGACTAAGAAGGAGAGTGATGGAGTGCTACGCCAGATGACCTGGTCTCCACAGTCACCAGACCTGAAACCAATTGAGATCGTTTGGGGTGAGTTGGACTGCAGAGTGAAGGCAAAAGGGCAAACAAGTGCTAAACATCTCTGGGAACTGGGACTGTTGGAAGACTATTTCCGATGACTACCTCTTAAGCTGGGTTTACACACTGCAACATCTCAAACGACATCGCTGTAACGTCACCGGTTTTGTGACGCAATAGCGATGTTGTTTGCGATGTTGCAGTGTGTGAATCCTATCAGCGACCCGGCCCCTGCTGTGAAGTTGCTGGAAGTTGCTGATCACTACAAGTCGTTCAGGACCATTCCTAGGTCCTTTGTTTCCCGCTGTGCAGCATGAAGTTTCAGTGTGTGAATCCTTTTCAGCGACTTTGTTAGCAACTTCCCTTTCAAAAGGCTGCTTATCAACGTCCCCAACAACCAGCTAGGTCGCTCTGCAGGTCCGGATCGCTGGTAAGTTGTTGGCCAGGTTTGCCGGGTTGAACGCTCACCAGAGACTTAGCAGAGACTTATGGAGATCGCTATTGCGTCACCAAACCGGTGACGTTACAGCGATGTCCTTTGCGATGTTGCAGCGTGTAAACCCAGCTTTAAAGTTCATTAAGAGAATGCCAAGAGTGTGCAAAGCAGTAATCAAAGCAAAAGGTGGCTACTTTGAAGAACCTAGAATAGAAGACATATTTTCAGTTGTTTCACAATTTTTGTTAAGTATTTTATTCCACATGTGTTAATTCATAGTTTTGATGCCTTCAATGTGAATCTACAATTTTCAGAGTCATGAAAATAAAGAAAACTCTTTGAATGAGAAGGTGTG
This sequence comes from Anomaloglossus baeobatrachus, assembly GCF_048569485.1. NCBI lineage: Eukaryota > Metazoa > Chordata > Amphibia > Anura > Aromobatidae > Anomaloglossus > Anomaloglossus baeobatrachus. The sequence goes on along the minus strand of NC_134360.1, from coordinate 182,144,402 downwards.
TCCAAACGTTTGGTCTGTACTGATTATATATATATATATATATATATATATATATATATATATATATACTAGAAGGTGGCCCGATTCTACGCATCGGGTATTCTAGAATTTACGTATTATGTAGTTAATGTATGATTTTTGTTATATATATATAGATGTTGTTGTGTGTAGTTACCAAGTGTTTGTGTAGGGCGCTGTACATGTTCTGGGTGTTGTCTGGGTGTGGCGGGGGGTGAGAGTGGTGTTGTTTGTGTGTTGCGTTGTGTGTGTTGCGTTGTTTGTGGAGTGCTGTGTGTGTGTGTTGCGCGGTTTGTGTGGGTGTGGTGTGTGTGTGTTTTGGTGGGAGGTATGTTTTGTGCAATGTGTGTGTTGTGCGGCATGTGCGTATATTTGTGTGTGCCGCGCTGTTTGTGTGTTGGGTGTCTGTGTTGGGCGGTGTTTGTGGTTCCCAGTGTGTGTGTGGTGTTGTGCAGTGGGGGGAGGTGTGCACCCCCCATCGTGCTCCATCCCCCATGCTGCGCACCCCCCATCGTGCTCCATCCCCCATGCTGCGCACTCCCCATCGTGCTCCATCCCCCATGCTGCGCACCCCCCATCGTGCTCCATCCCCCATGCTGCGCACTCCCCATCGTGCTCCATCCCCCATGCTGCGCACCCCCCATCGTGCTCCATCCCCCATGCTGCGCACCCCCCATCGTGCTCCATCCCCCATGCTGCGCATTCCCCATCGTGCTACATCCCCCATGCTGCGCACCCCCCATCGTGCTACATCCCCCATGCTGCGCACCACCATCGTGCTCCATCCCCCATGCTGCGCACTCCCCATCGTGCTCCATCCCCCATGCTGCGCACTCCCCATCGTGCTCCATCCCCCATGCTGCGCACTCCCCATCGTGCTCCATCCCCCATGCTGCACACCCCCATCGTGCTCCATCCCCCATGCTGCGCACCCCCCATCGTGCTCCATCCCCTATGCTGCACACTCCCCATCGTGCTCCATCCCCCATGCTGCGCACTCCCCATCGTGCGCCATCCCCCATGCTGCGCACCCCCCATCGTGCTCCATCCCCCATGCTGCGCACCCCCCATCGTGCTCCATCCCCCATGCTGCGCACCCCCATCGTGCTCCATCCCCCATGCTGCGCACCCCCCATTGTGCTCCATCCCCCATGCTGCGCACTCCCCATCGTGCTCCATCCCCCATGCTGCGCACTCCCCATCGTGCGCCATCCTCCATGCTGCGCACCCCCCATCGTGCTCCATCCCCCATTGTGCTACATCCCCCATGCTGCGCACCCCCCATCGTGCTACATCCCCCATGCTGCGCACCCCATCGTGCTCCATCCCCCATGCTGCGCACTCCCCATCGTGCTCCATCCCCCATGCTCCGCACTCCCCATCGTGCTCCATCCCCCATGCTATAATAGTTCTCCTATTATACTCAGAGAGGAGTATAATAGGAGGACTATAATAGGAGGAGTAGTCCTGGGGGGAGAGGAGTATAATGCCGGCTCCCTGCACATGTGTACCGGGAGCCGGTGTACGCTGGTAACTATGATACACATCGGGTAACTAAAGGACCTTAGTTACCCGATGTGTATAATGGTTACCAGCGTTCACCGGCTCCGTCACGATCCCAGCATCGCAAGGGTATGTGTGGCGCTGCTGGGATCGTGACGGAGCCGGTGTACACTGGTAACTATGATACACATCGGGTAACTAAGGGACCTTAGTTACCCGATGAGTATAATGGTTACCAGCGTTCACCGGCTCCGTGATGATCCCAGCAGCGCAAGGTTATGTCTGGCGATGCGTGCAAAGGGCCGGGGCGAGCTGCCAATCCGTGCGGGGGGGGGCGGGGCCAGGCCGAGGTGAGCTACCAATCCGTGGTGGGGGGGCGGGGCCAGGCCGAGGCAGCGGCCAATCAGACTCTTGTCACCATAAGGACACAATTTTGGAGCAAGACAGACAGACAGACAGACAGAATAAGGCAATTATATATATAGATAAAAAAAAAAGCCATAGCTCAAACGCTCCATCATCCAAAAATGGAAGGAGAAGGGAATAACAGCAAAACTACCAAGACATGGCTGTTGACCCAAACTGACATCCCAAGCAAGGAGAGCACTAAATAAGAGAAGCAGCCAGGAGGCCCTTGACCAATATGGAGGAGCTACAGCGATCTATAGCTCATGTGGGAAAATCTGTCCATAAGGCCTGCGACACACATCCGTGCCGCCGGCACGTGTTTGTCATTTTTTACATGCACCGGCGGCACGGAGACACGTTCAACAATGCTACCCTATTGTAGCAGGCACACACACGTAAAACCACACGGAACGTGTGTCCGTGTGCGTTTGTACGTGTGTGCGTTTTTCAAAGCGCTGACATGTCAGTGATTTCTCCCGCAGCACGGGTGTCACACAGCCCGCACCCGTACCACACGAGTGTAGTGTGGATGCGGTCCCGTGTGACACGCGCCGGAGAAAACACACGTGTCAGTGAAAAAAAAAAAAACATTTACTCACCTTCTCCAGCCCTCCTGTCTCTGCCGCTGCTGCCTCTTGCTGCCGACCGCCGCTCATTATTCTCATTGAATATTCACTTCACTGCCTGGCAGCAGCAGCAGCGGGGAGACGGGAGGGCTGGAGACTGAGGATCAGCACCATGGACAGCACCGCGGACATCAGGAAGGACCAGGTGAGTATGTTAATTATCGGTTCTACGTGTGCTATCGCGGATAGTACACGTAGAACACACGTGTCCCGCACGTACCAGAGACACGTACTTACCTGCACACAACACGCAGGGGAAATACGTGTCTCTCGGCACGTGCGTGATTTTCACGTGAATGTGGCAGAGGCCTAAGACAACTATTAGGTCTTGGTTTCACATGATGAGTGCAATCAGATAAAACACCAGACTGCAACTCGTACTAGTGTAAAACTATGGGGCAGTGTCAATCTGATATTTTTTTCTCATGCCATATTGGCATGAGAAAAGAATTGCAGCATGCTGCATTTGACAGCGAGTCTCATATCACAAGCACCCATAAAAGTCTATGGGAGTGTGTGAAACATCTCACTGCACTTGCATGTCATCCGAGCGCAGTGCAATATACGCACAGACAGGCAGTGGAGGAGATGGAGAGATCACTCTCTCCCTCTTCTCCACAGCTGTGATCCGATCACAAGATCAGTTCACAGTCGTATGACACTCGGCTCACGCTCGCAGCCATGGGTCATTAGCATATTGCATCAGATGCTCTCGCATCAGAAGAGATACTCAAGTGGAACCGAGGCCTTTGTCATACTTTTTGCTCTAAATGTAAAACTCTAGGTGTGGTGGAAAACTAGCATTGCACATGAACCTCAAAACACCATCCCAATTTCTCACCATGAAACATGAAGGTGGCAGCATCATGCTGTGGAGAGGCTTTTCTTCAGCAGGAGCAGGGAGGATGGTCAAGGTTGAGGGGAAGATGAATGGAGCTAAATACAGGGCAATCCTGAATGACACCTTTTAGACTTGAGACTCGGGTGTAGGTTGCCCTTCTGGCAGGACAATGACCCTAAACATACTTGAAAATTGCTGTTTGCTATAAAAACAAACTGTGCTATCTTCACCTTCTCTATTTCCACCTGCATTCTTCGCTGCTGTTCCCAGTCTCCGGCATTGGCTGTGATGCTGACATCAGCCAGCAAAGCAGCCAGTGAGCTCAGTGGCTCTACATAGGGTGTTCTGGAATGCCCTACTAGAGCCACTGAATTTACTGATTGGCTGCTGCAATGTCAAGGTGATGTCTATGTCATGGCCAGTGCCAGACACTGGGAACAGTGGTGGAGACTCACCGGTGGAACCAGGGAAGATTAATATACTGGTTTACTTTTGAGTTGTTTTATCGGAAACTGAAGGGAGGACAAAAATTAAATCGAAGTTGAACAATCCCTTTACAATGACGTTCAGGAAGGGTGGATCTACTGATCAAAGGAACAAAGATGTAATGGGGGTATATTAAGAAGTGAAAAACCAAACATAGATGCACCAATGGATGTTATATTTATATAATCCCCAACGGGGCTGTAGTCTCTTTTCTTCTGTTGATATGTGAGGGTTTTGGGGGGGTCAAAGTCCTACTAATTTGAATGATTATCAATCAACGTGGCTAACTTCACTTTTTACATTTTCTGGACAGTTTATCAAAAAATCAGGGACAGACAATATTTTTTACGGATACATTGGAAAACCATAATAAATCATTATGATTCTAAGGGATCCATGTCTACAGCCGCATTCACTGTAAACTATGAAATAATGATAATTTATAGGCAGGATAATCTGTATAAGTTTCTTCAGCTTAAAAAAAATCACGGACGGTTTAAATGCTTTTTGCGGACAGGGCAAAAAATTGCCCTATTTTTTTGGAAACTTGGAACGGATAAACTTGGATTGCTATTCAACCGTTCGTGTTTATCCGTCTGAGTGCCATGTTTTCTTATACTAGTTTAACAGGGATTGGATCCTATTTGAGCACCATAATGACGGAAGTGCCGTGGTTCTCCTCTACTGTTTTTACGGTCAGTCCTGGAATTTCTGGATGATTGGGAGCCGAGCTATCATAAAGGGCTCCCAAAAAACACATTTTACATTAGAGTGTTTGAAATCTGAATCCATTAATCCATTGATAGAGTTTTTGCAATCTTTGGCTCTAGTTGTTTTGAGAGTATACTCCCCGAGAAGTGATGGATATGCACAAAAGAGGCCCATGTGCAAGAACATTATAAAGGCCCTTTGCTGTCCAAAATCTCATCATAATGCACAATTCAATAAGCTTTGGTTGTGGATGTGGCCTTCTTACCTCTTGGGCCCCTGTGCGCCCCTGCCCCCCCAGCATGTAGTCTCGTAATAACACCTGTAGATCCACAGATTACAGACCACGACATTTTCACATATCACAATTCTACTAGATGGGGATATATTTATATAAAGCTATTCAGTATTCTGGAGCATTACTATAGTAATAAAGCCGATTTTACACTAGAATTTTCCTTACTTTGTTTTGACATGTATTTTGCCATAAAAGTAAAGAAAGGGATCCTTCTATCCATTAATTTCTAAAGGATTCAAAATGATGATAAAATGCATCAGTTGACACCTATTCTTTCAGGATTTTTTTCAACAAGACCCACAGAAAAGCAACACAGTGTAAAAACCCAAATCCCTTGAGGATCCGTTCTTGTCCTTACAGTCAAAATGATCTCACTTTACGCATCTCTTTCCAATTCAAAGGAAACAATAAAACAAATTAAAAAAAATAAATATCCTAAGCTGCATCGTCAGAACAATACCGGTGGAGATATCCTCATTAATAGCAAAGCAATGTAGGGTGTGGGTCCGGGTGATCCTCCCACTGTGCCCACTGGGAGCCTCTTTCTGTTCTCGAGCAGATCCTGCTTTCTTTCTGAAGGCCGGCGTACCGCTGAAAAATGATTTGAATATGGATGCTCTGCAGCGCTCTATTTAGCTGCTCCCTGGATATGGGTTTATTGTTTTCTTTGAAATTACCCTGCCTGATTTACTAGGATAAAGCACAGCTACGCTGGCTCTCCAGTGATTAATAATTTGAAGACATTTACATTTCAATACAGGTTCTTACTACTGGTTTCCTCTAATTTTTCCCCTACGGAGACGTGGAATATCCCTACTGGGGCAGGACAGACAGCACACACAGAGATGAGAAAGTGCATTCTCTCCAAATATATTCACACTTTTCCTTAGTAAGTCCCAGGTTTACAACATCAGCATCTCCTGCAGAAGAGCCATCACATCTGCATCTGCCTTTGTAGTGTAATTGTGCTCTATTTCTTATTTCTATATTGCGCTGTCAGTGTGTGCCGCACTATACGTCCCCATGTTGTAGGATGGATATACACGACTGTGGGCATCACGGCAGATACTGGGAAGATTTGTAAATTAGATTACAATGGAATATTGAAATGTTTCCAGAATAATTGCTGATCTGCTCATCAATCGGATAGCAAACCATTCTGCTCCTATCCGCAGCTATATAAATATGGCTGAAATAAAGCGCACATAGGCATCTCCCTAATAAAATTGGTTATATCTGATGTCAAATGGGTATCTACAAGTAGAATGTGAGATAAATAATGCATTTCCCCTAATAGATGGTAGGTATTATTTATTAGTCAGTTAATATAGTTTTAATTTCAAGTACCAAAGGGCAGCAGAACAAAAAATCTTTTAATCCGAGCCATCTAATTAAAATGAATTCTTATTCTATCAACCTGTAGTAAAAAAAAACATGTTCAATATAAACATTCACTGTGGAGTCCACTAGCTCTAATATTTGTAATAATTGGTTAACTATCTGTATACTATTAATCTATATTGATGGCCTGACCATACTATATAAGCACTTTTACCATTTACCTTTTGTGTCCCCCCTATTTCCTCATAGATTGTAAGCTTGCGAGAAGGAACCTCACTCCTCTTGGTATCTGTTGAATTGCATTACTCTTTAATGCCCCATATTGTTTGTACATGTCCCCTCTGAATTGTAAATTGTATGTTGGGGCTATATAGATAAAAAAAAAATATTATTATGGATGTTAGTAGTGCGTATATTGGGTCATTGAACTGTCACAGATAATTATAATATAAGTTTGCTGACATTCCCCTTACTCCCCAGACATGTTTCGCCTGCCTAGGTGTTTTCATGGGCTTATAGTCTTTTATTTATCAACCAGTATAAGAAAAGCAAACATGCTTTAAAAAACAATTAATTGAAAATAGCAAAACATGCAATATATGTTGGGGGCCAGCAGTAGAGATGAGCAGACCCGTGGAAGTTCGGTTTTGTCGGAATTTAGATAAGGTTTGGTTTGCAATCTGGACTTGACCTAAACCTCAATGGAAGTCACTAGGGATGATCGAATACCTCAAATATTCAGCTTCGCGAATATTTGCCGAATAGTTTGCCGCTATTCGACTATTTGCGAATATTTGATAAGCAATGTAAGTCTACGGGAAACTCAAATAACAACTTTTTGGAACTATTGGGACTTCCCATAGACTTACATTGCGCATCAAATATTCGCATAGCGGCGTCCTATTCGTCGGATATTAGCGAAGCCGAATATTTGAGGTATTCGATCATGCCTAGAAGTCACTACTTGGGTAGTTGGGGGTCTCTGCCCACATACAAACAGCCATAAACGGAGCACTTCCAGGAGTGGTGGGCAGGGTTTTTCCATTTTTTTGTTTGGTGCACACTACATCTAATCATGCTGTTGTTACCCCCAGTGCGAGCTGATCAAACACTGCAAGCGGCTCACAGTAAGCTGAGGATCGAGTGTACCCGAGCACAGCAATGCTCGCATGAGTGGTGCTCTGTTCATTCTTAAAGCACCCAAACGCCGAATCCAAACTCTTTTTTTTGCAAAGTCTGTGTTTGGTACGAGCACCGAACACCAAACCTCCGGTTTGCTCATCTCTAGCTAGCACACTTAAGTTTTAATGATCTGTGACAGTTTAGTAAGGCAGAGGGAGAGTCTATACACAATGATAGCAGCTAGTGATTAATATCAGCAAATATCTAGTTTTCAGTACAGCTAGTACACCAGTAAGCATATACCTCCAAAAATGGTGCACAACAGAGCTCACGCACCATTACAGTCAGTGGACCCATCAGTGCATACGTCCAAGTCACGTTTTAAAGGGGGTTCAGACGGAAGCCCTGACGGGACCACTGAACGGGAATAGGAACGGCAGTGTGAAAGCACCAAAAGGCCGGAGTCACACTTGCGAGTGACTTGTGCCAGTCTTGCATCGCATCACCCGGCACGGCCGCACAATACCCGGACAGGAGCTGGTCGGCTGCATGTATTATTATACAGCTGAAATGTTTGAGACTGTAGAGTGTGTGACCGTGCCGGGTGATGCGATGCGAGACTTGCGCAAGTCACTCGCAAGTGTGATTCCAGCCTATAGGGTGCTTTACACGTTGCGACATTGCTAACGATATATCGTCGGGGTCACAGTGTTTGTGACGCACATCCGGCGTCATTGGCGACTTCACAGCGTGTGACACCAAGGAGCGACGTTCAACGATCGCAAAAACGACAAAAATCATTGATCGTTGACACGTCGCTCCTTTTCATAGTATCGATGGTGGGGCATGCTGCAGGTTGTTCCTCGTTTCTGCGGCATCACACATCGCTATGTGTAAGAAAAAGGGGAATGCACAGCCAACCAATATAAGAAAATGAGGGTGCACAGTCTGCTATATCCAATTGGTACTAGAGAGGAAAAGAAGCAGGCATTGGCACTCAGCTCAATATAGAATGCATGACAATCAATATATAAATAACCAGAAATCTTTTATTGAAAACATACCCCAATAAAAACATTTAAAAGGCAAAAAACACCAGACAAAAGAAAAACAATGATTAGCTGTGGTGATATACAATGATGCAAAGTATTAACCAGCAAAGGACAAAATAGCCATAGGACATATCAATGAGTCCATTCAAAAGATGCAAAAACATACACGTACAATGGCACAGCTGGATAATTGCACAAATGAAATAACCCACCATAACAGAAGTACATCACTGTTAAGAGCCTCAGTGAGCAAGATGGCGATCAGAAGTCTGGTGAACCCCCCATACCCAACGCGTGTCGCTCATCAAGTGAGCTTCATCAGGAGAGACTGAGGTAATTCTCTCCTGATGAAGCTCACTTGATGAGCGACACGTCCTTTGCTGGTTAATACTTTGCATTATTGTATAGCACCACAGCTAATCATTGTTTTTCTTTTGTCTGGTGTTTTTTGCCTTTTAAATGTTTTTATTGGGGTATGTTTTCAATAAAAGATTTCTGGTTATTTATATATTGATTGTCATGCATTCTATATTGAGCTGAGTGCCAATGCCTGCTTCTTTTCCTCTCTAGTACACATCGCTATGTGTGACACCGCAGGAACGATGAACATATCCTTACCTGCGTCCACCGGCAATGAGGAAGAAAGGAGGTGGGCGGCATGTTCCGGCCGCTCATCTCCGCCCCTCCTCTGCTATTGGATGGCTGCCGTGTGACGTCGCTGTGACGCCGCACGAACCGCCCCCCTTAGAAAGGAGGCAGTTCGCCGGCCACAGCGATGTCGCAGGGAAGGTAAGTCCATTTGATGGGGTGTAAGCGATGTTGTGCGCCATGGGCAGCGATTTGCTCGTGACGCACAACCGACGGGGCGGGTACGCACGCTAGCGATATCGGTAACGATATCGCAGCGTGTAAAGTGGGCTTATGAGTTGAAGTTTGCTAAGGGGACCTACATTTGGGATGACCATAATAAAACATATTCTGGGGGTCCAGCCCAGTATGAATGTAAGAAAACCATGTGCTAGAGCATTGACAAGCACTCACCATTATGGCATGGGATCAAGCACTCACAGCCATATTCTTGGCTTCAAATCTCTCCTATATACTTTCTTTCAATTTATTTTTTCATATAGAATTTTTTTTTCACTTAGGCTGAAAGTTACTATATAATTTTAAGCTGGAGTTCTTTTTTTTTTCTTTTTGTATAAACAAAATATATTAACATTACTTTCCCTTTAATGTACATTATGGAAATCAGCCAGGAATATCAGATGATTTATCTTGCAGCAATTGTACAATACAGAAAATAAAGCCCGAGATAAAAGCCAGTGACAATACTTGGTATAATCTGAACATTTTAGAGCAGCTTTGTTGGTTTACAATGGTAATAAAATATTTTTGAAGGATTTGAAACGTTCCAATATATCAGAATCATCAAAACTTGAGCATGTTACTGACTGCACCAAATATAATTAATCATTGTAAACTTGTCTATTGAATCGCCTGACAGTGCAATGATCAGTTCTGATGCCGGAGTTATGATTTTCTGCAGAAAATTATGGATAAAACACAGTTTTGCAGATGAAAAATAATCACGTTTTTGTTGTAACTGTCCAGTGATTGAGAAGAAACAATTACTAAATCATTCCTGATACCACGGAGCCATAGGCAATGTGTCCTGCTGCACAGTGACTGGGATGCATTGACTTCTTCTATACAAGCCATACTTCTAGGGGTGTATAAATTAGTAGCTGTAATCACACATCTGTGTCAAATTTCTGCGTGATGCCTGATTTTTTTTATCAGAAAGCACATGAACCTATTGAGTAGAATGAATATATTCAGACAGAAGTTTAGGATTGGGTGGATGGAGGGCTCAGCTGCCCATGTTCTGCAATCCACCATGTAATTATGTAACGGTGTAATGTTTAAATTTGATAGGATGGTGTAATGTATTCCTGCGGCCACTAGGTGGCTATAATGCAATAAATGCTTCCCTGGTACTCTCGGATTGGGAAAAGTTAATTGCTGGGAGGAGTTTAGTTAACAAAAAGGCCAGGGACATAAAAAGTGGTAGGCGAGTCCCAATTGAAGAGTAACAATCTGCATCTCTGGGAGGAGTAGTAAGAGTAGAGTCCCATTAACTAAAATTTGGTCATACTTTCAGGATGAATCTGGGTCCCAGACACACAGGGTCCTAGTGAGGAGGGGACTGGCTGTAAATGTGTCCCAAAGTGTGGGTTGAGCTCGTGGAGCCTGGGTGGTGTCTGTTCCCCTGGAGTATACCCAAAGAACCCCCTCAGTTGGCTGAAGGTCAGTGGGTTCTATAGTGGTAGCAGGAACCAAACAACCGGGCAAAGGATTGCTGGCACAGAGATCCTCTTCAATAGCTTAATGCTAAATCCCTGTGAGGGGGACGAGGGGTGACCGGAATGAATTTTTGATTTTGCCATGTACAATGAAGCTGAGGGAGAGGATGAGGGGCTCAGAGGCTCTACTAGAAGCCCATGTACAAGGGAAGTGGTTAGCCGAAAAAACTAATTGTAATCTTGTTGCTAACAGCAACCCCCTCGTGGGTCAAGAGTGTGCCCGCTTAAGGCGTGATGAAGATTCCTGTTTGAAGTTTACCAGTAAAGATGTTATGTTGAAGAAACCAGTGAAATTGTCTGTCTCTTTGTGTCACCAAAAGAACTTATTGATAACACTTAATTGCACTGTAGAGGCGAAAGGAGTACGGAAAATAACACCAGGCAGCGCTACAGCCATAAAACCTCCGCTGTGACTACAACTGTTTCTACTTAAGATAGTCCAGGACATCTGGGTCTATACAAATGATATGTTTTGGCTAGCACTGCATATCTTCGGTTGAATCAGCTCAAGAGAAGACAGGATAATACTAATCTGCCCTTCCAACACTACTTCCAATATTTGGCACTAGAGTTCAAGTCCTCTTCCTCTCTCAGGAGGCAATTTGTAGATTTAATTTCCAAGAGAAATATTGCATGGCTTATAAGCTTCCTTACACTGACATATCAGGAATGTCACTCTCCTCAATGAGAAACGTTTCCCCTTACACCCCAGTAAGAAGCCGCCCATGCAGCCAAGTCAGATCTTCTGCTTTGCACTGAGGAAAAGCAACACCCCTAAACATGTGTCTGCAAATTGAGATTCTGGTTTGGCTTTTATCCTAAGTCATATGGCAAAGCTCGACAATGGGTAAATAGTGAATTTTAGGATTGCTTTTTCCAATAGGTGGCACTAGAGTTCATACTCTCTCCCTCTCTAAAGAGGCTATTTGCGTATTTAATGAAGATGGAGCAAGCCACAACTTCTGTGTGCCATCATAAAAAAATGGAAGTCCACAGCGGTAAATTATAGGCTGCTTTCAAGGCCTGGAGTCCCAGAATTGGCTGGGTGTATGGATCACACAAATAAAAATGTGAATTTGTGGAGTTGCAACCTTTGCAGGACAAGGTGACATTTTTATTGATAACATACTTTTTTTTACTACACACCTTTTGATAATTTTATTTTAACATTTTGCCATTTTTTTAATTTATTTTTAAATGCCATTTATCTATGGGTTATGGTACAGTTGTATAGCTTGGGTCATTATGGATGTGGTGATAACAAATTAACACTTTTTTTGTTTACTTTAGTTTATACGTAAAACAGGCTTTCTTAACACCTTTTGATCATTTTTGTTAACATTTTTGGTGTGCTTTTTATTTTTTTAAATGGCATTCAGTATATGGGTTATTATAGCACAGTTTTCTACCTTGGGTTGTTATGGATGTGACGATAATAAACGTGCACTTTGTTGTTTACTTTAGTTTATATATAAAACAGCTTTTTTACACACCTTTTGATAATTTCTTTTGATATTTTTTAACATGTATGTTATTTTTTTAAATGGCATTCATCATATTGGTTATGGTACAGTTTTATAACGGGTCATTACGGATGTGGCGATAACAAATGGTTACTTTTTTACTTTACTTTATATAGAAAACAGCATTTTTAATGGCAAAATATTTTTTTTTCATTTTTTTATATATTTACATTTTTCCCCAATTGTCCCAATACAGTAATATCGTCTTCCAGTTAATACTATATATTAATTCTGGCAAAAATCTTGTAGTAATGTTCCCATCTTGATCCCTATCTTGTGGTTATGTCCCCTATCCTGGTCCCCATCTTGTAGTAATGTCCTCATCCTGGAACTCATCTTGTAGTAATATCCACATTCTGGTCCCCATCTTGTAGTAATGTCCCCATCCTGGTCCTGATCTTGTAGTTATTTCCCCATCCTGGTCCCCATCTTGTAGAAATGTCCCTATCTTGTAGTAATGTTATCCATCCTTTTCCCCATACTGTAGTAATGTGCCCATCCTGGTCCCCTTCTTGTAGTTATGTCCCCTATCCTGGTCCCCATATTGTAGTAATGTCCCCATCCTTGTCCCAATCTTGTAGTTATGTGCCCATCTTGTAGTAATGTCCCTATCTTGGTCCTGTCACGTCCCCATCGGAGTCCGCTCCTGCGACTTCTGCTTCAACCAGACGACGCCATGTTCCCACAATGGATAGTGGTGGTGATGGGAGAGCAGTCAGTGCCCGTGGCTCTGCGGAGCACAGGCTTCGCTCATCCACTAGGCTGGGTTTCCCTGGAACCTGCAGTACCACTGGCTGACTGTAGGTGGCGTGTGTCTCCCGGCTGAAGTGGCCAACATTCACCTGCAGCCTATGGGAAGACACCACACCCTTCTTATTCCCTCTCCTGTCACATGATCACTGCCAGTGATAGTTCTGTTCTCCTGGCTCATGTGCTGTTTGTATTGTGATTCCTGTGTGCTGACCTTGCTTGTGTTTGACTACCCTCCTGCCTGTCGTTTTTGTACCTTGCTGCCAGTTCTGGATTTGACCCCTGCTTTGTCTCCTTACTACGCCCTTGCCTGCCGATTCTGTTCTTGTTTTGCATCTCCTGGATTTTGACCCTGCCTGACGACCACGGACTACAGTCTACCACAGGTAGCAATCTCTGAGGCTCTGTGTAATTCCAAATCCCTGTACAGGGGTTAAAGGGTTGCAGAGTTCTTGGGGTCCTGCTTTGTGAGCGGCTTTTCACTAGATTCCCCTTACAGCCAGTCTGAGTCTGTGGCTCCTATCAGGCATTACAGGTCCTCTCTCTTGTAGTGATGTTATCCATCCTGTTCCCCATACTGTAAAAATGTCCCCATCCTGGTCCCCATCTTGTAGTAATGTCCCCATCCTGGTCCCAATCTTGTAGTTATGTCCCCATCCTGGTACCCATCTTGTACTAATGTCCCTATCTTGGTCTTCTCTCTTGTAGTAATGCTATCCATCCTGTTCCCCATCCTGTGGTAATGTCCTCATCCTGGTCCCTATCTTGCAGTTATGTCCCCCATCCTGGTCCCCATCTTGTAGTTATGTCCCCATCCTGTTCCCCATCTTGTAGTAACGTCCCCATTCTAGTCCCCATCTTGTAGTAATGTCCCCATCTTGGTCTCCTTCTTGTAGTAATGTTCCCATCCTGGTACCCAACCCATTTTGTAGTAATGTTCCCATCCTGGTCCCCACTTTGTAGTAATGTTCCCTATTGTACCGGTCTTCAGACACACATAAAAAAACCCTTCTCATTTGTCCTTTGCATCCTCTTTTCTTCACAGTCGGGGCGGCATATGATAGTGACGTAATATGCAACTGTGTTGGCATGCTGACGTCAACTGCCGGCCTTTGGTTGGCCAGCGGCTGACATTGGTATTGCGGTGCAGACAGACAGTCTCTGTGCTGCAATAAAATTAAATAAATATTCATCCTAGGATGTACATTCTGTTCAAAAGAAGTGTTGGTGGCTGCGGAATGGGCCGTTATCGTCAAAGGGTATACAGTGCCTACAAGTAGTATTCAACCCCCTGCAGGTTTAGCAGGTTTACACATTCGGAATTAACTTGGCATTGTGACATTTGGACTGTAGATCAGCCTGGAAGTGTGAAATGCACTGCAGCAAAAAAGAATGTTATTTATTTTTTTATTTTTTTTTAAATTGTGAAAAGTTTATTCAGAGGGTCATTTATTATTCAACCCCTCAAACCACAAGAATTCTGTTTGGTTCCCCTAAAGTATTAAGAAGTATTTCAGGCACAAAGAACAATGAGCTTCACATGTTTGGAATAATTATCTCTTTTTCCAGCCTTTTCTGACTAATTAAGACCCTCCCCAAACTTGTGAACAGCACTCATACTTGGTCAACATGGGAAAGACAAAGGAGCATTCCAAGGCCATCAGAGACAAGATCGTGGAGGGTCACAAGGCTGGCAAGGGGTACAAAACCCTTTCCAAGGAGTTGGGCCTACCTGTCTCCACCGTTGGGAGCATCATCCGGAAGTGGAAGGCTTATGGAACTACTGTTAGCCTTCCACGGCCTGGACAGCATTTGAAAGCTTCCACCCGTGCCGAGGCCAGGCTTGTCCGAAGAGTCAAGGCTAACCCAAGGACAACAAGGAAGTAGCTCCGGGAAGATCTCATGGCAGTGGGGACATTGGTTTCAGTCAATACCATAAGTAACGTACTCCACCGCAATGGTCTCCGTTCCAGATGAGCCCGTAAGGTACCTTTACTTTCAAAGCGTCATGCCAAGGCTCGTCTACAGTTTGCTCATGATCACTTGGAGGACTCTGAGACAGACTGGTTCAAGGTTCTCTGGTCTGATGAGACCAAGATCGAGATCTTTGGTGCCAACCACACACGTGACGTTTGGAGACTGGATGGCACTGCATACGACCCCAAGAATACCATCCCTACAGTCAAGCATGGTGGTGGCAGCATCATGCTGTGGGGCTGTTTCTCAGCCAAGGGGCCTGGCCATCTGGTCCGCATCCATAGGAAGATGGATAGCACGGCCTACCTGGAGATTTTGGCCAAGAACCTCCGCTCCTCCATCAAGGATCTTAAGATGGGTCGTCATTTCATCTTCCAACAAGACAACGACCCAAAGCACACAGCCAAGAAAACTAAGGCCTGGTTCAAGAGGGAAAAAATCAAGGTTTTGCAGTGGCCTAGTCAGTCTCCTGACCTTAACCTAATTGAAAACTTGTGGAAGGAGCTCAAGATTAAAGTCCACATGAGACACCCAAAGAACCTAGATAACTTGGAGAAGATCTGCATGGAGGAGTGGGCCAAGATAACTCCAGAGACCTGTGCCGGCCTGATCAGGTCTTATAAAAGACGATTATTAGCTGTAATTGCAAACAAGGGTTATTCCACAAAATATTAAACCTAGGGGTTGAATAATAATTGACCCACACTTTTATGTTGAAAATTTATTAAAATTTAACTGAGCAACATAACTTGTTGGTTTGTAAGATTTATGCATCTGTTAATAAATCCTGCTCTTGTTTGAAGCTTGCAGGCTCTAACTTATTTGCATCTTATCAAACCTGCTAAATCTGCAGGGGGTTGAATACTACTTGTAGGCACTGTATGATGAATGCGGGCTGCATTAAGCAACCGCAGGGGTTGCATGTAGCCCATGTGTTTGAGACCCCATTTCTAGGGTATTTAGTCACATAATTATGGATACTGTGGTGTGTACAAAACCTTATTTGGTGTATATTAAGTCATTGGTACTTCTTGCTAAATACTGCATTCCCATACTTACCAACTCTCTGTAGAATTACATAAAAAGTCATTTACATAGGACACTGTGGAAGCAATTCCCAAACTAAATTTTCCTATCAGACATTCATCTCTATAAAATGCATCTTTCCAAAAGTTTCATTAGGCTTTGTATGGAAAAGAATATTTAAAGCTAATAGACCAAAAAAAGGGTCAGAGTCAAACTGGTCTACCAAAATCTCATGGGATCCTTCATGATGCTTTGTGGAGGAGCAGACATAACACACTCTGGTGAAGTGTACTTGTACCTTAGAATTTTTTATTATTTTATTAGTTCTTGGTTATTAGTTGTGAAACCTTTTTGTGCCATATTAGAGACACAAATTTATCTCAATCTTATGTTAAAAGAATCCAGAATGTTGTGCCCCTTCCCTGTTTTCATTATTAAATAGAATAGGCATTTTTAATAGCATCTGAATAATAACACATGTGGACAATATATTCATACCATTTGGCTTTTTTATGTAATAGTGGACAAGATCCTTCTTCGTGTTGCTGGTTTATTAGTACAATGCTAATGAAGTGTATTATCCTTGTCATTATCCCACATTAAGTCAAGGATGCAAGCCTTTCTATTTAATTCCACTTTGATGGGTAGTGCCTTTAATTAAAAATTTTAATTATTTCATATTTATTATGTAACCCATGATAAATTTTACTATATGCCATTATAACCAGAGGTTCAGTGGTTTGCACTACCAGCAGCGTGGTGAGGAAATCAGACATTGATTGCCATCAAGAAGAGTGTAGAAAGCAGTACAATAACATTTGTTACGCCATCGGAACTCCCAGCCCGAGAGTGCTGCCACTTTCCTCGGCTCTCCTCCACTGTACCCACTGTCCCTGCTCGTCCCCAGAACTTTCTTGTTCTGCCAGCGTGTCAGGGGCACTGCCATGTCTTCGCCTGCTCCCTGCTGTCTGCTTTTTCCTCTGGCTTCTGAGGACAACGCATGGGCAGTAGGGCTCTCGAGAACACGCTTACGGCGTGGCCACGCTGTTCTCCCTTTTCTTAAAGGGCCAGAGCTACCTTAGTCGGAAGTGGTTCCCGGTCCCTGCCATTAGGCCCAATGTATATTAGGTATCCTCCACCATTGGGAGGTGCCTGTTCAACGTGTCCCTGTAACTTAGTCTGCCTGTACTAGTTGTCAGGTCCCCGCTGCTATTCCGCTCTCCGTCTTGGTGTCTTACCCTGTTTCATCCAGTACTGCATGTGTTCCTGTCTTGTCCATCAGATAGGCTCTGATTCCTGCAAATATCTTCCGTTTGCCAGTTACCACCAGAGCCAGCCAACTTTGGACCACTCCAGCATCTGTCCCTGTTCCCGGTCTACGTCCTGTGGCACCAGCTGCTGAGGTATCGGGATCTCCCATGACTGCCTCTGGCCAGACACTTACCAGCGTGTGTACCTGCCGTCACCTCCGGTGATAGTAGTGAAGACTCGGTGGTCACTCCAGTCCGCTCCTCTGGGTCACTGAACGGTACCACGGTCCAGTGGACGCACTTCCATCTTGCTCGACAAGCCAGGCGTCACATGTAAGGTAAGTAATTATTTTGTATCATTCTATGACAAGCACCATGATTACATTTTCTTAGTAGACAGTCTCCGAAAGAGTTAAAATGGCAAACAAATAAAAACAACATTATTTTTTATTCTTCATTATTGGGAGAAAATGTGGCGCGCCATGTTGTCTGAATTAATGTTTTTTAACAATAAATTAAATATGAGTGCTCCATGCCAAGCCTGATCTGTCTCTTGGCAGTGACAGGCTTTGTGTGAGGCTTGAGCGATCTGTTCATTGCCCCACTAACCTGCCTCCATTGGCTCCGAAGGGCAGCGCTCACTGCTGATTCTGTGATTTGAATGCACATTGTAACTCTCTGTTCTATATAATTGTGTTCATTCACCTAATAAGTCCAGGAGATGTGATAGAAAGAAATTACTGTCAGATAATTAAGCATCCACAATGCAGAGAAACTCTACCTTGGCTGAAGTGTGAAAACACATTTACACCTAATGAAACTCGGAAGGGAATGCTTCTGAATAAGTGACATATGGGAAGCCGCAAAGTGACAGAGAATGAAAAGCCCTAACCACAGAGTGTCCTTTGAGATGAAATTCAGATGTTTACAGAGTGTTTCTCCATTCCACCGATGTCACAACATAAACGGCAATGCATCTGCCCCGGAAAATATGGCCGTGAGGAGGAGGATATTTGGAAGAAGCTTGTTGTTTTTAAACGTTATTGGTGAATTATGGAGCAAAGAGATGCAGAGATCAAAAATAGCGGGATGGCGTCACACCGGTTTGGTGATATTTCCCAAATACTTCATGTAGACATTCCAAATATATAGCTATTAATGAAATTTCTCCTGTTAGCAGACTGGAGCGCGGAGTAATATCAGGGAATTTCAATAACTCCTGCATTTTTAAATAGCTCTTACTGCTAACTGGAGCAAATTCACTATAATATGGAAGGGAATTGTTATTTAATTGTCAGCAAAAAGCTTGCAAACTAGAAGTATTCCAGGACTATGAATATTATTTTTATGATATTTCTGCAACTAGCTAACCCAAATTCTCATTATCCGCTATCATTTCAAAGTATATGACAAGTAATTAAACAGCTCCCCGCTTTGACTTAAAGGGAACCTGTCTCTTCCAGAAACATTTACGTTCAGATATAGTGATAATCAGCAGATATATAGCATTTAAATCATGTCTGGCTGATTTTCCTGGAGCAGTGGAGAAAAATAAATGTTATCTTCCCTGTAGCTGCTAGCTTGCAGTCATTGGGGTGGTGCAGAGGATGTTACAGTCACCGCACGCTACACAGGTAAATAGCATATAAATCATGTCTGGCTGTATTAAGGGATCAGCGGCTATAGGGAGAAAATGAAGTTATATCTTCCTTGCAGATGCTTTCTTTCAGTCATTGGGGTGGCGCAGAGGAGTCACAGTCACAGAGGAGTCACAGTCACAGTCACAGTCACAGTCAGTTACAGTCACCGCTCTGTACCCAGGTAAATAGCATATAAATCATGTCTGGATTTATTAAGGGATCAGCGGCTATAGGGAGAAAATTAAGTTATATCTTCCCTGCAGCTGTTTACTTCCAGTTAATGGGGTGTTGCAAAGAATGTTACAGTCACCTACGCTACACAGGTAAATAGCATATAAATCATGTCTGGCTGTATTAAGGGATCAGCGGCTATAGGGAGAAAATGAAGTTATATCTTCTCTGCAGCTCCTTGCTTCCAGTCATTGGGGTGGTGCAGAGGATGTTACAGTCACCGCTCGCTACCCAGGTAAATAGCATATAAATCATGTCTGGCTGTATTAAGGGATCAGCAGCTATAGGGAGAAAATTAAGTTATATCTTCCCTGCAGCTGTTTACTTCCAGTTAATGGGGTGTTGCAAAGAATGTTACAGTCACCTACGCTATACAGGTAAATAGCATATAAATTATGTCTGGCAGTATTAAGGGATCAGCGGCTATAGGCAGAAAATGAAGTTATATCTTCCCTGCAGCTGCTTTCTTTCAGTCATTGCGGCGGCACAGAGGATGTTACAGTCACCGCTCGCTACACAACGCAAATAGCATAAAAATCATGTTTGGCTGTATTAAGGGATCGGCGGCTATAGGAAGAAATTGAAGTTATATCTTTTCTGCAGCTGCTGGATTCCAATTATTGGGGCTGTAATCACTTCCCAGCACTTTGATTGACAGTCTGCTATGCAGCATATGTGTAAAGCATATACAAGTGCATCTCAATAAATTAGAATATCATCAAAAAGTTAATTTATTTCAGTAATTTACTACAAAAAGGGAAACACTATATTATATAGAGTCATTACATACAGAAGGATCTATTTCAAGTGATTATATCTGTTAATGTTGATGATAATGGCTTACAGCTAATGAAAACCCAAAAGTCATTATCTTAAAAAATTAGAATAATTACCACAAAACACTTGCAAAGGCTTCCTAAATGTTTAAATGAGCCCTTAGTCTGGTTCAGAAGGCTGCACAATCATGGGGAAGACTGGTGACTTGACAGATGTCCAGAAGGCAGTCATTGACACACTCCACAAGGAGGGTAAGCCACGAAAGGTCATTGCTAAAAAAGCTGGCTGTTCACAGAGTGCTGTATCCAAGCATATTAATGGAAATTTGAGTGGAAGGAAAAAGTGTGGTAGAAAAAGGTGCACAAGCAACCAGAATAACTGCAGCCTTGATAGGATTGTTAAGAAAAGGCCATTCAAAAATTTGGGGGAGATTCACAAGGAGTGGACTGCTGCTGGAGTCAGTGCTTCAAGAGCCACCACACACAGACGTATCTAGGACATGGGCAACAAGTGTCGCATTTCTTGTGTCAAGCCACTCATGACCAATAGACAACGGCAGAAGTGTCTCACCTGGGCCAAGGTGCAAAAGAACTGGACTGTTGCTCAGTGGTCCAAGGTGTTGTTTTCAAATGAAAGTAAATTTTGCATTTCATTTGGAAATCAAGGTCTTAGAGTCTGGTGGAAGAGTGGAGAGGCCACAATCCAAGCTGCTTGAGGTCTAGTGTGAAGTCTCCACAATCAGTGATGGTTTGGGGAGCCATGTCATCTGCTGGTGTAGGTCCACTGTGTTTTATCAAGACCAAAGTCAGCGCAGCCATCTACTAGGAAATTTTAGAGCTCTTCATGTTTCCCTCTGCCGACAACCTTTTTGGAGATGGGAATTTCATTTTCCAGCAGGACGTGGCACCTGTCCACACTGCCAAAAGTACCAATACCTGGTTTAATATCCACAGAATCACTGTGCTTGATTGGCCAGAAAACTCGCCTGACCTAAACCCCATAGAGAATCTATGGGGTATTATCAAGAGGAAGATGAGAGACACCAGACCCAACCATACAGATGAGCTGACACTTGCTATCAAAGCAACCTGGGGTTCCATAACACCTCAGCAGTGCCACAGGCTGATTGCCTCCATGCCACGCCGCATTGATGCAGTAATTCATGCAAAAGGAGCGCCGACTAAGCATTGAGGCATTTACTGTACAGACTTTTCAGTAGGCGCAAACATTTCTGAGTTTAAAATAATTTTTTCAGTTGGTCTTATATAATATTCTAATTTGCTGAGTTAATGAATTTTGGGTTGTCATTGGCTGTAAGCCATAGTCATCAACATTAACAGAAATAAACACTTGAAATAGATCACTTTGTGTGTAATAACTCTATATAATATGTGTGTTTGACTTCTTGTATTAAATTACTGAAATAAATTAACTTTTTGATGATATTCTAATTTATTGAGATGCACTTGTATGTGCAAAGCAGATTGTCAAAGAAAGTGTCAGGGAATCATTACATCATGCTAACAGCTTTCTGCATTGCCCGACTAATTGGAATCCAGCAGCTGCAGAGAAGATATAACTTCATTTTCTCCCTATAGTTGCTGATCCCTTAATACAGCCAGACATGATTTAAATGCTATTTACCTGCAGATTACCAATATATCATCTGGTAAATAGTGTTTATGGAGGTCACAGGTTCTCTTTGAAGAGGGTAGTCTCTAGTAGAGATGAGCGAACTGGACGCGGTTCGGCTCGAGCTTGGTTCGCCGAACGGAGGTCTCGTTCGAGTTCGGTTCGGCGAAGCGGTTCGGTGAACCACTCGAACCCATAGGGAACAATGGGAGGCAATCACAAACACATAAAAACACATTATAAATGTACACATACAGTTAATAAAAATTGCCATAACACTTACCGGTCCCTGCGACGTGTCCTGCACTCTATCTCCTGCCGCTATTCCATCCGATGATCGCTGATTCCTCCCGGTAACCAGCACTGCCAGCAGTGATGCAGGACCTATCGTGACGTCAAAATAGCCATGTGACCAGTCACGTGTCTGTTATCTCATTGGCTACAGACTAGTCACATGACTATGACGCGTCATGTAGGACGTGCGAGTGCATCTCTCCAGTATGCGGTGATCATTTGTGTATCGCCATGTACCGGGGACATGCTCTGGCACGCGGTCGGGCTCCCGGTCTGCTTCCCCGTTCCATTATAAACCGGCTGCCACAGCCGGTCGATAATGGAGATCACCGTTGCTATAGCAACACGCCTGTCAGTGGTGACGTCACCGCTCACAAGCAGCAGCTCGGGGAATAGCACCTCCTTCTTCCTATGCAGCGCTGATGGAGCAGAGCTGCATGTGTTGAAGTAGAAAGAAGACAGAAGAGCCGGATTGTGGAGGGATGCGAGGGAGTAATGAACATGGAGTCTCTAAGTGTGTCTGTGTATTTATTTCTATTAAAGTATTTTTTCTCTGTGGTGTCTTTTTTTAACCCTTTATTAGAGATTCTTAATGGCCGGGTCAAACTTGCCTGACATTAATAATCTCTGGCTTAATACTAGCTAGTAAAACAAAGCCAGTATTAACCCTTATTACCCAGCAACCCACCGTCACCAGGGCTGTTGGAGGAGTTTGATACAGCGCCAGATGATGGCGCTTCTATGAATGCGCCATTTTCTGGGGTGGCTGCAGATTGCAATTCGCAGCAGAGGTGCCCAGAAACCTCGGGCTAACCTGTGCTGCGGATTCCAATCCCCAGCTGCCTAGTTGTTCCTGGCTGGACACAAAAATATGGCGATGCCTATGTCATTTGTTTTTTAATTATTTCATGAAATAAGTGAAATAATTAAAAAAAATGGGCTTCCCTATATTTTTAGTTCCCAGTCAGGTACAAATAGGCAGCTAGGGGTTGGGGGCAGCCCGTAGCTGCCTGCTGTACCTGGCTAGCATGCAAAAATATGGCGAAGCCCATGTCATTTTTTTGGTGGGCAAAAAACTCCTGCATACACTCCTGGATGGAGTATGCTGAGCCTTGTAGTTCTGCAGCTGCTGTCTGCTCTCCTGCATACACTAGTGAATGGAACATGCTGAGCCTTGCCGTTCTGCAGCTGCTGTCTGCTCTCCTCCATACAGACAGACAGCAGCTGCAGAACTACAAGGCTCAGCATACTCCATCCAGGACTGTATGCAGGACTTTTTGCCCCCCAAAAAATTATTTGGGCTTCGCCATATTTTTCTATGCTAGCCAGGTACAGCAGGCAGCTACGGGCTGCCCCCAACCCCCAGCTGCCTATTTGTACCCGGGTGGGAACCAAAAATATAGGGAAGCCCTTTTTTTATTAAATATTTCATGAATTTCATGAAATAATTCAAAAACAAATGACGTGGGCTTTGCCATATTTTTGTATGCTAGCCAGGTACAGCAGGCACCTACGGGCTGCCCCCAACCCCCAGCTACCTATTTGTACCCGGCTGGGAACCAAAAAATATAGGGAAGCCCTTTTTTATTATTTCATGAAATAATTAAAAAACAAATGGCGTGGGCTTCGCCATATTTTTGTGTCCAGCCAGGTACAACTATGCAGCTGGGGATTGGAATCCACAGCACAGGTTGGCCTGAGCTTTCTGGGCCCCTCTGCTGCGAATTGCAGTCCACAGCCACCCCAGAAAATGGCGCTTTCATAGAAGCGCCATCATCTGGCGCTGTATCCAACTCTTGCAGCTGCCCTGGTGACGGGTGGCTTGCTGGGTAATAATGGGGTTAGGGCTAGCTGTATATTATCAACTGGCCCTAAGCCCGAAATTCATGGTGGCACGCCAATATTAGACATGGCCACCATGAATTTCTAGTACCGATAAAAGAACCACAACACACAGAAAAATATTTTTATTATAAATAAAACACAACACAATTAGTGACTCCATCTTTATTGAAATAAAGAACCCCCCTCCGCAGTAATCCTGGGTCAAGGGTCCCGCGCCATACATTCCGGATCCAATATCATCAGATCGGTTTTCTGGAAGGCAAAGCGATCAGATGATATTTCAGGTTCAAGGGCCTGATTCACATTACACAGCAGCTGATTGTATAAACGGCTTTTATACAATCAGCTGATTCATCAGAGCAAAAAAACAAAAAAACAAACTACACACTTCAGTACAGACTCCTGTCCGACAGCATCAGCTGATAGTTTAGCCGGCCTGGCGGTAAAAAGCCGGCCTCACCGCTCGACTTATAGTGTCACCTGATTCCCTCAGGTCACCGCATCAGCTGATCATCGCCAGGTCTGAGAAAGAGAGAGAGAGAAAGAAGATAGAGAGAGAAAGAGAAAGAAGAGAGAGAAATAAGCAAAAGAGGAGAAAGAAGAGAAAGAGAGAAGAAAGAGAGAGAAAGAAGAGAGAGAAGAAAAAGAGGAGAAAGAAGAGAAAGTAGAGAAAGAAGAGAAAGTAGAGAAAGAAGAGAAAGAAAGGAGAGAGGGAAAGGAGAGAAAGAAAGGAGAGAGAGAAAGGAAAGAAAGAAAGTAGAGAGAGAAAGAGAGAGAGAAAGGAGAGAAAGAAAGGAGAGAGAGAAAAAAGAGAAAGAGAGAAGGAAGAGAGAGAGAGAAAGAGAGAAAGAAGAGAGAGAAGAGAAAGAGGAGAAAAAAGAGAAAGTAGAGAAAGAAGAGAAAGAGGAGAAAGAAGAGAAAGAAGAGAAAGTTGAGAAAGAAGAGAAAGAAAGGAGAGAGAGAAAAGAGAGAAAGAAAGGAGAGAGAGAGATAGGAGAGAGGGAAAGGAGAGAGAGAGAAAGGAGAGAAAGGAGAGAGAGAGAGAGAAAGAGGAGAAAGAAGATAAAGAAGAGAAAGTAGAGAAAGAAGAGAAAGTAGAGAAAGAAGAGAAAGAAAGGAGAGAGAGAGAAAGGAGAGAAAGAAAGGGGAGAGAGATAGGAGAGAGGGAAAGGAGAGAGAGAAAGGAGAGAAAGAAAGGAGAGAAAGGTGAGAGAGAAAGAGTAGAAAGAAGAGAAAGTAGAGAAAGAAGAGAAAGTAGAGAAAGAAGAGAAAGAAAGGAGAGGGGGAAAGGAGAGAAAGAAAGGAGAGAGAGAAAGGAGAGAAAGAAAGGAGAGAGAAA
The DNA here is from genome assembly GCF_048569485.1 of Anomaloglossus baeobatrachus. NCBI lineage: Eukaryota > Metazoa > Chordata > Amphibia > Anura > Aromobatidae > Anomaloglossus > Anomaloglossus baeobatrachus. Next base: position 182,119,349 of record NC_134360.1, on the reverse strand, counting down.
GAGCTAGGAGAGAGAGAAAGGAGAGAGAGAGAGAGAAAGAAAGGAGAGAGAGATAGGAGAGAGGGAAAGGAGAGAGAGAGAAAGGAGAGAAAGAAAAGAGAGAAAGGAGAGACAGAAAGAGGAGAAAGAAGAGAAAGAAGAGAAAGTAGAGAAAGAAGAGAAAGTAGAGAAAGAAGAGAAAGAAAGGAGAGAGGGAAAGGAGAGAAAGAAAGGAGAGAGATAGGAGAGAGAGAGAAAGGAGAGAGAGAGAAAGAAAGGAGAGAGAGAAAGGAGAGAAAGAAAGGAGAGAGAGAGAGAGATAGGAGAGAGGGAAAGGAGAGAGAGAAAGGAGAGAAAGAAAGGAGAGAGAGAGAGAAAGAGGAGAAAGAAGAGAAAGAAGAGAAAGTAGAGAAAGAAGAGAAAGAAAGGAGAGAGGGAAAGGAGAGAGAGATAGGAGAGAGAGAGAAAGAAAGGAGAGAGAGAAAGAAAGAAGAGAGAGAAAGAAGAGAAAGAGAGAAGGAAGAGAGAGAAAGAGAGAAAGAAGAGAGAGAAGAGAAAGAGGAGAAAGAAGAGAAAGAAGAGAAAGTAGAGAAAGAAGAGAAAGAAAGGAGAGAGAGAAAGGAGAGAAAGAAAGGAGAGAGAGATAGGAGAGAAGGAAAGGAGAGAGAGAGAAAGGAGAGAAAGAAAGGAGAGAAAGGCGAGAGAGAGAGAAAGGAGAGAGATACAGAGAGAGCTCACAGCTGATGTCCGGCTCCTCCCCTCAGTGCATAATTAAATTATATTTATAAATATATTATAAATATAATTTATTAAAAATAAAAGAAATAAATAAGTAAATTTACCGGGTCTAGAACTCGTGACCTTATGCTCCCTAGGTGAGCACTCTATCCACTAATGTGAATGATAGGCACATGTGGTAGTCTTGAAGTCTGAATTGCTGAAGTCTCAGCTGACCATGTGATTCATTTCATTGCTATGTGAAGCTCATGCAGAGCACTCGTGTTCTGTAGCAGAGCTGACAGTGTCGTGTGGATTACTTCGGATCTGGAGGGCTATTGGAGGATTTTAATAAAATGGTGAAACTGTGTTTTTTTTGTCTTTTATTCCAAATAAAGGTTTTTTTGCGGTGTGTGTTTATTTACTTTCACTTTTTAAATAGATAATAATTATAATTTGAAATTATAAATAAAAAAAAAAAAATACATTCTTTACCGGGACTAGAACTCCCAACGTTATGCTTCTTAGGCGGGCACTTTATCCACTAGTCTATTGCTTTTTACAAAAGAGAGAGGCAGATTTTCTAATCTTGAAGCCTGCTGTGCTGACTGAAGTCTCTGCTTCATTGCTACGGAGCCACTACATCCCGAGAGAGCAGAGCTGACCTTGTCGTGTGAATTACTTCGGACCTGGAGGGGTATTTTTGGGATTAATAAAGTGGTGAACCAGGGTTGTTTTATTGTCTTTTATTCCAAATAAAGGATTTTTCGCGGTGTGTGTTTCTTTACTTTCACTTACAGTTTAATCATGGACGGTATCTCAGGGAGACGCCTGCCATGATTAAACTCACTATTACCCCAATTGCCACCGCACCAGGGCAATTCGGGATGAGCTGGGTAGAGTCCCGCAGGACTGTCGCACCTAATGGATGCGGCAATTCTGGGCGGCTGCAGGGTGATATTGTTAGGGTGGTGGGCTCCCCATACCGTGGCGCTCTCCATCCTGACAATATCAGCCTCCAGCCGTGCGGCTTTATCATGGCTGGTATCAAATATGGGGGAAACCGCATTTTTTTTAAAAATTTATTTATTTTAATGCACGATATAGACCCGCCCACCGGCGGCTGTGATTGGTTGCAGTGAGACAGCTGTCACTCAGCTTGGGGACATGTCTGACTGCAACCAATCATAAGCACCGGAGAGCGGGGAAAGCACGGAATAACTAATTGACTAATGAAGCAGCAGCCATTTTCTAAAGAGGAAAAGACGCCGCAGATTTGTGACAGCCGGGGAGCGAGACGCCCGTGATCGGTGAGTAGGAAAGGGAGAGGGATTGTGCTGGGGACGCAGGACACATGTAGATAGCAACATGTGCACATAGCCTTACTGTGAAAAGCCACATTTATAGTGATAGAACCGTTCTCGAACGTAACTCGAGCTGCCGAACTTTTAGCAAAAAGCTCGAGTTCGAGTTCTAACTAGAACACCCCCCAAAATCACTCAAACCGCGAACTGGAGAACCACGAACCACGTACTGCGCTCAACTCTCGTCTCTATTGGTTGCTTCCAATCCATTATCTATAAATGACTTAGTATGGGGTTTAAAAACAAATAATCTCCCTCACTTTTGTGTTGATTCAGTCTATTTAAGACCAATCTTACTTGCCAAATGAGGCCGATTTACAAGATTTAAAAACAAGATAATGTAGGTGACATGCCTTCAATACCATGAGAACTATTAATTTGTGGAGAAGCCTTCCTAAGGATCAGGTAATACTGGGAATAGTTAATGGTTTCAAAAAGGGCTTAGATTATTGCTTAGAAAAAAATATCATATATATTTACCTAAATGTATAAACTTCTTGTTCTGAAATTTGATGCAGTTTATCAACACTCATAATGAGGAAGAAAACTTTGCTTTTTTACTTCAGATTGCTGCATGTCTTCTGTGTTTGCCTGGCAGTATATCTTGCAGTGCAGCGACCCGATGGTTCTTTATACAGCAATGCATTTCAGACGGATGTGTGTCCCCTCCACCCCTGGGCCTGGATACGACCTGTGCCATCATTGCATCCCTGTATGGAAGGCTATCCTGCTATGCATGTCAGAGACCTGAAACTCAAAAAGTCTACCTCGTACAGACTTCACAGGTTGCCACAGGAATCCTCTTTTGCTCCTCCATGACGACATCATGGAGCTAGTGGATGAAACTTTACGCTCCTCCACCTTCCGTTTGAGCATGCCCACAGATGCTCAATAGGGTTTAGGTCTGGAGACATGCTTGGCCAGTCCAACATCTTTAGTCTCAGTTTCCTTAGCAAGGCAGTGGTCGTCTTGGAGGTTTGTTTGGGATTGTTAAAGAAGTTGTCCAGTTACCAAAACTGATTTTTTTTTTTCTGATAAATCTTGCTAATATGTGCCCCTCAACACATCTATTATGTTTTTTCAGCAAAATTACCTTTCATTGTGCACTAGCAGCACACAGTCATTGCTGGCTCCAGCTCTGATGGGGTTAATCTCTCCTCTGACTTCCTGTGTTCAGTTCCTACAAGTCCCAGAATTCTTTGTGGCTCTAGGGCGGTGTCTAGCTTATCTGACACACCCATTGTGTCTAATACACCCCCTCTGCTCCCACCCAAACCCTCCTCCCTGCCTCTTCCCAGTGGATGCACTGAGATCAATTACACAGAGACAGCAGCGTATATACAGTGTATGTGTATGCGTATATACAGTGTGTGTGTGTGTATATATACAGTGTGTGAGTGAGTGTGTATGTGTTTGTGTATACAGTGTGTGTGTGAGTGTGTGTGTGTATGTCATACTCACCTGTCTGCAGGGTCCCGGTGCCATGCCTGCTTCCAGCCCCTGTCCCGGTCCCGCCGCTTCGGCAGTGTGCAGTCTCCCCGGTGCACGCACGAAGCTTGCAGGACCTGGCGCTGGATCACCTGATGCAGTCACCTGACGCATCAGCTGATCGATTCTCGTGTTGTCGCCCGGCCGGCTATCAGCTGATCCTGCCGTCAGGGGACTTCATCAGCTGATTACCGGCCGCTCCTGCAGTGATGGGCCAGGATCAGACTCCGCTGCAGGAGCTGCCGGTAATCAGCACAGACGTGAGTATGTATTTATTTATTTATTTATTTTTTTTTGCACTGATGCTTCAACTGATTGTATAATCGGCTTTTATACAATCAGCTGATGTATGATGTGATTCACATCCTTTAACCTGACACATCATCTGATCGCTTTGCCTTCCAGCAAACCGATCAGATGATATTGGATCCGGATTGGACGGCGCGGGACCCTAACCCAGGATTACTGCGGAGGGGGGTTTATTTCAATAAAGATGGAGTCACTAATTGTGTTGTGTTTTATTTCTAATAAAAATATTTTTCTGTGTGTTTTTTTTTTTTATCATTACTAGAAATTCATGGTGGCCATGTCTAATATTGGCGTGACACCATGAATTTTGGGCTTAGGGCTAGCTGATAATATACAGCTAGCCCTAACACCATTATTACCCGGCTAGCCACCCGGCATCAGGGCAGCTGGAAGAGTTGGATACAGCGCCAGAAGATGGCGCTTCTATGAAAGCGCCATTTTCTGGGGTGGCTGCGGACTGCAATTCGCAGTGGGGGTGCCCAGAAAGCTTGGGCACCCTTCACTGTGGATTCCAATCCCCAGCTGCCTAGTTGTACCCGGCTGGACACCAAAATTTGGCGAAGCTCACGTCATTTTTTTTAAAAATTATTTCATGAAATTCATGAAATAATTAAAAAAAAAAAAGGGCTTCTCTATATTTTTGGTTCCCAGCCGGGTACAAATAGGCAGCTGGGGGTTGGGGGCAGCCCGTACCTGCCTGCTGTACCCGGCTAGCATACAAAAATATGGCGAAGCCCATGTCATTTTTTTTTTCTTTTTGGGTAAAAAACTGCATACAGTCCTGGATGGAGGATGCTGAGCCTTGTAGTTCTGCAGCTTCTGTCTGCTCTCCTGCATACACTAGTGAATAGAGGATGCTGAGCCTTGTAGTCCTGCAGCTGCTGTCTGCTCTCCTGGATACACTAGTGAATGGAGGATGCTGAGCCTTGTAGTTCTGCAGCTGCTGTCTGCTCTCCTGCATACACTAGTGAATGGTGGATGCTGAGAATTGTAGTTCTGCAGCTGCTGTCTGCTCTCCTCCATTCACTATATTTTAACTTAAGGAGAATTTGTGCCGGATCGCCCTCTCTTTTTGCTTCCTATGTTCCTTGTTACCGGTCGGGTTTGACCGAAGGATTCCGGGCACCCGCAAGGCTGAACAGTCCGGGCAGCAGGTGAGCTGAAGAAACCACTTTCTATATTCACAGTTGGTACTATGCAGCAGAAATCACAGAGTGGAGACAGATAGTGACATGTAGCATCCGGTCACCTGCACAAGTCCCAGAGTGGATACAGTTAGTGACATGTAGCATCCGGTCACCTGCACAACAAGTCCCAGAATGGAGACAGCGACATGCAGCACACTATGTGTCAGAGCAGAGCATGTCACTGTCTCCATTCTGGGACTTGTTGTGCAGGTGACCGGATGCTACATGTCACTGTCTCCACTGTGGGACTTGTTGTGCAAGTGACCGGATGCTACATGTCACTAACTGTCTCCACTCTGGGACTTGTTCTGCAGGTGAGAGTGGATACAGTTAGTGATATGTAGCATCCGGTCACCTGCACAACAAGTCCCAGAATGGAGACAGCGACATGCAGCACACTATGTGTCAGAGCAGAGCATGTCACTGTCTCCATTCTGGGACTTGTTGTGCAGGTGACCGGATGCTACATGTCACTGTCTCCACTGTGGGACTTGTTGTGCAGGTGACCGGATGCTACATGTCACTAACTGTCTCCACTCTGGGACTTGTTCTGCAGGTGAGAGTGGATACAGTTAGGGACATGTAGCATCCGGTCACCTGCACAACAAGTCCCAGAATGGAGACAGTGACATGCAGCACACTATGTGTCAGAGCAGAGCATGTCACTGTCTCCACTGTGGGACTTGTTGTGCAGGTGACAGAGTGGAGCAGATTGGTCCCATGCAGCGTCCGGTCACCTGTGCTGCTGGGGGGAGTATATGATCACACTGCCGACACCGCCCGCTCTCCTGACAGCTGAGCACAGTGGGCGGGTGGACAGTGTGATCACATACTTGCGTGACAGGGGGGATTTCAGTGGAGGAAACCCCCCTGTACTCCACACTGGCGCCCCATACCTCCCACAGCTGACCGATGGTAAGCGCGCGCTCTGCCTTCACCGCTCCACACTGGCGTCCTCCGGATCCTCCCCTCAATGCTGGGCTGTGACGTCAGGTAGTCACCGCCCACAGTCCAGTCAATCACTGTGAGTGGCGCCGGCATCCTGTGACGTACCCGTCTTGTTTGAGAGCCCGGAAATGCCGGGACGTCAGAGGATGCAGGCGGCCACAGCTCCAGGGGGTCATGTGACTGGCACTGAGCGTGCAGGATAGCGCCGCTCAGTGCCAGAAATGGAAACACAAGCCAATGCAGAAGATGCAGACAATGGTAAGTGAGAATCATTGGGGAAAAAAAAAAAATGGGTGAACCACCCCTTTAAGATGTTGAAATACTGCTCTGCGGCCCAGTTTTCATATCATGCTCTGCTTCAGTATGTCACAGTATATGTTGTCATTCATAATTCACTCAATGAATTGTATCTCCCCACAGCACAGCCGGCAGCACTCATGCAGCCCCTAACCATGACACTCCCCCCACCATGCTTGATGGTAGGCAAGACCTTCTTGCCACTACACATGCTTGACGCCATCTGAACCAAATACGTTTATTTTGGTGTAATGAGACCACAGGACATGGTTCCAGTAATCCTTGACCTTAGTCTGCTTGTCTTCAGCAAACTGTTTATGGGCTTTCTTATGTATCAATCTTTAGAAAAGGCTTCCTTCTGGGATGACAGCCATGCAGACCAATTTGATGCAGTATGCATCAAATGGTCTGAGCACTGACAGGCTGACCCCCACCACTTTTACCACTGTGACAATGATGGCAGTACTCATTTGTTAATTTTGAAAAGACAACCTTTGCATATGACGCTGAACATGTGCACTCAACTTCTTTGGTTGACCATGGCGAGGCCTAGTCTGATTGGAACCTGTCTTGTTAAATCACTGCATGGTCTTGGCAACCGTGCTGCAGCTCAGTATCATGGTGCTATCAATCTTCTTATAGCCTACGCCATCTTTATGTAGAGCAACATTTCTTTTTTGGTGCACCAGAAGTGAGTATTAGCTTTTGTATTTTAATGGGGGTAAACTTGGGGAAAGAGAGAGGATGTCCAGTGGACAACCCCTTTAAAATAAGTGACTAAAAATTAGAGAAGGCTTGCAGAAGATTTGCCAAAAATATCACAATGTGACGGATTTGGCGTATCTTTCCAAATTCTTTTAGTCACTTTTTCTTATACTACTGTAGTACGTTGCCCTACTTTAGATGAGTATTTTCTGCTATTTTGCCACATTTAAAATACGTCTTTCTTTCTTTTAAATCCACATCCCTTTTAAGTTTCTTTTAAAAAGTAGCCCAGTTTGGTGCTAGCCTGAAATACAAAGTAACTCCAAATTGTTTTATCCAAACTGAACCAGATTTCTGGAGCCTTACTAAATCTTCCCCACTGTTCCTACAAAGACCATTTTTCTTTTTCTTTTTTTGTGTGCAGCATTCTGGCTTTTTTTGGTCTCTATGGTCTTAAACCTACAACATGAAGCCGTTTCAATTACATGTTTAATTTAACGTGCAATAAATGAACATCTGAAAACAATAAAATATGTAATCCATTGGCCTACCTTTAGTGAACCTTTTGGAAGAAATTATGAAATTGCTTGAAATAATAATTCCTTCATCTAATGTTTATTATATTTTTACTCTATTTAGATGTTGGGATTATATCCAGCAGGGCCATAGGAAACATCAAATTAGCCATTGATTCAGTAGACTATACAACACATATTCAAGTTATTACATTAAAACTTTTCTTTGTATTTGATTTGTGACAAATGAATAAAGCATGAAAACATAATATGGAGCCAGTAATGTATGAAGCTTGTGGGCCCCAATGAAAAATCTTCCAAAAGACCATAGGCGTAACAGCGACGTCACACGGCAGCCGGCCAATAGAAGCGGAGGGGCGGAGATGAGCGGGATATAAACATCCCGCCCACCTCCTTCCTTCCACATAGCCGGCGGGTGCCGCGGGACGCAGGTAAGCTGTGTTCATCGTTCCCGTGGTGTCACACGGAGCAACGTGTGCTGCCACGGAAACGATGAACAACCGGCACCATTAAAAATAAACGATATTTTGAAAGTAAACGACGAGTACACGACTCACGATTTGTGAGCGATACTGCGTCGCTCGGAGGTGTCACACGAGACGACGTCGTGCGCTATGCTGGATGTGCGTCACGAAAACCATGACCCTGACATCACATCACACGATAGCTCGTCTCATGTAAAGCAGGCATAACTCCTATGTTCCAACCGCTGCCCGGGTAAGGACCTATATTCACCCCCAAAAGACATTACAAAGTAAATACTCTGTTCTGTTATCCATATTATAGATGTTTATTCTTCATATAGAATAATCAGACATTTTCTAGAGTTTTTGTGTCCATCTCAAATTCTCTCATCTCAATTCATGACAGCTGGTTACAGATGTATGTGTGGCGCCCCAAGACTCAGTCGCCACAGGGTATTTCATCTAAATTAAGGTGCAATACTCTTCCTGGGTAAGCAAGAGGTTAACTACTGGTTTTCACGTACACAACACACACACAGCCAGGTGCTTCCCCATTGGAACTGGGCTAAAGGTGGTCACCATAACAACAGGTTTTTCCCAGCCACCAGTGAGTCATCAGGAATGTGGGGGCAGCACAGGGGGAGTGAGAGAACACACAGTTTTCACTTCAGAATAGTCTGGGACAAAGAACAACACTGTCGCTGGGGAGAGTGCTTAAGAGCTTCCCCTGTTAGGACCGGCCCGAGAGGAAGGAGCAGGAGATAACTAGTGGAGGAGCTGGATTACCAGTAGCCCCTGTGGGACATAGGAGAAACACGGTTGCCAACGGGAGAGCTTCATTGCTCCTTTGGAATTGGCGCTGTTCATGGTGCAGAGCCCTAGGGTGGTGCATACTTCAGGTTGCGCTATCAGAATTTGTGGGGCAGGGGGATTTTATGTCTCTCTGGCCACCACAAGTTTCCTGGAGCACAGTAGCAACAGAGAGCCCGGAGTCATGATCACAGTCAGGCACCAAGAAGGCTTGCGCTGCCTGCACACGAGACAGGAACTTTAACACTACACCGGGTCCCCAAGCACTTCAGGTCACGGGGATCCACACTAACAAGCGCAAGAAGGAAGGGCCCACAGATTACCACACTAGTTCTGACCTTTGACTTACTTGGGATTGGCTGGGGCATATGACGGTGGAGACTGGTACCCTGAGGCCAGCACTTGAACTGTGAGTAAAAAGACCTGCAACTGACTCAGCCTCTTGTTGCTGTCGCCGTCACCCCGCTCTTCGGCGCTAACGGCCGTTACAGTCCCTCATCATCCTCCCCAGGGCCCGCTCCACTTGTGGGGAGCAGAATCACCCTTGCTGCGACACCATCAGCCCCGGAGGACATCACCCGCAGCAGCGGTTAATCCCTGGCCGCGTACCACAGGTGGCGTCACAAGACAAACTCCTCATCCCATCATCTTCCTCCCTTTTATTGTACACCTCGGGGCCACGAAGCCGGGCAGGGCCACCCGTGGCATCCCCCTGATCCGACATCACCAGCCTGGTGATGAGTAAAGTTAACCTCTTGCCCCGTGGGTGTTACATATGCAGTCTACAATACTATATTGTGGGGGACATACTGATGACACTATTTCTTATGCACAATCACGCACTTTACAAGACAAAAATTATTGATGAGTTATAATATATTGGGAAGACTGTATAAAGGGCATTGCTATCATGTAACGCTACCAAGTAAAAGTTTCAGGAAGAATGACAGATATGTGTGGACGTTTCCATATCTGTCAGAGTAAAAGACCCCAAATATACTTATCTGGTTTATACTAAAAGAAATGTCACAAAATAAATATATTTTTGGCGAAATCCTCCTAGATCATGCCAGGTCAGGGGTGTACACGAAAATCATAGAAATACCCGCCTCCAAAAAATTAGATAAATCAATTATTCAGCAACATAGGCAGGGTCGTGGCATATGGGCACAGAAGGGCATACCTCCACCTTTTACACACAGGAAGAAGGATATGTCATACTTCCCCTACTGAACCCTCTTAGTGTTCTCACCCAATAAGATACCCCTTGCATGGCACTCAGAGTATGAATCCCTTAAAAATGTGTGGCGCCCCTGACCTGGTCAGGCACCACTGAGTACTGCACCCATGCTGGGGACAGTACAATACAGGTAATCCAGAAGGCTGACAGGGGTGTGGAACACAGGCGCATAGTGATCAGGTCTCACACATGTACCCATGAGAGGACCCCTGGGGATCCCAGGAGGGGGCAAAGCCTATACCTCCACTGGAATAGTGGCAGGGGGTTAAAAGCCTCCATCTCCTCTCAAGGGGTGTGGTAAGAGAATCTGGTTGCTAGGTGGCGTAGGCAAGAACAGGAGAGGAGGAGCAGTGAGTCGGTTAGAAGGAGAACTCCAGAGGGCTCAGAGAGGAGCAGACCTGTGGGGCTGATGCTGTCTAACAGCGCCCGCGCAGTGACTACAGACGGGGGAGAACGGTCAACTAGAAGTGCTGCCTGAAAGCCAGCTTCAGCTAGCAAGTGCACGGAGTGGGAAGTACGGAGACTTCTAGAGAGCACCAGGCCCAACCGGGTGGCAGATCCCGAAGCGAGGATAGATTCACCTTTCCCTGCTAAACCTGCCGGTGTGGGGCTCTTACAGCCCACACCACAACAACCAAAAGCCGCAGCCACGTAACCGCAAGTAGGGCCCATAGGTCACAGGAGGCAAGAGGCTGGAGTGGCCTGGCCCGGGGAACAAGCACACGGCAAAACAAGAAGGGGAGAGAGGCTTGGAGCATCTTCCCTGGGTGACCCCCATAGGGACTCAAAGTCGGGGTCACCCCAAACCACCAAGGGCTAAGGAAGGCGAGTTTGTAGTCACCCTCATACAGTCAGCCGGAAGGATACCTGGTTCCCACCTGGTTCATCCCAGCTACGCCCGGGTTACTCACCCTGCCACCTGAAGTGAGTAAAAACCCTGAAAGACACTCTGCCTGTGTGTGGTCATTCTGCGACTTGTGGTACTACAGCTTTACAAAGGGCCCTGGGGCTTGCCTCACTCTCAGGAGGCTACTACACCCGACTGCACCCACCATCAGCCCCAGGTGCCTCTTAATCTGCAGTGGCGGTCCCCTCTGACCGCAAATCTGAGAGTGGCGTCACGATCAAAACTGAAGATTCCCTACCTGTGACCAGCACCAGCTACGTGGAGTCCCTGAAGGTATGCACTGATACAACACCTGCGGGGCTTCACATCTGGCGTCACGAACAGGATAAGGACTAGACCTGTTCAGACAGGTGACCATGTGCCTAGGCGGTCCGCTTGAAAAATTGGAAGCGCCGCCATATTGCCACCATGAAAAGCGCGCTGAAAAACAACAGCAGCCCGCGCTGGAAGAAGTTACCGCCCACGAAGAGGTGTGGCTACCCAGAGATCCCCTGGAGAGTTCTGACCTTGCCAGCTATGAGAGTGGAAGCGTCGAGAGACGGCGGGAAGGAAAGGAAGCCACAAGCCTGCTGCTGGGAGCGGAGCTGCTGAAAGAGGCAGAGCAGAAACTGGACAGCTTGTTACAGGAGGCAGCGAAGAGTCCACTGCTGGGAGACCGTGCAGAAGACGGCGCAGAAGAAATGGCGTCTGACCGCAGGAACCCAGAACCAGGCTCCGCTGCCTGGTGGTACCGAGAGCTGGCCCAGTTTTGCAACCGGCTGGAGACCCGGGTCGTGGAGCAGATTCGGGAGGAACGGATGGAACTGCAGGAGCTGACCGCGGCGGTTCGGGCCTATGAAGGGAGAGCTGCATGCCGGGTGTCAGGCGGGACGGTGACGACGCAGACCCCAGTGCTACCAACAACGGGTGAGTCGAATGATGCCCCGGCCCGCGCAAGTGCCCCGACCCCTGCTGCCACGTCCGCGGTCCCCGAAGAGGCGCCCGGCGCGGCGACGCTGAACCAGGCCGCAGCCACGCCAGGTGCGGCCCGCCAAGCCCCGGTCGCCGCAGCGATGCCCTGCTCGGCCCGCCAAGCCCCGGCCGCCGCAGCGATGCCCTGCTCGGCCCGCCAAGACCAGGCCGCCGCCAAACAGGGCGCGGCCCGCCAAGACCAGGCCGCCGCCATGCCGGGCGCGGTCCGCCAAGACCAGGCCGTCGCCAAACAGGGCGCGGCCCGCCAAGACCAGGCCGCCGCCATGCCGGGCGCGGCCCGCCAAGACCAGGCCGCCGCCAAACAGGGCGCGGCCCGCCAAGACCAGGCCGCCGCCATGCCGGGCGCGGCCCGCCAAGACCAGGCCGCCGCCATACAGGGCGCGGCCCGCCAAGACAAGGCCGCCGCCATGCTAGGCGCGGCCCGCCAAGGAAAGACTACCTCAGCATTTACCCCGGCCTGTAAGGCCAGAGCTGACACTGCTCCCCAGTCCCCGGAGGTCTCTGATAGGAAGCCCACGCTGGAGGAAGAATACTGGCAGATGAGGGCCGACATGGAGGCCAAGTTTCCCCAGTGGTTGGTGGATCTGTACCTGCGCCCCCCATGCACCCCTGAGGAGATTCAGATAACCCCTGCAGCTACACCAGAGAGTCCCCCGCATGGGCCAGAAGGAGAAAGTCCATCCCCAGTCCTGCCATCAGAGGAGTGCCAGGAAGAACTAAGGGGGAGAGGAGGCCAGGAGGCAGAAGGGCTAACTCCGACGCCAGCCGCAGCAGACTCCTACTCAGAGCCGGAGATGCTGCCATACTCCCGCTGGGACGAGGAGGACCTGACACCGTCTGCAGACGAAGATCAGCCCAAAGACCTCACCTGGGAGTTTGTGAGCTGCCCGCTACAGAATCCAGCCCGCAAGACACGGCGCAGAAGAACACAGTTTGCTCCAGCACCACAGTCTCCTGAACAGAGAGCAGTCACCGCCAGAGACCTAAAGGAGAAGCGTTTGTTGAGAGAGTCCAAAGCCCAGGCTAGAGGACCCCTGTGTTATGGCGTAGTGGAAGATTTCAACTTGAAAAGTGGCTATGGCTTCATTGTAGCACCAGGAATAAAAGAAGGGATATTTGTAAACCGCAGAGATGTGAACGCTCATCTGCCAAGAGGACACCCTTGCAGAAATCTAAAGATAGGAGACTCAGTGGAGTTCACTATGCATCAAGGCGAAAGAGGATTGTATGCTCTGGACGTAACGCTATGTCCCAACAAACCTTACAGCCATCCCCTGCAACAAGAAAGACAAGAAAGACAAGAAAGACAAGAAAGACAAGAAAGACAAGAAAGACAAGATAGAGATAAAGAACCAGATGTAGAAACAGATGAAGACCAAGAACGGAAAGATAAAGATCCTACAGATGAAGACAGAGACAAAGAGCAAGAAAGTCACAGGTGCCAGTGCCCAACGTGCCCTCGCCCTAGTGAAAAAGAGGAGTAAAGTAAAGTACAGAAAAGAAGTACAGAAGTTAAAGTTTTGAAAGTTTTGTTTGCAACGTTTAAGAAATGCGCCCACAAAAACTATTGTGAGAAACAAACTTAAGGCTATGAACTTGCTATAGCCACAAACTCTCGCAGTGTAAATAGTTACACCAGTGGCACCACCACCAGGGCCAGCCTGTTTAGGGGCTTGGCTCGTCTGCAACCAGGGGGGCCCGTCCGTAGAAAAGGGCCTTGGCTCACCTGCGACCAGAGAGCACGCCTGTTTATGGGGCCTTGGCTCACCACCACAAAGAGGGTACCTGGTCAGCACCAACTGTGGAGGCCGCCTCTGCATCCTGCCAGAAGAGGCTGACGGCGCGGATCCACCAGGCCAGGTATACCCTGAAACCACCAGCCCATGTAAGCCGCCTCTACATCCTGCCAGAAGTGGCTGAAGTCGCGGCCAACGGGAGAGGAAGATTGGAGGAAAGGTCTGGGGAAGTAGATGGCCCAGACCTGGTTACCAACAGGACCGGTGACCTGCCTCCTGAGAGGGTTTTGGGTGGGTTAACGGACTTGTGGGTGGAGGGTGGTGATGTCTGATACCTGGTGCTTTTAAATGTTTTACATGTTTTAATGTTTTATGCATTTTAAAATGTTGTCTTGCAGCCCGAGGACGTGCTGGTGATAACTAAGGGGGAATGTGGCGCCCCTGACCTGGTCAGGCACCACTGAGTACTGCACCCATGCTGGGGACAGTACAATACAGGTAATCCAGAAGGCTGACAGGGGTGTGGAACACAGGCGCATAGTGATCAGGTCTCACACATGTACCCATGAGAGGACCCCTGGGGATCCCAGGAGGGGGCAAAGCCTATACCTCCACTGGAATAGTGGCAGGGGGTTAAAAGCCTCCATCTCCTCTCAAGGGGTGTGGTAAGAGAATCTGGTTGCTAGGTGGCGTAGGCAAGAACAGGAGAGGAGGAGCAGTGAGTCGGTTAGAAGGAGAACTCCAGAGGGCTCAGAGAGGAGCAGACCTGTGGGGCTGATGCTGTCTAACAGCGCCCGCGCAGTGACTACAGACGGGGGAGAACGGTCAACTAGAAGTGCTGCCTGAAAGCCAGCTTCAGCTAGCAAGTGCACGGAGTGGGAAGTACGGAGACTTCTAGAGAGCACCAGGCCCAACCGGGCGGCAGATCCCGAAGCGAGGATAGATTCACCTTTCCCTGCTAAACCTGCCGGTGTGGGGCTCTTACAGCCCACACCACAACAACCAAAAGCCGCAGCCACGTAACCGCAAGTAGGGCCCATAGGTCACAGGAGGCAAGAGGCTGGAGTGGCCTGGCCCGGGGAACAAGCACACGGCAAAACAAGAAGGGGAGAGAGGCTTGGAGCATCTTCCCTGGGTGACCCCCATAGGGACTCAAAGTCGGGGTCACCCCAAACCACCAAGGGCTAAGGAAGGCGAGTTTGTAGTCACCCTCATACAGTCAGCCGGAAGGATACCTGGTTCCCACCTGGTTCATCCCAGCTACGCCCGGGTTACTCACCCTGCCACCTGAAGTGAGTAAAAACCCTGAAAGACACTCTGCCTGTGTGTGGTCATTCTGCGACTTGTGGTACTACAGCTTTACAAAGGGCCCTGGGGCTTGCCTCACTCTCAGGAGGCTACTACACCCGACTGCACCCACCATCAGCCCCAGGTGCCTCTTAATCTGCAGTGGCGGTCCCCTCTGACCGCAAATCTGAGAGTGGCGTCACGATCAAAACTGAAGATTCCCTACCTGTGACCAGCACCAGCTACGTGGAGTCCCTGAAGGTATGCACTGATACAACACCTGCGGGGCTTCACAAATGCCCCCCAGATGGTGTGATTTCTCCAGAGTGAATTTATTTAGACAATTTTCCCTCACAGTCCCCTCCAAACTCACAGTGCGGTGCCTCAACCTAAGTATGACGCCATGTTTTATACAAATTGAGGCCTACAAATAGTTGCCCCCATAGTGAACAACCCACGCAATAATACCCACCACTGTATCATGACCCCACACACCTTATGACTCCCCCCATAGTGACCCTCAACACACATTAAGATGCCCCCCTCAGTGACCTAACCCACAACATTTAGATGACCCCAAAGACCCCACACACAGAATGATGACCACACATCACCACACACAGAATGATGACCACACATCACCACACACAGAATGATGACCACACATCACCACACACAGTTTAATTCCAAAGTGTGATCACTCCACAGTTCCTCACAAAGTATGATTCACCACAGTCCCCACACACCATGTGATACCCTCACAGTGCCTATGCAGTCCACATAAAGTATGATGCCTCCACAGTTCCCCCCACACAATGCATGTTGATTCACCAACACACAAAATGATGGCCTCACACAGTATGATATCTTCCCAGTCCCTCCCACACACACACAGTATGATGCCCCCACAGATTGCCCCAACATGTATTGAGTGACCAATTTAAAAATCGAAATCAAAAGCAAAACTATGTATTTAGTCATGTTCCAGCAATGTACTGCTCCGCTCTGTAGTGTATGGAAGGAGAGTGGCGCAGCAGATGCAACCTAGTCAGAATCACGCCTGCTGTGCAGAGACTCAGACCAGACATTGAAACCTCGATCTATACCCTTAATCAGTATAGGGTTATTAATGTAAACACAATTTGCCCAGGGGGCAAATAGAGGTACCCTAACTAAAGGTTAATAAAACAACTTTTATTCACAATTATAACTGAACAGATCAATCTAAAATGTCAGCAAAGAGAGCAACCTAACAGTAAGTCATGTATCCGGCAGCGGACCAGATACTGTACTATAGACAAGTGGACAAAAGTCCTACAGCATTAACAGGTTGGCATTGCCTATCAAAAGCTAATCGCCTCCCCAACATGTTTCACCATGTCTGGCTTCATCAGGGGGCTGAGGCTATAATGAACTAACAAAGTGATGTAACCCCTCTTAAAGGTTCTGTTGATGATGTCAGCCGAAGGCATACAATCACCAACAACCAATCAAAAAACACCTCATGAAAAGTCCCCATGGCTATTGGTGTATAACGCCACAGAGTATATGTAATCAATATTCATTTGTCCTCCAAGCTATCAATCAAATTCATCATATGATGTCAGCCAATCATGCTACATAAAACAGTTCAGCATGAATTAATACATCTACCAATCATCAGAGGACTTTAGGACATTGGTCAGGATGGGCAGCCATCATTACTAATACCCAATAAATGATCCCGCTACACATAGAGCTCTTGGGGAGGCTACTAGCTTTTTATAGGCAGAGTAGGGTAATGCTAACCTGTTAATGCTGTAGGACTCTTGTTCACTTGTCTATAGTGTCTGGTCCGCAGCCGGATACATGACTTAGTGTTAGGTTGCTCTCTTTGCTGACATTTTGGATTGATCTGTTCAGTTATAATTGTGAATAAAAATTAAGTTTTATTAATCTTTAGTTAGGGTACCTCTAGTTGCTCTCTGGGCAAATTGAGACTCACACCAGAAACTCAAGAGTGAAGCATTAACCTCAAGGGTGGAGCATTAAGCTCAAGGGTGGAGCATCGAGTTGAAGGGTGGAGCATCAAGTTTAAGGGTGGAGCATCGAGCTGAAGGGTAGAGCATCAAACTCAAAGGAGGAGCATCGAGCTGAAGGGTGGATCATCAAGCTCAAGGGTAGAGCACTAAGCTCAAGGGTGGAGTATTGAACTCAAGGATGGAGCATCAAGCTCAAGGGTGGAGCATTGAGCTGAAGGTGCCCTGTTCCACTAATATATTTAACTATATCTACATCCTTAGCATGTAAATGCCATCAAAATAGCAGCTGCATGGTCTTTTCCTATTAGCAGTAGACATTGTGTCAGGTTTGACTTGTTTAAATCTAGATGACAGTATTCCTGTGCAGAAATTGTTGTCCACACCAAGGCACATGTCTGGGCACATTACTGTATATCTTTAGCTGTTGACCTATATTTGACTGCTTTCTTTCTCATCTTTGCTTTACAAAAGGATGTTCTACGTAGTAAACTTTATAATGCACATTAATGAGATTTTGGGTTGACTACTCCTTTTTTGTATGCATTTTTTATTCAAACTATATCCTACTCCCTAAGCTAACACTTCCTGAGGACAAATTCACACATCAAACCCCATCCTCTAATTATAGGAGATTGTTATGCGTCTTTTACTTACTTGGATAGGTTACAATAACACAGAGATAATTTAGCTACTATCTGTGCAAAAGCAATTAAAATTTCTCACCCTGTTGAAGTGTGTGAGATAATCTCAGGCCAAAATGGTAGTAAATCTACAGTGAATCTCTAGGGAAGAGAGCAGTGAGACTGTCTACATCTGTAATACGAAGATTCTGGGGAGACAGATATGATCAAAACAAGAACAGTGTTATATTTGATGGGTGAACCATTATTGAAACAATTACAGTTTCTATTAAAACTGAAATTATTTAGAATAATTCAGCTGGAAAAATTGAAAATTATTAAAGGAAAAATGATTTATTCCATGTTAGCAGGTAGACTATATAATGAGTGTCCTCTGTATGATTGCTATTAAAACAGTATCGTAAAATGAGAATTATCATTGTGTATCCCAAATGAAAGTAGCATATTACACCTTTTGGGAAATGTCATATATATATACAAGACTGTGAAAAAGTTTTAGGCAGGTGTGAAAAAAATGTTGCAAAGAATGCTTTCAAAAAAAGAAGTGTTAATAGTTTATTTTTTCAATTAACAAAATACAAAGTGAATAAACAAAAGATAAATCTAAATCAAATTAATATTTGGTGTGTAGACTCTTTGCCTTCAAAACAGCATCAGAGCCTTAATTCTAGGTGAACTTGTACTGTTTTTGGAGAAACTCGGCAGGGAGGTGTATCAAACATCTGGGAGGACTAACCACAGATCTTCTATGTATGAGGCTTGTGCAGATCCTTCTCTCTTCATGTAATCCAATACAGATCTGAAAAAAAGTAGAAGGGCCGAGCACCGCAGCTGCAAACACTTATTTTATGCTACTCACGGACAGAGGTTTGTAACCATTGGAAGATTTCTTGCAGTTCCAGGTGGTGCTCAGTTAGCACAAAAGTCGATTTGCAAATGTTCCCAGAAGAAGATGAAGATGGCACTCACAGTGGGAATCTGCAGCTTTATTGTCTGTAAAGGTACAGATTACAGCATGTGGGGAGAGGTGGGTGTGCGGAAACGCCGGACGTCGGCCGTTTCATGCTTCAGCAGAGCACTTCTATGACTCCTGTTGACAATAACGACAATAAAGCTGCAGATTCCCATCGTGAGTGCTGTCTTCGTCCTCTTCTGGGAACATTTCCATACAGATCTGATGATGTTTAGATCAGAGCTTTGTGGAGACATTTCATCACTTCCAGGGTTCCTTGTTCTTCTTTACATTGATGATAGTTCTTAATGGACATTGGTTGTATGTTTGGTTTCGTTGTCCTGCTGCAGAATAAATTTGGCGTCAATTAGAACTCTTTGATAGTATTGCTTGATGGATAAGGATTTGCCTGTACAGTGGGGAAAAAGTATTTAGTCAGCCATAAATTGTGCAAGTTCTCGCATTTAAAAAGATGAGATTTGCCTGTAATTGACATCATAGGTAGACCATAACAAAAACAAAAGTTTATCTCAATATTTTGTTATATATGCTTTCTTGGCATTGACACAGGTCAAACGTTTTCTGTAAGTCTTCACAAGGTTGGCACACACTGTTGGTGCTATGTTGGCCCATTTCTCCATGCAGATGTCCTCTAGGGCAGTGATGTTTTGGGCCTGTCGCTGGGTAACACAGACATTCAACTCCTTCCAAAGGTTTTCTTTGATGTTAAAATTTAGATTCTGGCTAGACCACTCCAGGACTTTCATATGCTTCTTACGAAGCCACTCCTTCATTGCCCTGGAGGTGTGCTTGGGATCATTACCATACTGAAAGACCCAGCCACGCTTCATCTTCAATACCCTTGCAGATGGAAGGAGGTTTGCACTCAAAATATCACGATACTTGGCCCCAATCATTTTTTCATGTACACGCATCAGTCGTCCTGGTCCCTTTGCAGAGAAACAGCCCCAAAGCATGATGTTGCCACCCCCATGCTCCACAGTAGGCATGGTGTTCTTTGTATGCAACTCAGCATTTTGTCTTCTTCAAACACAACGAATTTTGTTTCTACCAAACAGTTATACTTGGTTTCATCAGACCATATGACAGTCTCCCAATACTCTTCTGGATAATTCAAATGCTCTCTAGCAAACTTCAGATGGGCCCAGGCATGTACTGACTTAAGCACGGGAACATGTCTAGCACTGCAGGATCTGAGACCTTAGCAGCGTAGTGTGCTACTGATGGTAGCCTTTGTTGCTGTGGTCCCAGCTCTATGCAGGTCATTCGCTAGGTCCCCCCATGTGGTTCTGGGATTTTTGTTTACCATTCTTGTGAATGTTTTGACCCCACGTGGTGAGATCTTGCGTGGATCCCCAGATCGAGGGAGATTACCAGTGGTCTTGTATGCCCTCCATTTTCTTATTATAGCTTCTACAGTTGATTTCATCACACCAAACTGCCTGCCTATTAAAGATTCAGTCTTCCCAGCCTGGTGCAGGGCTACAATTTTGTTTCTGCTATCCTTCGACAGCTCTTTAGTCTTCACCATAGTGGAGTTTGGAGTGTGACTGTTTGAGGTTGTGGTCAGGTGTCATTTATACTGATAAGTTCAAACAGGTGCATTAATACAGGTAATGAGTGGAGGACAGAGGAGCCTCTTACAGACGAAGTTACAGGTCTATGAGAGCCAGAAATCTTGCATGTTTTTAGATGACTAAATACTTATTTTACACCATATTATGCAAATAAATCTTGCCAAATCAGACAAGGTGATTTACTGGATTTGTTTTCTCATTTTGTCTCTCATAGTTGTGGTCTACCTATGATGTTAATTACAGGCTTCTCTCATCTTTTAAGTGGGAGAACTTGTACAATTGGTGGCTGACTAAAGACTTTTTTTCCCAACTTTATATCTCAGCATTGAGTACACCATCTCCAATACCATTTCCTGAAATGCAGCCCCAAATTTGCAAAAAACTTCCACCATGCTTCATTACCGGCTGCAATTGGGTCACTTTCCAACCCTTTGGCAAACAAACTATCTTTTGTTATAGCCAAATATTTAAAATTTGACTCAGGAGTTGAAAGCACCTGCTGCTATTTTTTGGCACTCCTGTTCCCATGTTTTAGTGCATAGTTGAGTTGCTTGGCCTTGTCTCCATGTTGAAGGTATGGCTTGTGACTATGAATCTTCAATAAAGACCACTTCTGGTTAGACATCTCCGAATAGTAGATGGGTGTAGCTGGGTCCCACTGGTTACTGCCTGCTTTGAGATGATGGCACTGCTGAACATCTTCAGCTTTCAAAGGGAAGTAAGCATTATGAGTTGGCTTTGTTGACAGCCATGCTCTTGCTGTATCTGTCCGGACAGACGTTTGTGCCACACCTGGCTGATGACCCTCTAAATGTCAAGATTGATAGCAATTGCGACATTTAGAAGGTTGTGAGAGTGAAGGGGTTCTCTCACACCCTCATCTGCACCCCTTCAATGAAATCACGTGTAGCCACTAGTTGTCATGCCATCCGGAGATCAAATAATGAATCATGGGGTGCCGGGTATGGTGGCCTTTTAGAACCAGCCATAATCAGGGTCTAACACGCATTCTCTCAGTGTAATCTGACAGGTCTCATGTATTGCAATAGATGTCTTTTGCAATGCATCAGAGCAATGAACAAAAGAATAAAAGTTAAAGTCCCATACAAGGACTATGTAAAAAAAACAAACAATGTCTTAAAAAAAAAAAGTTAAACATCTTTTTTTTTAAAAACAAAACAAAAAAACACGAAATAAAGAACAAGAAATAAATACAGTATTACACCAATAAATATGAATATTTATGTAAAAACAGAAATAACCTAATAAAGTACGCATATTTGGTATTGCCACATCCAGAATGACAAGATTTTTAAGAGTGAACGCCGTAAAAAAAAAAAAGTGGCAACAAACTGCTTTTTTACCATAACATACTATGCTTTTTTTTTTATAATACCTTCAAAATAAAAGTGGAACAAAACACGATCAAAAAAACAAATATAAATAAAAATGGTGTGGCTGAAAATGTCATTATATCTTGCCCAAAACAAGCCATCACACAGCCACACTTTTTAGTGTGTGATCATTGCCAAACAGAAAAAAAATATATAAATCTGTTGTCGCTGCAATTGCACTGACCTGAAGAATAAAGCCATCTAATAACTTTTACTGCACGTTGAATGGCATAAAAAATAAATAAAACCAATTATTGATGAGCTGTTGATTTATTAATTCTGCCTTTAAAAGATCGCAGTAAAGTTTGATTCAAATTTATCCTGCATTTTATGTTGAGCGCTTACATCAAGATATAGCTGACATAGCTGTCATGAAGGGAAACATGCAGATTTGGGCCAGAAACTGCACCAAAACTGCAGCAAAAAAAACAAATAAAAAATTCACCATGTGCACACAGCTTGGGCCATGTTCACACAGGGTGTTTTTGCGGTGTTTTTAGCATGGTTTTTGCATTGGTTTTATGCAAATCCGTGCTAATAAAACTCTGCCTTCATAGTCCCAGCAAAGCCTATGAGTTTCATGAAATCTCATATACACACACACACACAAACACACACACAAAGCACCTGTTTTTTTTTCTGACTGTTTGGTCAACCATCTTGGTTTTTGATCCGCTTTTGAAACAATGAGGATGTGTATTCTTTTCACCGTCTTTGTGGTAAAATGAACAGACCCTAAAGCAAGAGACAGCAGAGGCCAGAGACAGCAGCACTAGAGACTGGTGAGTGTAAAAATAATTTTATATGTGCCATACCGAAACAGGGTCAGTAAGAAATCACTGATGTGTGCACAGACCCATTGATTTTAACCCCTTAATGACCACGGGCAATAATATTACGTCCTAGCGGTCATAGTGTTACTGCCCGCGGTATTGCCGCGATCTGCGCACATCTCAGCTGATTTTCACAGCTGAGATGTGTGCCTGCCAGGCACGAGCAGAATCGTTATCTGCTCGTGCCGTTTAACCCCTTAAATGGCGCTGTCAATATGTGACAGTGCCATTATAATAGCATAAGCGGCAAACATTTACTCACTGGCCGATACCAGAAGTCACGTGACGTGATCATGTGACTTCCGGTGTTTGTCATGGTAGCACAGGGTCATGTGATGTGACTCGTGTAGCTCACATGAATTACTTTCGGTTTCACCCAGCCCGCAGATGGTTGAGGCAGAAAATGTTCATATCTGCTGTTTACAGCTGTGTAGCTGTGATCAGCAGATATGGCAGAGCGATTGGATTGTTGATCCATATAGCGCCCTAGGAGGACTAGTAAAAAAAAAAAAAAGTTAAAAAAGTTTTAAAAAATTAAAAAAAAATAAAAAAACCTAAACGTTCAAATCACCCTCCTTTCGCCCAATTGAAAATGAAAGGGTTAAAAAAATAAAAAATCTATACATATTTGGTATTGCCGCATTCAGAAACGCCCGATCTATCAAAATATAAAATCAATTAATCTGATCAGTAAACGGCGTAGTGGCAAAAAAAATTCCAAGCGACAAAATTACGTTTTTTGGTCGGCACAAATTTTGCGCAAAATGCAATAATAGGCGATCAAAACGTAGCATCTGCGCAAAAATAGTACAGTTAAAAACGGCAGACTGAGACGCAAAAAATAAGCCATCACTGAGCCATAGATCCTGAAAAATGAGAACGCTACGGGTCACAGAATATGGTGTAAAACGTGCACCACTTTTTTCGGACAAACCAGATTTTTTTTAACCCCTTATATAAAAGTAAACCTATACATGTTTGGTGTTTTCGAACTCGCACTGACCTGAGGCATCACACCCACAAATCAGTTTTACCATATAGTGAACACAGTGAATAAAATATTTCAAAAACAATAGTGCTATCGCAGTTTTTTTGCAATTTTTCCGCATTTGGAATTTTTTTTATGTTTTCCAGTTCAATATATGGTAAAACTTATGGTTTCATTTAAAAATACAGCTCGTTCCGCCAAAAAATGAGCCCTCACATGACCATATTGACTAAAAAATAAAAAAGTTACGTCTCTTGGAAGAAGTATGGCAAAAAAAAAAAACGGAAAGCGAAAAGTCGTGAAGGGGTTATTGAGTCTTCGTATGTCCGTGATACCAGTACGTATAAAAACGGCGTCATATGCACTCAAATCACTGACGTTTCAAGGGGGCCTTTACACATTTTACCTGCAGTTTTCACACAGTTTTTCACCCATACAAATCAACGAGGAAGTGCAAAATCGCAGCAAAACCGTGGGAAACCATAGGTTATTTCCTGGCAAAACATGAGGTTTTGCTGCAGAAAAAACCTGAGCAAAAACGCCCTGTGTGACCTCATATTTATTACATATACAGTATTTTTTGCACATTATATTTTCTTTATGAAGGATGCCCATCTACACACATGGTCAAAATTGTTGGTACCGATCGTTTAATGAAATAAAAACCCACAATGGTCACAGAAACATCTTGAATCTGAGAAAAGTAATAATAAATAAAAAAAATCTATGAAAATGAACAAAGGAAAATCAGACATTGCTGCTTTTCTGCTTCCACAGAATTTTTAAAAAAATAAAACTCATGACTCAGGCCAGGACAGAAATGATGGTCCCTTAACTTAATATTTTGTTGCACATTATTTTCAGTGGTACAATCATTTCTGTCCAGGCCTGTTTCATGACTTTTATTTTTTTAAAAATTCGGTGGAAGTTGAAAAGCAGCAATGTCTGACTTTCATTTGTTAATTTTCATAGATTTTTTTTTTATTTATTATTGCTTTTGTCAGATTCAAGTTATTTCTGTGAACATTGTGGGTTTTTGAGGCAATCGCTGCAATCAAATGATTCTTGTAACTGTCAATGAGACTTTTGCACCTCTCGACAGATATTTTGGCCACTCCTTAAGCGCAAACTACTCCAGTTGTCTTGTGTTGAAGGTTGCCTTTTCCAGACGGCATGTTTCAGCTGTTTCCAAAAATGCTCAATAGTAGGGATGGGAGAACCCAAACTGTAAAGTTCGGGGTCCGTACTGAACACATGGTGTTTGTGCACACGATCCCGAACACGAGCTTTCATTGGAAGCTCGTGTTACAGTTCGGGTCCAGTTCGGGATCAGGGGCGGTAAAAAAAAGCACATTATTAAAAAACATTATGACCATACTTACAGGTCCCACAACGAGTCCTGCAGACTCTGTCTCACGGCCGCTTCCAAGACCATCCGATCATTGCTGTGCCGCCCGGTAACCAGCTCTGAGGTACAGGACCTTCCGTGACATCATACCCATGTGACCAGTCACCTGTGAATGTTGTGAAGGAAAGTAATTCAGCTCACCCAGGTCTGCGAGGACTCCAAAGAAGGACAGGTGCACAGATAGAAGGCCGGCCACGCCAGGAAACTCCCCAAAAACAAGGAAATCCAGCATCCACGTCCAGATATATAAAACTTGATTGATGGATTGGGACTAAGAGCATTCAGCTCGAAACGCGTACCATCTGTATTTTGATTCCCCCTTGTGGGATTTTATGTTTTGGATGTGATATGCATCACTCCTTTTAACGAATGTGAATAAAAATCAAGTTTTATATATCTGGATGTGGATGCTGGATTTCCTTGTTTTTGTGGAGTTACCTGTGAATGTTGTATTATCTCATTGGCTGCAGTGTCAGTGTCTTGGTGCTTGCCGATACGCGGTGCTGGCCCGAGCATCTCAGTACTCCATATACTTGGAGAGCGACGAATACCGGGAAGTTTGGTGTTCGAACACAAGTTTGTGTTATCTCAGAACCCGAACTCAAACTTTACAAAACGTTCAGTTGAGTCTCCCTAACACGAACAATAGGGGGTTCTCCCATCATTACTCAATAGGATTTAGGTCAGGGCTCATAGAAGGCCACTTCAGAATAGTCCAATGTTTTCCTCTTAGCCATTCTTGGGTGTTTTTAGCTGTGTGTTTTGGGTTATTATCCTGTTGCAAGACCCATGACCTGTGACTGAGACCAAGCTTTCTTACACTGGGCAGCACATTTCTCTCTAGACTCCCTTGATAGTCTTGAGATTTCATTGTACCCTGCACAGATTCAAGACACCCTGTGCCAGATGCAGCAAAGCAGCCTCAGAACATAACCGAGCCTCCTCCATGTTTTACAGTATGGACAGTGTTCTTTTCTTGATACGCTTCATTTTTCCATCTGTGAACATAGAGATAATGTGAAATGCCAAAAAGTTCCATTTTTGTCTTATCTGCCCATAGGACATTCTCCCAGAAGCTTTGTGGCTTGTCAACATGTAGTTTGGCAAATTCCAGTCTGGCTGTCTTTATGATTTTTTTTCAACAATGGAGTCCTCCTTAGTTGTCTCCCATGAAGTCCACTTTGGCTCAAACCATGACAGATGTTGTGATCTGACACTGATGTTATGTTCCTTGAGCTTTAAGTTCACATTTAATCTCTTTAGACGTTTTTCTGGGCTCTTGTGTTACCATTCATATTATCCTTCTCTTTGATTTGTCATCAATTATCTTCCTGCGGCCACGTCCAGGGAGATTGGATACAGTCCCATCTTAAATTTCTGAATAATATGTGCAACTGTAGTCACAGGAACATCAATCTGCTTGGAGATGGTCTTATAACCTTTACCTTTAACATGCTTGTGTGCCGCCCCTAAGCCAGCAGCCTGCCGCTGCTCGGATCCGGACCTTCTGGGGTGGTGGCTCGAGGGTCTCCGGACCCGGGGGTCCTGCGGACACTCCGAATGAAATGGGGGGTGTAGGACGTATATGTACGGGCTGAGCCGTATTAAGTTCGTAACGCCACCCACGGTGTGTGGTGAGGTTGGACACCACCGGTGCTGTTACGGGGCACCGGGGTGAGATGTTGTGCAGCAAGTTGTTAAACCCTCCGTGGGCAGGGATGGTGGCCCCGGGACCCATTGTGCTTTGGTGCAGGCAGAAGGGCGACTGCAGGGGGTGCTGGTGTACTCACTGTTAAGAAAACACACAAGTCTCTGGTAAACCAAGGTGATGGTGGTCGGTGCCCGCAGCCGGCTGCATTCTGGTTCCCCACCCGGCTGGTGGTCTCTGTCTTTCTCCTGCACTGGGTTTGAACTGTGGACTGCCTGTGCGTGAAACTTCGAGTAAGAAGACTGTGGAAAAAAAAAGCGTAAATAGGGTCTTAACCCAATAGATACAGGGTTTAGGAATGAGCAGTACTACTCACCAATAGGGGTTGTGAAAGTCACAACTCCTGTAAAGGCATGTAACTCCAGGTCATGGCAGCAGTCCCCACGGTGGCTGATAACAGAAAGTAGTAGAAATGGGTATCCAAGCCGCGCCAATGACCAAATGATCATGGAAGTTTAAGATATGATGTTCTTTGCCTGTTTGTCCTGAGGAAGGGAGCTGGGTCTCCTGAAACGCGTTGACCTGTGCATGAAATAAAGCAACATTAATCTTAAACCTCCATGATCATTTGGTCATTGACACGGCTTGGAAACCCATTTCTACTACTTTCTGTTATGTGCGTGAAACTTCAGGAGTCCGCTCCCGGCTGGATGTGGCCTGAAGAGCCCTTGTCCGCAGACACTGGCCCGTGGGATCTATGAGCCTTGGCGGTGGCCTTTTTATCCCCCTCGGTGGGCTGTTGTCTTCTATGAGGGACTTTGGGTGGGACAGGACCTCTAGTCCTGGCCTCAATCGGTTAATTAATCAGTTCCAGTCGCTTCTGGTCCTGGCTTCAGGGTCCGAGTACCCACCTGTGTACTCCGGTTTTCGAGTCGGTTCCCCGGGTCGGTACCGGCGGGCTACAACCCTGGCCCGGTTCACCTCGGTTTCACTGAGCCGTCTTCCTGGCTCCTGCAGACGGAGACCGCTGTCTGCCTCCTAGCCAGTGGCACCAGGGCTCCTACCCTGGTACCGTTCAATTTGGGTTTTCTCTCCTTTGCTGGAGCTGCACACAGCTCCAGCCCACACACCTCTCCAACTTGAACTCCAACTTCACTTCAACTACCGCTTTTCCCGCCTCGGGCTGTCTAGACCCGTGGGTGGGCGTGCACCAACCGCCTGGTCACGCCCAATGGTGTGTCTATCTGGCCCTAAGGGAGGGTGACTAGGGTTTTCTGGTTGGCTGCTGTCACCTGGTGTGGGAACGGTGTTGTGTAGGGGCTTACCTGTGACTACCTGGCCCGGACAGGGCATCACACTTGTCTATAATTTTCTTTCTAATCTCCTGAGACAACTCTTCCATTTGCTTCCTTTAGTCCATGTTGAGTTTGGTACATACCATGTCACCAAACAGCACAGTGAGTTTCTACAGCCCTATATACAGGCCCACTGACTGATTACAAGATTGTAGTTACCTGTGATGCTAATTAGTGGACACATCTTGATTTAACATGTCCCTTTTGTCACATTATTTTCAGGGGTACCATCATTTCTGTCCAGGCCTGTTTCGTGAGTTTTATTTTTTTTTAAATATTCTGTGAAAGCAGAAAAGCAATGTCTGACTTTTATTTGTTCATTTTCATAGATTTTTTTTTTATTTATTATTACTTTAGTGAGATTCAAGTTATTTCTGTGACCATTGTGGGTTTTCCTTTCATTAAACGAGGGGTACCAACAATTTTGACCACGTGAGTATGTTGGTCTTGTAAAGCAATAATCATGCACTGTACACACACCCCACATTACCCATTATGACTTCATCTACCCTGTAACATGATCACATAGTGGCTCCTCTGTCTGTAGGGTGACGGCCATATCCACTAAAAAGTACTGAAGCAGAACCAAAATAAATTAAAACTGCTAAAATGTAATTGTCTTAATTTTACCTATTCCCCTTCCTTTCTTCCATGTCATCTTCCATCTCTTGCCTGAACTGGACGGATGTCTTTGTTTTCCACTGTACTATGTAAGTCTTGTAATGGTATTCATGTATTTTGTGAGTCTTGCACAGCTTGCTTTTCTGTAGAATCATCTGCATGCAGAGAATATAAAACTAAACTTGACGGATATAGGAACATGACTTTTAGAACAGAAAAAGAGACACTTTATGCTCATGATTTTAAATAATAGAATTAACATCTCCTACGCATTTAACATCTGTCATTCTACATGGTATAAACTTTCATGTCAACTAACAGAACAAAAGAAAACAATGCAAAAGATTTCTGCCAAATGTCCTAGTTCACTAAAGCTTGGAACATGAACGATTCAATGCATTGAGCTCTCCATCGTCCAGTACAGAGGGCCACCATACTTGACTGCTATTAATGTAATGAGGACTTGCATAATAACAGGCTTGGACAATTTTAGGCAATGAACTCGATTTACCTATATTAGAAAAAGGAATACAAATGACAAGTGTGCAGTGATCGTACTTTAGGAAATAGAGTGTGACAAATAATTAGTCGTTGCGTTTCAGAGACATCCGTCTCCTTCATCAGGACATCAAAGGAACAGTATGTCATCAGCTACAGAGAGGCTCCTATATATACAAGTGAAGTGCCACGTCAGAAGATCGCCCAAAAGCTTAGGGGAAAAATAAAAAAGGAGAGTGGGAGGGAAGGGAGAGCTGGTCTAGAATTCTAAAAACTTGAGTTGGATCATACGATCAATGTGGGCTAAATCCACAGTTCCCTAAGCCTTTGGATAATTCATTTTAACTTTTTTTTACCCCTATATATATTGTTTTTTAAAATATATGAAGTTACCTAAATTGTCTTATGTACTGTATTGTGCACTAGTTGTACATTTACTGGCCGGTAGTGTAACAGTTGAACATCCCACCACTACTTGAATTGTGACGGGCGGTCTTCTGACATGGCACTTCACTTGGAAATATAGGAGCCTCTCTGTAGCTGATGACATATTGTTCCTTTGAAGTCCTGATGAAGGAGACGGATGTCTCTGAAATGCGTCAACCAGTACAAACAATAAAGGAATTATATTAATAACGGATTCCGTGGTGATAGCATGGCACATGCCCGATTTCGTCTTCTATTGATTTCTACCAACTATAATCTGGAGGAGCTTCTAATGTCCTTCTTAAGTAACATGGAACAAAAATATAAATACAACACTTTTGTTTTTACTTCCATTTTTTATGAACTGAACTCAAAGATCCAAGACTTTTTCAATGGACACAAAAGACATTTTTCTTTCATATGGATTGCACATTTGTCTAAATATGTGTTAGTGATTATTTCTCCTTTGCTGATATCCACCCACCTCACAGGTGTGAGATATCAAGATGCTGATTGTACAGCAAGATTATTGCACAGGTGTGCCTTTAGCTTTAAAGCTTGAAACGCGTAGATCTAGTCTACCCATTTTTCTGTGTATATTTTTACTTTTTTCTTTAATAAACGTGATGCTTTAAATAATTTCTGGATATTTTGTTGCGGATGTGTGATGCCCTGGCCTATCAGGTCGTCACAAGGTATTGTGCAATCTGCCCTTCTGTACAATATCCACCTCCTCCTTGGTTACGGATCCCTAACCTTTGGTGTTGCCAAGAACAAGCTAATCAAAATCCTAGGAACACTCTGCACCAAACCCACCAGACACACCAGTGGCCAACCTGAGTGGAATAGGGTCGCCCACTTGGGGGTTGGTTAAGGGGAGGGTCAGGAGTGTCAGGAGACAGTGAGTTGAGCAGTGACTCTCGAGAGGAGAGGTCAGGAGCTGGGCTCCTTGAGACTACTAGGTGGCAGATGGTGGTCTGGACCTGGTAGGAGCTGGACCCCCGGTCGCAGGGGATCGTGACAAGGGGCACAGACTGTCGAGAAGGACAGCCGGCGGCCTTATGCCATCACCAGGCAGGGGCCAGGGCATGATGGGGTACGTGGACCCTGGGTCAGGAAGAAGCTTCAGGCGTCCTGACAATTTACCCGAAGAGGACGGAGCCTTCAAGATCCGTTCTCCACCCGCTCCAAAATCGGGGTACTAGCGCAATGAGGGGGATAGGACTTTTCCACTATACGGTCCAGAAAATCCCAAGTGTGAACCCTGAGAGCAAGCTCACCCAGTTAGCCATACTGGTGAGCGGGACCCGACTAGTTTTATACTTGAGGGACCATCCAGAACACAAGGTGCCAAGGTAAAGGTCACAGACTAAGAGGCAACACCAAAGGGCACGGGATCCAGACGTGCTCCCTCTCAGCGGCAGCGGTGTCCAGAACTTTGGTTTACTACAGTTGTCAGTGTCAGTGTTATTGGACTGATTGAGTACGCCAGTGACCCTTACCTCCCCAACGGCACCCCCCCGTCACCATCACTGAGTCCTGGGGCATTCCCCCTATCTGTGGAGGGGCTAAAACACCTAGCTGCCCGCACCATCGCCACCGGGTACTCCTAACCGCAGCGGTGGTACTCCATCTTACCACACACCACGGGTGGCATCAGGAACTTTAACCAAACCATCCCGTGTAAATACAACTCCCCCTTTTTATCCGAGTGGCCGTACGACCCCCGGGTCCGGAGTCCCCTCGAGCCACCGCGGATCCGGATCCGAGCAGCCCAGCTGCTGGCACGGGGGAGGTACAGATGCTGGATACACTTCTCATTTCTTTGTTGTCTTCACAGCCCAGTTAGTCGGACTGGACATCTGTGCAATGCACTCAAACACCTGGTGTCTCCATTGTGGGTGAGCTGATGACCTTTGCTCTTGTACTAGTGTCTTAGGCTGGCCACAATAAAAGGCCACTCTAAAATAGGCAGTAACGTTTTTCAATGCAAGATGGATTTCAATGACATGAAACAACTTTATATACATTAGATAACGCAGAAGCTACTGTGAGGCAAATCCCGGGATATGAAGATGAATTATGACTCCAGTCATAATCCCTCATCACTCCCTGGCAGTGCCCCCTCCCTTCTTGTTCTCAGTGTTCCACTTACACCTCCATGGCCATGTCCTGTGATATGGAAATTAGGTGGCTTGGGGACAATGGACACAGGATGACTCCCTGCCGTGACCCTGTAGTGGGGGCTGCTAGCTAGTTAGCAAGGCTATGGAAATAGCCAGACAGAACGACTCCAGTAAAAAATGGTTCATATCTCGCAAGCCATATTTCCGATAAATATGGCAACCATAAAAATGGTGTCTCCGCATGCGGACGATGCCGGCACACCCTTTTTATGGGAGCAGGACATTGGGAAATGCCCCAGGCGTGATATCAGCCAATGGGGAACTGGCAGACAGGTCATGAGTCCCCTCGTTCTGTAGCTAAATTCGTAACTGTCACAATGAGAGCATTGGCGTCCGCCTACGACGCTCCCAGGCAAAGTTATGGCCCATATTCCATGTTGTGGATTGTCCATAACTCAAGCCAGGGGTGGAGCAGTGCTCCCTCTGAGGTCACTAAGGTAGGAGGGGACCTGGATTTGCCCAGGTTGATAACCCTACTTCGGCCATTTTCCAGTGTTCTTTTCGCTGGGGGCACGTGTAGGAAACATCTGTGGGAAGGATCCTAGAAACCTGGGTACAGCGCCCCCCTGTGGCCAGACGCAACAAGGTAACTGCTGGAACTGTGTATGCCTGTTTGTAACCCATGCTTTGATTGTAACTGTACTCTGACATATGTATATTCTGTAGATTCCCTATTGTATATATTGTAGTTTCTAGTGTGCTTTAGGCTGATTAAATTATATAATTAATCTTGGGCTGTTCTGTTATCTCGATCTTGAATCCCACGTCTGTGTGTTCGGCTAATAGTTACCGTAAATCGGTTGGTGGCAGCGAATTGTGCCAAGGATTATTGTGGGGAGGCCAGTGAGATTCGGGGAGATTTTATATATTCCGCCCGCGGAGGTCGGGGGAATATATACCTTACTCTCACCGGGGACCCTTCAATAATCGGCATAAGTAGTATAGCGGCCTCCTTGCTTATTGTCGGGCAATTCCATAATTGGCCTGACTATAAGAGGGGCGCTAGAGAGCGCGTCACGTGCTCTGTCTGTCGGTCGGGAGGTATAAAGGAGGGGTGACCCCCCACTTGTTACCCCCCGATTGTGACGTACTGGTAGCCAGCGCGGGGGATTTCTGAGTGACCCCCCCGGTGGTTTGTGACATATTGGTGGCAAGCGGTGGGATCGAGATAATAGTGTGTGTGAGTGTGAGACCCATACTCCCAGACACTAAAGACTGCCTGCAGCAGCTGTGGCTGCTGGGGTCTTCAGACTAGCTCAACACTAGAGTGTCAGAGTGCAGATACTGTAAGGTGTGTGGAGGCATCAGGTGTCAGTTCTGTGTCAGTGACCAAAAGTCTGCAACAATGGCTGAGAGCACCAGGAGCAAAGCCAAAGGAATGGCCGATGCTCAGGCCAGAGACGATGAGGAGGTTGTCCACGAGCCCTCCAGGAGCTCGACGCCAGAAAACCGTTCTGCAGAGGACAGCGCACAAGCTGGCAATTATGGACAAGATGAGGAGCAGCTCACCCAAGGGTCCTCAACGAGCCAGATGCCAGCCCTCCGCTCTGCAAGGGACAGTGAATCACCAGGCTCCGCAGCGGGCCGCAGATCACCACGTGCCATTCCACCGAGCCTGGGAGGCTCGGATAGCCTTCTTCAAATGGCTATGGCCCTTCTCCAGGCTGGAGACCAGGAGGGCTACAAGGGACTCCTGGCAGAGCGCAGGGCAGAGCGGCAAGCAGCGCGTTAGGCTGAGGCTGCGGAGCGGCAGGCAGCGCGTGAAGAGCGCCAGGCAGAGCGTGACTACCAGCTGCAGCTAGCTCAGCTCCGGCCCTCATCAGCCACACGTGACCTTCAAGACACCAAACTTCCAAAGGTCCGTGTTGAGGACTTCCCAGTGCTGGAGAAGGATGGAGACTTGGACTCTTTCTTGACTGCTTTTGAACGGACTTGCTTGCAGCACCATCTGAACAAGGACCAGTGGGCCAAATACCTGACCCCCCGTTTAAGGGTTAAGGCCCTGGATATCCTTGGGGACTTGCCTGCTGAGGCAGATCAGGGCTACGACACCATCAAGCGGGCCCTGATCCAACAGTACAACCTCACCCCGGAGTCCTACCGCAAGAAGTTCCGGAGCCTACAGAAGGGACCAAAGGACTCCTGGGCTGACCACAGGCGGGCACTTGCCCGAGCTGCCGACCACTGGACCCAAGGCCTGCAGCTTTCCACCGGACCGGAGATCCTGGACTTGTTCATCATGGAGCAACTCTTGTGGAACTGCCCTGAGGATCTCCGCCAGTTCATCCGAGACCAGAAGCCAAAGGGGTCCACGGCTACAGCTGCCCTGGCCGATGACTACACCAACAATCGGGCCCCTGAGGCCAGGAGAGCAGCCACCAGCAGCACCTGGAGAGGGGGTAAGATGAACTCTGCGACTGCCCCACCTGCCCCTAGACTGCAGGGGGTGTCCCCCTCAACTCCCCTCTCCAGGCCCGTGGCAGAGCCAAGACGGTGCCACCAGTGCAACCTACCTGGACACTTCAAGGCCATGTGCCCTCAGCGTCCCAAGGCCCCGGCTCCGTCCCCGTCCCAAGGGCCGCCCAAGGTGTATTGTGTGGGTGGGGGTGGTGGTAGGTCCCTGGACAGCTTCCAACCTGTCACCGTCGGCCGGTCTGTGACCATAGGACTGCGAGACAGCGCCTCGGAGGTGACTCTGGTGCGGCCTGAGATGGTGTCCCCCCAAGACTTGATCCCTGGAAAAACCCTCGCTGTCTCCGGGATTGGAGGCACTGACCCGGCGCTGCCTGTTGCTGACATTTATGTGGACTGGGGCGCAGGGCGGGGGGTGAGGGAGGTGGGGGTAACTGATCGGATCCCTGCAAACGTGCTACTTGGGACAGATTTGGGGCAGATAACCTCCCAGTTTGGGCCCCCCCCAAGGGCTGAACCTTCAGCCAGTACTGACATGACTCCTGACAATGTTAATGTGTTATCTATGAATGATGTAAGGGAGGAGGGAGTGAACTCTGATATTTCTGCTTGCACAGACACCATAGACACACACGCAGCTGCAGCTGTGACAGGAGGGGAGGGGGTCAGAGAAAGGTGTGACAATGCCTCTACAAGTAACCAGCCTGTGAGCTGGGATCTGTTGCCCTCTGCAGGGATAAGCAGAGAGCAGGGTGCTGCAGGGGGAGGACCAGTGTGTGGGGTGGGGGCTACCACAGCAAATGTGGGGTCCCCAGAGATTTCACAGCGGGGTTCTGTTGCTGCAGGAGGGGAACAGGCAGGTGAGATTGGGGCCGGTCCAGGAGCGGAAGTGCTCCCAGGTAAGATCTCGGTGCATGGTTCCCCCACAACCGGGGTGTCAGGAAGCCAGGTAGGCCTGCCTGAACCGGCGACTTGGTCAGGAACGGAGGAGGAGCAGGCACGACCCACGGTCGCAGCGGCTGTGGCCGCTGTCACCCGCAGTGGGAGTGCTGGAAGCCAAGGGGCCTCCCGGAGGTCCGATAGCTCTTCCCCTTCTGACCAAGTGGCAGCCGAGTCAGGTGGAGGCCCGGACACAGGTCCCGGGGTACTGACTGAAGATGTGACAGTCTCGTCGATTCTGGCCACATCTAGTCAGGGGTTTCAGGCAGCGTTAGAAGCTGACGACAGCCTGAAAGCTCTTAAGGAGCAGGCGGCACAGCCTCCCTCGGACTCGGACCCGGAGCGAGTGGTCTGGGACCAAGGACGGCTGTACCGGGCCACGGTCCAGCAGGGTTCACCGGAGGCGTGGCCCAGGGACCGACAGTTGGTGGTACCCTATCCGTTCCGGACGGAGTTGTTGCGGATCGCACATGAGATTCCGATGGCCGGACACCTAGGGATCGCTAAGACCAAGGCCAGGTTAAACCAGCATTTCTACTGGCCAAAAATGGGGGCCGATGTGGCTGCCTACTGCCGTTCGTGTGAAACCTGTCAGAGAGTGGGGAAGGCGGGGCCACGCCCCAAAGCCCCACTAGTATCTCTGCCAATCATCGATGAGCCTTTCAGGAGGGTGGCTGTGGATCTGGTCGGCCCGCTGGCCATCCCCAGCAGCTCCGGGAAACGCTTCCTACTGACGGTAGTGGACTATGCCACCCGGTACCCAGAAGCAGTGGCCTTGTCGTCCATTCGGGCTGACAAGGTGGCCACCGCATTGCTGGAGATTTTCTCCCGAGTGGGTTTTCCCCAGGAAATGCTCACTGACCGGGGGACCCAATTCATGTCCCAGCTGATGGAGGCCCTCTGTAAGCAAGTCCAGGTGCGACCTCTGGTGGCCAGCCCGTACCATCCACAGACTAATGGCCTGTGCGAGCGGTTCAATGGCACCTTAAAGCAGATGCTTAAGATGTTGGTCGACTCCCATGGGCGTGACTGGGAGCGGTATCTCCCACACCTGTTATTTGCTTACCGGGAGGTTCCACAGGCCTCAACAGGATTCTCACCGTTTGAGCTCCTGTACGGGCGACGTGTGCGGGGCCCCCTGGCTCTGGTGAAAGAGGCTTGGGAAGGGGATTTGGCCACCCCTGGAGTGTCGGTTATCGAGTATGTCATGCGCTTCCGGGACAAAATGCAGGCCTTGACGCAACTGGTACACGACAATATGGCTCAAGCCCAGGCCGATCAGAAGCGTTGGTACGACCAGAACGCTTGTGAGAGGACCTACCAAGTGGGTCAAAAGGTGTGGGTACTGGTCCCCGTACCACAGGACAAGCTTCAGGCAGCCTGGGAAGGCCCATACCTCGTGTACCAGCAGCTCAACCCTGTAACGTACCTGGTCACCCTGGACCCTGCCCGTGGAAGGCGGAAGCCCTTCCATGTGAACATGATGAAGGCACATCATGAGCGGGAGGCATGTGCGCTCCCAGTGTGCAACCTGCCCGAGGAGGGAGAAGCGGAAACCCTCTTGGATATGCTAGCCCAGGTTAGGGCAGGCGGATCCATTGAGGATGTGGAGGTTGGCCACCAGCTCTTGGAAGACCAACGGTCCCAGCTGTGGGCCACCCTCCTCCCCTTCCGGGGGTTGTTTACCAACCAGCCCGGAAGGACTGACTTGGCTGTCCATCACGTGGACACTGGGGATCATCCCCCGATCCGGCGTTCAGCATATCGGGTCTCCCTGGAGGTGCAGCAACACATGCGCCAGGAGATTGACGAGATGCTGAAGCTGGGGGTGATCCAGGCATCCAACAGCGCTTGGGCCTCGCCTGTAGTCCTCGTCCCTAAGAAGGACCGAACCACTCGGTTCTGCGTGGACTACAGGGGGCTCAATGCGGTCACGGTCGCCGATGCGTACCCAATGCCACGCATCGATGACCTGCTCGATCAGTTGGCCGGGGCTCAGTACCTGACCATCATGGATCTGAGCCGGGGATATTGGCAGATCCCCCTGACTCGCAAGGCCAGGGAACGCTCTGCCTTTATTACCCCATTTGGACTGTACGAGTCCACGGTGATGCCATTCGGGATGAGGAATGCCCCTGCCACTTTCCAGCGGATGGTCAACACCCTGCTCAAGGGACTTGAAGGGTACGCGGCCGCGTACCTGGATGACATTGCCGTCTTCAGTCCCACCTGGGAGGACCACCTAGAGCATCTAGCACAGGTGCTCAGGCGGATCCACCGGGCAGGTTTGACCATCAAGCCGGGAAAGTGTCAGCTGGCCATGAGCGAGGTCCAGTACCTCGGTCACCGGGTAGGTGGGAGAACACTGAAGCCCGAGCCTGAGAAAGTGGAAGCCATCGCATCCTGGCCCACCCCCAGGACCAAGAAGCAGGTGATGTCCTTCTTGGGGACCGCTGGGTACTATAGGAGGTTTGTTCCATGCTATAGTAGCCTGGCAAAGCCCTTGACGGACCTCACCAAGAAGAAGCTGCCCTCTGCAGTCGATTGGACAATGGACTGCGAGACAGCCTTCCGGGCCCTAAAGGACGCCCTGTCCAGCCCGCCCGTGCTACAGGCAGCCGACTTCACGCGGCCGTTTGTAGTACAGACCGACGCCAGTGACTTCGGCCTCGGTGCGGTGCTCAGCCAGGTGGACTCTGCGAGCCAAGAGCACCCAGTCTTGTACCTGAGCAGGAAGCTGTTACCAAGGGAAGTTGCCTATTCCACGATGGAGAAGGAGTGCCTGGCCATAGTGTGGGCCCTGCAGCGTCTGCAACCCTATCTATACGGGCGCCACTTCATCGTGGAGACGGACCACAATCCCCTCAGCTGGTTGCACACCGTCTCTGGGACGAATGGGCGATTGTTGCGATGGAGCCTTGCGCTCCAGCAATACAACTTCACCATTCGCCACAAAAGGGGCCGTGACCACGGTAACGCAGACGGGCTGTCCCGACAAGGAGAGGTCGCGGACGGGCGCACGGGGGAACACCGGAGTGTGCTGCCCCCTAGCGCCCTCAAAAGGGGGGAGGTGTGAGGCAAATCCCGGGATATGAAGATGAATTATGACTCCAGTCATAATCCCTCATCACTCCCTGGCAGTGCCCCCTCCCTTCTTGTTCTCAGTGTTCCACTTACACCTCCATGGCCATGTCCTGTGATATGGAAATTAGGTGGCTTGGGGACAATGGACACAGGATGACTCCCTGCCGTGACCCTGTAGTGGGGGCTGCTAGCTAGTTAGCAAGGCTATGGAAATAGCCAGACAGAACGACTCCAGTAAAAAATGGTTCATATCTCGCAAGCCATATTTCCGATAAATATGGCAACCATAAAAATGGTGTCTCCGCATGCGGACGATGCCGGCACACCCTTTTTATGGGAGCAGGACATTGGGAAATGCCCCAGGCGTGATATCAGCCAATGGGGAACTGGCAGACAGGTCATGAGTCCCCTCGTTCTGTAGCTAAATTCGGAACTGTCACAATGAGAGCATTGGCGTCCGCCTACGACGCTCCCAGGCAAAGTTATGGCCCATATTCCATGTTGTGGATTGTCCATAACTCAAGCCAGGGGTGGAGCAGTGCTCCCTCTGAGGTCACTAAGGTAGGAGGGTATATATAAGAATAAGGCTGCACATCAAACTTAGATAATGGTATAATGCCTCAAGCATATGGAAAAATGTTGGAATATACAATGAAAAATGCTACTTGCTAATTTGAACATGTGAATAATGAATTGCATACCTGCTATGAATATTAGGAAAAAGGAGATATTTAGCAATCGCATTGATCAATGTAACTGAGCCCCAAAACCTCGTCAAGGTACATCTCTATATTGGGGTCCCTAGCTCTGTGACCCTAACTGTGTGTCATCTCATTGCAATTAAAAACTGCTATGGGTGGAGAGGGGTAACTAAGGACTTTCTTATATAGGAGATGGAAAAAACATGGCCGAAAGGGGCGGAGCTGTGTTCACATTCAGAAAAAAAACTACATATAACTGAATAGGATAACTGAAGTGAGCACTAATATATATATATGAGTGCAAGCCAAAAATACATACTATATATAAGAATAAGGCTGCACATCAAACTTAGATAATGGTATAATGCCTCAAGCATATGGAAAAATGTTGGAATATACAATGAAAAATGCTACTTGCTAATTTGAACATGTGAATAATGAATTGCATACCTGCTATGAATATTAGGAAAAAGGAGATATTTAGCAATCGCATTGATCAATGTAACTGAGCCCCAAAACCTCGTCAAGGTACATCTCTATATTGGGGTCCCTAGCTCTGTGACCCTAACTGTGTGTCATCTCATTGCAATTAAAAACTGCTATGGGTGGAGAGGGGTAACTAAGGACTTTCTTATATAGGAGATGGAAAAAACATGGCCGAAAGGGGCGGAGCTGTGTTCACATTCAGAAAAAAAACTACATATAACTGAATAGGATAACTGAAGTGAGCACTAATATATATATATGAGTGCAAGCCAAAAATACATACTATATATAAGAATAAGGCTGCACATCAAACTTAGATAATGGTATAATGCCTCAAGCATATGGAAAAATGTTGGAATATACAATGAAAAATGCTACTTGCTAATTTGAACATGTGAATAATGAATTGCATACCTGCTATGAATATTAGGAAAAAGGAGATATTTAGCAATCGCATTGATCAATGTAACTGAGCCCCAAAACCTCGTCAAGGTACATCTCTATATTGGGGTCCCTAGCTCTGTGACCCTAACTGTGTGTCATCTCATTGCAATTAAAAACTGCTATGGGTGGAGAGGGGTAACTAAGGACTTTCTTATATAGGAGATGGAAAAAACATGGCCGAAAGGGGCGGAGCTGTGTTCACATTCAGAAAAAAAACTACATATAACTGAATAGGATAACTGAAGTGAGCACTAATATATATATATGAGTGCGAGCCAAAAATACATACTATATATAAGAATAAGGCTGCACATCAAACTTAGATAATGGTATAATGCCTCAAGCATATGGAAAAATGTTGGAATATACAATGAAAAATGCTACTTGCTAATTTGAACATGTGAATAATGAATTGCATACCTGCTATGAATATTAGGAAAAAGGAGATATTTAGCAATCGCATTGATCAATGTAACTGAGCCCCAAAACCTCGTCAAGGTACATCTCTATATTGGGGTCCCTAGCTCTGTGACCCTAACTGTGTGTCATCTCATTGCAATTAAAAACTGCTATGGGTGGAGAGGGGTAACTAAGGACTTTCTTATATAGGAGATGGAAAAAACATGGCCGAAAGGGGCGGAGCTGTGTTCACATTCAGAAAAAAAACTACATATAACTGAATAGGATAACTGAAGTGAGCACTAATATATATATATGAGTGCAAGCCAAAAATACATACTATATATAAGAATAAGGCTGCACATCAAACTTAGATAATGGTATAATGCCTCAAGCATATGGAAAAATGTTGGAATATACAATGAAAAATGCTACTTGCTAATTTGAACATGTGAATAATGAATTGCATACCTGCTATGAATATTAGGAAAAAGGAGATATTTAGCAATCGCATTGATCAATGTAACTGAGCCCCAAAACCTCGTCAAGGTACATCTCTATATTGGGGTCCCTAGCTCTGTGACCCTAACTGTGTGTCATCTCATTGCAATTAAAAACTGCTATGGGTGGAGAGGGGTAACTAAGGACTTTCTTATATAGGAGATGGAAAAAACATGGCCGAAAGGGGCGGAGCTGTGTTCACATTCAGAAAAAAAACTACATATAACTGAATAGGATAACTGAAGTGAGCACTAATATATATATATGAGTGCAAGCCAAAAATACATACTATATATAAGAATAAGGCTGCACATCAAACTTAGATAATGGTATAATGCCTCAAGCATATGGAAAAATGTTGGAATATACAATGAAAAATGCTACTTGCTAATTTGAACATGTGAATAATGAATTGCATACCTGCTATGAATATTAGGAAAAA
This sequence comes from Anomaloglossus baeobatrachus, assembly GCF_048569485.1. Taxonomy (NCBI): domain Eukaryota; kingdom Metazoa; phylum Chordata; class Amphibia; order Anura; family Aromobatidae; genus Anomaloglossus; species Anomaloglossus baeobatrachus. The sequence goes on along the minus strand of NC_134360.1, from coordinate 182,078,426 downwards.
GGAGATATTTAGCAATCGCATTGATCAATGTAACTGAGCCCCAAAACCTCGTCAAGGTACATCTCTATATTGGGGTCCCTAGCTCTGTGACCCTAACTGTGTGTCATCTCATTGCAATTAAAAACTGCTATGGGTGGAGAGGGGTAACTAAGGACTTTCTTATATAGGAGATGGAAAAAACATGGCCGAAAGGGGCGGAGCTGTGTTCACATTCAGAAAAAAAACTACATATAACTGAATAGGATAACTGAAGTGAGCACTAATATATATATATGAGTGCAAGCCAAAAATACATACTATATATAAGTTTGATGTGCAGCCTTATTCTTATATATAGTATGTATTTTTGGCTTGCACTCATATATATATATTAGTGCTCACTTCAGTTATCCTATTCAACTAAGGTAGGAGGGGACCTGGATTTGCCCAGGTTGATAACCCTACTTCGGCCATTTTCCAGTGTTCTTTTCGCTGGGGGCACGTGTAGGAAACATCTGTGGGAAGGATCCTAGAAACCTGGGTACAGCGCCCCCCTGTGGCCAGACGCAACAAGGTAACTGCTGGAACTGTGTATGCCTGTTTGTAACCCATGCTTTGATTGTAACTGTACTCTGACATATGTATATTCTGTAGATTCCCTATTGTATATATTGTAGTTTCTAGTGTGCTTTAGGCTGATTAAATTATATAATTAATCTTGGGCTGTTCTGTTATCTCGATCTTGAATCCCACGTCTGTGTGTTCGGCTAATAGTTACCGTAAATCGGTTGGTGGCAGCGAATTGTGCCAAGGATTATTGTGGGGAGGCCAGTGAGATTCGGGGAGATTTTATATATTCCGCCCGCGGAGGTCGGGGGAATATATACCTTACTCTCACCGGGGACCCTTCAATAATCGGCATAAGTAGTATAGCGGCCTCCTTGCTTATTGTCGGGCAATTCCATAATTGGCCTGACTATAAGAGGGGCGCTAGAGAGCGCGTCACGTGATCTGTCTGTCGGTCGGGAGGTATAAAGGAGGGGTGACCCCCCACTTGTTACCCCCCGATTGTGACGTACTGGTAGCCAGCGCGGGGGATTTCTGAGTGACCCCCCGGTGGTTTGTGACAGCTACTATTCACTATAAGTGATGATTACAGCTCCCCTCTTCGATCTCCATTCACAATGAGATCAGAGCATGCCAAGAAAGCGTTCTTGTAGAAGTCAATGAGCCACAGTCAGTCCTTTGATTCATATGTCTACATGTTATATCCATACAGAACAGGAAGTATGAGGCTAGTATTAGGCCTAGTGGAAAGTATGAAAATCATTGTAATAAATGTTTGTTTAAATAAATATATGGAAAATAAAAGCATAAGGTGAACCAGGTAAAATTATCATCACATAATACATTTTATGTGAGTCTTGAACTCAATGTCCTCAGTTGGAACAAAAAAAATCTGCCACAGATTCTTTTTGCTAAAAGTTTATTTTCCTGAATAGAGATAAACTAACTGGATGTTCTGATTCGCCGCGTTCGACCGGAATTTCCCTGGATCCATACCCATATAAGTCAATGGGGAGGCAAACTGAAGTGCTATAAAATCGTGTTCGTAAGGGATAGGGACTGCAAAGGAAGGAAATGGAGGTAAGAGCAGGAAATTATACATACCCGAATATAAGATAGCCGTCAGATTGCTTACTTTCCAATAATTTAAAAAAAGCACATTCACTGCTTCCCTTGCCCACCCTCTGTGCCAGCGTTTGTGATTGGTGGCAGACTGCTATACACGCCCCCCCCCCTGTTAAAAGAAAATTAATATTCATTGCTTCCCCTACTAACCCACTGTGATTGATTGCAGTCAGTCTGCTTTATTGTAGAGTAGAAATAAATAAATAAATAAATAACTAATAAAAATGACATAGGCGTATTTTGATCAGCAGTCTAAGCTAAAGCTGCAGCTTTGGGCTGATATCAGGCTGGGAAGGAGCCAATATCCATGGCACTTCATACCCTGATAATATTAGCCCTCAGCTGTCAACTTTACCTTGGCTGTTTAGCAAAAATAGAGGGGACCCCACGTCTTAAAAAATAAATAAATAAATAACTAAATAATTGAAAAAAACAGCATAGGTTCCCCGCCATTTTTGATAACTAGCCAAGATAAAGTGGACAGCTGGGGTCTGGTAATATTAGTGTCGCGGGCGGGGAGGAGGGTGTCAGCACACTACGCTCGCCCCCTTCTGCTCGGGTCCGGTGGCCGCTGCTCAGTGGTGGCTCGAGCCGTAGGCCGGATCCCGGGGGTTTCTCGAGCGGCACTCCTCGCCCGTGAGTGAAAGGGGGTTGTTTGGTGTGGGGATGATTATTGTCCGTGACGCCACCCACGGTTGTGGTGATTTCACCACCGCTGCTCAATATGGGGATCCCGGGGATGGTGATGCGGAGCAGCCAGGTGTTGTGTTGCCTCTCCGTGGGTAGGGGTTGGTGATCCCGGGGCCCGGTGATGGTGTGGAAGGTGCAGGGCCTGGTGGGCGCAGGGACGCGGGGGCAGCGCTGTGCCTTGCAGCACTGTGGTACTCACTCAGCCTGAGACATGGACACAGTTTTACGGTAAACCAAACGGCTGGTAGGACGGTCCCACGGACGGCTGCACCTGCACTCCCGGTAGGTGACGGTGATGTCCCTCTTCCTTGCACCTTTGGTTGACTTGTGGTAGCGGTGGATTCCCTCCGGTTACCCACTCCCCGGCTTCAATCTGGGCCGGAGGAGCCCTACGCTTTGCCCGCAGGCGCTGGCCCTGGGGAAACTGGTGCCCTGGCGGTGGCGGTGTCTCCCCTATTCTGGTTGGGCTCTTGCCTTCAATCGGGACTTGGTTGTTGGGGGATCTACGTCCCCTTCACTGACGGATTTGGCAATTTTCGGCGACTCCAAGCCTTGCCGGGGTCCGAGAGGCCCCTGCCCTGGTGCTGACTGTCCTTCGGAACACTGCTCCAGACCGCCGGGCACACAGCCAACGGGGTCCTTGCAGGAACTTCCAAACGGTCCCCCTCCAGACAGTCACCGCCGTCGCTGACCTTGCTGATCTGCCCTACACTTAGCTGGGCTCTTCAGGCTTTCTTTCTTTACTGTCACCTCACTTGCTTTCCTCCTTTACCACTTTTCTACTTTCACTACTTGTTTACTCTCTCACGTCCCTCACTGGACTCCTCTCTCAAGCTCTTCCCTGAGCTGACTGCACTCAAGCCCTGCCTGGGCTAATCTGCCTGGTTTCTCCCGCCTCCAGAGCTGTGATCTCCTCGGTGGGCGGAGCCAACCGCCTGGCCCACCCCCTGGTGTGAATCATCAGCCCCTGGAGGAAGGCAACAAGGATTTGTAGTTTAGCTGTGATGTGCCTACCTGGGGTGTGGGGTGTGGTGGTGTTGTGACCTGTGACCCCTGGCTTGCCCAGGGCGTCACATTCCCCCTTAGCAAAATGCAGACCGTCCGCGGGCTGCCGTCCTACACCGGTTTTATTTTTCTGAAAAAGATAACATTTGGAAATTAACATATATACATTTTTAATAATAACTCTTCCCAAGACGGGAGGCGCATTGCTTAAACGTTGCATAACGGTTTACGGTTACGGTTTCCGCTCTCTCCCACCCAAGCAACCTGGCCCTGATGCTGCCCCTAAAGCCCAGGCAGCACCCCTTGACCCACAGTCCAGCACAAGTTACCCGAGCGGGATCTGTCCTTCCCTCCAGAGGGTAGCCACCGGTTCCTTTGGTGGCTGGGCCCCAGCCTGCTCTGCTTAGGGCCCTCCCTCCAACCTGCCTCTCCGGAGGTGGCATTGCGGAAAACGGTAACGGTAAACAACATATTTACAAGCCACTAACGTTTGTGGTTGCCCTGCAAGTTCACGGGCTTGTCCATGGATAGTTCCCATGCAATTTTAAACGGTCCCCACGGGGACAACGGTGCCGGCTCCGGCCGGTTCAATCACTACAATCAGGTAACTTCTTCTTGGATCAATCATTTTTCATTTTCAACTTTTAAACAAACAAACTTCTGGTGGTCCCAACGGGGACGGTGCAGCGGGCATCCGCTGCCCTTGAGGCGGCTACCACCGCAGGGGGTCGGCCCACTCCGGGACCGAGCGGTACATGGGGTTTTTTTCCCACTGGCAGTTCAACCCCGAACCGCTAACAGCCGTTAGGAATGGCGGCGGAGGCGGCATGCTTGGGACCTCTTCCTCCATCAACGACATTCTCTCCGGACCCCCAGCCGCGGTGCTGATGTCCGTCTCCCATTCGATCAGGGCCGGTTCTGGGGTTTGGGTGGACTGATCGCGACGCGGCACGGCTGCAGCGGCCCCTTGCTCACGGGCCCCCACTACGGCAACCATCCTTCGCATCTCTGCCTTCCAATCCATCAACTGCTGCAGGCTCTGCGCCCTCACCTTCACGCAGAATCGGCCCAGCTCCCGCTCCAGCCACGCAGCGGTCCCGGCAGGGAGCTCACCCGGGCCGCAGTCCTCAAAAGCTACTCCGCCTCGTTTCCCCCAGAGCTTGGGTACTCCGGTGGCGGGCATTCCTGCCCTCCAATTCGAGGACGCCGCCATCGCTCCATCTGCGTCCCCCTTAGCTCTTTCCGGCCCCTCCTCTCTCGGGGCGGGGTTTTGGCCTTCGCGCCTCTACTACTCGAGAAGACGCTCGAGCGGGAACTTTTCGCGCCAAAGATGGCGGCTTCTGAAATTTTTCTGCCGGATACCTCCGGCGGTAACAAGGCGCACCTCTACCAGACGGCAGAGCGGTAAGATCCTGTTCGTGACGCCAAGTTGTCGCGGGCGGGGAGGAGGGTGTCAGCACACTACGCTCGCCCCCTTCTGCTCGGGTCCGGCGGCCGCTGCTCAGTGGTGGCTCGAGCCGTAGGCCGGATCCCGGGGGTTTCTCGAGCGGCACTCCTCGCCCGTGAGTGAAAGGGGGTTGTTGGGTGTGGGGATGATTATTGTCCGTGACGCCACCCACGGTTGTGGTGATTTCACCACTGCTGCTCAATACGGGGATCCCGGGGATGGTGATGCGGAGCAGCCAGGTGTTGTGTTGCCCCTCCGTGGGTAGGAGTTGGTGATCCCGGGGCCCGGTGATGGTGTGGAAGGTGCAGGGCCTGGTGGGCGCAGGGACGCGGGGGCAGCGCTGTGCCTTGCAGCACTGTGGTACTCACTCAGCCTGAGACGTGGACACAGTTTTACGGTAAACCAAACGGCTGGTAGGACGGTCCCACGGACGGCTGCACCTGCACTCCCGGTAGGTGACGGTGATGTCCCTCTTCCTTGCACCTTTGGTTGACTTGTGGTAGCGGTGGATTCCCTCCGGTTACCCGCTCCCCGGCTTCAATCTGGGCCGGAGGAGCCCTACGCTTTGCCCGCAGGCGCTGGCCCTGGGGAAACTGGTGCCCTGGCGGTGGCGGTGTCTCCCCTATTCTGGTTGGGCTGTTGCTTTCAATCGGGACTTGGTTGTTGGGGGATCTACGTCCCCTTCACTGACGGATTTGGCAATTTTCAGCGACTCCAAGCCTTGCCGGGGTCCGAGAGGCCCCTGCCCTGGTGCTGACTGTCCTTCGGAACACTGCTCCAGACCGCCGGGCACACAGCCAACGGGGTCCTTCCAAGAACTTCCAAACGGTCCCCCTCCAGACAGTCACCGCCGTCGCTGACCTTGCTGATCTGCCCTACACTTAGCTGGGCTCTTCAGGCTTTTTTCTTTACTGTCACCTCACTTGCTTTCCTCCTTTACCACTTTTCTACTTTCACTACTTGTTTACTCTCTCACGTCCCTCACTGGACTCCTCTCTCAAGCTCTTCCCTGAGCTGACTGCACTCAAGCCCTGCCTGGGCTAATCTGCCTGGTTTCTCCCGCCTCCAGAGCTGTGATCTCCTCGGTGGGCGGAGCCAACCGCCTGGCCCACCCCCTGGTGTGAATCATCAGCCCCTGGAGGAAAGCAACAAGGATTTATAGTTTAGCTGTGATGTGCCTACCTGGGGTGTGGGGTGTGGTGGTGTTGTGACCTGTGACCCCTGGCTTGCCCAGGGCGTCACATTAGAGTGGGTAGGGCCATGGATTTTTGGCCCTTCCCAGGATAAATTTACCAGCCTGCAGCCACAGCAGAAGTGGTGCATCACATTTGACGCATTTTTCCCAATTGCCCTGGTGTGGTGACAATCTTGGTAATGATTTTGGGGTTGATGGCAGCTATGAATTGACAGCTGTCATCAAGCCAAGAAGTTAGGAATGGTTAGGCATCTATCAGATACTCCGATTACTAATCCGGCAAGTAAAGAATTAAAAAACACAGAAACATAGTAAAAAATATTTTATTTCAATAACACCCTCCGATTACCTCATTCATGAAGATCTGACGTAATCCATGGAATCAGATAGAGTGCACTAATGGGAATCTGAAAGACATAAAAATAGAGAGCTTAAATATATAAGCCACACACAGTCCCTCGTTCACCACTTTATTAACTCCCAAATGAACCCCGCAGGTTCGATATAATACAATGCGAATAGTGATCCCATTATGTCAAGCGATTCTAATAAAACTATGGACCTGGTTCAATTGTACGGGGCTCCATAGTTCACTCGCAGTCATTTCTCATGAGGGGTGATGTCAGTAACCTTACATGACCTCACCTCTCATGAGACATTGTGGGTCTGGCACTGTCCACGGTGATACCCGGCAAGAGCGTGAGGTCATGTAACGTTAATGATGTCATCACTGCTCTCGCCGGGGTCAGCAATGACCTTTGTGTGACCTGGTGAGAACAGTGATGATGTGTGTAACCTTACATGACATCGCCACTGTCACCGACTCTCGCGAAAAACAGCTATTAACATTTCCCAGATACTACAGCTCACACAGAGCCGTGACTAAACGCTGAGTACTGCATTGAGCCGTCGCTCTGATAACAGTGGTAGTAAGTACCTGGCAAATGTTAATAGTTGTTTTTACTGTTCCCATTTTTTTTAGCACTTTTTTCCACCATTTTACTGATTTCCATGCCCTCCCCCAGCCCATAATAATAAACAAATAAACTGTTTGGTCGCCAAATGCTGAACCTGAACACAAACTTCCAAGAGAAGTGCAAGACAAGAACAATAGGTGTCCGGTATCAATGCCGAACTTTACAGTTCAGGTTCACTCAGGGGCGGACACAGACTGCAGAGGACCCCTGTGCAAGAAATCTTTCTGGGCCTCCCCTTCATACCGCAATAAAATGATGTAAACATATAGATTGCCCTGTTTATTACTAGTTTAGGACACAACTACCAAATCTAAACAATAAATAAGTTCCATATCTACCATCTGAATATAACACAGCACAATCCTACACCCCTAAATCTGCTGCAGCTTCAGCGCTGTCTCCAATGCGTCTATTTACATTGCAGATGGCACAAACTAAATACTCTGTGTGTTTTGCAGCTTGAAAAAAACAAGGATATAAAGTGGAAAAACGTCCGCGCTGCAGTGCCAATAAAGAGTTAATTCCAAATAAGAGCAATACAGGGGTGTTTATTCTATGCGTTTCGGAGATAACCTCTCTCCTTCATTAGGAAATCCACCAATTCATTAACCCTTACTAGTGTTATCCTGGTAAGACCCTATATGCGCTTTTTATATCCATAGTTTTTTTACTATTGTTTTGCAGCTTGTCAGTGGTATACGGCTCAAGAGTCTGAAACCAGTGATTGTCTGCAGTGGTCACATGTGGCACCTGGGCTGTGATGTCTGCAGCCAGTGTAAATGACACGCCCACCAGGGCCGTGGGGCTACTCAGCTTCAGGATTGTGCTTTCCCTAAGGTGCAACTTGCACTAACCACGGCCTAATGGAGTGTCGCTATATTAACAGTGTGTATGTGTGTGTGTGTGTGTATGTGTGTGCAATGACTTGTGACCTCCTCCTTACCCGGGAATGGGATACCACACCTCTGGCTGAGGTGCAGTACTTCTGTGGCGACTGGAGCCTTAGGGGCACCACACTCCCCCACAGCAAATCCCAGCACATCCGCAGGCTGGAACAGAAAAAGAAATACAACTGGTGTTAGGACTTGCAAAATTTTGAAATGCAGTTCAACAAGTAACATTAAAACATTTCATCCCTTTATGAGAGGCACCATTTCTTTAACGTTTCAAACATGCTAAAACTTCACAATAAAATATAAAACCTTGCAATAAAACATCACTTCAATATTACTAACACTTCTCAGGAGTCCATGATGAACATGTTCTTTACACTGCTCCAATTATCAGTAGCAAAATGGGGCACCCGTCACCAACAAACCTCAAACGTAGGCTCTGGGCATGGCGACAGAGCGTTCCTGACCACTCTTCGTTTCTTTGGCCACGCCAGATGGGTTTTAACTTCTGTGGTCTGTTAAATCTACTGGGGAGCACACTAACCAGGTGCTAACTATGTACAATCAGTTCAGTTTTTCACTGTCCACAACTTTACAGTCTTTTCAATATCTTCCTACTATATTAAACTTTTCACATATACTTATTATGGTACACATCTACTGTCCATGAGAGAAGAGAGAGGAAAAAAAACTATTATTTTTCCTAAACAGGTAACTATTTACATATCTTTTGATGCGGCTGTATGCTCTAATATTCTTCTCCCCACGGCTGCTTACCAGGTTTACAACTCCCTGGCCGGGGAAACTCTACATAGTCAAGCATACCATGGCTGATGACAGGGGTCTGCGTCTCCTTGTCACACAATGCGATCCCAGATGTATCGCCTGAAGCTGGTACTGGGTCTGGTACAGCTCCTGGACAAGAGGAGCACACCAGCCCCTTATCCATTTCTGCCTGGCGTATGTTACCGTGTCATCTGGATATAGATCCCTATTCAGGTGTCCTTTCTGCAGGTGGGACTCAACATTGCGACGAGTGGCAAAGATGTTGTTGGCTAGCCCGGGTTCACTAATGAAGCCCAAACCTTTTCCTAGGTCAAAGCTTACCATGTTGCTGTGTCTCAGTGGTCCCCGCTCCGCTGGTCTAGCCAGGTGGAGCTTCTTTTTAGCCTGCATGTTACGGGCCTCCATGGCCTCCTACTGGGCCCAGCACTCTTTCTCCTCCTCTGCCAGCTTAGCCACCTGACTATGACAGTATATCGCGCCTCGGGTGCTGATGTGGGCGCTGGGGATGGTCGTCGGTTTTAGAGGGGCCGCTAGTGTGGTGCCCTGGACAAGCCAGGGGCCACAGAGAACAACACCAACACACCCCACACTCTCGGTCAGGCACACCGAAGTCAGACTAAAACCCTTGTTGCCTTCCTCCAGGGGCTGCTGTTCACACGAGGGGGTGGGCCAAGTGGTTGGCCCCGCCCACCGAGGAGTTCACAGTCCTGGAGGCGGGAAAAGTAGAGAGATCAGCTAGGGAGGTGAAAGTGGAAGGAAGGAAAGTGGTAGTAGAACAGACTGAAGTTGTTCCGGGTGTGTGGCCCGGACAGATCAGCAAGGTTGGCAGATGGTGGTGACCGTCTGCAGGAGTAGCCTATTGGAGCCTACCGTAAAGATCGTGGGCGGGCGGTGGCCCGGCGGTACCGGACCGGTACGCAAAGAGAAGTCAGCACCATCTGGCATGGGCTTACGGACCCCGGCAAGGCTAGGAGTCGCCGTGAATTTGCCAAATTCGTTAGCGAAGGGAACCTCCTGGGTTTCCCAGCAGCCAAGTCCCGACAGAAGGCAACAGTCCAACCGAGAGAGGGAAACACAGTCACCGCCAAGGCTAAAGTTCCCAGGGCCAGAGCCTGCGGGCAAAAGGGGCTCCTCCAGCCCATATCCAAGCTGGGGAGCGGGTTACCGGTGGGAACCCATTGGAACCATTTACCGTACATAGGTGCAGGGAAAGGCAGTCACCATCAACCTGCCGGGAGAAACAACACCGCAGCTGTCTGTGGGACCCGTCCATCTAGCCGTGTGTTTTACCGAGAACTGTGTCCTCATCATTGGCTGAGTGAGTACCACCGTGCCGTGAGGCACAGCGCTGCCCCCGCGACCCTGCACCTCACCAGGCCCCGTAACCCGCCTGCCATCCATCCCTACCCCATCACCGGGCCCCAGGACAACAAACCCCCCTACCCATGGAGGGGAGAACTAACAACAAAGCTGCTCCCTGTCACCGCTCCCGGGATCCCCGTCCAGAGCAGCGGTGGTGTCACCAACTTCACCACAACCGTGGGTGGCGTCACGGACAATCACCAAATCCCCCATCAATCTAATCAAGCTCCCTTTTCACTCACGGGCGAGGAACGCCGCTCGAGTCCCCGGGATCCGGCCCACCGCTCGAGCCACCACCGAGCAGCGGCAGCCACAGCAGCAGCGGCCGGACCCGAGCAGTGGGAGAGCGTAGCGTCCCCTCCTCTGCTCGCGACAACTTGGCGTCACGAACAGGATCTTACCGCTCTGCTGTCTGGTAGAGGTGCGCCTTGTTACCGCCGGAGGTGTCCGGCTGAAAATTTGGAGAAGCCGCCATCCTGGGCGCGAAGAATTCCCGCTCGAGCGTCTCCTCGAGTAGTAGAGGCGAGAAGGCCAAAACCCCGACCCTGTAGAGGAGGAGCCGGAAAGAGACTAAGGGGGACTGATGGCGTCTGGCCGCATGTAGCTCGCGGCTATACAAACAGGGACGACGGGACCCCACGATCCGCTAACCCCTGCAAAGAATGTCCGCACCACCAAGTTATGCGGAGGCTACCAAGCCGGTGCCCAGAACAGCGGCATGGCTGAGGGCCCGAACGGCGGGGATCTGCCGACACTACCGGAGACAGATATGTAGGCTGATGGAGCAGTGGACCGCGGAGGTGGAGGAGGTAGCTGCGGTCGCCCGGGTGTACGGAATGGAAGCAATGATGGAGGAGCTGGTGAGTGACCCACGCCCCTGTGTTCCCGAGGGACCGGCCACTGCGGCTGAGGGACCCGGTTTACCCCTGGCCCCCATGTTGCCCCATCTTCCCCGCCTGTGCAGCCCGCTGATGCTGGTCCATCTGGCGTACATCCCCTCGTAACAGTAGCTGGAAGAGTAGCGAGCCCGGAGACTGCGGCAGCTGGCGGCAACCCGCCTGGCGTAGGGTCAGATGATAGTGACTCCGGACCCGACACGGAGCCTGTTTCAGAGGAGGATGAAGAAGTCATCACCCTGGATGGCATGGAAGCCACTTACATTCCCCAGAGTGAAAAGAACGGATACCGGGCACCCCTGTCACAGCAGGCATGTCACTGCAAGTTTGATATGCTGGTGGCGGAGGATGGGGCCGTCTCATCAGAAGAATCGGAGTAAGGGCAGCGGAGTCCCGTTGCAGTTGTCCCCCATTGGGACCACCAAAGTACCGTTTAAAGTTTTGGAAAATGAATGATAAGTGAATGATTTACCGAAGAGTCACCTGATTTGCTGCTTGATTGGAACCGGTCGTTGCCGGCAACTGGTCCCCGTTGGGACCCCCCTTTTCAAATTATGCGTAGAAACTACTACGGACAGGCCCGAGAACTAGCAGGGCAACCACAAACTTGTGGCATGTAAATAATGTTGTTGTGGCTTTCACCGTTACCGCCTCCGGAGAGGCAGATTGGAGGAAGGGCCTGCAGTGGAGCAGGCTAGGGCCCAGTCACCCGCAAAACTGGTGGCGATCCTCTGGGGGTTTCAGGGGCTCCCCATGGACGTGGGTCCCCTGAAAAGGACAGAACCCGCTCGGGAAACTTGTGCTGGACTGGGGTCAAGGGGTGCTGCCTGTTTGCTTAGGGGCAGCATCAGGGCCAGGTTACTTGGGTGGGAGAGAGCGGAAGCCGTAACCGTTACGCAACGTTTAAATAAGAGTACCTCCCGATGTGGGAAGATGTTATTTTACTTGTAATGTGTTACCGTTTTTCTATCTTTCAGTTGTGAAAATAAAACCGGTGATGGACGGGCAGCCCGCGGACGGTCTGCATTTTACTAAGGGGGAATGTGGCACCCTGGACAAGCCAGGGGCCACAGAGAACAACACCAACACACCCCACACTCCCGGTCAGGCACACCGAAGTCAGACTAAAACCCTTGTTGCCTTCCCCCAGGGGCTGATGTTCACACCAGGGTGTGGGCCAGGCGGTTGGCCCCGCCCACCGAGGAGTTCACAATCCTGGAGGCGGGAAAAGTAGAGAGATCAGCTAGGGAGATGAAAGTGGAAGGAAGGAAAGTGGTAGTAGAGCAGACTGAAGTTGGTCCGGGTGTGTGGCCTGGACGGATCAGCAAGGTTGGCAGACGGTGGTGACCGTCTGCAGGGGTGGCCTATTGGAGCCTACCGTAAAGATCGTGGGCGGGCGGTGGCTCGGCGGTACCGGACCGGTACGCAAAGAGAAGTCAGCACCATCTGGCAGGGGCTTACGGACCCCGGCAAGGCTAGGAGTCGCCGTGAATTTGCCAAATTCGTTAGCGAAGGGAACCTCCTGGGTTTCCCAGCAGCCAAGTCCCGACAGAAGGCAACAGTCCAACCGAGAGAGGAAAACACAGTCACCGCCAAGGCTAAAGTTCCCAGGGCCAGAGCCTGCGGGCAAAAGGGGCTCCTCCAGCCCATATTTAAGCTGGGGAGCAGGTTACCGGTGGGAACCCATTGGAACCATTTACCGTACATAGGTGCAGGGAAAGGCAGTCACCATCAACCTGCCGGGAGAAACAACACCGCAGCTGTCTGTGGGACCCGTCCATCTAGCCGTGTGTTTTACCGAGAACTGTGTCCTCATCATTGGCTGAGTGAGTACCACCGTGCCGTGCGGCACAGCGCTGCCCCCGCGACCCTACACCTCACCAGGCCCCGTAACCCGCCTGCCATCCATCCCTACCCCATCACCGGGCCCCAGGACAACCAACCCCCCTACCCATGGAGGGGAGAACTAACAACAAAGCTGATCCCTGTCACTGCTCCCGGGATCCCCGTCCAGAGCAGCGGTGGTGTCACCAACTTCACCACAACCGTGGGTGGCGTCACGGACAATCCCCAAATCCCCCATCAATCCAATCAAGCTCCCTTTTCACTCATGGGCGAGGAACGCCGCTCGAGTCCCCGGGATACGGCCTACTGCTCGAACCACCACCGAGCAGTGGCAGCCGCAGCAGCAGCGGCCGGACCCGAGCAGTGGGAGAGCGTAGCGTCCCCTCCTCCGTCCGCAACACTAGTCCCAGGCCAGGTATCGAGAGATCTGGCCAGGTGCAAGAGTCTGTGGGGTTGCAAGAGGTTACACCAAAGTGTCCTCGACTACGAGTGCAACCATTGGTTCTGCAACCGTTACCTCTCTGGTACTGGTCTACTTCATCGATGGGGTCGGCGTCACCGGTTCCGAGATTGCGCGTCCCTCTGACACCTCCTCCAACAGGGACTCTCGCCATCTCTTTATGGCCTCCAGGAACCAGCAACTCAGCTTCTCCACCTCTTCCTCCAGAAGGTCCGGGTCGAGTGCGGGCCGCAGCACCGATGTATCCTCGGGACAGCCGGTGGGAGTTCATAGCTTCTACCAGATCTCTCCAGTGGCCTCTTGCCATTGCACCCTCCGGGTTTATCTGTAGCACAGTTTTTCCATGCCTCTCCCTTGCTCCTCTTTTCACTTCCTCAGGAGGCAGGACTCCTGGGTCATTTGGTAGGGTTTTGTTTCTCTCCTGTTGCTGTAGGGGTGCAGGCATGGCTTTTCATGCCATAGTGCAATTCAGCCCATGAAGGGAAAACGCACCCATCCTTTCTGATTACACATGGCATCTGTCTTTTTAGTTGGACGCCACTTGCACAGTCTTTTACACAGTCTTTAGGCGCACAGTACCCGTTGTAATGGGCACGAAATCCTGTTTATCATGCCAAGTTTGACACGCCCACCAGGGCCGTGGGGCTACTCGGAACTGTGCCGGTTCTGTTGGGAGGGATGTCATGCTGGCAGGGCCCGACTCCGTGACCCTGGCGGTGTCATTTTTAAAATGAAGGGAGTTATTTACAAGGGTAGATGGTTATTCGTGATGCCACCCATGGTATGTGGAAGATATGGTACTGCCGCTGCTATTCAGTACTATACCACAGGTGGGTACAGAAGAGAAACAGAGGAAATTCAACAAAAAACAGCTGCACCATAGACATAAAGAAGCCCCCACTAACTTTATTGATGGAATGTGGGTATGGTGTGTACTGTGATGTGATAATATCCTCACCCACCACTGCTCTCTCCAGTATCCAGTGCTTTTCTGCTCCTCCTCTCAGTGATGTCACCGCTACTCTCTCTGGTGTCCACCGCTGTTCTGCTCCTCTTCTCAGTGATGTCACCACACTCCAGTATCTCTGGTATCCAGCACTCTTCTGCTCCTCTTCTCAGTGACGTCACCGCGCTCTCTGGTGTCCAGCGCTGTTCTGCTCCTCTTCTCAGTGATGTCACTGCTCTCAAGTACCTTGGGGTCACACTGCTCTGCAGGATTTCAGATTTGCTGTGTGCATATTTTTTTTTTGCTGCATTAGTGACCATAAAACTACAGCATGTCAATTCTTTTTGTGTTTTTCACACATTGGTGATAAAAAAATGCATCAAAAACGCATGCTTTTTTATGCAGTTTTTTTTAGCCACAGGGTGCATTTTTGTGGTTACCACAAGGATACAGTATGCAGACATTACCTAAAAGAGACCTCTGGCTCAAACAGAGTGTAGTGTGACCCAAGATACTGGAGAGCGGTGATGTCACTCAGAAGAGAAGAAGAGCGGCTGTAGGTGAGTATATAAATATACTACATTACATGTCCATACACACACTCCATGAATAAAAATGAAATTAAGAGGCAGGGAGCCATGTTTGCTACTCAACAGAGGCCTCTGCTCTACTGGAGATGGAGCTGCTGGGTGGAGCCTCCTTTCTGGCTCTGACACTGAGTCTTCTTCCTCTGCGCAGCCGGCAGCTTTTGCAGAGGTGATGAATTCTCCCTCCTGCAGGCCCCTAACAGGTGAGGAAAGGGGCCTGTTTCAGCTCAGCATAACCATATGCGTTGAGCAGATCGGGCCCCTGCTTCTCCTATTAGCATTGAAACTGCCGCCGGCAAAGGAAATCCCCACATGTTTTCAGGCCTTTGTGGCCCTTTCCCGCTCGGAGCCCCAGTGCGATTGCATATAAACACCAGTGGGTTCACTCATCACTGTTCCTAAACCAATCCACAGTAAACTCAGTGCTCAGCCCAGTGCAAGTCGCTTGCAGTTTTTGAACGTCTCACACTGGGGGCAACAACAGCATGATCGATGTAGTCTGCACCAAACAAAAAAAAAGTAAAGAACCCTAATCAGCTTGATCTGTTTATGGCTGGCTGCATGTGGTTGGAAACCTGAGCTGCCAAATTAGTGACTCCCAATGTGGCTCAGGTCAAGTCCGGTTCCCAAACTGAACTTTATCTAAAGTCCAGCTGAACCCGATGAACCGAACATTCCCTGGACTGTTCATCTCTAGTCACCAAGTTTTTGCCACCTAATCTGAGAGCAGCATAATGTAGGGGCAGAGATCCTGATTCAAGCGATGTCTCACTTACTGGGCTGCTTAGTGTAGTTTTGATAAAATCCCTGTTTAATCTGGAAGAGATTATCATTAGAGGACTACTTGGCCTGCTTCCAGGTAGTCCAACATATTCATGAGCTGTGTGTAACTGCTAGATCTGCAGCAGAGAAAACATTGATTTTATCAAAGTGACGGCAAACAGCTCAGTAAGTGACACATCGCTGGAATCATTCTCTCTGTCTCTACATTATGCTGCTCTCAGATGGTGACAGATTCCCTTTAATTATAAAGAATATTAGAATTGACCTGGGAGTTTTGTGCCCTGTATGAATGAGCTCACTCTGCAGCGCTTTCGTACAGTCATGATGCACCTCGCTAACTGCAATAATCTTATAATTTACAGTAGACAGAAGATGGTAGAAACTTATGTGAAATTCTATAATTATATATTAACCAACATTCATTGAAAATTAATTGCAACTATCCTCTTTCTTTCTTCCCCAATATTTTACTTATTTTATGTGGCAGAGGTGAAAATGGTTAAGGGGGTTATCAGAAAAGGAGATTTTCTATAAAAAGCAGTCACAGTCCCACTGTCGGAGGAGTATCTTCCAAAAAAATATGTATCCTCCCCTTTAATGACTGTTCATCTTCACAATCAACTTTCACACTATTGAAATCTTGACCCAAAAATAAATTGCAAATCACCTGCCAAACACTTCTCTTAGAAAGCTCGCCAAGCCTTACCTTGGAACTGATTTCTATTAAATTTGTGGAATCTGAATTATTATGGAGATTAATGGTGCGTGTGGAGGTGAGGAGTCTGCGCCAAGTACAGTCAGATGGTAACACTTGTAGAAAATGTTTCCTTTCTCTTTAGCTCTTCCAAAATTGATCTGATGCTAGATATGGCAAACCGCGATGAAGTAAAGAGTAGCCGATGTTTTAATTTTTATTCCATAAATCAATAGTACACATGAAAATAAGCAACATTGTCATAAATCCTACAGGAGAAATCTGCTCCTGTCGCCTCCTGGACTGATCTTTCATTCTCACTCCACGTAAAATCTGTAATATCTGTATTCACTGAAAACAGATTTTCCCATTACTGAGATAGGAAATCCAGTTGGTGTTTATAAGATTCTATGGAGGAAGGATCCGGAGGCAGATAAAGCCATTTTACTACAAGGTTTTCAAGATAGAGTTCCCCAATAAACTCTATAAGCAGCACCTGCCGTCTGTTATCTCAGTAATGGAAAAATTTGTGCTCACTAAAGACAGATTTTAACAGTGAATTAAAGGGATTGTCCACTACTGTCACGCTCCCCGGCTCCCCTGCCATGCTCCCCGGCTCCCCTGCCATGCTCCCCGGCTCCCCTGCCTTGCTCACCGGCTCCCCTGCCACGCGTCCCCCGCTCCACAGCCTCCATGCCCCATCACCTGCGGTCCCCAGGCAGCCCGGTCCCCGCTCCCGGCGCCCGTCGGCAACTCTGATCCAGCCCGGCACTCCAGCCTCCTGTGCACCGCTCCCTGCTCTGGCTTCTGGCACCCGGGCCTCGCGCATGCGCATTAGGGCGTGCGCGCGGTCATTGACCCTCTCTTAAAGGGCCAGTGTCCTCCAACAGGATATTGAAGTATCAGGTACAGGGTATATAGGGGGATCCTTTCCAAGTGGGCGGGGCCTGTTCTTCGTGTTTGCTAAGCTAGGAGTCAGGTCTCCTTGTGTCTTGTGCCATACTTACCTATCTCTCTCGTAGAGTCGCTCCTGCCACGCCAACCGGTCCTGACGATACCCGAACGGTGACTGTCTGCCATCCCGTTAGTTCCTACCATCTCCGATCCCTGTGGTGACCCACCATCTCGCTCCATTGGTTCCGGATCCTGCCTGACGTCATCTCGGCCTCCGAACCTGAGCTCCGTCACCCGGACTACCTTCAGAGACCCCGTGGTCCCAGGGACTTCTTCACTCCACTCCTCTGCACGGACTGTCCTGCTACCCGTAGTGCTCCGACTACCGGGCACCTTGCCCTCGGTGAGGTGTTCAGCCCAGTGGATCCACCTCCTGGGTCTGCCCGTCCACCTGGTCCTAACAGTAAGAACAGGCCATGGATCCCGCCGAAGCACTAGCGGCCCAGCTGGGCACCTTGCAGCAAGAACTCGTACGACAGCGCGAGACCCAGTCCCGCATGCTGGCCTTCATGTCCTCGGTGGATACCCGCCTGAACACGCTGCAAGCAACTGTCACGTCCCTGGCATCTCAGGCTTCTACTGCACAGTCCACGGCCACGGTTCCCATGGTGGCTACCTCGGAAGCTTCTAAACTCCGCTTGGCCTCTCCACCCCGTTATGCTGGAGATCCCAAGACCTGCAGAGGATTCTTAAATCAGTGCTCCCTCCATTTCAAGCTGCTTCCGCACCTGTTTGCCTCCGACCAAGCCAAGGTGGCGTTTGTGATGTCCCATCTAGAGGGTGAGGCACTAGCCTGGATGAACCCCTTGTGGGAACAGGAGGACCCTGTAACCGCTAACATCCAGGACTTCCTGCAGGCGTTTAGAACCACCTTTGACGAACCCGGGCGTGCCGCCGCATCCCCCTCATCACTCCTCAGGCTACGTCAGGGGACCATGACGGTGGGGCAGTATGCCATCCGCTTCCGCACCTTGGCCTCAGAATTGGGGTGGAACAATGAAGCCCTCACCGCCGCCTTCTGGGAAGGACTCTCCGGTCGTATTAAGGACGAGCTGGTGGGCCGCGATGTTCCTTCCACACTGGATGCCCTAATTGCACTAGCCACCCGCGTGGACCTCAGATTCCAGGAATGATCCAAAGAGGTGTCCCGCGAGAGACATCCAATACGGCATTCCTTTCCTCCGCAGAAGCCCGTCGTACCTCAGTCGGCATCGTCTGGCGTCTCTGTCCACGAACCCATGCAGATTGATCGTCTGAGGCAGTCCGACCAACGCCGAGCAGAACGGCTCGCTAAAGGTCTCTGCTTCTACTGCAGAGAGGGCACACACCTGCTACGTTCCTGTCCAGAGAGGCCGGGAAACTCCAAAGCCTAGGGTTGGTAGGAGAGGCCACCCTAGGTGCTGGGACTCTCTCAGACCCAGTTACGTGGACTGTTCAAGTGACAACGGGAGAGACGCGGTTCACGGCCAAGGCGTACCTCGATTCTGGGGCAGCAGGCAATTTCATCCAGCAGGCCACGGTGGACAAGTACCAGGTGCCTGTTACTCCACTCGACAAACCCCTCGTGATTGCCTCTGTGGATGGGAGACCCCTCTCTGACACCATCTCGTGGATCACCAAGTCGGTAGAACTACGTATCGGTGCCCTGCACACCGAGAACATCACTCTCTACGTCCTCCCACACATGTCTCATCAAATCCTGCTGGGACTCCCCTGGTTACGGACACACGAACCGTCAGTCAGCTGGCGTACTGGTGAAATTACCCGATGGGGCTCCTCTTGCCACGAGAACTGCCTGAAGACCATACAGCCCATCCGACGACCTCCGGTTCCGGAGTCACTCCCAGGACTGCCCTTGGCCTATTGGTCCTTCGCGGACGTCTTTGATAAAAAGGATTCACAGGTCCTGCCGCCACATCGTCCTTACGACTGTGCCATCGACCTACTCCCGGGAACTACACCCCCTCGAGGACGGATCTATCCTTTGTCCCCTGCTGAAACAAGGGCCATGTCTGGCTACATCACTGAGAACCTGGCAAGGGGATTCATCCGGAGATCCTCCTCTCCTGCTGGAGCAGGCTTCTTCTTCGTTAAGAAGAAAGAGGGCGACCTGCGCCCATGCATTGACTACCGGGGATTGAACCAAATCACCGTGAAAAATAAATACCCCCTGCCGCTCATCCCTGAATTGTTTGATCGGCTTAGAGGAGCTCGTGTGTTTACCAAGTTGGATCTTCGGGGTGCCTACAACCTGGTCTGCAACCGCTCTGGGGACGAATGGAAGACCGCATTCAATACTCGCGATGGGCACTATGAATACTGTGTGATGCCTTTCGGCCTGTGTAACGCACCAGCAGTCTTCCAAGAATTGGTGAACGACGTGTTCCGGGACCTTCTCTACGTCTGTGTGGTGGTATATCTGGATGACATCCTGGTCTTCTCTCCGGACCTCCAGACCCACAGAGAGAACGTGCAGCTGGTACTACAAAGACTGAGAGAGAATCGTCTGTACGCCAAGTACGAGAAGTGTGTCTTCGAGCAGTCTTCTCTTCCCTTCCTGGGTTACATTATCTCCGATACCGGTCTGCAGATGGACCCAGAGAAGGTATCTTCCGTTCTCAACTGGCCCCCTCCTTCCGGACTGAAGGCAATCCAACGGTTTCTTGGATTTGCAAACTATTACCGTCAGTTTATCCCTCACTTCTCTGCCCTGACTGCGCCTCTCTCCGCCTTAACCAAGAAGGGGGCTAATCCGAAGTACTGGTCACCTGCTGCAGACGCCGCATTTGGCTCCCTGAAACAGGCATTTGCTTCCTCTCCTGTGCTCCACCGTCCTGAGTTAAACCGACAGTTCACCTTGGAGGTGGATGCCTCCTCCTCGGAAGCCGGAGCAGTGCTCATGCAGAAGTCCTCCTCCGGGAAGATGGTTACTTGCGGTTTCTACTCCAAGAGCTTCTCAGCGCCTGAACGCAACTACACCATCGGTGACCGAGAGCTATTAGCAGTCAAACTGGCTCTGGAGGAGTGGCGCTACCTTCTGGAGGGAGCAGTGTACCCCGTGATCATTTACACGGACCACAAGAACCTGGAATACCTGCGGTCCGCTCAGCGACTGAACCCACGCCAAGCCAGGTGGTCCTTGTTCTTTGCCAGGTTCGATTTTCAGCTCCATTTTCGGCCCGCGGACAAGAATGTGCGAGCAGATGCCTTGTCCAGGTCATTCATGCCCATGGAACAGGAGGAGGAGACGTCTCAGCCCATCATCTGCCCAAGTAAAATCATTCCGGTGGCTCCTGTCACTCTGGCCCAGATACCGCCCGGGAAGACCTATGTCTCTGAGACTGACAGACAAAAAGTGTTGCACTGGGGCCATGCCTCGAAAATAGCCGGCCATGCTGGTCAGAAGAGAACATGGAGTACAATTGTACGTCACTACTGGTGGCCATCCCTTCGCACGGACGTCGCGTCTTTTGTCTCAGCCTGCTCCTCTTGTGCCAGGAACAAGACGCCCAAACACCTGCCATATGGTCGCCTTCTGCCTCTGCCTATTCCCTCCGTTCCGTGGCAACACATTGCAATGGACTTTATTACTGACTTGCCCTTGTCCGCCGGACACACAGTCATATGGGTCGTGGTGGATCGGTTCTCCAAAATGGCTCATTTCGTTCCTATGGCTGGACTGCCCTCTGCCCAGGAACTCGCTGACGCCTACATCCAGCACATCTTCCGGTTGCATGGCTTTTCATCACACATTGTGTCCGACAGAGGAACTCAGTTTACCTCCCGCTTCTGGAGGGCTCTCTGCAAACATCTGGGAGTGACTCTGGACTTTTCTTCAGCCTACCATCCTCAGTCGAATGGCCAAGTGGAACGAGTCAATCAGATCCTGACCTCCTTCTTACGTCACTACGTTAATACCCATCACGATGACTGGTCCACGCTTCTTCCTTGGGCTGAATTCTCCCATAACCACCACGTCAGTGAGTCCTCCTCCAGCTCTCCCTTCCATGTCGTTTACGGACTTCAGCCTTCCGTCCCATTACCTGTATCCTCTTCCTCGGATGTCCCTGCTGCTGATGCTGTAGTCCGTGACTTTACAACAATTTGGGACTCTGTCAAGACATCCCTTGGACGTGCTTCCCTGTGGATGAAGAGACACGCAGACAAGAGGCGTCTGGATCCTCCGTGTTTCTCTCCAGGAGATCTGGTCTGGCTTGCTTCCAAGTACGTCCGATTGAAGCTACCATCATACAAGCTGGGTCCTTGCTACATCGGGCCGTTTAAGGTCATCAGCAAGATTAATGAGGTCTCCTACAAGCTGCAGCTCCCGGCCACGATGAGAATCCCCAACTCCTTCCACGTCTCCCTGCTCAAGCCGGTTGTCCTTGGTCCCTTCTCCGCTGTTGCCAGTTCTGCCCCTCCTCCTATTGCTGACGATGACATCTATGTGGTAAGGGATATCGTGGCCACGAAGACCGTGCGTGGCCGACAGTTTTTCCTGGTGGACTGGGCTGGGTATGGTCCTGAGGATAGGTCCTGGGAACCCCGGGAGAATGTGGGTACTCCCCTGATACGTGCCTTCCTGTCCCGGCTGCGGGGAGGGGGGCGTAGGGGAGGGGGTACTGTCACGCTCCCCGGCTCCCCTGCCATGCTCCCTGGCTCCCCTGCCATGCTCCCCGGCTCCCCTGCCTTGCTCACCGGCTCCCCTGCCACACGTCCCCCGCTCCACAGCCTCCATGCCCCATCACCTGCGGTCCCCAGGCAGCCCGGTCCCCGCTCCCGGCGCCCCTCGGCAACTCTGATCCAGCCCGGCACTCCAGCCTCCTGTGCACCGCTCCCTGCTCTGGCTTCTGGCACCCGGGCCTCGCGTATGCGCATTAGGGCGAGTGCGCGGTCATTGACCCTCTCTTAAAGGGCCAGTGTCCTCCAACAGGATATTGAAGTATCAGGTACAGGGTATATAGGGGGATCCTTTCCAAGTGGGCGGGGCCTCTTCTTCATGTTTGCTAAGCTAGGAGTCAGGTCTCCTTGTGTCTTGTGCCATACTTACCTATCTCTCTCGTAGAGTCGCTCCTGCTACGCCAACCGGTCCTGACGATACCCGAATGGTGACTGTCTGCCATCCCGTCAGTTCCTACCATCTCCGATCCCTGTGGTGACCCACCATCTCGCTCCATTGGTTCCGGATCCTGCCTGACGTTATCTCGGCCTCCGAACCTGAGCTCCGTCACCCGGACTACCTTCAGAGACCCCGTGGTCCCAGGGACTTCTTCACTCCACTCCTCTGCACGGACTGTCCTGCTACCCGTAGTGCTCCGGCTACCGGGCACCTTGCCCTCGGTGAGGTGTTCAGCCCAGTGCATCCACCTCCTGGGTCTGCCCGTCCACCTGGTCCTAACAACTACTAGGACAACCTCTTTTGTTTGCACGTTTCCTCCAGGTAAAATAAAAAAGCCTATACTCACCTCTTGTACTGGTGTGGCTGCAGCTGTGGCAGGGTTCGTGGTGCTGGGGCTCACATGAAGTTGTAACATCATGCAAGCCCCACTTCCAAGCAGTCCCATCTTCTGTCTCCCCGCCTTCGGACAGAGGAGCAGCTGGCAGCTCAGCTGCAGCACTCACTTCCTGTTGATTAACTCATTTGTCCAAAGGTGGGGAGGCAGAAGCAAGAGATGATTGGACATGGAACTCGCATGATGTCACTACATCAAGTGAGCCCAGACAGTGCGAGCCGCAATACCGCTGGAACTGCGCCGGACGTGGAAGGGAGTATAGGCTTTTTACTTTACCTGGGGGAAACATGGAATCAGAAGCGGCTATCCTATTAGTAGGCAACCGCTTTAAGAATTTAGAAAATGAATGATCAGGACTGTGGAGAAACAGGCAGATTGCTCTCATAAGATATACGAAATTAGCTGGATCAGATCAAACAAAAGGATAAAACCTAAAACATAACTTTTAATATTATGCTGATAAAAGTGAGAAAGCTCACAGGTTATAAGCAATGGTGGCCCAAAACCACCTGAACTAAAATTGGGCTAGATATGGTAGGCCCAAACAAAAAGTGTCCCAGATAGGTACCACGGTAGGACTTTCTACACCTTATAGTTGCTGGTCACCACCTGGGACATTGATACACAAAACATCAACAATCAGAACCCCAACCGTAGGGAAGATGTATGTACTATGTGTGTCAGACAAATTAGAAGTTCCTAGACCTTTACAAACCGTATTTTTCATAAATCCCACTTTAGGTGGGAACGGTCTTACCGGTCCGGAGCTCCGTAGGCATAGAACAATTGGTTTGACGGTTCAGGCAGGGGGCTGTTTTACCAGCATGTTTAGATCCCTCGGAGGCCTCAACCAAAAACAGGGCATACAATCACCATGCCCACTCCCAACGTTTCAACCTTAGTTCATCAGGGGAGTTTCTGTGGGGAAGTGCAGTCAAGCGGTGTCTCCACCGAAAGACTGTTACAAAGTGCCCAAGTCACTGTATGAGAAAAAGAAAAAACACATACACTAAGAATAAGCCCTAAAGCCTTGGATCAAGCCATGTATGTAGCCCATAGGATCGCAATACTCACCGCATAATGGCGTGCACGTAGAGCCCAAAGTTCATATCTGCCGCGCTCAGCGTCCACAGGACGCTCAATAAATAGCCCGGCGCATGCGCGATTGGGCACGTCATCGATGACGGTCACTCCCAGAGTTCCTCCAGGCCGGAAGTGACGCGGCACCGATCGCCATTGATGACGCTCACCTCCCAGCACACCTTCAAACCGGAAGTGAGTCATCACCAATAGCCGCGTCGCCATCCGGGCGTCACGGCTGATAC
Source organism: Anomaloglossus baeobatrachus (assembly GCF_048569485.1). Classification (NCBI taxonomy): domain Eukaryota; kingdom Metazoa; phylum Chordata; class Amphibia; order Anura; family Aromobatidae; genus Anomaloglossus; species Anomaloglossus baeobatrachus. The sequence goes on along the minus strand of NC_134360.1, from coordinate 182,054,397 downwards.
CCGAAGCGGCCACATCCGGGCATATGGAACGCAAGCTGTGTGTAATATTACACGTGGCTTAGGATACGCCCATTATAGTGTGGGCGCATCTATAAGCTGGCCGCGGACCAATCAAAACAAAGAGGGGCACGGAGGATCAAGTCCATAGACATGCCAGTATACGTATTGGTAATAGTCAGGCTCCACATAAGCAATAGATATCAGCAAGTGATTTAGCCAAATATATCCAAGGAAAGTGTCCGAAAAAAAAAAGAGAAAAACACATAAGCAGCCCGGGGAGGGGGGGGGGGATGGGTTTACAAAGACACCTGGGATAAGTAGTTATTATTATGCATGAGGGGCATGGTAGAAGACAATACCCGACAATGGAGGTTGTGTACCTAGGGAAATGGATATTAATGGGCATATACTCATAGGTCCCAACTCGGCCGATATGACATCATAGGAGGATAGAAAGGTCAGGGTGGAAGAGAGATAAAAACTAAAGTGCACACTCATCTCTCACCCTAACTGCAAGGCCCTACCTATCATGTGGGGGTCGGCACCCTACATCTCCCACGCCCATGGTGCCCCCACTCGGGCGTCGGCTATCCCTCCTCTAGGCCTCCCTATTTCTAGGGTGCTCCTAAAAAAGGGATGAAAGACAGGGATTCATTCAGTCCTCCTGGTGTCATTGTGTCCAAACTGTACATCCAGAAACACTCTTTCTGCAGGATGGTCCTATCCCAGTTTCCACCCCTGCGTGGAGGAGGAATGAGGTCAATGCCCATTACTCTAAAAGTCCCCAGGTCCCCATTTTGGCAGATGTTAAAATGTCTCGCCACGGGTGTGTCGTTCTTCTTGAGGATGTCTCCCTTATGCTCCCCCACTCTGCGTCTCAATTCTCTACTCGTCTTACCCACGTACATTTTGCCACATCCACAGGTCACCTTGTACACTACCCCTTTTGACTTGCATGTTATCAACGATCGCAGGGAATATAGCCTGGTGCCACTCGAGTTCTTAAATTCATTCCCTTCCTCAATAAACTTACAGTTTATGCAGTCATGACACTTAAAGCAGCCATGTATTCCCGTCTTTGTCCTCACCGGTCTATTTTCCTCAAAGTGACTGTGCACCAGTCTGTCACCTAGGGATTTTGATTTTCTAAAGGTGATTGAGGGATAGCTGAGGAGAAGTTTATTTATTGTAGGATCCATGTGCAGTATAGACCAGTGTTTGTTTAGTGTTTGTCTTAGGTCAAATGAACCATTGTTGAACGTTGTAATGAATCTCAGGACATCTGAGTTATCATCATTTCGATGGTTGGAGTTCAATAGGTTGCTGCGGTCCAGCTCACACGTGGACTTGTATGCCTTGGCAATCACCCCCTCAGGGTAGCCCCTCTCCCTCAACCGTCCCATCAAATCCACAGATTGTGTGCGGAAGGACATATCATCAGAGCAATTTCTCCGCATCCTGATAAATTGTCCCTTAGGAATTCCCTTTTTTAAGGGAACAGGATGGGCACTATCCCACTTCAAGAGTGAGTTTGAGGAGGTGGCTTTCCTGAAGGTTGTTGTCTTTAGGCAACCCTCGGGACCCTTCTCGACCAACACGTCCAAAAATGCCAGGCTGTCCCCACCCACTTCACAGGTGAAATGCAGACCAATGTTATTATTGTTGAGGACAGCCATGAAGGAATGGAAGTCAGCTTCTGATCCCTTCCAGACGACGAAAACGTCGTCTATATATCTAAGCCACAAAACGACGTCCTCAGTGTCCACCTCACCACCAAACACAACCTTCTCCTCCCACCAGCCCAAGAGGAGATTAGCATACGATGGGGCACAGCAAGTCCCCATCGCAGTCCCCTTGAGCTGATGGAAGAACCTCCCATCGAAGGTAAAAACATTCTTAGTCAGGCAGAAGGTGAGTGCCTCGATGACAAATTTATTGTGTTGGATATACTGATTTCCTCTGGTGCCCAGGAAATATTGTACAGCCTCGATCCCAACTGTATGGGGAATGGAGGAATACAGGGCCTCAACATCGATGCTGCACAATATCATGCCCTCCTCCAAGAAAATACCGTCGATTCTCCGAAGAAAATCCGTTGTATCCCTTAGATAGGAGTTGAGTGACAGAACGAATGGTCTTAGAATCCTGTCTACGTAAATGCTCAGTTTTTCCGTTAGACTGCCTATCCCAGACACAATTGGGCGACCCTTTACAGGGCTGCAGCCCTTATGTATTTTGGGTAGGATATAAAAGGTTGCCATGACTGGGAAGGTCGGAAAAAGAAAATCGAACTCATTTTTGTCTATGAGATTTCTATTCAAAGCTGTTTCTAACATGTTCTTTAATTCCTTCTTAAAACCCAGCATCGGGCTTGAATCCAGTTTTGCATAGGATGACTTATCCCTCAAAATGTCTAAACAGATGTTTTTATAGTCCTTGGAGTCCAGTATCACCACGTTACCCCCTTTATCAGAGGGTTTTATGGTGATACTGGAGTCCCTTTCCAGACATTGTAGACTGAGCATTTCAGATTTAGACAGGTTGTAATGACCCCTACGTTTGTCAACATTCTTTCTTAGATCCTTGGTTACCATGTTCACAAATATGTCTATGGCATCAACCTCCGTTGGTGTGGGGGGCATTCTTGTACTCCTATTTTTGAGATTCGTGAATGGTCCTTCCCCCAAATCATTGGGGTTCATATCACTCAAATGGAAGAGGCACCTAACATCTTCTAGAAGGTCTTCTGAGATCCCCAGTTCACCCGAGGCTTTCTCGTTTAGTTTACCAAAATACTTCTTCCACTTAAGACGTCTAGCAAAAAGATTCAAATCTTTAATTGCTGTGAATTCGTCAAAATCGGAGGTGGGGACAAATGACAAACCTCTATCCAAAACCCGTTGTTCAATGTCACTGAGGGGTCTAGAGGACAAATTCATCACCTGAGGTGCCACACACATTATTGCGGATTTATTTGGCCCTTGCTTCTCAGGTGGTATTGATTGTCTAAAAAACCACCCCGGCCGGAGTTGTGGTTGGCACCCCTGTAGCTGGATCGGCCTCTCCCTCTATGCTTTTTGAATTGTTGTGGTCTAAACTGATTGTTCCTAGAGTCGGTGTCCGAAATATCAGCATCTGTTGAAGAAAAATCTGTCTCACTCTGTCTAATCACTCGATTGCCTGATGGAATATAAACTCTGTTATCCTTGAAGTCCTGGAGATCTCTAATATAGAACTTATGCTTTCTCTCCTTTAATTTGTATTGAAACTTCTCAATTACACCTTGCAGTACGAGTTCCTTGTTGGCAAAATCACCTTCACTGGAGAATTTGCGTGTAATATCAATGTGTTCCCTTAGGGAATTTTCCAGAGTAGACAGATTTTTCCTCTCCTCCTCAAGAAGTAATTTCATAAGTCTGAGGGAGCTTTCTGTGGCCTCTTTTTCCCACTTAGCTATGAAGTCCGGATTTTTGTGCCGGTACCCTGGCTGTAATGTTATCCTAAGATGTCTAGGAACGATTTCCTCCTTCAGATAGCTCTCTAGCGATTGGACCTCCCACCAGGAAACAATACGCTCCTTGTATATCCTGGTGAGGTCCTTAAATGCCCCACTCAGTGTTGGTGTATACCTCTTGAGGCTTAAGTTTTTTTCCGAGAACACTTCCTTGGCCTCAGAGGCCCACTGCCTTGTATCAATATCTGACGATAAAAAGCCCGCCATCGACCAAGTATAATATTGGGGTAATTAGCAGTATACCAAATTGTGAATCCACAGTAATTAAACGAAATTAGCTGGATCAGATCAAACAAAAGGATAAAACCTAAAACATAACTTTTAATATTATGCTGATAAAAGTGAGAAAGCTCACAGGTTATAAGCAATGGTGGCCCAAAACCACCTGAACTAAAATTGGGCTAGATATGGTAGGCCCAAACAAAAAGTGTCCCAGATAGGTACCACGGTAGGACTTTCTACACCTTATAGTTGCTGGTCACCACCTGGGACATTGATACACAAAACATCAACAATCAGAACCCCAACCGTAGGGAAGATGTATGTACTATGTGTGTCAGACAAATTAGAAGTTCCTAGACCTTTACAAACCGTATTTTTCATAAATCCCACTTTAGGTGGGAACGGTCTTACCGGTCCGGAGCTCCGTAGGCATAGAACAATTGGTTTGACGGTTCAGGCAGGGGGCTGTTTTACCAGCATGTTTAGATCCCTCGGAGGCCTCAACCAAAAACAGGGCATACAATCACCATGCCCACTCCCAACGTTTCAACCTTAGTTCATCAGGGGAGTTTCTGTGGGGAAGTGCAGTCAAGCGGTGTCTCCACCGAAAGACTGTTACAAAGTGCCCAAGTCACTGTATGAGAAAAAGAAAAAACACATACACTAAGAATAAGCAGTGAAGAATTGAGACGCAGAGTGGGGGAGCATAAGGGAGACATCCTCAAGAAGAACGACACACCCGTGGCGAGACATTTTAACATCTGCCAAAATGGGGACCTGGGGACTTTTAGAGTAATGGGCATTGACCTCATTCCTCCTCCACGCAGGGGTGGAAACTGGGATATGACCATCCTGCAGAAAGAGTGTTTCTGGATTTACAGTTTGGACACAATGACACCAGGAGGACTGAATGAATCCCTGTCTTTCATCCCTTTTTTAGGAGCACCCTAGAAATAGGGAGGCCTAGAGGAGGGATAGCCGACGCCCGAGTGGGGGCACCATGGGCGTGGGAGATGTAGGGTGCCGACCCTCACATGATAGGTAGGGCCTTGCAGTTAGGGTGAGAGATGAGTGTGCACTTTAGTTTTTATCTCTCTTCCACCCTGACCTTTCTATCCTCCTATGATGTCATATCGGCCGAGTTGGGACCTATGAGTATATGCCCATTAATATCCATTTCCCTAGGTACACAACCTCCATTGTCGGGTATTGTCTTCTACCATGCCCCTCATGCATAATAATAACTACTTATCCCAGGTGTCTTTGTAAACCCATCCCCCCCCCTCCCCGGGCTGCTTATGTGTTTTTCTCTTTTTTTTTCGGACACTTTCCTTGGATATATTTGGCTAAATCACTTGCTGATATCTATTGCTTATGTGGAGCCTGACTATTACCAATACGTATACTGGCATGTCTATGGACTTGATCCTCCGTGCCCCTCTTTGTTTTGATTGGTCCGCGGCCAGCTTATAGATGCGCCCACACTATAATGGGCGTATCCTAAGCCACGTGTAATATTACACACAGCTTGCGTTCCATATGCCCGGATGTGGCCGCTTCGGGTATCAGCCGTGACGCCCGGATGGCGACGCGGCTATTGGTGATGACTCACTTCCGGTTTGAAGGTGTGCTGGGAGGTGAGCGTCATCAATGGCGATCGGTGCCGCGTCACTTCCGGCCTGGAGGAACTCTGGGAGTGACCGTCATCGATGACGTGCCCAATCGCGCATGCGCCGGGCTATTTATTGAGCGTCCTGTGGACGCTGAGCGCGGCAGATATGAACTTTGGGCTCTACGTGCACGCCATTATGCGGTGAGTATTGCGATCCTATGGGCTACATACATGGCTTGATCCAAGGCTTTAGGGCTTATTCTTAGTGTATGTGTTTTTTCTTTTTCTCATACAGTGACTTGGGCACTTTGTAACAGTCTTTCGGTGGAGACACCGCTTGACTGCACTTCCCCACAGAAACTCCCCTGATGAACTAAGGTTGAAACGTTGGGAGTGGGCATGGTGATTGTATGCCCTGTTTTTGGTTGAGGCCTCCGAGGGATCTAAACATGCTGGTAAAACAGCCCCCTGCCTGAACCGTCAAACCAATTGTTCTATGCCTACGGAGCTCCGGACCGGTAAGACCGTTCCCACCTAAAGTGGGATTTATGAAAAATACGGTTTGTAAAGGTCTAGGAACTTCTAATTTGTCTGACACACATAGTACATACATCTTCCCTACGGTTGGGGTTCTGATTGTTGATGTTTTGTGTATCAATGTCCCAGGTGGTGACCAGCAACTATAAGGTGTAGAAAGTCCTACCGTGGTACCTATCTGGGACACTTTTTGTTTGGGCCTACCATATCTAGCCCAATTTTAGTTCAGGTGGTTTTGGGCCACCATTGCTTATAACCTGTGAGCTTTCTCACTTTTATCAGCATAATATTAAAAGTTATGTTTTAGGTTTTATCCTTTTGTTTGATCTGATCCAGCTAATTTCGTTTAATTACTGTGGATTCACAATTTGGTATACTGCTAATTACCCTCTCATAAGATATATCACAAAGTTTCCTATTTTCATGTGTACTATTCATTAATGAAGAAAATTAAAACAATGGTGGTTAATCTTTAAAGTGAATCTGCCAGCAGGCTTTTGCCATGTAATCTGACAGCAGCATGATGTACACATAAAACAGGGGGAATCGGGTGTATGCCGCGCTATCACCAGAGGAATCAATGTTGATTATTTCATCTCTTTATTCTTTGTTTAGGTCAACGCGTTTCAGAGAACACTGTCTACATCAGGACATCAAAGAAATGGGTTGATGTTTCTTTGATGTCCTGATGAAGGAGACAGTGATCTCTGAAATGTGCTGACCTGAACAAAGAGTCCCCCTGCTTTATCTGTACCTGTTTCTCCGGGGCTGTGGCTGTTCGCCATTTTGTAATGTGAAATTAGTAGTTGTGACTGGCACAACCCTATTAGGCGAGTGCATCTGCCTTTGCTTACCTATTGCCTTGCCTAGTAAGACCCTATTTGTGCTTCCTTCCACAATTTATTTTCAGCAGCATGATGAAGAGACAAAAACCCTGATGTCAACAATAGTATAAGGGGTGCTTCACACACAGCGAGCTCACTGCCGAGATCGCTGCTGAGTCACGCTTTTTGTGACGCAGCAGTGACCTCATTAGCGATCTCGCTGTGTGTGACACTGAGCAGCGATCTGGCCCCTGCTGCGAGATCGCTGCTCGTTACACACAGCCCTGGTTCGTTTTCTTCAAAGGCGCTCTCCCACTGTGACACACAGATCGCTGTGTGTGACAGCGAGAGAGCGACAAATGAAGCGAGCAGGGAGCAGGAGCCGGCGTCTGACAGCTGAGGTAAGCTTGTAACCAAGATAAACATCGGGTAACCAAGGTGGTTACCCGATATTTACCTTAGTTACCAGCCTCTGCAGCTCTCACGCTGCCTTTGCTGCCGGCTCCGGCTTTCTGCACATGTAGCTGCTGTACACATCGGGTTAATTAACCCGATGTGTACAGCAGCTAGGAGAGCAAGGAGCCAGCGCTCAGTGTGCGCGGCTCCCTGCTCCCTGCACACACAGCTAAGCGGTGTGCGCTGGTAACTAATGTAAACATCGGGTAACCATACCCAATGTTTACTTTAGTTACCAGTCTCCGCAGCTTCCAGACGGCGGCTCCGTGCAAGCGCAGTGTCGCTTGCACGTCGCTGCTGGCTGGGGGCTGTTCACTGGTCGCTGGTGAGATCTGCCTGTTTGACAGCTCACCAGCGACCATGTAGCGATGCAGCAGCGATCCTGACCAGGTCAGATCGCTGGTCGGATCGCTGCTGCATCGCTAAGTGTGAAGGTACCCTAACTCAGTTTAGTATGTGCAGGAGTTGTGAATGAATCACTGTTTTCTCTGCTGTAGATCTAGCAGAGCTTGGAACACTGAACCCTATATACGCTGCCCACACCACTAATTGCATCTCTTTGTGTACACTGTATATTGACAGAAAGCTGCTAATCAGTGGTGTACACAGGGTTGGACTAGGGGGCAGGAGACACCTAGAACCATTGTGATAATCTACTGCTGATAAAGCACTCATTTTATTGAAACAGTATAACACAGCCCAGTAAGTGACACACCCCTGTAATAAGGCATTCTATCCTTATATCATGGTGCTCTTAGATTACATAGAGAAAGCTTACTGACAGATTCCCTTTAAGTAACATTTGTGTGTTTACACATTGCAAAATTCTCTCTAAGATTTCATAACATAGAACTTAACAAATGAAAGGGACTCTGTCATCAGGTTTCTGCAATGTAACCTGAAGACAGCATGCTGGAATAATTAAAACAGAGACTTCAGCCCTGAATGTCTTATCTCATGGTCTTTTTTGGATCACCTACAATGTTAGTTTAAGCCACTTATCTTTATTATTAGTGGTTCTCAGCAGCATGTGAGTTGTAGTCTGACTCCGCCCCCTTCTGTGATCAGCAGCTTTTGTCTATGGAAATGTACACTGAAAGCCTGGTGTGGGCAGGGGCAGCTCTTAGAGCTCTGCTACATATAAAATCTCAAACCTTTCACTGTGTTAGAATGGCTGCACCCAGTAATCTAAGTGATACATTGTTGAACTCAGGGCCTCTTTGCTTACATCATGTTGCTCTCAGATGAGGTAGCAAACACCTGCTGAGAAATTCTCTTTAATAAGATTTTAACAAACCAAATTTAAAAACAGGGCATTTTGGATATTGATTGCTGCTGCCATTATATTAGAAATTTTCCCCATAGCAATGTAACTGCATGGAGCAGTCAGGACCCTATTGTGTAGCTGCTATGGCCGGCAGCATGCCGCTCTCTTCGAGCTACTTCTTTATGATTAGGTCCATGTAGACGGCATATAAAAGGCTCCAACCTAGTACGGTAGGGGAAAGTTCACGTCAATTGTAGGTTTCCACCTCCTGGGAATCCAGGGCCTTGTTTCACAGCTATTGATCCTCATTTCTAATCTTTGTATTACTCCGGCTGTACAAGCTGCCAAAGTTGCACCGGTGAAATGGCTTTTGAAATGAAATTGTAGGGGTATTTTTTTTAACGAAATGTGTTGTCAGAGTAATGATACTATACATGTAAACTATCATTACAATATAGGAAATAGAATTGGCGAAGCCGCTAGCTGGCGATGTCTATAGATAGGAAGAAGATTGATACTATGTGATACATTGTCTTGACGAGACAATGAAAAATAACCTACACGGCAGCTGTGTCAATATCAGACTTGGTAATGTGCTGCTGGCTGCGGCTTCCATTTAATCCACTTCTCTTTTTTTTCCTTCCCCCGCTCGCAGACGATAAACGCTTGTTGCTTTTCTCAGGGGCTGTCCGTCAGTCCCTGGCCTTGCAATATTCCTCCCAAGCTTTCCGACGTGGCTTTCCATTTATTTTAAAAATACCATTTCACAGGCTGCTGCCTTTAACTAGCTATTATACAGTGCTCGGCTCGACTCAGGGAGATTGAAAAGTGACAGAAACAACACGTTTTTATGAGAATACAGAATATTGAAAATGAGGCCTGCTTTTTCCACCACTCTCTCTACAGATTGCAGTTTTCACGACAGCTTGTATATAGCATCCGCTCTGCCGAGTGCATTTGTAGTAACATTGAGGATGTCACTTACAGCATTGTGTGGAAATTGGAATGCAGTGTCAGCCTGCCTGAGAAGTCTTTAGTTTGGGGGCTCCAGGTTAATTTAAAAGCTACTGCATTGCAGCTGGTGACGATCAGAAAATCGTTCATTTTAACCCCTTTCTCAAGAGGGATGAGTAACACTTTGCAAACATAAAAAAATGACCGGTGAACATGGAGCACAAGAGATGTCGGTGCAAATATACAGTGCCTACAAGTAGTCTTCAACCCCCTGCAGATTTAGCAGGTTTGATAAGATGCAAATAAGTTAGAGCCTGCAAACTTCAAACAAGAGCAGGATTTATTAACAGATGCATAAATCTTACAAACCAACAAGTTATGCTGCTCAGTTAAATTTTAATAAATTTTCAACATAAAAGTGTGGGTCAATTATTATTCAACCCCTAGGTTTAATATTTTGTGGAATAACCCTTGTTTGCAATCACAGCTAATAATCGTCTTTTATAAGACCTGATCAGGCCGGCACAGGTCTCTGGAGTTATCTTGGCCCACTCCTCCATGCAGATCTTCTCCAAGTTATCTAGGTTCTTTGGGTGTCTCATGTGGACTTTAATCTTGAGCTCCTTCCACAAGTTTTCAATTGGGTTAAGGTCTGGAGACTGACTAGGCCACTGCAACACTTTGATTTTTTCCCTCTTGAACCAGGCCTTGGTTTTCTTGGCTGTGTGCTTTGGGTCGTTGTCTTGTTGGAAGATGAAATGACGACCCATCTTAAGATCCTTGATGGAGGAGCGGAGGTTCTTGGCCAAAATCTCCAGGTAGGCCGTGCTATCCATCTTCCCATGGATGCGGACCAGATGGCCAGGCCCCTTGGCTGAGAAACAGCCCCACAGCATGATGCTGCCACCACCATGCTTGACTGTAGGGATGGTATTCTTTGGGTCGTATGCAGTGCCATCCAGTCTCCAAACGTCACGTGTGTGGTTGGCACCAAAGATCTAGATCTTGGTCTCATCAGACCAGAGAACCTTGAACCAGTCTGCCTCAGAGTCCTCCAAGTGATCATGAGCAAACTGTAGACAAGCCTTGACATGACGCTTTGAAAGTAAAGGTACCTTACGGGCTCGTTTGGAACGGAGACCATTGCGGTGGAATACATTACTTATGGTATTGACTGAAACCAATGTCCCCACTGCCATGAGATCTTCCCGGAGCTCCTTCCTTGTTGTCCTTGGGTTAGCCTTGACTCTTCGGACAAGCCTGGCCTCGGCACGGGTGGAAACTTTCAAAGGCTGTCCAGGCCGTGGAAGGCTAACAGTAGTTCCATAAGCCTTCCACTTCCGGATGATGCTCCCAACAGTGGAGACAGGTAGGCCCAACTCCTTGGAAAGGGTTTTGTACCCCTTGGCAGCCTTGTGACCCTCCACGATCTTGTCTCTGATGGCCTTGGAATGCTCCTTTGTCTTTCCCATGTTGACCATGTATGAGTGCTGTTCACAAGTTTGGGGAGGGTCTTAATTAGTCAGAAAAGGCTGGAAAAAGAGATAATTAATCCAAACATGTGAAGCTCATTGTTCTTTGTGCCTGAAATACTTCTTAATACTTTAGGGGAACCAAACAGAATTCTTGTGGTTTGAGGGGTTGAATAATAAATGACCCTCTGAATAAACTTTTCACAATTTAAAAAAAAAATAAAAAAAGAAATAACATTCTTTTTTTGCTGAAGTGCATTTCACAGTTCCAGGCTGATCTACAGTCCAAATGTCACAATGCCAAGTTAATTCCGAATGTGTAAACCTGCTAAATCTGCAGGGGGATGAATACTACTTGTAGGCACTGTATAGTATGTTCTATGCACTAAGTTCAAAGGGATTTTGCATTAATGTTGGTGAGGGCACATTGTCATCCACAACCACTAAACCCAAGAATAAGAGCCACAGTGTCATTTTCAACCAGTCGCTGTGTCTAGTCAATGGACACTCACTAGAAATAAATCTGAAGGGGCCACTTTGGCTAACTCCTACAGCCCTGTGCTCCACTGATCGATGGAGATGACAGGACTGGAAGATGTAATTCACTAAATAACTTAAAGAGGACCACCCACCCACCCAGTGACTGGAAGATGTAATTCACTAAATAACTTAAAGAGGACCGCCCACCCACCCAATGACTGGAAGATGTAATTCACTAAATAACTTAAAGAGGACCACTCACCCACCCAATGACTGGAAGATGTAATTCACTAAATAACATAAAGAGGACCACTCACCCACCCAATGACTGGAAGATGTAATTCACTAAATAACTTAAAGAGGACCACTCACTCACCCAATGACTGGAAGATGTAATTCACTAAATAACTTAAAGAGGACCACCCACCCAGTGACTGGAAGGTGTAATTCACTAAATAACTTAAAGAGAACCACCCACCCACCCAATGACTGGAAGATGTAATTCACTAAATAACTTAAAAGGAACCAACCACCAGGATTTTCCTATATAAACTAAAGCCAGTGCTATACTGGCACTATCAGGCTGATTCTATACATACCTTTAGTTGTGAGATCGGATGTATACTTTCTGAAATACAGGCAAGTAAAGTTTGTGAAATGCACTGTTATTTGATTGATACCAGCTGCAGAATATCTAATAGGGGGGTCAGGTTTTGCTAGTTATTCCAACCCCTGTCTGCCTGCCTGTCCTTCCTCCCTCCTTCCTCCCTCCCTCCTCCCCTGTAATAACAGAGACAGGGGAGAGGAAGGACAGGCAAGCAGAAAGAGGCGGGAATAACTAGAAAAACATGACCCACCTATTAGATGTTCTGTAGCTGCTATCAATCAAATAACAGTGCATTCCACAAACTGGGTCCCCCCCTTATGTTGGTCAGATATATGTATAGTATTTAGTATTCTAAATCCTATTAAGACATACAAGTTGCTCCCCCCATTTTGTAGTAATGTCCTCCACCATGTTCTAATGTCCCCCATCCTGGGCTCCTTCCTCATAAATATGTCCCTATCCTGGTATATATCCTGGTATATATACTCCCATCGTGGTAAGTATGTCCCCCATCCTGGCATAGATGTCCCCCATCCTAGTATATATGTTCCCCATTCTAGCCCACATCCTGGTATATATAATCCCATCCTGGTAAAAATGTCCCCATCCTGGTATATTTGTCACCATCCTGGTATCTACTGTCCCCCCATCTGGGGCACTCCTGTTATATACTGTCCCTCTCCTGGTATCTACTGTCCTGCTCCTGGAGCCCTCCTCATGCACCGCGATGCATTTCAGCTGGATGTGCAGCCTCGAACGTACATCCAGCTGAAGCAGGGGCTGGTGCCGACGGGCCCCCTGTACCCCCGATCCCAGTCACCGTTGTGATCCCTGCAACCATGATCATTCCGGAGTCCGGTAGTGACAGTTGAAGGGAACGGACGTGTCTCCAGACGGGGTCATGTAGCAGTGACCTAGGTGGCATAGGAGAGTGGTTGACAGAGAGGGTACAGCCAGGTACCCCTGGAACCAGAGCACCGATGGGGCACAGGGCCCTAGGTCAGGCGAAAGCTTCAGGCAACCTGACAGACAAATACCTGCGCAGTGAGGGGACCTTCAAGGACCTCACTGACCCAATTATCTGGGGGAACCAGCAGTAAAGATTGAGCCAGAGATCGGAACAGAACACCGACCCCAGAGGGTTCGAACTGCCCGCCATACAGATAAAAGAATGCCGACAGACAGTAAGGGACCCACAAACGCTACAAGCTACAAGGTCCCACCAACCAGTGAGAGGTGTAAGAGAAAGAGACTACCAGGTTACCACACTGGCACTGGGACAAAAGGGATCAGGGATCTTAACAAGCCGTCCTCAGTGCCTCAGCTCAACACCACTGTGAGTAAAAACAGAAGTTGCACTGCATCCCCATCGTGTAGTCTTCCTTCTTTCTGCGCCGGATCCCACCATTCACTCCCTGGGGCTCGGCCCTACTTGCAGAGGGCCTAACATCCAGGCTGCCATCATCATCAGTCCCAGTGGTAACAGACTGTGCAGCGGCAGTTCCATTACCATAACCGCAACCCGCAAGTAGCGTTATGATACAAACTCTTTCATCTCCCCTGTACATAATGTCCCTTTAAAAAGCGACCCCCAAGGGTCACAGAACCGGGCATCGGCCGTTACACAACCGTGACACAGCATCCCTGTACATATATGGCCTGGGACCGAGTACCCCATAGCTCTGGGGTGTCACACAGGTCCCAAACTGAACTTAATCTAAAGTCTGGCTAAACCCGCCAAACAAACTTCCACATCCCTGTAAGTGAGTCATTCTATTATTTTATACACTTGCAGGAAGGTCTATGAAAAGTGAAAAAAGTAAAGGACCCCTCTTCATCCCAAGATGATCCTACATAAAAAAACCATTCCAGACACCAATTTTCGATTCTTGTAAATGACCCTTGTTTTCTTCTGAAGAGAACAATCCATCTAAGAAAAACAACTAATTACAAGCGTTTCACTATTCATCTGCAATTTGCTTTATAAATCAATTTGTGAATGATTCAGAAAGCTGTTCTGCCAAATGTTTTTTTTTGTCAGTTAATTCTGAGAAAGATATTCACACGGGGACCAAAGAGACACGGGTTCCTGAAGAGGCATTAGGAGACACTAATAATCCGTAAGATACTACCAGAGATGAGAGAGACTCTCAAATTAATTTAGAGAGACTCTAAGGAACGGAGAGACACTCAGAAACAAATCGATTCCTACAGACCAAGAGACCTCAAGTAATTGAGAGTCCCTCAGTGGTAGATTTAGATGGGGGGTCTATAGGATGTAATGGAAGGGGCTTCTTTATTTTAGTATGTTATTAGGGTCTAGGATACCACCATGTATCTGTCACTCTAGCTTAGTATCCTGAGTGAATATATATTTCGACACGGCTATTTATCTAGTTGCAAAGTAACCGAATGGACACATATAAACAGGGAGGAGCGCTCCGATAAGTGGGTCAGATAAACATTATTTATGGAGTGCCCCGCTGAAATATTCAGAGCGCTGTGAACAATAAAATACATAAAACATTAACAAGGGCTCATAAAAAACACAATCAAGCAGCAGAGAGAAGCTGCCAAGATACCATTAATATACAAGCTTGTTAAAATAATTAAGCTTTAAAGAGACAGTGCCGCCACAGCCTGTTCCCGTTAACTCTGAAGTGACACGATCTTTTATTTTGCTATTATTTTTCTTTCCCCAGTAATAGCGCGGTGATTAGAATTCCTATTAATGCAATTAGGATGAAAACTGTACTGGATCTCATTAAGATAGACTTTTTGTGATTCAGGAAACGTTGACGTGAGCAATTGCATTGCCATCGAGGGCTTCACTACCTGTGACTGGAATGCCAATTGAGGGTATGTGCGCACGTTGCTTTTTACCTGCTTTTTACCTGCTTTTTTGCTGCTTTTTCTTCTGCGCTGTTTAATGCCAAAATGGATGTGTTCTTCTATTCAAGCAAAGTCTATGGGAATTTGGGTTTCTTGTTCACACTACGTTGTTCAAAATGCTGCCTTTTTGTGGCAGAACTTTGGTCAAAAACTCAGCTTTGCAGTGCAAAACCCAAATGGCAAAAACAATTGACATGTTGCTTCTTTGAAAAGCTGAGTTTTTGACCAAAGTTCTGCCTCAAAAAGGCAGCATTTTGAACAACATAGTGTGAACAAGAAACCCAAATTCCCATAGACTTTGCTTGAATAGAAGAACACATCCATTTTGGCATTAAACAGCGCAGAAGAAAAAGCAGCAAAAAAGCAGGTAAAAAGCAGGTAAAAAGCAACGTGCGCACATACCCTAATTCCAGATCTGGTATGATGCCCCACAGTAGCTTCAGTCATTAAAGAGGCAAAGCGTTTAGGACTTGAATTTCCAAACGCGAAAATTTGCCTTTATGTATAAATGAGTCTGTAATATTAAGGGCATCCCAGGACTATAACCTTTAATTAAAATGTGATATCAGTAAATTGTTTTTGACAAAAAGTCACAATTAACAGTAAAGTATAGCTTATTGGGCTAATTAAACGGGTTGTCTACGCCTATGCTAGGCAACTTCTTGCCACTTGTAGGCTTTCTGTAATTTTTAGAGCCTTCCTCTGGATTGACATGTTAAGTTATGGGCAGGGGCGTAACGACCGTGGTCACAGAGATTGCCACGGCGACTTGGCCCAGGGGTGCAGGGGCCCCTCCGGCCCGTTCCCCTGATTCAGATAGATGTGTGTCCTAGGTTGCGTATCCAGCTGAAATACATCGGACCACAGAGACCCGTCAGGTCATTGCACTGCGATGTGCCGGCCGCCGATTAAGGCCATGAATATTCATTTCTCCCCACACACACAATCCTGGGCATGGGGAGCAGAGTATATCCTGACAGCTGACTGTACTGCAAGTGGTCAAGCATGACACTGATGTCATGCGTTGTGCCACTTACACGCTGGTCAGTTGCCGGAATGCCAGTGTCACAGGAGGATGCCGTAGGAGCACAGAGTAGGTGAGTACAATAGTTTTTTTCTTTTTTTTTTTTTTTTTTTACTGTGTACAGCATTTTGGGGGGCTGTATACCTGGATGAGGAGGCTATATATAATAATATTTATTCACTTAAATAGTGCTATTAATTCCACAGTGCTTTACATACATTGGCATGATGGGGCTATATACCAGGATGGAGGGCTATATACCAGGAAGAGAGGAGCTATATAGCATGGTGGGGGCTATATAGCAGGATGAGGGGTCTATATAGTAGGATGAGGGGGCTATATACCAGGATGGGGGGCTATATCGCATGATGGGGGCTAGAAACCAGGATGAGGGGGCTATATAGCAGGATGGAGGACTATATACCAGGTTGAGGGGGCTATATACCAGGATGGAGGGCTATATACCAGAAGTGAGTAAAGAACTTGAAACTGTACCCTTGAAGTTGCCTCTGTTATTTCATCTGCATAGACACTCAAAAGCACCAACTGTGCCCCGGGGCATTGCTCCACCTGTGGGGAGCAGTACCACCACTGCTGCCATATCATCCCCCGGAGGCCTCATACAGCAGCGGCGGCTTATTAGCCGCATACCACAGGTGGCGTCACGAACACAAACTTTATCCACCAAGCCACATATTTTACTGGCACCCACCAGGGCCACAGAGCCGGGCCCAGCCACCACTGACTACCACCGGACTAGTCCGGCCCGGCACCGGGTGTCCCATAGCCCTGGGGTGGGCGAGTCATTTACATGTGTTTTTGGTGCATAAATATGCAAAACAAAAACACTGCAAGAATTGACACGCTGCAGATTTTAGTCTGCTACAAATCTGTAAAGAAAAAGTAAACAACTTGTGCATGAAAAATATGAAATCTCATGCACTTTGCTTGTACTGTAAAACGTTGCATATTTTATGCAAAAAATCCATGGAGGAAAAGCAAAAAAGCCACAATGTGTGCACATAACCTTTATATGAATTGTTGGGGAAGAGGCACATACACTGATTAAAGAGATGGTTCACTATTTATTTTTCCAAGTCACATCGTTAGAATGTTGAGAAACAAGGCTTCTTTCAAATACCTTGTGTAATACATTCTGCCTCTGAGCGACGCTACTGTGGTCCGCTCATCCCCTTCTCGTGACGCCAGAGCTGCGTGACCTCTGATGTCCAGGGATGTCACTTCAACTTCCAATTGTCCTGACATCACCGCGGCCGGCCCAAGTCTCCCTGAGTGACTGGGCTGTGGGCGGAGTTTCATCGCTCGTCACAGCACAGCATCGCTCCTGCTTGCGGCGCTCTGCAGTGAAGGAAGAGCAGGGAGATGCTGCGCTGTCACACTGGGCTGTGATGAGCGGTGAAACGCTGACTACAGCACAGTCACTCAGGGAGACTGGGCCGGACGCGGTGATGTCAGGTGAGCAGGAAGTTGGCGTAACATCACCGGATTTCAGAGGTCACAGAGCCCGAGGGTCATGAGAAGAGGATGCAAAAGCACCACTCCCAGGCACTATTGGCAACACAAGGTATTTGAGAGAAGCCTTGTGTCTCAACATTATATTGCTGTGGCTTGTAAAAATAAGTAGTGAACCACCTCTTTAAAGTATATTTATTAGGCAGTATAAATTATAGTTTATATTTTGAATGGAGAGTGGCTAATTGTATATTAATATTGGGGTACATATTTATATTCAGGGGCGCAGTGTGGGCGATTTTTTATTTAGCAGACAAAAGTATGTATATAATATAAATTACCTTATTATTTTCAGGGCTGCGGTGATCAGTGTGACAAGATGATCCATTGCTGGGAGAGGTTGACATGAAGGTCAGATCAGATGGAGAAGAAACAACAGAAAACTATTCTAATCAAATGAGATGAGATGACAGCAATAAGTTACTGGATGAAAATATTTATTCTGTATCTGTATTGTATGACTTGGATTAACTCTGTTGTTCGTAATACAACCTCCCTTAGGCCACATTTTCACATTCCCGTGATATGTCCATGTGTTGGCAGATTTTTTTTATCGGACACTACATGGACTCATAAAGTTTCATAGATCCATTCACATATGTGTCAAAATCATGGATCTGAAAATGAGATCTGCGAGACTCATAGCATGTCTTGCTCTGTCCCATTTTCAGGTTCAGAATACAACATACTCAATAGGTCTGTGTGTTGTCTGAGAAAAAAAAATCAAGCAGCACACTGATGCTTCATATAGATACATGAATGTGGTCCTATTACGTATAGTAGAGTCCCCTAGTATATAGTGTACTAACCTATTATGTACAGCAAAGTCCTTTAGTATATAGAGTCCTTTTTTTTCTATATACCATACATACTGTTTTTTTCGGTTTACAAGATGCACCCCAAATTTAGAGAAAAAAAGGTTACATAAAAAGTGTCTGTCTTATAATTTGTTGGTGTCTTACTGGGGGGGCAGCAGTGGTGGTGGAGTTGGGTCACAGAAGGCGGTGGTGGTGGAGCAGGGCCATGCAGTGGGTGTCTCAGATGCTCGCTGCCTGAAATGTAAGGTTGGCAACATCCAGAAACTGTTGGCAGTGGGGGCTTCGGCGCATTCCGGGAAAATGGCGACCAGAATCGGCGCATTCGCAGATGGAGCTATTGGCTCAGTGACAAGCAAAGACTCTGCCTGCGTTCAGGCCACCTCCAGTTGCCATTTTCATTAAGTCCACTGCTGGGAGATCAATAGGCCGGAGGCGGTGCTTGCACAGATGAGATCTTGAGCTCCATCTGCGCACATGCTGACTCCAGGAGCCATTATTTGAAGCCCGCACTGCCAACATTTTCAGGATGGTCCCTGCCTCATCGCCCACAGCCAGCACAGCCACTGCAGCACAGCAGCGCCTGCAGCCCCAGCACAGTGGCACCCGCTGTCTGCAGCATCTCCCCTGCCTCCTGCTACCCATCTCCACAACTTCCCAGTAAGCTACATGCGGATTATAAGATGCACGCCTCCTTTTCCACCCAAATTTTTGAGAGGAAAAGTGTTCTTATAATCCAAAAAATAGGGTATATATGGGGGGCCTAAACACACTTCTTGCACTGGGACCCCAAGCTGTCAGTGTCTGCCATTGGACACATCTGTATGTATATTTAAAGGAAATCTCACCACACCAAATAAAAAAAAAACATACAGCAAGGTCATCTGCTATGACCCATACACCCGCTATGTTCATGAGCAGAAACAGCTAACAAAGAGGCACTCCTACTCTCATAATCCCATCCCATCCATTACAGTGACCAGCACTATAGTAATTCTCCATTTCCCTAAGACCAGCTGTTATCCCTGAGGTTCACCAGACCACTTATGATGAGACAATCCTTTTAAGTAAATCAAAATGCATTACACATTTTTAGTAAAATACTTATTACCATAGTAAGGTTGAGGATAGACACGCAATGTTGATCTTGAAGGTGCCAAGTCGGTCCAAGAGTCCTAACCTCATCTTAGCGTGAAAATTACTTCTTGACTCCAAATACGGCAATAAATTTAAAAAATATCAAATATGACTTTGGCAGACTAGAAGCCTCGTAAGTTTTGTGTCTTGTACTATATGACAGCATTTGGCTTTTTCATTTTAAACCATGCTTTGTTTTATAGAGATCTTGATGTGATATTAATAATGCTTAACACTGCCTTCATGTAAAAGAGCCTCAGATGCGCCTTGTAGAGTAATCATCGTCTGAAAGTTCTCCTGTCCTTTGTGATGGTCCGTGAACAATATTTAAAGTGACTTTTCAATTAATCAGAGTTCTGTGAGGCTGGGTTTTTTATTCATTTGCTGGGAGTGGGGAACGTCCTGCCAATGCACAGGATTTTATCTTATTCCGTCAAAAAGAACATAGAAATCAATTTTTACCAGTCTGAGTTACGACTGGGAATCTATTCCTTTTAGGTCAGCCAGAGAATTAATCTATTGAGCAGCTCCACAAATCTGCTGACATCTCAGCATTTTGAGAACACTAATTTTTCCTCCTATTTCTTCCTCTGCTCTTCTTAGCTCCGGCCAAGAGAAAACATTTACAGTGGCTTAATCTCTTCTTCGAGGCCTTTGTTATAGGTGAAGTCTTTGGATTTCAATGTGCTACCTTTATAATACACTGAGAACTTCTGCATTATCGTGAGGAAAGCAAGCGGAGAACTATTGATCTAGACTATATATTTTCTTTCTTCTTTTTTTTTTTATATAATAAAACCCAACAAGGAAATATTGCCATATTATGACCTGCTTTCAAAAACAGTGAATTTGTAGGAGGTGGACAGATTGCCCTAATCCTACTTACTGTATATTGTGTTCATAAGTATGTTTATATACCTTTAAGTGTAGTATAGTGAATTAGTCTGCTCTGACCTATTTGGATCTAAAAGATGTGTTCGTATATAGAGTGTAATGTGTTTGATATAAGGTGTTTTATTACAGGAAATATTGTATTAATGATATGTAAAGTATAAGTATGTTAAGTAGGATAATATGCCGTAAGCTACAAATAGTACTAGCTATAGGAATAAGAATATAGAATGTTTTAGATAAGATTTAGTGCAACATAGGGACAAGTGTGCAGAAGGGGAAGCAGTGGTAGATAGTGTGTTAGAGGTAATACTAAATGCAGGCTCAGCAGGTCCAGATATTGATACAGTAGGTGCCTGGGAGACAGGGCACAGTGGGTGGAGTAAAGGTTGGTAATACAGACAGAGTAAGGAAAGGAAGTCAGTTCAGTTTAGTCTAGTGAAGATGCAGTAGTGTTCTGCACAGGACGTCCTGGGATCACGAGATCTGGATCAGGGTTTGCCCAGGCCTCAGGAGGTATCCTCCATTGTGTTCTATGGGCACGGCTGCAAGAGACTGGGCCTATAGATGTCAGACTCAGCTTCTGGAGAAAGATTACCCATGTAGAGGGCTGGACGGAAGTTACTCCATTGAGCAGCAGCCGCAGAACGGTAACACAGGAGAAAGTGGCATGTCTGTCTTAGGAAGGTTATGGTGAAAGTGTTTCCAATGAAGATTGAGAAAGTTTACTGTGAAAATGTATCTTACGAAGAACAAAAGCTGAATAAAAGAAGTTACAGTTTGAGGTAAAGAGAAACTGTTTTCTGTGGTATGTTGCCCAAATATGATGTCTATGACGATGGCCGACAAAGGGGTGGTGGATGAGCCATTGAAGGCGCAAGTAAGTGTCGCACCCTTCAGCCGGGGCAGAACACATGCACAACACCTGTTTGATGAAGCAAGATGAAGCGCTGCCGGCCATCGCCTGGCTCCCCTCTTCATATTCATTAACAAATAAGTGTAAGCAGAGTCCTTGTTACTCACACATTATCCTTGATTCCTGTTAAGTCTTAAGGATGCTTTACACGCTACGACATCGCTAACGATATATTCTCGGGGTCACGTTGTTAGTGACGTACATCCGGCGCCGTTAGCGACATCGCAGCGTGTGACACCAAGGAGCGACCATCAACGATCGAAAAAAATGTCCAAAATCGCTGATCGTTGACATGTAGCTCCTTTTCATAATGCCGTTGTTGCTGCAGGTACGATGTTGTTCGTCGTTCCTGCGGCATCACACATCGCTATATGTGACACCGCAGGAATGACGAACATCTCCTTACCTGCGTCCACCGGCAATGCGGAAGTAAGGAGGTGGGCGGGATGTTACGTCCCGCTCATCTCCGCCCCTCCGCTTCTATTGGGCAGCCGCTTAGTGATGCCGCAGTGACGTTGCTATGACGCACCTCCCCCTTGAAGGAGGGATTGTTTGGCGGTCACAGCGACGTCGCTGAAAAGGTATGTGCGTGTGATGCTGCTGTAGCGATAATGTTCACTACGGCAGCGATCACCAAATGTCGCACGAACGAAGGGGGCGGGTGCTTTCGTGCACGACATCGCTAGCTATCGCTAGCGATGTCGCAGCGTGTAAAGCACCCTTTTGGCTGAGTTCACATGCCCTGTAATCTCCATTAGAACAGATCCTGCAGAGCTCCGTTGGGAAAATGATTTCTGCTGGATCCATAGTTACATAGTTACATAGTTACTTAGGTTGAAAAAAGACCTAGGTCCATCTAGTTCAACCTTCCTCCACCAGTTCTACATTTAGTCACTAAGTCATTTATAACCAACAATGTTGTGTACTGAGGAAATCATCCAGCCCTTTTTTAAAAGCTGTTATAGTATCTGTCATTACTACCTCTTGTGGTAGGGCATTCCACAGTCTGACTGCTCTAACTGTAAAGAACCCTTTCCTATTTAGCTGTCGGAATCGCTTTTCTTCCACTCGCAGTGAGTGCCCCCTGGTCCTTAGTATTGTCTTTGGAAGAAATAAGTCATGTGCCAGTCCTTTATATTGACCACACATGTATTTATACATATAAATGAGATCTCCTCTGAGACGTCTTTTTTCTAAGCTAAACATATCTAACTTTTTCAACCTGTCATCATATGGGAGGCCTTCCATTCCTTGTAATAGTCTAGTTGCCCGCCTTTGAACTGACTCTAACTTCTGAATGTCCTTTTTAAAATGTGGAGCCCAAAACTGGATCCCGTATTCCAGATGTGGCCTTACAAGTGATTTATAGAGGGGTAACAATACGTTAGGATCACGGGATCTAATCTCTCTTTTTATACACCCTAAAATCTTGTTTGCTTTAGCAGCTGCTGCTTGACATTGAGTGCTGCTGCTCAGCTTATTTGTAATGAGAATACCCAAGTCCTTCTCCTGTTCTGTAGTCCCGAGTTTACTTCCATTTAATGTATACGCAGCTATAGGATTACTCCGTCCTAGGTGCATTACTTTACATTTATCAA
This sequence comes from Anomaloglossus baeobatrachus, assembly GCF_048569485.1. Lineage (NCBI taxonomy): Eukaryota > Metazoa > Chordata > Amphibia > Anura > Aromobatidae > Anomaloglossus > Anomaloglossus baeobatrachus. Next base: position 182,031,646 of record NC_134360.1, on the reverse strand, counting down.
CATTAAATCTCATTTGCCAAGTATCTGCCCATTCTGACATCTTATCCAGATCTTTTTGTAATATTGTACTATCCAGGTCAGTTTTTAATATCCTACATAGTTTGGTGTCATCGGCAAAGACTGACACTGTACTATCAATCCCATCCACAAGGTCATTAATAAAGAGAGTAAAAAGAATCGGTCCAAGCACAGATCCCTGTGGCACCCCACTGCTGACTATAGCCCATTTAGAGAATGTACCATTTATGACTACTCTTTGTTTCCTATCTTTTAGCCAATTCCTTACCCAGTTGCATATTGTGTCCCCTAGTCCTTGCTTCTGGAGCTTTAGTATAAGGCTATTATGTGGTACAGTATCAAATGCCTTTGCAAAGTCCAAATAAATCACATCAGCTGCATTACCAATATCCAGGTTTGAACTTACCCCCTCATAGAACCCCAACAGGTTGGTTAGACACGACTTATCTTTCATGAATCCATGCTGTTTGTCAGTTATCATATTATTTTCTGCAATATATTTTTGCATGTCATCCCTTAAAATGCCCTCAAAAACTTTGCATACTACTGATGTCAGGCTTACTGGACGGTAGTTGCCTGGATCTACCCTCTTACCTTTCTTAAATATCGGTACCACATCAGCAATCCTCCAATCCTGAGGCACCAACCCTGTTACAAGTGAGTCTAAAAAGATGAGATACAGCGGTCTGTCGATTACGGAGCTCAATTCCCTCAATATTCGTGGATGAATGCCATCTGGCCCTGGGGATTTGTCAATGTTTAATTTACTCAGACGTAAGCGTACTTCATCTTGTGTTAAATTAATTATATCGGGTGGTGGACTTTGATTTTTCACTTGTTGAATGATCCCTGGTACAGTCAGTTCCTTGGTGAATACAGATGAGAAATGCCTATTTAATATCTCAGTCTTTTGTTTGTCCTCTATAACTAACTTGTTATTATATTTTAAGGGGCCGATACTATCCTTTGTTTTCCTTTTGGCATTAATGTATTTATAAAAGATTTTGGGATCCGTTTTTTTTACATGGGTGTCTGGAAATTGGATCCATTAACAGATTGCTATTTAACATCCATTTGAAAAGGATCCTGTAAGAAAGAAATAGATCCATTACAAATACAAGTGTACAACAAATGCTTAATAGCAATCCATCTCCATAGACTTCCAAGTTAAAAACACATCCGGCAGACGCCAGTTGTTTAATAACGGATTTGCACAACTTTTTCCAAATGGATCTCTGCAGGATCCATTTGAACAGATATTTCCAGGACATGTGAACTCAGCATTAAAGCAGTGCCCTCAAAATTGTATCATTTAGATTGTGATAAGTGACTCCAACATAATGGCATTGTCAATTGGAAGTTTAGGTAGTGTGGGATCCACCTTTTGTTTTATCTGCTATGATTAGTAAAACCATTGAAGGGGCCAAGGCATTTCTTTCAGTCTAATGATTCCCATTCTGGCCTGGACGGTCCCACGGGAGAACAGTTGAATTTCCTGGTGGGCTCTCTGCAAGAGTGGGTTCAATACCCCACTATATGAGTAGTAACTGGCACTAAAAGCATAGCTAAATTTGGGAGTGAGGATAATGTTGAATAACATTGAGGGGCCACAACGTTTCCTTCATTCCAATGAATCTCCTTCTCGCTCTGGTAACAGGTACATTCACTAGTGGGCTTCTCTACAGAATTGTGTCCCCACCTCACTAAATGAGTGTTAATTGGTGCAATACACTCATTCATACAACAAATACCCATTTTATAATTTTATAAACGCATGGCTAAATTTGTGAATGAGGATAATGTAATTTTTGCATGGAGCTGAGCAATGGGCCTCCAGAGTCAATGTTGCTGTTGGAATCTTAGCACAGTGGACTGACACTGCTTCCATTCATCAATGATTGATAGTGTAACCACTTTCTTACCAAAAAAATGACTCAAACATTATACGATACTCACCGTATCTGTATGTCTTTGATGTTTGTATCCTTCCAAACCTTGTTCTGGTGGAGATACCCCTGGTTATATAAATTGCATTACTGACCTGCAAATGTCATATTGATTTCTAGTAGGTGCAATACTAATGCTACACCTCATAGTTTGTATGTTACACTATGATATATGCAAAATGTCTCTTCAGGGAGGAAGTAGATGACCTCTAGTGCCACCTATTGGAGGTAGCAATCCTAAAAGTCAAAAGTGGCCCTTTAATGGAACTTGTCATATGACTTAGGATTTATGCCAGATCAGAACCTCAGTTGGAAAACCAAGTGTTTCGGGGTTATTGCCCCTCATTAGTGTAAAGTATGAGATCTGATCTGGCAGTATGAGATGCTAAGGCAGGGGCTAATTGGAAAGCTTTTCTCCTTGCAAAGACTGACACACTAATGCAACATGCCAGTAGTAAGGTGACTTATAGCCACAATGCTCCTTTGGGAAATATGCAAATTGTCTCTTCAGGGAGGAGATAGACGAACTTTAGTGCCACCTATTGGAAGTAGCAATCCTAAAAGTCAAAATTGACCCATTAACAAGCCTTGTCATATGACTTAGGATTTATGCCCGATTAGAACCTCAATTTGCAGACATGGTGTTTCGAGGTGATTGCCCCTCATCAGTGCAAAATATGAGAACTAATCTTGTTGTATGAGAAGTCAAGACAGGGTCTAAGGGGAAAGCTTTTATTCTTGTGAAGATTGACACACCAATCAAGCATGCCAGTAGTGAGGAGACTTATAGCCACAATGCTCCTTTGGGAAATATTCAAATTGTCTCTTTAGGGAGAAGGTAGATGAACTCTAGTGCCACCTATTGGAAGTAACAATACTAAAAGTCAAAATTGACCCATTAACAAGCCTTGTCATATGATTTAAGATTTATGTCCGATCAGAACCTCAATTTGCAGACACAGTGTTTCGCGGTGATTGCCCCTCATCAGTGCAAAATATCAGAACTGATCTGGCTGTATGAGAAGCTAAGACAGGGTCTAAGGAGCAAGCTGACACACCATTCCGGCATACCAGTAGTGATGTAGTATGTTATATGTGTTGCAAACTGCCAGCAACATGTTATTCTAGCTAATATTATGTTCTCACAGTTAGTTATGTTCCAGTAACACCATACAAATGAACATTTATAATGCCATTTACTATGTTTTGTTATGCAACAGATATGTGACCCCAGGTCAAAAAATCTCGTATTCAGGGTGATTCTAGGTAGCGGAATAAGTCCAAGGAGCAAGCGTTTTTACACTGTGCACTAAAGAGTTCAGGGACTTTCTAGGTAAATCTTTATTTAGCTGTCTTAGAAGCAGTTTGCTGAATTCTTACATATAAATGTATGCCTTGGTAATCAGATGTGTTGTTCAGGACTTTAAGGCTAAGGGTGGCTTTACACGCTACGAGATCACTAGCCGATGCTAGCGATGGCGAGCGTGATAGCACCCGCCCCTATCGTTATGACGATATGTGAAGATTGCTGCCGTAGCGAACAGTATCGCTACGGCAGCGTCACACATACTTACCTGCTCGCGACGTCGCTGTGAAGGCGAACGCCTCTTTTCTAAGGGGGCGGTTCGCTCGGCGTCACAGCGACGTCACTAAGCAGCAGCCCAATCAAAGCGGAGGGGCGGAGATGAGCGGGACGAACATCCTGCCCACCTTCTTCCTTCCTCATTGCTGGCGTGTGGCAGGTAAGGAGAGGTTCCTCGTTCCTGCGGCGTCACACATAGCGATGTGTGCTGCCGCAGGGACGAGGATCAACTTCGGCCATGCGACAGCAGCGATAATTGGGAGAGGACCACCATGTCAACGAGGAGCGATTTTGGACGTTTTTGCAATGATCCAAAATCACTCCTAGAAGTCACACACAACGAGATCGCTACAGCGGCCGGATGTGCGTCACAAAATCCGTGACCCCCAACGAGATCGCTGTAGGAATCTCGTAGCGTGTAAAGGCCGCTTTAGACCGCACTTTGCTTTTTACCTACTTTTTACCTGCTTTTTCAACTGCAGCGTTTAATGCCAAAATGGATGTGTTATGCTTTTCAAGCAAAATCTATGGGAATTTGGTTTTCTAAACCGCACTATGCAGTTCAAAATGCTGCCTTTATGTGGCAGAAATTTGGGCAAAAACTCTGCTTTGCAGCTCTAAACACAAGTGGCAAAAACAATTGCCGGATGTGTGTTGCGGGTCTGAAAAGCAGAGCACATCCATTTTGGCATTAAACGCTGCAGTTGAAAAAGCAGCAAAAAAGCAGGTAAAAAGCAGGTAAAAAGCAGGTAAAAAGCAGGTAAAAAGCAGGTAAAAAGCAAAGTGCAGTCTTAGCCTTAACCACCCAATACATTACCCCGTCAGCCCGTTTCTCAGCTTAAAGAGAACCTGTCATATCAGGATTCCCTATCTAAGTAAAGGCGGTGCAAGCTAAGGGGTTATAATTAGCGTCCAGAGTATGTCCGGATCATAGCTAGCTGTTTTTTTCCTATCACTGATGATGCTTGATTTCAGGAGATGGCAGCTTCCACCTCTGATGACATGCGTGAGTTTCCCAGAATGCACTGGGGATTCTCAAATGAAACGTCTTCAGAATGGAAGTAATAAAAAAAAACCCAAACAAGTCAAGGCATTACAGTAAAGAGGGAACGGCAAGGAATTTTTAATTAAAGCATTTTAGAAAGGTGATTTAATTATTAACTCAACCCTTTCACTACCTTTGAAGTCCTACACAGATGAACTGTGCCGCACTGACTATGTCTCATGCAAAATAAACCACAATTCTAATTTTTGGTTCTTCTATGATGGATGATGGTGATGATACTAATAGTTTGATAAAGTATATAGGATTGCATTTGTAAAAAAAAAAATCAATTGGTGATCAAGGACGCCGCGACGTCCGAAACGCGTCTTCTGTATGGTTGGCACCATGCCATATTGATGTCTATTTTAATGAAATCTCAATAAAGAAAGAAAGATATTATTTTATCAACTGAACTGGATGCAGCATTATTTTTTCTATTTGGACTCAGGAGTGGCCTCCCTTCCGTGCACCGTCCTTGATTGTCTCCGCTGGGTGAGCTTGAATTTTCTCTGTTTGAGGATTGCATTTGTGTATGATTGTAATATGAAAACATCAGCAATCACTATTTTTAAAGCCTTGTTATATTGGCTGTTTTATGTAGCAGCCTGAGATAAGCAGGTGAAAGGGAACCTGTCACTAAATTTGACCCTTAGAAACTGCAGCCACCACCAGTGAGCCCTTATATACAGCATTCTAGACTGCTGGATATAAGAGCCCAAGCCGCTCTGTGTAATGTAAAAAACACCTTCATAATACCTACCTAGGGTGCAGTCCAGTCCGATGGATGTCGCTGCTCTCCGGTCCGGCGCTTCCTCTCTGCTACGATCGCCGTCCTCCTTCTTCACAGGCCCATGTGTATGATGTGTTCTACGTCATCCACCCAGGCCGGCATTGTTCTCCTGCTTAGGCGCACATTGATCTGCCCTGCTCATAAAGAGGTTTTTTATGTTACACAGTGGCCTGGGCTCTTATATACAGTATTTTAGAATGCTGTATATAAGAGCTCGGTGGTGGCCGCAGCATATAGGGGACAAATCTGGTGACAGGTTCTGTTAAAGATGGGCCGCCGCAACTTGTGGGCCATTGTTTTGAGCTTGCCCCGAGGCTAAAGTTTGCTAGCCCATACGACTGTAGTTATGCAGTCCTATGGAACGGACATGATGCTAATCTTAACCTTTAACCTTTTCTGCCCTTGCTTGGGGAATCTTGATCTGACAGGTTCCCTTTAAAGCGGGCTTTACACGCTACAACAAATCTAACGATGTGTCGGCGGGGTCACGTGGTAAGTGACGCACATCTCGCATCGTTAGTGTTGTTGTAGCGTGTGACAGCTACGTGCGATTGCGATTGAACGTAAAACCGTTCATCGCATACACGTTGTTCATTTACTCAAAATTGCACGTCGGGTTGTTCAATGTTCCTGAGGTACCACACATCGCAGTGTGTGACACCCCGGGAACGATGAACAGATCTTACCTGCGTCCCTGCGGCTCCCGCCAGCAATGCGGAAGGAAGGAGGTGGGTGGGATGTTTACGTCCCGCTCATCTCCGCCCCTCTGCTTCTATTGGCCGGGTGCTGCTTGACGTCGCTGTGACGCCGAACGTCCCTCCCACTCCAGGAAGTGGATGTTCGCCGCCCACATCGAGGTCGTATGGAAAGGTAAGTACGTGTGACGGGAAATAATCGTTTGTGCAACACGGTCAACAAATTGATCGTGCTGCAAATACGATGGGGGCGGGTACGATCGCATACAATATCGTATGTGATATCATAAGGTATAAAGCAGCCTTAAGGCTTATGAATTGGAAAGAGTTTTTTAGGAAAAGTTATTAATTACACACTAGGTGGGTAGCAACATAAGGTTGGTCATGATCTTAACTAAATAACGTGGGCTTTGCTACAGTTTAACAAAAATTGTGCAACAAAACACAAATTGTGCTTGTCAATAAAAACCTAATTTGACTCTTTTTTTTCAATAAAGGGAAAACGTGTTGCTTTTGTGAAGCTTGTGAATAAATCCTTAGGGTCTACTCAAGTCAAACTTACACACAGCTGCCAACACCTGGCTCATTTACAGATTAAGATGCAACATTTTAGGTGCTGTCACCAAATCAATAACAGAGTGACAGTAATTTAGATGTACGCGTTATGCTGTCCCTGAGTCAGAATTTGCCTTCAAGGAAGACATATACCTATCAACAGCTCATAAAATCCTTGATATTCTGACAAACCCCATTGTTTCTATATTATACTGCACACATTGTGTGATATTCTGTTATCAGAGTCTAAAAATTATTGCAATAAAAACCTAATCATATGTTAAAATGATTATATGTTATAGACTCAGATATATGATTCCATCAATTTTACAATCATCATGATGTTGGCAGTCATACTAAATTGACAGAGCAGGGCGGAAGAGAAGAAGCTGCTCTGTCAAAGTGGTGTCACCGGAAGCTGCAGAATCGTCATCAGCGGTCCATATTTAGCATCTACTGTGTTTCCCTGAAAATAAGCCCTACACTGGCAATAAGCCCTAGCAGGAATTTTAGAACGTTTGAGAGTATAGGGTGCTTTACACGCTGCGACATCGCTAACGATATATCGTCGGGGTCGCGTCGTTAGTGACGCACATTCAGCGCCGTTAGCGACATCGCAGCGTGTGACACCAATGAGCAACGATCAACGAGCGCAAAAACTTGAAAAATTGTTGCTTCTTGACACGTCGTTCATTTCCTTAATATCGTTGCTGCTGCAGGTACGATGTTGTTCGTCGTTCCTGCGGCAGCACACATCGCTATGTCTGACACCGCAGGAACGACGAACATCTCCTTACCTGCATTCACCGGCAATGAGGAAAGAAGGAGGTGGGCGGCATGTTCTGGCCGCTCATCTCCACCCCTCTTCTGCTATTGGATAGTTGCCATGTGACGTCGCTGTGACGCCGCACGAACCGCCCCCTTAGAAAGGAGGTGGATCACCGGCCAGAGTGACGTCACAGGGAAGGTAAGTCCGTGTGACGGGTGTTAGCGATGTTGTGCGCCACGGGCAGCGATTTGCCCGTGACGCACAACCGACAGGGGTGGGTACGCTCGCTAGCGATATCGGTACCGATTTTGCAGCGTGTAAAGTACCCTTAAGGCTTAAAAAAAAAACCCCTTACCCCGAAAATAAGCCCTAGCAGGGTTTTTCAGCATTTTCAGAGCAAGGCTTAAATATAAGCCGTACCCCGAAAATAAGTCCTAGTTGTGGTTCAAAAATGAAGTGTCCATGTAGCTAAAAAAGATAAAGAATAGTGAAGGACACTTCATTAAAGAAAGCAGACAGCTCCAAAAGAAAGAAGACCAACCCTGCAGTCATACTCACGAGACTGGGATGTTGTGGAACCCGAGGACCTGCGGTGGCACGCACACACACCACACATACATACATACATCCGATGATACTGTGCTGTTCCGGTGACCTGGCACTCTGTAGACCAAGAGGACCTGTGGAGGAACACATCAATGCGTTCCACAGCAGGTCGTTGGTGCGCTCCACCGCAGGTCCTCAATGTGCTCCACCGCAGGTCCTCACGTTCAAAGTGCCCCAGGTCCCACTGTCTGCTGGAAGCAGTGCGGTATCATCGTATGTGTCTGATGCATGTGTGTGAGTGTCAGCAGGGGAGGACTTCTGTTGATAAGACAACAACCTGAAGGTAGCGGATGCAGAGGACCTGGGAGCAATGCAGATGTCCAAAATCTGGTAAGCATGATTCTCCTGGGAGGGGGGGGGGTGTCTGGTTTTTTGGGAGGTAAACGTACCCCCAACCCTTGTTTCCTGTAAATAAGCCCTACCCCGAAAATAAGCTCTTCCAAATTTTTGGGGGCAATCCAAATATAAGACAGTGTGTTATTTTTGGGGGAAACTCGGTATCTGCCTATAAGTTTTTAGTTCCATGGGGAAAAATAGGTAAATTCATGAATAACCCCTTTAATATCCTTTTGAAGCTCCTGTATCAACTCAAAATACTCTAACATAGTATGTATATCCTCTGCCTATTTTTTCTGTAGTTAAATTCTGCTGGAAATACAATCATTGGAATTAGTAATTAAAGTAAACAAATCAAATAAAAAAGCTCATCTACAAAATGTGTATCTAATTTGTCTTCTATGAAAAATTGCCAGGATCTCCTGGAGGTGTTTTGCTGTGTGGGTTTATTTGGCAATTCATGGCGGGAAGGTAGGATGTTGTACGTATAATTAAACAATATTTCGCATTTAAAAAAATATTTTACATAACACGACCACCTGTCACCCAAAAAAATAGAATCACAACTATTTGTATACAAAAATATAAAGTCAAGTTTGTGAGTAATAAAGAGATATTTGGGATAAGATGTCTGTGAGTTTGGCCTCACCTCATGCTTACGACCTTCTTAGGGTGTGTTTTATGTAGAGCACACCCATTAAAGTTGATGGTGCCTTTATGCTTATCATCTACAGCAGGGGACTTCACAAACATTTCTAATCCAAAGGCCTCATTATCAAATAGTACCACTCCTAATAAAACTTAGCAGTAGTTAAATAATTTTTCTCAACACCATTAATAGGTAACGTTGCGCAGCGCTTGTATAAACAGGCACAATGCTGGTTACTTGTGATTTCTAATTGTATTGTTGCCAAGGTTACTGACCATCAATGTACTCTATCAGAAGTGATTGGTGACTAGGCAAAGAGCCCAGCGCTACCATCAGCCTTCTTGCTTGTAAATGCTGCTCTGTCGCTGTGCCACTGGGTTCCCCAATACTACAGAGGGAAAGTAGTCCCTGCATTAGCATCAGAGAGTGCACAATATGGGCCAGTGGCTCAAACACACTGGTGGCCCAAACTGTCAATCACTCAGGACCGCACTGCCCCTAGGAAGCAGGAAGTCAAGAGACTAGGCAGTTGTGCATTTGGACAATCATGTCACGATGAACTCTTTAATCCCTTTTTGACATGTGACACAATAGTACACATCACAGGTCCAATTGCCATGTATGGTGAGAGGACATGAGCTGAACCATAGCAGGAAGATGCAGCTGATTTTACATAGTGAACATATTCCCGTTGCACCATCAGTGAGATGTTGATCTATGACAGCGGCAATTAAATAGCGAGATCGCTGGTGTGCTTCTGTATCACCTCACGTAAACCAATATATAAATGCTTTAGGCTCCATCACTGTCATCTTAGTCCTTTTTTGAATCTTCATAGATTGAGCCTCATAGGAGAAGTGCAATTTTGCTCTACAGTGCAATACCATGATATTGCAGTATATAGAGTAAAGACTAGAGATGAGCAACCCCCCTAGTGTTCGAGTTCGGTTCGTCGAACGGCGGGTGTGTTCGTTGAACGTTCAAACCCCTTTGAAAACAATGGCAGGCAAACACAAACACATACAAACACATAGAAAACACCTTCTAAGGTGTCTAAAAGGTGACAAACAACTCACAAGACTCCACAAACACATGGAAAAGTGACAAGTACATATACTCATGCGAAAAGAAAAGAGCTGGACGAGTAAAAGGAGGAGGGGATACAGATGTATTAGTATCTCCAAATGAACATTGATGCCATGGCAGTTGCAATCTGGAAAAATGGCCTGAGCTTTCCACTTACACCTTGGGGATCTTGTCGTGTCCCGCAGCCAGTGTTCTCTCAGAACGTGTCTTCAGTGCTGCTGGGTGTGCGCTGACAGATAAGCGCACGCATCTGTCCAGTGACAATGTGGACAGACTAACGTTCATCAAGATGAACAAATTATGGATCCGCAAGGACTTTTCTACCCCTGTGTCATCCTGGGGAGAGTAAAGGCTTATGAATTTTTGATTGTGCTTAATGCAAATCAACATTTTAAGTTTGCAACTGGGGGTCAATTGATGCCACTTAAGTGGTGTCTGTGGCCAAATTTTTTGAAAAAATGGAGACTCTTGTTGGAGTCCCCTTGCTGTGTTTTACATGATCGTTCATCAAGATGAACAAGTCATGGATCCGCAAGGACTTTTCCTGTGTCATCCTGGGGAGACTAAAGGTTTGTGGATTTTTTAATGTGTTTCATGCAAATAACCATTTTAAGTTTGCAACTGGGGGACAATTGATGTCACTTAAGTGTTGTCTGTGGCCAAATTTTTGGAAAACATGGAGACTCTTGTTGGAGTCCCCTTGCTGGATTTTTGAGACCTTATGTCCATGGCAGTGCCCCAAGAGCAGATGCCCTGTCACCACTTCTTCTCCAAGAAAGGTGTACCTCCGCTACAAAATCACTGCTTCCTTGAGAAACTCGTGTGGCAGGGTGCATTTCACCACAGATACTTGGACCAGTAAGCATGGACAGGGGCGTTACATGTCGCTGACTGGGCACTGGGTAACTATGGTGAGAGATGGAGAAGGGTCTGCTGTACAAGTCTTGCCGTCCCCATGAATTGTGCATCAGTCCTCTGTATGTAGAAGTTCTTCCACTGCTTCTGCCTCCTCAACCTCGTCTGGGTCCTCCACCTCTGCCCAAATCCTGTCTGGTAAGGCCACCCGCATTGTAACTGTGCACAAGGAATCCCACACACCTCCTTACTATGCTGGCAGCAGAGCTCAACGGGATCAGGCGGTTGACTCTTTACTTTTAAATGTATGGGAAATGTGAGTCACACCGCTGAGGAGTTGTGGATGGTTAGCTCTGGAGACTGATTTTCATCAATGGTTGTCTCCACTCAACCTGCAGCCAGGGAAGGCCGTGTGCGACAATGCTGCAAACCAGGGTGCAGCCCTTCACCAGGGCAATGTGACACACGTGCCTTGTGTGGCTCACGTGTTTAACCTGGTTGTCCAGCAATTTTTAAACCACTATCCCGGCCTACATGGGCTTCTGCAGAGGGCACATTCACTATGTGCTCACTTCCGCCGTTCACACCCCGCAGCTGAACGACTTGCATCGCTCCAGAATTCTTTTGGCCTGCCGGTTCACCGCCTGAAATGATGTGCCGACACGCAAGAATTTGAATCTGCACATGTTGCAGCAACTGTGGCAGCACCGCCGAGCACTGGTGCAATACGTTATGACATATAGCCTGGGCCAACGAGATGCAGAGGTGGGGCAGATAACGCTGCTGGAGTGGTCTCAGATCAAGGACCTATGCACCCTTCTTTACAGTTTCGAAATGGCGACGAAGATGTTTAGCGCTGACTATGCCATTATCAGCATGACAATTCCAGTCATCTACATGCTGGAGCACATTCTAAATATTATTCGGAGTCAGGTGGTGGTACAAAAGGAAGGGGAGTAAGTACAGGAGGAGTCATATGCGGAAGAGATAACAAGATCTCCAAGGTCCAGACGGTCAGCAGCACCAAGGTGGCAGGCATGTGATGGTGGGGGAGAGGGATTAACAAGGGTGCATGGTAGCAGCCAAACTGTTGACGAAGGTGCAGGAGCCCAGGAAGAACTGGAGGACGAACTGGCGATGGGCATGAAAGACTCAGCAGATGAGGGAGACCTTGATCACATTTCTATTGTGAGAGGTTGGGGGGAAAGGGTGCAGAGGAAGGAAGCATCATTCTCACCTTGCCGCCAACAACACAGCAAGGACTTGTTCCTCCTGGATGCGCAATCCACATGAGCGCCTTCTTGCTGCACTACCTACAACATGACCCTCGGATTGTCAGAATTCGAAGTAATGCTGACTACTGGGTTGCCACACTCTTATATCCCTGGTACAAGACAAAATTTGGCGAAATAAGTCCTGCCATAGACAGGGACACACGTATGCAGGAGTATCAGCAGAAGCTGGTACACAATCTTAGATCGGCTTTTCCACTAAATACCAGTGCTGCACAGAGTGAATCTCACATTTCTAACTTGCCAGCCATGGAACTGTCGAGTCATCACCACTCAAACCGTACCAGCAACACCGTATCTGGTGGTAACAGCAATTTTATGTAACCGTTTCATGAATTTTATAGACCATCCTTTTGCAAGGCCACAAGACACAAGAAGTCTGACACATAGTCAACGCCTGGAGAGGTTAATACAGGAGTATCTCCAAGTGAATATTGATGCCATGACTCTGCAACTGGAGCCTTGTTCATTTTGGGCTTCCAATCAGGAAAAATGGCCTGAGCTCACCACTTACGCCTTGGAGATCTCGTCGAGTCCTGCAGCCAGCGTTCTCTTGGAACATGTGAAGAAACAATAAAAAAAAATCCTAAAAATACAATTTTTTATTATTATTCAGTATTAAAATGAATGAAACCCAACATCTACAACAATTAATGATAAAATTAGATATCCAAAAGTACAAGGGAGGGGCCTGATCCTTATATTGCCCTGAACTCACCCCATCCTTGCCGCGGAGGTCGGTACCCTAAAAACCTGCGCACTTGGCGCCCCCGCTCCACGAAGACTATCCCTTCAGGCCCTGGAATGACCCTGATAGATAAGAAGGTGATGGTACTAGAAGGAATTGGTTTTCAACAGTGAACCAACAATCAAATTTCATATGAACCATATAAATACATCATAACCAATGTGATTAAATTGATATAGATAATATAGAAAAAAATTAATGGGCCCCCTGAACGCGCACCTCAGTATCTTGGCCGCTTCTGGACTGGAGGATGGCGAACTGAGGGATGTATTGTTTGCTTTAGTGGGGACATCGTACCCGCCTCATATTCGGGGAGTCCTGTGGAGAAGGTCCTTTTCTGTTGCACACTGAGACCTAAGATAAGTGGCTGATGCTCTTTACACTAAACAGTTGCTTTCCTTTGTCCCATTAATTTGTTTCTATATCATATGTATGGACGATTTGGTTTAAGCTCTGTTACCCTCATGGGTGTTGGAGATCTGGCATTCGGCTTTGAGGCATAAGTGATGCGGAATATAGCCTCTTTTTATTGATACTGGATGTATTGAGGGATTGCATAACTCTCAGTGCGACGGGGGATGACCAGCATTTATCACTGTTTATCTTTTTGTCTTGTTGAACTAACTATTTTTCCACTCCTGAAGAACCTCAAATATATGAGGGGAAATGCGTTGGGTGGTTTCTTTTAGGAACCGCTAGTTTTTGTTATTGAGTGGTTCATCTGGGTTATTATACCCTATTGTCTCTCCAATTTAATCACATTGGTTATGATGTATTTATATGGTTCATATGAGATTTGATTGTTGGTTCACTGTTGAAAACCAATTCCTTCTAGTACTATCACCTTCTTATCTATCAGGGTCATTCCAGGGCCTGAAGGGATAGTCATCGTAGAGCGGGGGCGCCAAGTGCGCAGGCTTTTAGGGTACCGACATCCGCGGCAAGGAAGGGGTGAGTTCAGGGCAATATAAGGGTCAGACCATAAAAAACTGCTGTTGCATATGTCCAGGGTGCATCCTGGACATATGCAACAGCAGTTTTTTATGGTCTTTAATTTCTCTTGACCGATAGTTGACTGAGTCAGAACCTCCCCCATATATAATTTATGACATCTATTGACAGAAATTCATTATCTCGACTAAACTAATGTCACACACTGTCTTTATGGGTCTGACTTTGGGTGTTTCACCTTACCCACTTCTAAGTTACACAGGGTACACAGTATTCTCCTAGTGTAAGTGGAGGGCTAATATAGGACTCAAGCCGACGAGGAACGGGGGCGTCAGTAAACTTTAGGACGCCGACCCCTGTATGACAGGAAGGGTGAGGAGTAGAGTGTATTGATTCCCACCTTTCTTCTCATCACTTTTTTAATATGTGTACCTTGTTTGTGGCATATATGTGAATAAAATGATTTTTTAGGTAAATTAGTCTTTTTGGTTTATGGATAAGGTGGTATATATCCCAATCGCCAGTCGGGGTCCACCGTGCTCCCAGATGGAAAAGGAGATGCTGACAACCCGAAGGTTAGGCGGAGGATACAGAGCTGGGTGGCTCTGAAACTAATAGTAGCCTGAACCGAGTTAGACAACACTCGGATCAGGAGGCTGTGAACCCTGTTAGCGTCACAGGGTCCACACACCCAGCCCAGGAACTCCCTATTAACAACACTGGGGCCATTGGGTACGCTGTCCGTGTGCGTAGGGGGCACACCTGTGGACAGCAGGCGCAGCAGCAGTAGCAGCCCACTTAATGCCACTGGGCTGCAGTAGCAGGACTGGTAGGACAGGAGCTGGCCATAACCGTGCCGCGTTGCCAAGTGTGGTGGCGTCCAGCACCGACGCCCTATCCCTGCCTACCTCTGTCTTAAAGCCGCAATGGGTTCAACACATGGAGGTGTGCTCTGTCTGAGCATAATAGAAGACTGCGCACCTCCATGCTGTCTCCAGCCCCTTTTATAACCTGGGTCCGCCCCAACCCAGGGTGGACCACAATGCACATCTAGGAGTCAATAGCAGAGTGACACGTCATCAGTGACATAACTAGAGGACTATCTGGAATCGCCACTTCACTGATGACCTCATGGCAGCCACGCCCCAAACTCCTCACCAGTCATCGTCTGACGAACAATGATGAGGTGCCAAGTCATAGTCGCGGGCCTCTGCAAGCCAGTCTGGAGTGGCCACATCATCAGGACACCTAATGGCCTCTGGCCTATCAGGGCCTGACACCTCACGGACATGGCCAGTGAGGTCCTTACCGGACCTAGCCTCTGATGCACTAAGTGCCTGAGCATGCTCAGTAGCCTGAACACCAGTCTCAGAAAACAGACTATCAGCTTGAGCATGCTCAGTAGGCACAACACAGGACTTAGACACGGCATGGAGTCAAAGTACCTGTGCAGAGGCTTTTCGCACTAAGTGTGGGAGCATGCTCAGTAGCCCGAACTGAGGACTTAGCCTCAGGAATGGCACAGTCAGGCTGAGCATGCTCACTAGGCAAAACACTGGACTTAGGCTGTGGCTGGGTTAAATCGGCACATGCATGCGCACTAGCCGCCTCTCCACACTTAGACGTGGAGGAAGCAGCCAGCTGGACAACCTGAGGCACGGACAAAAATGGCAGCTGACGCCTGGGAGCAACTGGAACCGCAGCAGGCTGCTTTCGGCTACAGTGGCACAGATTCGTAACACTAACTTCCTGCCAAAATAAGATGTCTACTTCTTCCCGTGGATAATCTGATATGATCTCTTTGTTTACGGACACGACCATCGCTACCAAATGTAGATAAGGCACCAAAAGAGCAGTTGCTTGAATGGATCTGAATTACTCCATCAAGTGGCCTCTCCTCCACCTCAACTTCAATATCCCAAATACTCCATTCCTCTGAGGTGTCACCCTAATCGCACTTGTTTCCTACCAGCTCTCAAGTCTCCACTCGCCCTGCTGAGTATGGGGTAACAGAGATGGTGGAGTCTGCAGAGCTGTTCAGTCACACTATAGCCTGGGAATCAGAGGTCTGCTCCAAAGCTGCAGTGATTCCAGACAAGGAAATGATCTGCACTGATGCCCAGAAGCTTTGTGAGTCGATTCCAGGCCCAGATGAAGAAGGTTCTGAGCATAATGTAGACCCTCATTCCCAAACTGTAACTCCTCTTGGTCTGGAGAAAATGGGGAACATGCTGATGAGACTCAGATACCTGATTGGAACGACAACTTTACTATTCGGTCAGGGCAGGAAGAGGTTGGCTCTGAGGAGTCAGGACGAGGGGAGTGAGAACACACAAGGTGATGATTAGGTTGGAGACTCTACTTACTGTCAACCCACAGTCAGCCAGTCGATAAGGTCAGCAGAGGAGGTGGAGGAGGATGCTACTGACAACGAGGTTAGGTTGCGTCTTCCTGGACAGAGATGAAATATTGGTAGCTAGTCAACAAGTGCATCCTCAGCCACAACTCTACCTCTGAGCAGAAGTCGTGATGGCTCTGCAGGTCGCATGGGCTGCAAGCCTTGCCTAGCCTGGGCCTTTTTTGACATCACAAAGGATCACCCAACTCATGTCATTTGTAAGATTTGTCACCAGTCTGTAGGTAGAGGCCAAAAACTCACTAGTTTGAGTACTTCATACATGAACCGTCACATGGATATGAAGTGATAGGGTGAGGGTGTATTGATGACCTTTATCCACTGTGAATACAAGATGCTTATTTGCTGTTTATTGTATGCATTGTTGCTGACCACCCACAAGGGGCCGCTGTTTTGCATCTGCCTTTGACTGTTTGGTCACTATAGCAACAGCAAAACAGTCTTCGGCTGTGGACTTGGAGGCCGGAGGAGGTGCTGTATGTGAGCTGAAGGAAAAGCGAATGGTGTGCGTAACAGAAAGGAGCCGCCGCAGAAACACTTAGGCGGATTATGAGGAGACTCATGTTGGAGTTTGGTGAACAGGACCGTAACATGTGTGAGCAGCATCCTGTGCCGGGGACCGCCATTCTGAAGTTGCTGGCTACACTGATTACCGAGGATAGTTAAGTTTGTATTTATGGCAGCTGGACACCACAGTACCTGGGTACGGTAGGCTGGGCCCAGCCAGGACTGCGTGCACGCAACACTTTGTTTTGGTAACAAAACACATATCTGTCCTGCTTAGGCCGACTATATAGACAATAAGACTTGCTGCCTCTGCTCTGTCAGTTTGTCAGTTACAGTTAAAATCCTAGAGGGACAGCAACACATGTTTGCATTGACTGTTGCTTTACAAGATTTCCAGGACTGTGTTGCTGAGCTGTGTGGTTTGCCTTACCACTTTTATCATCTGCCTTATCTGTGAGGATTCAGCAAACAAGGGTATTCAGGGGGGTTAATGGGTTTTGTCTATGTTTAGGCAGATAAGTTGTAAGCTCTTGTGCTGCGCCACTGGTAGGTCATGTTCGCACACACACACACACAGACAATTACTCCTGCTACGCAGAGGGATTACCAGGTATTAGGTGACTGTTTAGACAGTCCCTTGGTTAGGCAAAGGTTGGTGAGAAGGGGGTATAAATCGCCATTATGAGTGGCGCAGCATAGGGGTGTAGGCTTTTGGACTTGTGAATAGATTGTTCTATTCTTTCTGTTTTATGTATGGTTGTTATAGTTTGTTTTGGTAAAGTTAAACAATCATTTATCCATCCAACTGCCTAGAGCCCTTTTCCTGTTGTGTGGTTTTGCTGTATACTGGGGAGCCCACCCTGTACACGACTTTAAATGAAGCATAAGTCGCAGTGGGAAGGTCACTGTGCAACAATGCGGCCTAGTGGGGCGGGGCAACCACCGTCCACCCCATCAAGTGCATCTGCATGCGTTTCATCCTCTGTTACTGTGGGGACAGCAGTCACACATGCTTTTGGACGCAGACCTTCCACCTCTTTACCCTCAACAGGCAGTGTGATTGGCAGGTCGTCAGTTGTTTTGGAAGTGGAAACAGCTGCTGGTGTTGAGCTCTCTCAGACATCGAGAGCACCACCTTTGGATGAAGGCAACATTATATCTACGCCTGCACCTTCCTCACAGATTGACTGGACTACCTGCAGTTAAAAATACATAACAGAAATGGAGAGATGGTGTAGAATGCAGAAGTGGTGTAGCTTTCTTGTTAGCAGAGGAACGTCACTGAGTATCCCAGACAATGATACTATGCCCCAAGGAATTGCCTGCACTTTTTGCACTTAAAATTGCATAGCAGAAATGGAGAGGTGGTGTAGAATGCAAAGGTGGTATAGCTTTCTTGTCAGCAGAGGAACGTCATTGACTATCACAGACAATTATACTATGCCCCAAGGAATTGCCTGCACTTTTTGCACTTAAAATTGCATAGCAGAAATGGAGAGGTGGTGTAGAATGCAGAGGTGGTGTAGCTTTCTTGTCATGTCAGCAGAGGAACGTCACTGACTATCCCAGACTGTCAGGTAAAACTCTTGAAGGGTCCTTACCCCCCTTCCCGCTATCAGCCACAGATCGTCATGACGATTATCTAATCGGCCTGAAAGTTTAGGTTTTTATGACTTTGGGTGATTGTAGAGCTGTAGCCAAAGGATGCAGAGAAAAGACAATCTTTTGTTCTGTTGGAGGGAAAACTCCTAACAAAGTTTTTTATGTGGCCCATTAATGCTTGAAAAATGAAAAACATACTGCCAGAATCCCTGTGGAGCGCTGAACCCAGCACACCGTTTAGCTTGACTGGGAGATCGCTGGCATCACGACAAATTAGTATTGGCCAGTAAAATCATGCTAGATGTGTTGTGTTTGGTATCTATGTAAATGTAAAATCGAGATATAAAATATGACGCTAATATCTTTCACCTGTGTGGCCCTGGGGCAAAGATCTGGTGAAAAGCTAGAATTAAAGAACTTTGTGACAATCTTGGCACAGCCCACAAGAGACCGTAAAATGAGGTCACAGAGAGGGGGGTTACCTGAGGGCATAAGAGCGATTAGCTCCTCTCTGGGGGAAAGTCAGTATTGGAAAGCATCAGTAAGAGGTGATGCTGGCTGTCTCTCTACCATCTTCTTCTCTTGGAGACCTTCCCTCCATAAGTTTGGACGTCACTTCTATGGCACGAGTTTAGTAAGTTTCAGAGTTATACCTTTTATTTTTATGTAACTGTCTATACTGTATTTGTATTGTTCCCTTTTGTAAATTCTTGTATATTTTTATAAACACTGCCTTCTATTTTGGATTAAATATATAAAATTTAATAGTTTCTTTCCTCATGCTTTATATACGAATCCAAAACCCCGAAGGGCCTTATGCTATCTGTAACGGGTGCCCGGACCGCCTGTGAAATGTCCGGTGGTGGAAGCATTATTATTATTGCATAGAATTATTGGGGTGCTATCATTAAGGGTACTGAGGTGTATATATATATATATATATATATATATATATATATATATATATATATATATATATATATTCCATTAGCGGGAATCGGTGATATATACATTTACCCTTGCTGTGAGACCTCCAATATTTGGCATTATTAGCTCAGCAGCCTCATTCTGTTCATTGTCCTGCAGTACCAAAAGTGGCCTGCCGACAAGAGGGACGCTAGAGAGTAGCCGTGTTTGTGAAAAATCAGCGAACAGCTGCGGGATATCTGAGTGACTCCCCCGGCTGTTCTTGACACAGACAATGATACAATGCCCCAAGGATTTGCCTGCACTTTTTACACTTAAAATTGCATAGCAGAAATGGAGAGGTGGTGTAGAATGCAGAGGTGGTATAGCTTTCTTGTCAGCAGAGGAACCTCACTGACTATCCCAGACAATGATACTATGTTCCAAGGAATTGCCTGCAATTTTTGCACTTAAAATTGTGTAGCAGAAATGGAGAGGTGGTGTAGAATGCAGAGATGGTGTAGCTTTCTTTTCAGCAGATGAACGTCACTGACTATCCCAGACAATGATACTATGCCCTAGGGAATTGCCTGCACTTAAAATTGCGTAGCAGAAATGGAGACGTGGTGTAGAATGCAGAGGTAGTGTAGCTTTTTTGTCAGCAGAGGAACATCACTGACTATCCCAGACAATGATACTATGCCCCAAGGAATTGCCTGAACTTTTTGCACTTAAAATTGCATAGCAGAAATGGAGAGGTGGTGTAGAATGTAGAGGTGGTGTAGCTTTCTTGTCAGCAGAGGAACGTCACTGACTATCCCAGACAATGATATTATGCCCCAAGGAATTGCCTGCACGTTTTGCACTTAAAATTGCGTAGTAGAAATGGAGAGGTGGTGTATAATGCAGAGGTGGTGTAGCTTTTTTGTCATGTCAGCAGAGGAACTGCCTGAGCTGATTTAGACAGACACTGTGAAAAACCCTTGCACAGCGCTGGCACAGACCTGCCTAGCAAAAATGGCTATGAACTGCTCTAATCTAGCCCTGAAAAAGGCTGAAATTACAAGTAGTCCCTAATCCCTAAACCGATGTGTAGATTGCACTTTTTAAGTGTATAGTGTCCACAGCAGCAGCAGCAGCGGGACCGGTGACTGTCACACACCCGCAGCACTGAGATAATGGCGGCGATGGAGAAAATGCCTGGTCTTATAGGGCAAGGACATGTGACATGCACAGCCAATGAAACATGCCCTTACTTGTCTGGCAAAAATCCCCTTTGCTGTGTGTGTTTCTGTGATTGGCTGACAGCCTGGCCCGCCCCACTGTACGCTGTCGGCACCGACAGGGCTACAACCCTGCCCCGGTCCACTTAAGGTCTCCCGCGACCGGATCTCCGTCGCCTGTGGCCCTGCTCTGCCGCCTGCCACCTAGTCAGCTCAGGTAGTCCGGTAGTTCAGGGGCTGTCACTTTTCACTCCTCTCACTTCCACTCTACTACTACAACTTCTACTTCTACTAACGTTTTCCCTCCCCTGACACCTCAGGACCCCTAGGTGGGCGTCTCCATCCACCTGGTCCCGCCCTCTCGTGTGTCCCTATTGTCCAGGGGGGGTGACTAGGCTTTTGTGGCTGATGTTAACTATGGGTGGTGTTGTGTTGGTATGAAAAGGAGGATGGAGGCCTGCACCTGGAAAATGTGTGCAGTCTCTGTGACAACCTTGTTTTGCCAGGGCGTCACATACTCATTTACGTAGATAGGCTATATGCTGTGGCCAGGGTGTTAGCTCAAGAGATCTTTCCAATGTGTATCACGAACTGCTAGAACAAATTTACCTATGGATCCTATGTGGACCAAACAGAATCTCCCTAAAGCTTCAACAGACAGGGTGTAAATTCAATGGGTGTAACTAAGTGAGGATCTCTGGAATTAACACACCGGTACCAACACACCAACACTAACCGTCACAACTGCAAGCACAACCTATGTAAGCTTCAATTGCTTGGATTCCCAGTATGGTTATTGATACCATGTTACTGATGGAGTCCAACACAGGCCTGTGGTTTGTCCCTGCTGCAGCCGCTCCGGGTAGTCTTTGGCGCAAAAAACAACAAGGAGGAATCACTAGTCACACAAAAAAAGAGTCCATGTCTCTGCCTGCAGGAGCGCCCTGCAGATTCCCGATCACCATCCACTCACAGCTCTGCAAGATTCAACACACTGCTCTGGATGTCACAAATGCTCTGCTCTAGGCCCCTTCTTCACAGGCAACAATTCATTTAGGGGCAATTAGGGTCCCGGCCGCTCGGCCCAGTCAGCGTCCACTCTGCAGCCTTAACTACCGACCTCCATAAAGCTCCCAGCTCCTCACACACTTGCCTGAAATCCTTCTGCTCTGTTTCATGTATTTATCTCCTCCCAGCACAGTCACTGTCCTCCCTCATAAGCAGACCCCCACCTTTGGCAGGGAAGAGTTTCCCAGGTCCTGTAGCTCCCACAGTTCTCTCCACACACAAGGAGTCACACACAGGAATGTCAGCGTTTGCAGCACTTTGCAGCCTGTTACATATAGTATATGCAATCAAACAATCACAGGTCCAAGTACCCTAATGTCCCTGAAAAAATAAATACAAACATTTTATAAATACGAAAAAATAATATATATATAATTCTTAGTTTAAATTAATCTCATACCGCCCAACTTTGAAGAATAGAAAGAGGGACAAAGTATGCAGCACACGCAGCACGCATTGGCAAATTTTGACCATGCCCTTAGCCACACCCCAAGCCACACCCATTTGGCATTTAGGGATGTTCAACAGATGTCCCGGACTGTTCATTCATTCATAGTTGAATTAGCCAGAACTTTCTCACATTTATATAATCATCACTATATGACATGTTGCTTTTTTGTGTTCACATGTTGCAGAAAGACGATGTTTTTTGTTTTCTGCCTCTGCATCAAATTATACATTAACAAACTTATCTGATTATTGCATTTTGCTGCATTTTTTATGTCCTGTCCTAATTATTTCATGCTTTTTTTGGTGCAGATGTGAAGCTGCATTTTTAAGTGTTTTTATAATACAGAAAAGCTTTGATTCTGCAGTTAAAAAAGACAGTTAAACACAGCAGAAAAACCCGACATTTATACTACATGTGAACATGGACTAAATGTCGAAGCAAAGTGGATGAGACGTCATGAAATCTCTGCCCTCGGTGCGTCTAAAGAAGCTGCTGACCTGTGTAGCTTTGGTGTTTTTTTTCTCTATAGGTTTCTTTGTGGAGCCTGAAAAAAGCAAGCAAAAAAAAAAGCAGTTGGATTTTTAAATGCAGAATCCAAGCTTCTCTGTAGTATTAAAAAGCATTAAACACCAGATTCACATCTGCAACAAATGTATCAAATATCTGGGGAAATGCATAAAAAATGCAACAAACACTCAATAATCAGAGAAGATTGTTATTTAGTTGTGTGGTGCGGACACCTGCAGAAAAATGAAGCATTTACGTTGTGTGCCTCATCGTTACATTTTTATTCCATTTCTTATGGGTTTTAATAGAAAAAAATAATCAAATTGCACTTTTTTTGCCATTTACCAATTCCCATAAATAATCTGATCGCTGTGTTGTGCGGGTCATTACGATTACAGGGACACCAAATATGTCTATGTTATTTGCTGTTTTTTTTAATTATTATTATTATTTTAATAATTTTATTTGAAGAAAAAAATCTTTTAGGGTCTGTCATTGTGTTTTTTTCTTCCTTTTTCTTTGTGTTTTCAACTGTACTGTGTCATTGACAAACTGCATGATTTTGCTTCCCCAGCAAAGTCTTTGAGAAATCGAAATTTTCATCTGCACATTGCTTTTTTTTAGGCTAAATTTAAATTCACTGCTTCTCCCGCCCACCAGTACCTATGATTGGTTGCAGTCAGACCCTCCCCCACGCTGAGTGACAGCTGTCTGACTGGAACCAATCACAATCGCCGGTGGGCTGGTCTATATCGTACAGTAAAATAAAAAAGATAAAATAAATTGTGGTCCCCCTCAATTTTGATACCCAGCCAAGATAAAGCCTCAGCTGGAGGCTGGTATTCTGAGGCTTGGGAGACCCACATTATTGGGAGCCCCCAGCCTAAAAATATCAGCCAGCCGCCACCCAGAATTGCCGCATCCATTAGATGCGACAGTCCCGGGACTTTACCTGGCTTATTCTGAATGCTCTAGTGCGGTGGCAATTGGGGTAATAAGGAGTTAATGGCCGCCCATAGCTACCATTAAGTCCTAGCTTAATGATGGTAGGCATCTATGAGACACCCCCTCATCACTAATCTGTAAGTGAATGTAAATAAACACGAACATTGAAAAATCTTTTATTTGAAATAAAAAAAACCCCTCTTTCACCACTTTATTAACCCCCCAACACCCCTCCAGGTACGACGTAATCCACACAAGGTCCCACGATGCTTCCAGCACTGCTACATCTGACACTCACAGTGAGTGCCATAGAACAAGACTGCCCACTGTGAGCTCCACACAGCAACTGAAGTGAGTCACGCTATCATAGTGATGTCACTCAGGTTAGCCGCTGCCACAGTTCGAGTCCTCCACCTGTGACAGCAAATCACCTAAGGGACTGAAATGAACTGCGTGATCAGCGGTGTCGTCACTCAGGTGATTTGCGGTCACAGCTGGAGTTCTTCACCTGCGACCGCAAATCAGACACGGAGACAGAGCCATGCGATGATAATGAACTCGGATGAACCTCTGACGTCACAACAGCAGGCCCCGCAGTTTATTCTCATCGCACGTCTCTGTCTCTGTCTACTGTCAGCGGGCAGTCATGCTCTATGGTGCTCACTGTGACAGGACAGGGATGTAGCAGAGCTGAATTGCCATGGGACCTCGTGTGGATTACTTTGGACCTGCAGGGTATGTTAGGGTTAATAAAGTGGTGAAAGAGGGTGTTTTTTGTATTCTATTCCAAATAAAGGATTTTTGGGGGTGTATGTGTTTATTTACTTTCACTTAAGGATTAGTGAAGGGGGCGGGGTCTCATAGCCAACTGCCATCACTAATCTAGGACTTAGTGGCTGCCATTAATGCTTTATTACACTGATTGTCACCCCACCAGGGCAACGGGAGGAGCTGGATCCAGCGCCTGAATTGGCGCATCTTATGGATGCACCACTTCTGGGGTGGCTTTGGGCTGCTCTTGTGAGCTGGAAAGGGCCAGATAACGATGGGCCTACCCTAATAATATTAGCCCCCAGCTGTCTGCTGCTCCTTGGCTGGTTTTAGAAAAATGGGGGAGATCTCACGTCATTTTATATATTTTTTTTTAAATATGTGAAATAATTTAAAAAAAGTGTGGGATCCCCTCTATTTTCCATAACCAGCCAAGGTACAGCAGACAGCTGAGGATTTCAGCCCACAGCTGCTACTGTTCCTGCACTGGATATAAAAAATGGGGGGGCCCCACATAATTTTTTTAACACAAAAAAATAAAAAAAAGAGCTGTCCAAGTTAGCTATCTCTCTATCAAGCTATTCTGTTATTTCTATCTATTCTCCCTGTTCTTTCTTATTATCTATTCTATATGTTCTTTCTATCTATTCTATATGTTCTTTCTATCTATTCTTTCCATTTTTTTTCTATATATTCTAGCTATCTATCAATTATCCTATCCTATCATATTTTAATTCTCCTTTAAAAAATGCACTGACAAAAACACATGCCACATGCAAGAACGCAGCATGCGGACATACTCTTAGGCGGGCTTTGCACGTTGCGACATCGCAAGCCGATGCTGCGATGTCGCACGCGATAGTCCCCGTCTCTGTCGCAGGTACGATATCTTGTGATAGCTGGCGTAGCGAAAATTATCACTACGCCAACTTCACATGCACTCACCTGCCCTGCGACCGTCGCTCTGGCTGGCGACCCGCCTCCTTCCTAAGGGGGTGGGTCGTGCGGCATCACAGCGACATCACACGGCAGGCGGTCAATGGCGGCGATGAGCAGGATGTAAACATCCCGCCCACTTCCTTCCTTCCGCATAGCCGCTGGCGGCAGGTAAGGAGATGTTTCTCGTTCCTGCGGCTTCACACACAGCGATGTGTGCTGCCACAGGAACGAGGAACTACATCGTACCTGACGCGGCACCGGCATTATGGAAATGTCGGAGCCTGCACCGATGATACGATAACGACGCTTTTGCGCTCATTCATCGTATCATCTAGGATTTACACACTACAACATCGCAAGTGACGCTGGATGTGCGTCACTTTCGATTTGACCCCACCGACATCGCACCTGTGATGTCGTAGTGTGCAAAGCCGCCCTTACTCTCCCTCTAGAATACAGGACACAGAGATGCTATTCTGTACAATTGATCTCTACATCCAGTGTGATCTGCTGTGGAGATAGAGGCTGCAATGTAAGTTAATCTATATAAAATCCTCTCTCTAATGTCAGTACAGCCTGTGGCTCCACATCTAGGGCTTCTGTAATGTATTTGGAAGCTGCTGGTTTGATTCCAAGAGGGTGAAAACAATAATTATATATTTTTTTCGCATTTCTTTATAGTAGTTTTATAGGAACAAAAGAATCTGACTTTTTCCTTTACCTAACGTGTTTCCCCGAAAATAAGACCCACCTCAAAAATAAGCCCTAGCATGATTTTACAGGACTTTTGCAGTGTGCTTGAAATATAAGCCCTACTCCAAAAATAAGCCCTAGTTACAGTCATTGCTGGTGTCAGTGCGGAGTTGAACTTCACAATTTATCAGGGCTCTCACTCTAAGGGGCACTTTGCCCTCTACGACATCGCAAGCCGAGCGCGATAGTCCCCGCCCCCGTCGCAACTGCGATATCCTTGTGATAGCTGCCGTAGCGAACATTATTGCTACGGCAGCTTCACATGGACTCACCTGTCCTGCGACCGTCGCTCTGGCCGGCGACCCGCCTCCTTATTAAGGGGGCAGGTCATGCGGCGTCACTGCGACGTCCCACGGCAGGCGGGCAATCGGAGCGGAGGGGCGGAGATGAGTGGGATGTAAACATCCCGCCCACCTCCTTCCTTCCGCATATTCTACGGAAGCTGTGGTGACGCCGGTAGGAGATGTTCCTCGCTCCTGCGGCTTCACACACAGCGATGTGTGCTGCCGCAGGAGCGAGGAACAACATCGGACCGTCGCGTCAGCGTAATTAAGGATTACGCCGACGCTGCACCGATGATACGATTACGACGCTTTTGCGCTCGTTAATCGTATCATCGAGCCTTTACACACTACGATGTCGCATGCGATGCCGGTAGTACGTCATTTTCAATTTGACCCCACCGACATCGCACCTGTGATGTCGTAGTGTGCAAAGCCCGCCTCAGGCCCCTTTCACATGTCAGTGATTCTGGTACATTTGTGCTTTTTTTAAATCGTACCAGAATCACTGATATATGCAGACCCATTATAATCAATGGGTCTGCTCACACATCAGTGATTTTTCACTGAACGTGTCTCCGTGCAGCGTGCTCGTGTGGCCGTGATTCTGCACGGAGACATGTCAGTTTTTGTCTGGCATCATTGATGACCCACGGACCACACTATGGTGTGATCCGTGTGTGATCAGTGAGACACGTACAAGAAAATCACGGACATATTAAATATTATACATTTTCTACTTACCTTGCCTGCGATTCGCTGTGCCTGCTCCGCTCTCGGCAGCTCCTGCCTGACTCATGAATATTCATGAGAGCAGGAAATGCTGACCAGGAAGTAACTGCAGAGAGTGGTGGGCGGACGCTGCAGAGTCGGGGAGTTCAGCACCATGGATAGCAGGAGCGAAGGCAGGTGAGTAATGTCCATTTGCAATCACGGGATCACGGATCACGGATTGCACATGGACAACCCACGTGTGCCGTGAATCATGGAACACGGAGGGACATGTGCGTGTTTTACACGTCAGTGAAGAACGTCGGTGTTTTTCACTGACGTGTGAAATGGGCCTCAGGCTGCTTTCACACATCCGTTTTTTGCACTGCAGCTCAATCCGGCTCAAAAACCTATGCAACAGATGCAGCGAAAAAAACTGATCCGTTGCATAAGTTTTTCCATGCGGCCCGTCCGTTTTTTGACGGATGCGGCTTGATACTAAGCATGCGCAGTTCAAAAAACCGCATCTGGCGGCCGGATGCGTTTTTTACCGCAAGACGCCACATCCGGCGTCCATAGGCTTGCATTGTAAATCACGCTGCATCGCGCCAGATCTGGCGCGATACGGTTTTTTCGCTGCACAAAAAAACGTGACAGGCAACGTTCCATCCGGCCGCCGCATGGGCTAAATATGCCACATCCAACAAAAAACGGATGCAACGCAAGGCCATGCGTCACAATATGGCACTAATGCAAGTCTATGTGGAAAAAACGCAACCGGCGGCAAAAAAAAAGGTTGCGTTTTTTCTGCAAAGTGCCATATTGTGCCGCTCAGCAAAAACCGGATGTGTGAAAGCAGCCTAAGTGACCTCAGTAGTTGTAATCCGAGGTTCAGATTCTTTAAGGACCTTTCATGAATTCACGGTCCTGTGACCAATTGTCTCTTAATTGCAAGAGTCTAAAAGAATTGAACAGGAGACAGGCTGGTATGCAGGACTGGCATTAAGAGGATGGGAAAGCAAACTGGGAAATTTCACATGGCCCTCATTCTCCCAGGGGCCCCAGGGTTTATATCCTGATGAGAACATTGCTTCAGGACCTTTCTGATATCACATCATGTAACCAAAGGTCATTTCAGGAATCTAAAGCTGAAGAGCAGACCGGTTGGTGTTTGTGTGTAAGATAGATAATACATAGATGATAGAGGGAATAGAGTAATAGACTGATAGATAGGTAGATAAGAGATATATAAATATATAGATAATAGATAGAAGGATTGATAGATACACCCACATGTATTACACACAGAGTTTGTAGAGTTATGTTTATGTTCCACAATGTAATATGACTATAAATGAATAAATGTTAATATTTTTTTTAGTTCAAGAACATGTGGATTGTGGTTCATGTAAAAAAAACATCCCCTGAAAATAAGCCCTAGCCCATTTTTCAAACAAAAACTAATATAACTCTGTCTCATTTTTAGGAAAACATGGTAGTTGGTACCTAATGCTCTGATTTCCAATGGTTAGTGCCTAATAGTGATGGGCGAGCACTACCATGCTCAGGTACTTGGTACTCATAGCCAGCAGTTGGATGCTCAGAAAGGCACAATTCGAGTACCTGAATATAATGGAAGTCAATAGGGAACTCCAATATTTTTTACAGGAAATCTTCCAAAAAAATGCTTGAGTTCCCCATTGACTTCCATTATACCTGGGTACTTGAGTCATGCCCATCTGAGCAGCCAACTGCCTGTTACGAGTACCGAGCACCTGAGTATGGTAGCACTCACTCATCACTAGTCCCCAATGTTCTGATTTCTAATAGTTGGTGCCTAGTTCTCTAATTTCTAAATGTTGGTGCCTAGTTCTCTGATTTCTAATGGTAGGGGCCTAGTTCTCTAATTTCTAATAGTTGTTGCCTAGTTCTCTGATTTCTAATGGTTGGAGCCGAATTCTGTTGGTTTACTTTGGTTTACTCTAAAACCCACAAACTACAAGATCCATACAGGAGGATAAAGCTACTGAACATGTGTAATAAGCTTTTGTGCTGAACGTTTTCAGATGTAAAAAAAGAACACCAAAAGGTATCATAACAAGAAAGAACTAAAAATAATAATAATATTCAGAATAAATTATCTGAAATAAAAAAATATGTTATGAGTGATCTAAAAATCGAAAAGTAAGATGTAATATTTGTTTATGAGAAAAAACTTTTGCCTACTAAATAAAAAAATCATAAATTAAGTTTTCTACCACAAGATTACATTACGTATCTGTGAATTATACAGAATATTCATTTTACCGATAAATCCCTCATAATTACAGTTGTGGATGACAGATTCAATCTATTACACCCAGGTGGAAAAACTTGGGAAAGATGCAAAAATAACTAAAAAGAAGAAAAAAAAAGCCATCTGACTTGAAACGAAGCTTCTTCCTCTGGATACCATGACCTCCGTCTCATCCATCACATCCCGGCCTGACCCTGACTTTTCACCTTCTTCCGCAGGACTCTCTGCTCTTGGTGAAATGAGCACAGCTTTAGTTTACTCACACAATGCCTGCCAAAATCCATTTCTTTTTTGGCTTTGTACCTCCGGCTTTTCAAAACAATTCACACTCATTTCTGTATAACAGGCTTTAGAATTCTTAACTGTTGTGTAAATGTTTTCATTTGCATGTCTGTATTCATGTCTGCCCGAAGGCATCTGAGGTAAAGGTGTATAAATAGTGGAACGTTCTTTATCATTTTAGGGATAGAAAGACACCACCCACATCTAAATACATATATTCCATATTAACATTAGAGAGGAGCAAACTGATTGAATAGGAATCAATTTTGTGTTGAATTTTTAAAAATTTGCTGTACCTAGGCAATTTGAAGCATATGTAATTCACTGGACACAAATTGCCTAAAATAGCCGCCAACATTTTACACTTTATGGAAGAGTGCAAAATCCATAAAAAGGCTCACAAGACCTTAGGTGTAGCCAAGCCGGTATCCACATAATCACTTTAAGGCCAGAGTCACACTTGCGAGCGACTCTCGTGTAATTCAAGCTTATCTCGTATCACATCACCCGGCATAGCCTGCCGCTTTCTACACAGGAGAGGGTCAGCGGCATTTATGTCTATGCAGCTGACCCGCTTCTGTTTGGAGAGCGGCAGGTTGTGCCTGTGACGCGATACAAGACTCGCGTGAGTTATACCAAAGTCACTTGCAAGTGTCACTCCAGCCTAATCCCTTCACTACCAGTCGATGTTCCATTTTTCATTTTTGTTTTTTTTCCCCCCTTTTTTTCAGTAACCATACTTTTTTATTTTTTGTCAATATAGCCATATGAGGACTTGATGTTTGCGGGATGAGTTGTACTTTTGAATGACACCATTAATTCTCCCACATATTATACTGGAAAACAAGAAAATACCCAAGTGCAGTGAAATTGCAAAATATGTGCAATTCCACAAAGTTTTTTGGGTTTATTATTTACCACATTCACTATATGGTAAAACTACACTTGCAGTATTATTCCTCAGGTCAGTGCGAGGTCATAGATACCAAACATGTATAGTTATTTATTATTTAAGTGGTGAAAAAAAAATCTGAAATTTGTAAAAAAAAAATAATTTCGCTTTTATCACCATTTTCTGAGACCCATAACATTCTATTTTTTCAGGATCTGGGGCTCAGTTATAACTTATTTTTTGAGTCTTAGGCTATGTGCGCACTAGAGCTTTTTACCCGCGGATTTACCCGCGGATTTGCCGCAGAAATTTCTTGAGAAATGTCTGCAATCTTTGTGCAGACATTTCCCAGCAATTTCTATGGGAAAAAAAAAAGCTGTGCGCACTTGTGCGGATTTTTCTCAAGAAATTTCCGCATGAAGAATTTCTCGAAAAACTTTCTTGAGAAAATGAACATGTCCATTATTTCCGCAGGTACCCTGCGGATTTCTGCAGTACAGCCTGCAAAAATCCGCAGGGAACCACCCGCGGGAAAATCGCGGCAATTCCGCGGCTAATCCACGGCAAATCCGCGTCAAATCCGCATGCGGATTTGGTGCGGATTTTTTCCGGAGGTCCGGAAATCTTTCACTCCCAGAAGTTTCTCAAGAAATTTTCTTGAGAAACTTCACATCTCTAGTGCGCACATAGCCTTAAGCTGACATTTTTAATTATACTATTTTGGTGTGGATACAATGTTTTGATTGTCTCTTATTGCATTTTATTGCAAAGTTGCAGTGACCCAAAAAAAATGTAATTCTGGAGTTTTGATTATTTTTTCGTTATACCCTTTAACAATCAGATTAATTTATTTTATATTTTGATAGATCGGGCATTTCTGAATGTGGCAATACAAAATATATGTATTTTTATTTTATTTATTATTGTTTGCACTTTGAACTTTTGCATTTTTTTATTTTTTCATATTTTTTAAACTTTTTTTGTACTTTTTATTGTTTTTACTTCTCCCTTTAGGGATCTTGAAGCTGCGATCTTCTGATGGCTTGTGTTGTACAGAGCACAACAGCACCGCTCTATACAACATAAATATTGAACACCAGCACAGGAGTTCTGAAGGGTTCACAAACTTTCAAGCTCCTCCGTAAATAAACAGTTGGAATATGGATGGTGAGTAGGCATTCTCTATGAAGAGAAAAAAATCTAGTGTGTTGTTTAAAGACATAATAAGTAGGGATGATCGAATACCTCAAATATTCGGTCTCGTGACTATCCAACGAATAGGTCGCCGCTATGCGAATATTCGATGCGCAATGTAAGTCTATGGGAAGCCCGAATAGATGTAATTCGGGTTTTCCATAGACTTACATTGCGCATCGAATATTCGCGAATAGTCGAATAGCGGCGACCTATTCGGCAAATATTCGCAAAGCCGATTATTTGAGGTATTCGATCATCTCTAATTATAAGCTGTGGATTGACCATTTCTGTTAATCAGAGCGTTACTAGTCATTATTTTCATCTGAATATTTATACACTGCTCCCAATAGGGACATCACAATTAGACTAAACTTAAACAAGGAAGAGGAACCCAAGGGACCATACTGAACTGGTCATGAAATCTCCTAATTTTTTAAAAAGACCATGTGACTCAAACTGTAGCCTCAAGACATATCAAGTTTGACATATAATTCCTGGTCTTGAACAGATATTGACAGTTTAGAGGAAAGACAGATGAACTTTGGAGAAAAAGAAAAAGGCTTCGTTCCTATATTTTGTTATTTTACTACATTAGGAATACGCACTGAGTAAGCTTCTGGCACATGCAGCACACTAATCCATTAGCCCTAATGGCAAATAATGTGTCAAAAGAGTGTTCTTTTGGAATATGCCAGACTTGAATGAGTTGAAATCCTTTTTTTCTGCATAAAAAAGTGTAGTAAACTATGTTATTCCAAGTAAAGTATGTATAAAATATTTAATCTTATGGGAAAAGTATGGTCATATGCCTCTGTTCTACATCAGATGTATATCCCAAGAAAAACTTGATGTGCAGCATACCTCTAAAAAATAGGAAGAATGAAATGCGA
The DNA here is from genome assembly GCF_048569485.1 of Anomaloglossus baeobatrachus. Lineage (NCBI taxonomy): Eukaryota > Metazoa > Chordata > Amphibia > Anura > Aromobatidae > Anomaloglossus > Anomaloglossus baeobatrachus. Next base: position 181,999,086 of record NC_134360.1, on the reverse strand, counting down.
ACAAAGTCCAATGCACATGGGTTTTGAACAATGTGAAGATGCCTTGATTAACCCCTTAGTGGTGGCAGCTATACATGCGCTAACACTATATGTAAGGGTTTCAGGAGATCCACCACTCCATACAGAAAAGGTGCCATATTTATAAAATAGTCGATGCTCGAGAGTAACTGATGCAATCAGAGTAAGGGTGACAACTGCATTTAAAAAGTCTCAAACATGGCAGCCATCAGTCCAGAGCCTATCTGTCCATGAGGAGACACGATCAGGGAGTGCCAATGCATTATCATGGTAAACAAGGATGTCACAATGTGACTGTGGGATACTAGGGGAAAGGGGCTCCTATGCTGCCCCTCATGCTAAGGGTCCCTAGGCTATCCCTAACCTCAGATTTACTCCTCATGGTGGAGAGTCCTGTGCCTGGCTCTGCTCGTGACCAGAACTAATATGATTTCCCCCTCCCACCAGGGAAGCCCTGGGCCGGTGGGTTGCCCCTCCTCACCGGGCTCCAGTCACAGCCGCAGCAGAGGGGCCCGGTCTTGACACTTCCGCTACTTTACATGATTAATTTACATGCAAAAGGGTAGCGCATGCAAATTAGCCGTATGCTGGACTGGAAGCAAGGTGAGTGGGGCAGAGCATGGCGCCAGAACGTCATCCCGCTGCCCAGTGTGCAGCAGTGTGAGGAGGTCATCACTCTGCAACTTCATCACACTGCTACAGGTAACACAGCCGCAGAGTTGGCAAGGACACAGCACCCAGTGGGGAAAGGTAAGCGCTTGGTGAGCTGTAGATGATCACCGGGGGTGGTGGGGGCCCTGCCGACCCCAGCCCCTGCCTTGCTTCAGCTGGATGTGCGTCGGAGGGCGCACATCCATCTGAAATGCAAGCAGTTCAGAGAGGACGCCTGGTGATGTGGTAGCCGGGGAGGGTGAGTAAAATATTTGGGTTTTTTTTCGCAGCACACAAATATGCCGGGAGGGGCCCAGGGAGGGGACATATATACCAGGAGAAGGATTTATACCAGTAAGGGGACATAAACCAGGATGGGGACATATACACCAGAATGGCCCCAGGAGGGGATATATATACCAGGAGGCGCCCAGGATGGGATATATATATAGCAGGAAGAGGACATATACACCAAGAAGGGGGCAGAAACCAGGGTGGGGACATAAATACCAGAATGTGCCCAGGAGGGAGATAAATGTATATACCAGGAGGCCCCCAGGATCGGACAGATATACCAGAATGGGGACAAATAAACCAGAATGGAGATATATATATCCGGAGTGGCCCAGGAAGGGGACATACAGTATATACCAGGATAAGGACATAAATACCAGGAAAGGGACAGATAAACAAGGATGGGGACATATATACCAAGAGTGGCCAAGGAAGGGGACACATATACCAGGAGGAGGACATATATACCAGAATGTGCTGCCCAGGAGGGGGATATATATATATATATATATATATATATATATATATATATATATATATATATCAAGAGGGGCCAGGATGGGACATATATACCAGAATGGGGACAAATAAACCAGGATTTGGACATATATACCAGGAGGGGCTCAGGAGGAGGATATATACCAGGAAAGGGACAAATAAACCAGGATCGGTATATATATACCAGGATGGGCCCAGTGGGGGTACATATATACCACAAGGGGGACATACATACCAGGAAGGGGCCAAAATGAGGACATATATACCAGGATGGTGACATATGTGCAAAGAAGGGAACATATATACCAGGAAGGGGACATATATACCAGGAGGGGCCAAGTGTTGGGATATATACCAGGAGTGGGACATATAGTTCTTTCTTAATAAAGTTTTGCAAGAAGCAGTGTGTGTGTGTGTGTGTGTGTGTGTGAGATAATATACAGAGGGGCAGTGTGTGTATGGGGGATATTATACAGAGGGGCAGTGTGAGTTGGGGATATTATACAGAGGAGCAGCGTGTAGAGTGTTTATTATACAAAGGGGCCGTGTGTGTGGAATATTATACATAGGGGCAATGTGAGAGAGATATTATGGAGAGGGGCAGTGTAGATGTCGCGGGCGGGGGCCAGACCTCTGCAAGGGGCTGCTCGGGGATGCTCGCATCCGGGGGCTTCTCTGTGGCTCGAGTGGGAACCGGACCCGGGCTCGAGCAGCGGTCCGCCGCTCACGAGTGAAAAGGGGGGATTTATTTACAAGAGAGATTGTCTGTGACGCCACTCACAGTGTGTGGTGAGGTACAGCAACACCGCTGCAGTTATGGGAGGCCCGGGGAGGTGTAATAGCAGCTGGTTGTTAACCCCTCCGTGGGTAGGAATGGATGCCCCGGGGCCCAGTGTCTTTGTGCTGAGGAGTGGTAGTGCAGGGGCCGGCGCACCCGACCAGGCCGCGGATGTTACTCACGATGAGAAGAAGTACACAAGTCTTGTGGTAAACCAAAATAATGGTGGCCGGCCTCCGCAGACGGTTGTATCATTGTCCTCGCCCGGGTGTGGTAGTCAAGTCTTTCTCCTCTGCACTGTTTGTGGAAAATGGGACTGCCGGGTGTGTAACGCAGGTTTCCGCTCCCGGTTCTTTGTTTGGGAGCCGTGCCCGTCTGATGCTGACCCGTGGGATCTACAGGCCCTGCCGGTGGCCCTATCCCTCTCTGTGGATGGTTGTCTAATTTTCGGGACTTAGGTTAGGAAAGGACTAGTGATGAGCGAGTACTAAAAAGCTCGGGTGCTCGAGGCTCGGGCCGAGCATCCCAAGATACTCGTGTACTCAGCCCGAGCACTGAGCCCAATGTTATCCTATGGGAGACCCGAGTATTTTTATGAAATGACCCCCGGCAGCATGTAGAAACCCTAAAAATGTCACAAAAGTCTCAGAAGAGTGCTCAACTGACATGGCAACAGCATGGGGAAGACCGCTTGAAGCATTTATCACTCAAAAGTCACAGCTGTGAACAATTTTGTCCGAGTTTTACGCCATTTTTATGGACTCACCAGAAAACCTTCCAAAATGACACCAAAATGAATTTTCATTGCGGAAATGTTAAGGGCACATACCCAATAGTGAGATAGAGCTGGTGTATGTTACTTTTGGAGATTACATGAAAGATTTTACGTGAAAACATTGTGTGGCACTCCGATGTCCCTGAGAAGAGACGTACATGAAGGCCTCTTGAGTCTAATGTGCCCATTTTGAGGAAGTGAGTCTTTGTAGTATTTTCCTTTGCCAGGGCAGTCCAAAATTGTGAGGTTCACCAATGCCCCTGCATACAGACGTGCATGAGGGCCTGTAAACCTGAAGTGCCCATTGTAAGGAAGTGGGTCTATTGTAGTATAGCCCTTAGGCAGGGCAGCCAAAAATTCGGAGGCTCCACATTGTCCCTGGATAGAGACGTGCATGATGGCCTGTAAACCAGAAGTGCTCATTGTAAGGAAGTGGGTCTTTTGTAGTATAGCCCTTTGGCAGGGCACCCAAAAATTGGGAGGCTCCACATTGTCCCTGGATAGAGACGTGCATGAGGGCCTGTAAACCAGAAGTGCCCATTGTAAGGAAGTGGGTCTTTTGTAGTATAGCCCTTTGGCAGGGCAGCCAAAAATTGGGAGGCTCCACATTGTCCCTGGATAGAGACGTGCATGAGGGCCTGTAAACCTGAAGTGCCCATTGTACGAAAGTGGGTCTATTGTAGTATAGCCCTTAGGCAGGGCAGCCAAAAATTGGGAGGCTCCACATTGTCCCTGGATAGAGACGTGCATGATGGCCTGTAAACCAGAAGTGCCCATTGTAAGGAAGTGGGTCTTTTGTAGTATAGCCCTTTGGCAGGGCAGCCAAAAATTGGGAGGCTCCACATTGTCCCTGGATAGAGACGTGCATGAGGGCCTGTAAACCTGAAGTGCCCATTGTAAGAAAGTGTGTCTTTTGTAGTATAGCCCTTTGGCAGGGCAGCCAAAAATTGGGAGGCTCCACATTGTCCCTGGATAGAGACGTGCATGATGGCCTGTAAACCAGAAGTGCCCATTGTAAGGAAGTGGGTCTTTTGTAGTATAGCCCTTTGGCAGGGCAGCCAAAAATTGGGAGGCTCCACATTGTCCCTGGATAGAGACGTGCATGATGGCCTGTAAACCAGAAGTGCCCATTGTAAGGAAGTGGGTCTTTTGTAGTATAGCCCTTTGGCAGGGCAGCCAAAAATTGGGAGGCTCCACATTGTCCCTGGATAGAGACGTGCATGAGGGCCTGTAAACCTGAAGTGCCCATTGTACGAAAGTGGGTCTATTTTAGTATAGCCCTTAGGCAGGGCAGCCAAAAATTGGGAGGCTCCACATTGTCCCTGGATAGAGACGTGCATGAGGGCCTGTAAACCTGAAGTGCCCATTGTACGAAAGTGGGTCTATTGTAGTATAGCCCTTAGGCAGGGCAGCCAAAAATTGGGAGGCTCCACATTGTCCCTGGATAGAGACGTGCATGATGGCCTGTAAACCAGAAGTGCCCATTGTAAGGAAGTGTGTCTTTTGTAGTATAGCCCTTTGGCAGGGCAGCCAAAAATTGGGAGGCTCCACATTGTCCCTGGATAGAGACGTGCATGAGGGCCTCAAAACATTGTTCCCATTGCAAAGGAGCGAGTCTCCTGTCGTTGTAATGTCCATTCTGAAAGAATGGGCGAAAAAATTTACCACTGGGGGTATACCTGAAACAACGGCCTAACTATTGTAACGGTCATCATGGTGGCGCATGAGGAGAAGGAGGAGCAGTCCAGCGATTATCCAAAGTCTAGAAGTGTGTACCCATGGGTGAGTGTAGGTACATGGCAAATTCCCGTTACAAACGTTAAATTCCGCTCTCATTTGCTGGTGGTGTGATGAAGTCTGGCCCAATCCAACCCTTGTTCATCTTGATCAGAGTCAGCCTGTCAGCATTTTCAGTTGACAGGCGGGTTCGTTTATCTGTAATGATTCCACCTGCGGCACTAAAAACACGCTCTGACAAAACGCTAGTGGCAGGGCAGGCCAGGACTTCCAAGGCGTAGAGAGCCAATTCATGCCACGTGTCCACCTTGGATACCCAATAATTGTAAGGCACAGAGGGCTGTGGTTTGTGAGGGGCTGAGAAAACTGTCCCACATCTTAAAGACTGTTCCCCTACCTCTGGCGGATTGGACTTGTGCCCCTCTCGGCTGTACGCCTTGGTTGTCCACTGATTCCTGACCTATGCCGCTAGCGTTTTGTGAGGGGAATGCTTTGCCTACTTCCGTGACTATGGCCTTCCGGAACTGCTGCATTTTGGCTGACCTCTCCGCCTCGGGAATAAGAGACATAAAGTTCTCCTTGTAGCGTGGGTCTAACAGTGTTACCAACCAGTAATGATTGTCGGCCAAGATGTTCTTAACGCGAGGGTCACGAGACAGGCAGCTTACCATAAAGTCAGCCATGTGTGCCAGACTCTTAACAGCCAGTACTTCAGTATCCTGACCAACACGATGACTGAACATGCTGTCCTCCTCCTCCTCCTCCTCATCTACCCTGTCCTCTGGCCAGCCACGCTGAACCGAGGATATGACTGGTGTGCATGTCATATCCTCAATTTGACCGGAGAGTTGCTCCATGTCTTCATCCTCCTCCTCGTCATAGTCCTCCACTGCACGTTGTGATGAGACGAGGCTCGGCTGTGTGTTATCACCCACACCCACTACTGTTTCTTGCTCCAACTCATCGCGCTCCGCCTGCAATGCATCATGTTTGTTTTTTAGCAGAGACCGTTTTAGAAGGCAGAGAAGCGGTATGGTGACGCTAATAATGGCGTCATCCCCACTCACCATCTTGGTGGAGTCCTCAAAGTTTTGGAGAATGGTACATAGGTCGGACATCCATCTCCACTCCTCAGGTGTTATGTGTGGAGTTTGACCCATTTCCCGACGGCTTAGGTGATGCAGGTACTCAACAACTGCCCTCTTCTGCTCACATATCCTGACCAACATGTGCAGAGTTGAATTTCAACGCGTGGGGACATCACACACCAGTCTGTGAGCCGGAAGATGCAAACGGCGCTGAAAGCCGGCAAGGCCGGCTGAAGCAGTAGGTGACTTTCGAAAATGTGCAGACAGGCGGTGAACTTTTACCAGCAGATCAGACAGCTCTGGGTATGACTTTAGAAACCGCTGAACCACGAGGTTGAGCACATGGGCCACGCATGGAACATGTGTCAGCTGGCCTCGCCTCAAAGCCGCTACCAGGTTCCGGCCATTGTCACACACGACCTTTCCTGGCTTTAGGTTCAGAAGTGTGAGCCAGTGATCTGCCTACTGTTTCAGAGCTGTCCACAGCTCTTCTGCATTGTGGGGTTTGTCACCTATGCAGATTAGCTTCAGCACAGCCTGTTGCCGCTTCGCCGAGGCAGTGCTGCAGTGCTTCCAGCTTGGGACTGGTGTAGAGGGTAAAGTGGATGAGGATGCGCAGGAGGAGGATGAGGCTGAGGAGCATGACATTCCGGAGCTGTAGAGTGTGGGTGAAACCCTGACTGAGGTAGGGCCTGCAAACCTTGGTGTGGGAAGGACGTGTTCCGTCCCTCGCTCAGACTGGGTCCCAGCTTCCACAATATTAACCCAGTGTGCCGTCAACGAGATGTAGGGGCCTTGCCCACAAGCACTTGTCCACGTGTCTGTGGTTAGGTGAACTTTGGCTGAAACAGCGTTGTTCAGGGCACGTGTGATGTTTTGTGACACGTGGTTATGCAATGCGTGGACGGCACACCGGGAGAAATAGTGGCGGCTGGGGACCGAGTAACGTGGGACAGCTGCCGCCATCAGGTCGCAGAATGCTTCTGTCTCCACCAGCCTAAAAGGCAACATTTCCAGCGCAAGCAGTCGCGAAATGTTAGCATTTAGAACTGTGGCATGTGGGGCGTTGGCAGTGTATTTGCGCCTGCGTTCAAAGGTTTGCTGAATGGATAACTGAACGCTACGCTGGGACAAGGACGTGCTTGATGATGGTGTTATTTCTGCGTAGGCAACTGCAGGTGCAGGGCCGGAGGAGGCTTGTTCGCAGGCAGCATGGACAGGGGATTGGCTCGCATGCACAACAAGCGAAGACGTAGCAGTGACATCAGCAAGCACTGCTCCTCGACTCTGTTGTACCTCCCACAAAGTCGGGTGCTTGGCTGACATGTGCCTGATCATGCTGGTGGTGGTCAGGCTGCTAGTTTTGGTACCCCTGCTGATGCTGGCACGGCAGGTGTTGCAAATGGCCTTTTTAGAATCATCTGGAGCCAACTTAAAAAACTGCCAGACTCGGGAAGACCTAACATTTGTACAGGCACCTTGTGTCGTGTTCTTGTTCCGGGGAACGGTTGCCTGACTTCTGCCTGGGGCCACCACCCTGCTTCTTACTGCCTGTTGGGATGCTACGCCTCCCTCCCCCTGTGCACTGCTGTCCTCGCTCTGCATATCCTCCTGCCAGGTTGGGTCAGTTACTGGATCATCCACCACGTCGTCTTCCTCTTCCGCACCCTGCTCCTCCTCCTGACTTCCTGACAATTGTGTCTCATCATCGTCCACCCCTTGTTGAGACACATTGCCAACTTCGTGAGAACGTGGCTGCTCAAATATTTGGGCATCTGTACATACGATCTCCTCTTGACCCACTTCAACAGGAGCTGGCGAGAGGCCAGAATGTGCGAATGGAAACGTGAACAGCTCTTCCGAGTGTCCAAGTGTGTGATCAGTAATGTCCGTGGACGTGTACTCAGCCTTGTGGTAGGAAGGAGGATCAGGTTCTGAAATGTGCGGTGCAGTATCACGGCTACTGACACTTGACCGTGTGGAAGACAGAGTGTTTGTGGTGGTGCCAATCTGACTGGAAGCATTATCCGCTATCCAACTAACAACCTATTGACACTGGTCTTGGTTCAAGAGCAGTGTACTGCTGCAGTCCCCAAGAATTTGGGACAGGACGTGCGAGCGAGTAGATGTGGCCCTTTGTTGTGGCGAAATTAGAGCTTGCCCACGACCTCGGCCTCTGTCTGCACCACCATCACGTCCACTTCCTTGTTCGTTGCCAATGCCCTTGCGCATTTTGCAATGCTGTGCTGACGTGTATTCACTGGACTTGTGCGTTATATCCAAGTTTGTGCAAAATGCACACAAGTGCACCTGTACGCTGCCACCGACAGGCACACACGTGCGGTTTTTAAATGCAAGCACGGAGGCACTAAGAACCTAACAGGTTTTTAGGAGCGACAATTACTGAGAAGTTTGACACTATCAGACACTGCTGACTGACGTGTATTATACACTAGACTCAGGGGCGCAACTACCACGGTCGCAGCGGTCGCCACTGCGACCGGGCCCGGGAGGTTAGGGGCCCGCCCTGAAGATAAACAGCTGATCGTGTCAGGGAGCGAGAGCTGCATTACTTAACTTGTCACTATACTATACGATCTCTTTTACAAGTGGCCGGCTCCGCCCCCTCCAGCCTCTTTACCTGTGACCTCGGGCTGACTGCCTGCCGCGTCATCTACTCTTTTACAGCCAGGGTATGGAGACAGTGACTGGCTGCTGTTTGTGACTGTGGATGCATGTCGGCAGTCGCAGGAAATGAAGATTCAGGTCAGGACTAGAGGCTGCAGACAGTGGCCGACACAGTTACAAAGTTTGTGACTTGTTTGTGAGGCTCAGCCTCTGCTGCCTCCCTCTCCCATTAGCTCTGTAGTAATGGGCAGCCATGTGCTGGACAGGGTCAACAGTAACTATAATGCAGAAAAGTGGATCTGGCCCTTTTTGCATTATATCTTTATTATAACATGTAAAGATTCACCAGGCTGCCAGTGCTTGGAACACTAGAATCTGGGGGGATGGGGGATAAGGGACTGAGGCTGATCTATGAGTTGGTGGGGGTCACAACTCACAGAATCAGTGCCATACAATGAGTGTAAGCAGTGGGGGACGCATTTGGAGCAGTTTGTTGAAGGCAGCCAGGTCCTTTGCACTATATATGGCTAAATGACTGTGCACTGCTGAGTGCTATTACACTGTAACGCTATGTGCACAAGATGGAGATTTGTTTGCAGAAATTTCTGCACCAAGTCTGCATCTACTGGCAGGAGAAATGCTGCAGCAAAAACAAAGGGTTTTGCCACAATTTGGTGCATTATATGTATTTTTGGTTTCGTTTTTTTTTCATTACTTTTAATGGGGAAAACGCAGCATAAACACAGAAAGAATTGACATGCTGCAGTTTTTTTTTCTACAACCAAATCTGCAAGGAAAAGATCCTGAACGTGTTCACAATACTTCAGGATTCTCATTTACCATATTTTTCGCTTTGTTAGACGCACTTTTTTCCCCTGAAAACTGGCGGTAAAATGGGGATGCATCTTACAAAACAGATATGGCTTTATGAAGGCGGCGGTGATCGAGCGGGCTCATAAGATGCGTTCAGAGGTGTCGCGTGGACAGCATTTATCTGCGGGCAGGCGGGCTGTGAGGGTGTCTCGGCGGCGGGTGCATTGAGCTGACTGCAGGCTCAATTGAATCGCTCACAGTTCACGCGATGAACTTCAAGAAAATGGCCACAGAAGCAGCGCTTGCGCAGATTGACACAATGGACTTTAAGAAAATGGCCATGGAGTCCTATCTACGCACGCGCCACCTCCGCGGCCATTTTCTTGAAGTCCATCTCGTCAAACGCGGATGATTCAATGGAGCCGGCAGTCAGCTCAATGCACCTGCCGCTGAGTTGCCTCCACAGACTACCCGCTGCCATGACACCCTGTGTTGTGACACCTCCACAGCCCGCCCGCAGATCAATGGCGGCCGCTGCAACAACCTTGAGCGCATCCTGTGACCCTGCTCCACCACCACCGCCGTGGTAAGCCATAGCCGAGGGATTCAAATGCGCCCATGGCTACACCCCGAGCCACAGCATCGCTGACCCTCCTGAGCCGCAACACCCCCTCCTCCAAGCCTGCAGAATCGCGATCCTCCTGTGACCTTCCCAAGCCACTACACCACTGCCGCTCCCCCCTGGTGAGCATTAGGATTAAGATGCACTGGGATTATAAAATGGACCCTCTTCAACATTAAAACTTATATTTTCCACCTCTAAATCTGGGGTGCATCTTATGCCAGAAAAGTATTTTATTTTTCATTTTATAAGGATTTCCTGCAGCAGCATTTACTGAACTGTACACTGACAAGCTGCAGAATTTATGCTAAACTGTGAACTGTATATATATATATATATATATATATATATATACCTGTCCTCAGGGGTGTAACTACCGCGGTCGCGATTGCGACCAGGCCTCGGAGGTCAGGGGCCCGCGGCCGCCCGGCAGATCAGCAGCCAGCTCCTTTCTGTGAGAGGAGCTGCGCTGTTCTGCACCAGACCACGCGGCGGCTGCTATATGACCCAGTCGCCGCCGCTGACACCGGGCACCCCCTGTCTGGTGTCAGCAGTGGCGTCACCGCGCTCCCGTCTCTCACCGCGCTCCCGTCTCTCACCGCGCTCCCGTCTCTCACCGCGCTCCCGTCTCTCACCGCGCTCTGCTTTGATATTGCATAGAGTGGCCGGCGCCGCTCTATGCATCATCAGTCTTCCCCTGTGTCTGCGCGGTGACATCCCTCCTGTGCGACTGCTGTGTGTGGTGAGAGCACAGAGCACAGGAGGACACCGACCGGAGCCACGGGGGAACGATGACAGAAGTGAGGACGGACAGCGGTGAAACAAGTAGAGGTGAGGACAGAACTGCAGTGGAAAAAGGAGAGGTGAGTACTTGTTTTTTTAATTTTTTTTTTATAAACCAGTGAGTACACGGGGAGGCTGGCTGCAGGACACATGGAGTCCTTGGGGAGGCACTGGCTGCAGGACACATGAAGGCCCTGGGAGGTGCTGGTTGCAGGACACATGGAGTCCTTGGGGGGGAAATTGGTTGCAGGACACATGGAGTCCTTGGGGGGGGGGGAGGCTGGCTGCATGACTCATGGAGGCCTGGTAAGGGGCTTGCTGCATGACACATGGAGACCCTGGGGGGGCTGGCTGCATGACACATGGAGGTCTCTGGGGCTGCATGATACATGGAGGTCTATGGGGCTGCATAATAAACATGAAGGGCACCTTATACTTGGACTATATAAGTGCATTGTACATGGAGGCGTATGGGGCTGCATAATACAATATGAAGGTTTATGGGGCTGCATTGTAATACATATAGAACTATGGGGGCTACATTATAATATATGGAGGCTACTTTATATATGGAGGACTATGGGGGTGCATTATAAAACATGGAGGACTGTGGTGCAGTATAATACATGGAGAACTATGGGGTGAATTATAATACATGGAGGACTATGGGAAATGCATTATAATACATGGAGGACTATGGAAGGGTATTCTAATATATGAAGGGTTATGTGGGACCCTTTATACTATATGGAAGGCTATGTGGGGGCCATTATAGTTTTTGAAGAACTATATACGAGGGGGGACAAAGATACAAACATGGGATGGGAACGTTTTATGCTGAGGAAAAAAGGCTCTTTCCCTCAGCACCCAGATTTCCCATGCTCTGATATGGGAAAGCTGGGTGCTGAGGGAATGATGTATAGCAGAGCATGGGAAAGCTGGGTGCCGAGGACAAGATGGATATCAGAACATGGGAAAGCTGTGTGCTGAGGGTAAGAGCCAAGTGTCAGCATCATAATCCTGTACCCCGAGTGTCAGTGTCATTATCCCGTACCCTAAGTGTCGGTGCACGTACAGGGGGGGCCCCGGTACAAATTTTGCACCAGGGCCCATCAAATTCTAGTTACGCCACTGACTAGACTTGTGCGTTATATACTAGTTTGTGCAAAACGCACACAAGTGCACCTGTACGCTGCCACCGACAGGCACACACGTGCGTTTTTTAAATGCAAGCACGGACGCACTAAGAACCTAACAGGTTTTTAGGAGCGACAATTACTGAGAAGTTTGACACTATCAGCCACTGCTGACTGACGTGTATTATTCACTAGACTTGTGCATTATATACTAGTTTGTGCAAAACACACACAAGTGTACCTGTACGCTGCCACCGACAGGCACACACGTGCGGGTTTTAAATGCAAGCACGTACGCACTAAGAACCTAACAGGTTTTTAGGAGCGACAATTACTGAGAAGTTTGACACTATCAGACACTGCTGACTGACGTGTATTATTCACTAGACTTGTGCGTTGTATACTAGTTTTTGCAAAACGCACACAAGTGCACCTGTACGCTGCCACCGACAGGCACACACGTGCGGTTTTTAAATGCAAGCACGGACGCACTAAGAACCTAACAGGTTTTTAGGAGCGACAATTACTGAGAAGTTTGACAGTATCAGACACTGCTGACTGACGTGTATTATTCACTAGACTTGTGCATTATATACTAGTTTGTGCAAAACGCACACAAGTGCACCTGTACGCTGCCACCGACAGGCACACACGTGCGGTTTTTAAATGCAAGCACGGACGCACTAAGAACCTAACAGGTTTTTAGGAGCGACAATTACTGAGAAGTCTGACACTATCAGGACTGTTTTAGACTGTGTACACCAGCCCCAGATATGGTGATGAAGGCTGGTATACGGTCACCACTAGGAATGGCTATATACCCTGCCTGCCTGCCTGTATACTGCTACAATAGTCCTGACAAGGACTCTTCTGGTCACTAGCCTGTATTCCGACCTGGCTATACCCTGCCTGCCCTGCCTGTATACAGCAACAATAGTCCTGAGAAGGACTCTGCTCCTGTACTCCGACCTGGCTATACCCTGCCTGCCTGTATACAACTACAATAGTCCTGAGAAGGACTTCTGGTCACACTGTTTGCAGCCCTGCTACGGAAATAACTATAAAGGGCCGCAAACCTTTCCCTGAAGCAGCAACACTCTCCCTGCACTGACTGTCTGGATGGCTGTGTGCAGAGCACAGCGCGCCCGCCGGTATAAAGGCTCGGTCACGCTGTGCAGGCCGGCCAATCACTGCAATTCCACAACTAACAGGGCTGTGGCATTGCAGCGGTCTGCCAGCCAATCCCTGCATGAGGGCTGGCTCTGAAAAGAGCGCCAACATGCAGGGATGAAGACCACGAGTACAGCACGAGTATCGCAAGATTACTTGGTCCCCGCCGAGTAGCCCGAGTACAGTGATACTCGTGCGAGTACCGAGTAGTGACAAGCATACTCGCTCAACACTAGAAAGGACCTATAATCCTGCCCTCAATGCGTACGGTTTCCGGTCAGTTCTTCGGTGGTTGTGTGGTGCCCTGGACAAGCCAGGACATCACAGGTACTGCAACAACACACCCCACACCCCGGTTAGGAACATCAAGGTCAGACACAAATCCTTGTTGCCTCCCTCCAGGGGCTGATGTCCACACCAGGTGGGGCGGAGCCAGGTGGTTGGCTCCACCCACCGAGGAGTTCACAGTCCTGGAGACGGGAAAAGGAAGGCAGTTGAGTGTAGAGTGTGAGAGAGGGAAAGTGGTAGTAGAGGAACTGAATGGCCGTGTCCGGGTACGTGGCCCGGGCACAGAAACAGCAAGGTTGGCAGACGGTGGTGACCGTCTGCAGGAGAGGCCGATTGACGCACAACCATAAGGACCGGGGACGGGCGGTGGCCCGCCGGTACCGGATCGGGGAGCGAAGAGAAGCCAGCACCATCCGGCAGGGCCTACGGACCCCGACCAGGCTAGGAGTCGCCGTTAAACCGGTCAAATCCGTCAGCGACGGGAACCTCCGGGGTTTCCCAGCAGTAAAGACCTGACTGAAGGCAACCGTCCAAACCGCGAGGGAGAGAAAGCTACCGCCAGAGCTAGAGCTCCCATGGCCAGAGCCTGCGAACAAACAGGGGCTCCCTTAGCCAACCTACCGCTGGGGAGCGGGTTACCGGTGGGAAGCCATCGGGGCCGAGAACATAATACCGGTGCAGGGAGAGACAGTTACCACCAACCTACCGGGAGTGACCGTCGCAGACGTCTGTGGGACTCGTCCATCCAGCCGTTTGTTTTACCAGAGACTCCGTGTGCGTTACTGGCTGAGTAAGTACCACCGTGCCGTCTGGCACTGCGCTGCCCCGCGACCCTGCACCTGGCCAAGCCCCGCAACCCACCTTACAGCCAACAACTCCGGGCCCCGGGACTACCAAAATCCACCTACCCACGGAGGGGAGAGAAACATCCCAGCTGCTCCCTGTCATCGCTCCCGGGATCCCCGTACAGAGCAGCGGTGGTGCCCCAACCTCACCACACACCGTGGGTGGCGTCACAAACCGACATCCCAAACACCAACAAACCACCCCTTTCACTCACGGGCGAGGAGCGCCGCTCGAGTCCCCGGATCCGGCCCAACGCTCGAGCCACCGAGCAGCAGCAGCAGCAGCAACGGACCTGAGCGTGGTGAGCGCAGCGCCCCGCGGCCCGCGACAGTTGCACCGGCGGGCCACTACCCTGTTCCAGTCCACTATGGATCCCCGCAGCCGTCTTCCCATCTCCTGCAGACTATGGCTACCGTCTGACACCTAGCCAAGCTACCAGGGCTCCAACCCTGGCACCGTTCAACTTAAACTTCTTTGCTTGAGCTACACCTAGCTCCAGTCCACCTCCTCTGAACTTGAACTACAAATTTAATCTACTTGTTTTCCCTCCCCGGGCTGTCTAGACCCCTAGGTGGGCATGTCCCAACCGCCTGGTCACGCCCACTGGTGTGCCTGTCTTGCCCTGACGGGGGTGACTAGGGTTTCAGTTCAGCTGATGTAACCCTTTGGGTACTGGTGTAATGTGGGGGCCTAAATGTGCGTGTACCTGGTTCTCCAGGGCGCTACATAGAGGGTGTATTGTGTAGAGGGTGTATTACGGAGAGGGGCAGTCTAGAAGGTGTGTTATGTAGAGGGACGCATATGGGGTGTATTATTAATTTTCTGAGGGAAATATTTCATTTTCTGGAACAACTTGAAGTATGCTAATATTTTTGGCCATGATTGTGTGCACATATATATATATATATATATATATATATATATATATATATATATATATATATATATATATATAGGTGGAGCTGGGGTGGAGCCTGGGTGGAGTCTCAAGGGGGTCCAAAAATTTTGCCAGTATACGGCCTTGAAATTCCTAGTAGCGGCCCTGCAAGGATAGCATTAGCAAGAAAATTGGAGATTTCCAAACTTTCCTTCACTCGGAAATAATCTCATTACTATCGTATTTTTTTAGGGTGCGTGCCCATGATCAGTGTTTACTGCGTTTTGGATGCAGCATGCTTCAAAACGCTATGTTGTACAGTACAAGGATGGTGGATTGGATATTTTCAAATCCCGTACCCCACTATGCTTCATATTTTTCGCAGCGAACACTGACTTGCGGTGCATCTTTCCAGACCGCAGCATGTCAATTGTTTGCTGCAGAATTGCATGCGTCTCCTGCGTTCTCCTGTGGAGGAGACGCGCGGCCCCGCAGTTTAGAACCCGCTGTGTCCAGAACGTAGTCCTAATCGTGGGCACAAAACCTTAGACTGAAATAAATGTATGCATTGGGCGGCATGGTGGCTCAGTGGTTAGCACTGCAGTGTTGCAGTGCTAGGGTCCTCGGTTCAAATCCCACCAAGGACACTATCTGCAAGGAGTTTGTATGTTCTCCCCGTGTTTGCGTAGGTTTCCTCCGGGTTCTCCGGTTTCCTCCCACACTCCAAAGACATACTGATAGGGACCTTAGATTGTGAGCCCAATGGGGACAGTATTGCCAATGTATGTAAAGCGCTGTGGAATTAATAGCGCTATATAAATGAATAAATTATTATTATTATCGCACAATCACAGATCAGTAAATTATATAAGACCGGCTTCCTTGGATTGTCTACGGTGCAATGTTCTTGTGCAAAGATAATATGTTGTCCAAAATGTACAGATGTGGAAAACTAGTAACATTTACAGAATATTCAATGATGATCTCCAATTGACTAAATTACGGTATATGAAATCTTGGGAAAGAGATCTGGATTGCTCATTCTCGCTTAAATGATGGCAAACTTCCTTGAAACACACATATACGAATTGTGCCTGTGCCAATTTGGAGGAAACACTAGAAATTACTTAGTAGATCTTATTATATGCCTCAGAGATTGAAAGTCACCTCGTCCTCTAATTCAAGTCTTTGTTGGAGGGGTTGTTGCTGTACTGGCTCTTTTTTCCATATTTTTTTTAATTGTCCTTTGTTGGGTACCCTATGGAAAGACATAGAACATCTTATATATACGGTGACCTCAGTTAGAATTCAGTTGACCTCTGAGCTAGTTCTCCTATCTATTGGTTTGGAGGAGTTGAAAAAGAAGTGTAAACAAATTACTTGCCATATTCTTTTGGTCATTAAATTTTACTAGCGTCCAAATGGAAGGAAACAGATGTCCCCTCAATACAAGAATTTATAGATAGGGTTTCCTTACACAACATCTATGAGTACAACATTGCCCTGAAGGAAGGTAACTTTTCTAGATATGCTGAGAGGTGGTATCTGTGGTCTCTTAAATTTAATCCAACCCTTAAGATCTACGACCTTTGATGTGGTCGTTGGGTCGTTGGGGTTTTTTTTTGCTTTTTTTTCTACATATATTAGTCGTTTGAATTTTCTTACTGTTTGCAAATTTTGCCTTATATTTGCAGTATGTTTCTTTGGCATAGTAATAGTTGCTAGGAATCCTGGAGTTGTTGTTTTTTGTTTTTCGTTTTTTTGTTTTTTTTAATTTTACCTTTAAAATTATATCTAAAGTCTATTGTTTGTTAAAAAATGTCAAAAATTGTAAAATAAGTAATTTCAATGCTTGCTACACCTCATTTTATGTTTCCCTTTTTCCCTGTTATAAATAAAAACAGTATACAAAATGTACAGATGTTTTTTTCAACTTCTGCATGTTGAAGATTTTGAAAGGTGAGGGTTTTTATATTAATCTCTACAAAATTGTTGCTTTATTGGACCTCTCCTCATTGGTATATTTGAGTTTCTTTAATACTTTATTTTGTATTTTTCTTCTTTATAATTAAAGATAAAGATCTAATTTTTGGACTCTGCATCATGTTTCGTTTTCCTGAAATGTATGGAAAAGTAGCAGCCAGAAAAATTCTCATATAGGTTTGATCATGACACATGTAGGAGCCTACAAGAATGGCATAGTCGTGTGCCCAAATACTTAGGGGCACAAAATTTCAAAAATAAAAGCACAACTGTCTTTTGTTTCATTTTGAAATTTTGCAGCTCCAGTGCAAGAGATTTGGACAATGCACTATGCAGGCTTCAGTATCAGGGCAGTAGCGACATCAGTAATTCGGCACAGGTAGTGTAATGAAGTCACTGTACTCCGTCACGTGTGCCGCCCGGTTCGGTGAGTATAAATAAGAGAAGTCACTCACATTGGATAAATATAAACTTTATATATCATTGATATAATTATTTGATAATATTAACTGACATATGTTGTGTTGGTTCTTTGCATAATTACCCTGTGATCATCGCTCCCTTAGTAAAGACCATAAAACTTAGCACCCAAATAAAAAAGGCCCATATCACCGGAACCATACGGCAGATTTGAAAACAAAAAAACCCCCTGAAAACTGACTATTCTGGAAATCCTCACAAATTAAATGGAACAAAAACTGGAAATGTTTGATCTGGTGACAGGTCCTCTGTAAGGGGGGCAATATTTGAAAGGGAACAAGTGGATCTCAGGAGTGGGTAGTGGTGATTGTGAACTTGTCATGGTCGTTCCTAGTTCACCTGAAGTGTGGTCGTTTCATCCAGTGATTGGGACTGGTCTTTCAGATTGGTTCAGATATAACATTTCCTCTTATTTTATATTTAATTTGTTTGCTTTAAAAAAAATTCACCTGGCAAGTTGACCACCGGGTTTGAGTAAAACTGACCCCCGATGAGTCACAAGATGTCATTACACATTGACAAACATAGGGATGAGTGAAAAGTGTTACTATTATCAGTGTACAACAGAGCGCGCGAGCCATTGAGCGGGAAACCTGGCCACTGTAATTCCAATGGTTTTGGAGGCCACACTTCATTGATAAGAGAGGTTTTATTGAAGCTTATTGAGGCTTTGAAGGTGGCAGCCAGGACTTGGCTTGATGACTATGCCTGAAGTTTGCTGTCTCTTTGTAGAATTAAAACCCTTTTTTTAATTGCTTTGCTTGGCCGTTAACAGAACCTCTTTGCTTCCAACTGGCTATTTAGAATTGGCAAATGTGGTAAATTGCTGGATTGGGCATTTTGAGTACATTTCTAAATTACAGTGATTATCTGCTCTTTTAGAAGTGCATGCAGGATTGACAGGTCTGGGAGGCTTTGTGAGACTCGCAAACAGGCAACGGGAGCACTGACAACAGGATTATACATCTGTGCGGTATTATTATAATGTAGCAGCCATGAGAGTCAGTCCAATATCAGCTGCGTAAGCTTAAATACAGCCTACATTGCCTAAACACTAATTACATTTTCCAGGGCTATAGAGAAGCTTTTTCTCTATACAGTATAATACATGCAGTTAGGAATTTGGAGGGGTTTTTTATATGTCTGTGCTTTGTATAGTGTGTAATTCTCTAGAATCATATCATAAAAGGCAATTTGCAAGGTCCTTCCAGAGTCTCAGAATCCGAGCTTATATTACATAAGGCCTTTATATGATTAACTATCTATAAAGTGAACCTTTTTAACGCTGAGGATTTGTCTGAATTTTATTTTAGACATGCCTATCCTGTTCAAAAACATGGTCTCCCGCAGGGCCAACGCCACCACCTATCAAACATGGGCAAGTGTGGTGGCCCACGATGCCCAGGTTTCAGGGGTGCCAACAATCCAGAAATTTCACGCCAGTCCGTAAAAATTGGTTAATTTTTTGTCCTGTTCGTAACAAGAATATAAGGCGGCTATGATTTTTTGAGGCTAAAGAAACTTATACAGAATATTTTGACAGTAACTATCATCATGTTAGCGTTTACAGTGAATGCAGCTGATGTCTACATGAACCAAGAGCAGTAGATATGGATCACTTGTAATCTTAATGATTTATTATGGTTTTCCAAAGTGTCTGTAAAAAATATTGTCTGAGATTTTTTGATTAGTTGTCCAGGACAAAACAAAAAGTCAAGTTGGCAGCCCTGCCAGGTTACAAAAAGTCCAATTACAAACACCAAAGTAGAAGGAAGGAAAGAGGGAGGATATAGAGAAAAAAAGGGGGGGGGGATGGGAGGACGGTAATGCCACATAGAGCCAGTCTAGGATTCATAATAGTTTAATGGGAGATAATGGTCAGGAGGGTTTTTTAAAAAATATAGGGCTAAAAGTTCATCCAGATCCATGGAAGGGGTCAAATAAAACCAGGCAGCTGGAGGCTGGGATTCTCAGCGTGGTAAATTTACAATTTGCCATAAGGTAATTAGATTCCTAAACTAAAGACTAATCAAATAATATGTAACTTTTATTTAAATTATTAAGATAAAGGGACAGACAACGTTAAAACCGCTGAGCACTGTGATCTACCTTTATTTGTATGAGCAATCTTCTGAACACTAAAGTATATCCTATTGGACTCACCAGTCCTATATTTGTGGTTAACTCATATATTGTACTTATAGTAGATGACCACAGTGTTCGCTATTTAGAAAACAAACAGTAGCCTCCCCAACATGTTTCACCACCCTGGCGTTATCAGGGGGCTGAGGCTAATTATTTGATTAGTCATTAGTATAGGGATCTAATTGCCTTATGGCAAATTGTAAATGTATGTCTGTTAACCCCTACGCTGACTGATAGAATGAGCTTTCAGCAGTTAATCTCAGCGTGGTAAGGCCCAACTTCTTAGAGTAGGGTAGTAGCATAAGAAGAGGGCCAAAGAGACCATCGGGCCTCCTAAGCCATATGGCATTGAAGGTCCTGGGAGAGAGTGAGTTCATACAGCCTACAGGTATTAACTCTATTAATCACCTCCTGAAGAGATGGGATCAACTTGTGATATCTGCCAAACATGCACGGCAGATGACAATACTGCATGTATGGAGCGAGCTCAGTACAGAAGTCGGCTGTGTCATACAGCTGAAAGCACAGTATCACTACAACAAAAAGAGTTAGTTGCGATGGCACAAGTTTAACCTCTTAGATCCAGTTATCAATCATGGGGAAAGATGTCCCTTTTGAGGACAATCAGTAAAAAATGAAGAAAAATATTTTTTTAAAGAGAAAAAAATTCTAACATTTTATATCATCCCCTCCCTTCTTTTTCATGAAATTTAAAAAAAACAACATATTTGGTACTGCCATTTGCATAAATGTCTGAACTAGTAAAATATTGTAATATTTATCCCATATGGGGAACAAAGGGGGAAAAAAAGTAGAAATAGCAAAACTGCTAAATTTTACTCACTGCATTCCAAACAAAGAGAATATAAAGATCAGAAAGTTCTATGGACCTCAAAATGGTGATGATAAAAACTAAAGCATGTACCACTAATAAGTGAATAGAAAAAAGTGGGCTCAGCACTGATATAAAAATATATATAAAAAAACTTTTTATTGGAATCCGGTTAAAACATAGTCTGGGAACACGTTGTACACAATGAAGAGCAGGAAAAACTTTACGCGTTTCGGACAGGCTAATAATTTAAAACCAAAAAGTGTCCTTAGTCATAAGCTACCTGCAGAGCGGCCAGAAAGAGAATATATCCATGCTGCAGGAGAGGGGTGTTCCCTATCCAGCTGTAACGGAATGCACTAAAAAGTCCTGATACAACTGTATCGATCAAAAAATATAAAAGATCTTGGAAGGCAACGAGGAAAAATTAAAAACAAAGAGTAGCCCACTGGGATTTTCTCAAAGGGCCTACATAAACCTAGTGTCCGACATGATCCACTGTACTTTTGACAATTGTTTCTTTTATTATAAATTCGAAAGACTATACGTCATTACCGAATGGTTGGGTGCCAGAGTAGTATTGTGCTCCATATTACAATAGATAAATAACTTGGCATTCCTTTTTGATTTTGAAATAAAGAATGATTTTTATTATGCATCCGACAATAAGGGTAACATTTCAGTCCTTCAGTAACGGACCTTCATTAGACTGTGACAAATAAGGAGCAAAAAATAATATACAGTGCACAATCAAATTAATTATATTTTGTAAGGTCAGAATAAAAGAAGCTCCACATTATTTGGAGGCACGCGCGGCAATGCAAAATGACGTTAGCTCGCTCTCTGATGCTTCAGCAATGTAAATAATGGTACCTGTCAAAGTTTCTTAAAAAAAAAATGTTCAAATTTGTGTAAAACTGCATATTTCAGGAAATTCTACTCAAACTAGATATTCCAAGGATCGATCCACTCAGCTCTAACAATGGTAGTAAAAATATGCTTACTAGATTATTTTGCTATAAATGTAATCTCTTCTGCTTGCTCACAAACGTGTGAAATTTCAGACCAATAATTTTTATGTAAGAGGGTGGTGAATAAAAGACACATTCTGTTATTCCGTGTGTATTTCCTCAAGGGAAGAGTTTAGAAGGGATGCTGGGTCATGTGACAACTGTGAAGGAGTTATTTAATGTAAAAGTTCTGAATGCCCAAGGAGGGGAGAAGTTGACACCAAGACTTTAAAGAAGAAAGAAGTAAACTTGTGATCAGCAGAGCTACCCTATAATCGTCATTACCATAGACATACCTGCAAGAGACCTGACCCAAGGGAAGGCCTGAGTTATACCGAATATCAACCATCGACTTTAGAAGGAACCCAAAGACCGAATACTGAATAGCGACCATCAACTTCAGAAGCAGCCCGAATACTGAATACCAACGATTGAATTCAGGAGGAACCTTAAGACCAATTACTTGAAAACTGAATAACAAGTATCGACTTCAGGAGGATCCCGAAAAAAAACACCGAAGACTGATTATTGCCTTCAGAGCGGTATGAGTCAGCCAGGTCATTGCTTCTTGTTGAGATGTACGGTGCTGAGCGGGAGAAGTGGTTTACTAAGATTAGACTTGTGTAACCGGCAGTTCATTATTGAATACAGACGAAAAGTGAATGTTTAATATCTCAGCCTTCTCTTTGTCCTTTACAATTATATTACTATGATGGGCAGTCAGATTATTTCTTTTTGGCATTAATATATTTCTGAAAAAAAATTGGGGGATTTATGTGTTTCTTTGTAGATAACTTGGTAGCTTGATTTTTTTTCCGTTTAAAAATTGACATCTTTATACTCCCGAAATCCTATTTCTGACATTTTGCCTTCCAAGATTTGAAATGCCCTTTGCTTTTGTCTTATTCTCTTAGTACGGCCCTATTTAAACACAATTGTTTGGTTTTTTTCCTGGCTATTTGATTACCAAATTGTGATGGACAGACCCAGACGTAAAACATCTGCATCCGCACGCATTCAAAATTACCCAAGCACCAGGCCTGGAATTTTCAGGGAACTCCAGGTAATGATCTGGGTTCAGCAACTCGAGTAATAAAAGAAAAAAAAGGTAAACTATAGAAAATAAGAATAAAGGAGTCACACTATACTTACTGAGTCTCTGGAGTGACTGTAAGTGCTTCTGGGGCCACTCATTAGCTTCATACATATTCACTGCTTCCCCCACTCACTGGCAGTCCTGGCATCTGTGATTGGTTGCAGTCAGATGTGCCTTCAGCTTATGTGACAGCGTGTCTGACTGTTTTCAATCACACACGCTGTCTTCGTCTATACCATGGTATAAAAATATATTTAAAAATATTAGGGTAGGGTCTCCCCTATTATGATACCCAGCACAGATAATGTATATGGCTACAGGCTGCAACCCCAAGTCATGCTCTTATCTTGACCGTGTTTCTAAATAGAGGAACAGCAAGCAGCTTTTTTTTTAATTATTTAAATAAATAAATAAATCATTTAAAAAAGTGGTGCAACCTCAGGTGAGGTTACCTGCACTCACAGGTAGAGGACCGTGGGAACCTCCAGCTGTGACTGCAAGCAACTTGAGTGAGGTTACTGCTCATCGCGTGGCTTATTCTCTGCCTGAAGCTCACAGCGGATAGTCTTGTCTTTATCACGGCTCAATATCAAAATTTGAGGGAGGACCGCATGTCATTTTTAAAAAATTATTTATTTGAATAATTAAAAAAAAAAAGCAGAATGCGGTTCTTCTTTTCTTGATACACAGCCAAGATAAGCACACGGCTGGGGGATGCAGCCTGTAGCCTTATGCTTTATCTGTGTTGGGTATCATAACACGGGGGGAACCTATGCCAATTTTTTTAATTATTTTTTTTTGCAGCAATAGAGACACAGACACAGCGCCTCTGATTGGTTGCAGTCAGACAAGGTGTCACACAGGGTGGGGGTGCTTCTGGCTGCTACCAATTAGAGACCAATCAGAGACATGGGGGCTGCTGGTGGAAGGGAAAAGCAGTGAATATGTATGAAGGATAACGAGAATGAGCAGCCTCGGAAGTAGCGTTGGAGATGAGCAGAGACTTGGTAAGTATAATGTGCCTGCTCCAATCCCCCTACCACCATTTTAAAGTGCCAGACTGCAGTCCCCATAGACTTAGGATCCCACCGATCCTGGGAATCTGTGAGTCTCCCCATCATTATTACCAAAGAGTATGACCTTTCTACAGGATTCTAGTTATATATCTTTAAATTTGCCCCATTTATGTTCGGTATCCGCAGTCACCGGGATGTGATCCCATTCTACAAGACTAAGCCCTTCCCTTATTCAAGTAAATTTAGCTTTTCTAAAGTTGAAGGTTTTTGTATTTCCCCTTTAAAATGTTCTATTGAATATTACATTGGAACTTACCATATTATAGTCGCTGTTGCACTCATGCTTCCAGACCTGTAAATCTGAAATTGTACAGTATCTCGTCATTTGACAGGAAGTTTATGAGAGCCAGAACATGGCTCTTATAGAGTTGTTGTGATTTGTGACCTCCGGCTTGCTGCATAAAATACAGGAGCAGCAGGCAGGTCACAAACTGTCTGATATCAACATCAACAAGGGTGCAGACAATCTTATAGTAGTTATTGTCTATATTTACGATGATGCAATTAGGAAGGGTGGATGCTCTTTAGAAAGAGGTGTTTATGAAGAGATGTAGCTTCATGCCTGACCAACTTTTGCTCTTTCCCTCAGCATACAAAAATGTAAGAAACATTTCCCTCCTGTCTGTCTTCTTGTCTTACTGTGCAGCTGTTTATTTCATATTTTATTAGTCTGATTGCCCTGTTTAAATGGATTTATGTGTCATTGCACCTTTATTTTTGTACATGTCATTTGAAAACATCATGTTGATTTGAATTATGGCAATAAGTTTCTAAACCCAAGGGAAGAGCAATACTTTAGCCATTGTTCCTTAGAGGTTTCTTCCCCTTTTTTTTTCTCTCCCGATGGCTGATTCTTTGTGAGTTGGGAGTTTTGTGTCTTTTTTTTATAGATTTTGACTTTTTTGAAATGTACAAATCAGGCTGTCTAAAAAAAACTAAAATAATAAATAAATATTGCAATAAATAGTCAGTAAAGTCTATTATTGTCACAGCTGTGTGGTTGCGGTTGGCGGGTGAGGTGGAAGTCGGCGGCACGTTATGTTGGACTAATTTTAATTAATAGAAGATGTTAAATAATGGTGGTGAACAGGCTGAGCTTTGGTGGCCAGTCTGAAGGATGTAATACTAGCAATGTTTTCCAGAGCTGGCTTAATTGTTAGGGACGGGAATGAGGATCATTGGTAGGTTCATTGAAGTCCTTGAAGTTGACTAGCTAAAGCCGAGCTCACATCAACGGTATTTTGCCACAAAACTGGATCCGTCACAAATGCGTTTCAGTTCCATTCATTTCCAATAGGATCACGGCAAGATGCGGTCACATGCGGTTACGTACGTTATACACAACTGCATGTGACCGCATCTTACCGCGATTCCATTGGAAATTAATGGAACTGAAACGCATTTGTGACGCATCCGGTTTCGCGGCAAAATACCGCTGATGTGAGCGCAGCCTTAGTGTGGCAAGTTAGAGCATGCCATCCCTGAATTGCTGTCTGCCAGGCAGATTGAGGATCTCATGGTATCCATGAATTTCAGAATGCACTTACCTAGAATATCGTCCATCACTAGTGCTAATGAATGAGGGACCATTCCATATCCAGAAGTCATAAAAGATGTTTATTTTTTTACATCCCCATTTACTTGTTGGAGGTGGGTTTGAGTGCTGATATGCAGGGACAAAGCCAAAGCGGCATCAGGAAATTTTTTGTTATTGGACCTCCATTAACATTATTCCTTTTTCCCAGAGGTGTGTGAGCTTTGATCTGTGACTAGTATATCCTACAGAGCCTTCAGGGAGTTTAAACAAGTGTGGCGTTCCCCTCTTGTCTCCTCATTGGTTGGCCCAGACTGTGGCACTCTCCCACCCAGTTACAACTCTGTCTATTCAGATTGGTTGCTGGGTGTTACTGTAGGAGATGGGCCGGTTTCCCCACTCCTACTGAATGTATTTTGTGTTTATATATATATATATATATATATATATACATATATATATATATATATATATATATATATATATATATGTCTATCATATATATATATACCTTTAAGTGTAATGTGTTTTATATAAGGTCTTTTATTACATGGAATAATTCAATGCGTATTTTGTAAAGTATATGAATAATAGAAGGAATGTTTTAGATAAAGTTTAGTGCAACATAGGGACAAGTGTGCAAGAAGGGAAGTCAGTGGTAGATAGTGTGTTATTAGAAGGAATAATAAGTGCAGGTTCAGCAGACTAGTAATTGAAACAGTAGTAGCCTGGGAGACAGGGCATAGTGGGGGGAGTAAGGAGTGAGTTGGTAAAGCAGACTGGGCAGATGAGGCAGTTCAGTTTAGTTTAGTGAAGATGCAGTAGTGTTCTGCACAGGAGGTCCTGAGATCATGAGCTCAGAGATCAGGGTTTGCCCAGGCTTCAGGACATATCCACCATTTTGTCCTACAGGTACGGCTGTAAGAGACGGGGCTTATAGATGACAGACTTGGCTTCTGGAGGAACATTACCCAGGTGGAGGACTGGACAGAAGTTACTCCATTGAGCAGTCGCAGCAGAACGGTAACACAGGAGAAAGTGGCATGTCTGTCCTAGGAAGGTTATTATGAAATTGTTTATTAAGAAGATTGAGAAAGTTTACTGTGAAGATGTTTCCTATGAAGAACGAATGCTGAATAAAAGAAGATAAAATTTGAGTATAAAAGAAACTGTTTTCTGTGATGTGTTGCCCAAGTACGATGTCTATGATGGTGACTGGTGAAGGAGTGGCGGACGAGCCATCGAAGGTGCAAGTAAGTGTTGCACCCCCCAGCCGGGGCGGAACATATGCATATCACCCGTTTAATGAAGTGACGGGAAGCGCTGCCAGCCATCACATGTCTCCCCTCTTCATTACCGCAAGCCTATCCCAAGTCAGTACATGGAGACATCTATTATTGCAAGGGCAGATTAATTAACAATACAGACCACAGTTAGGTACATCTCATGTGCTGATCCAGATGTACAACTTCATATTTCTCGTTCCCATTCTATCTGTAATAGAGCCCCCCACCTAATTTGTGCCATTTATAATGCTATTGCCTTTTTATGTGACAGAGGTGTTTTTGGGCACACTCAAGCACTGGACTTACATGTCCCATAGCTTTACTTCAGGGGTTGTTAGTGACTTAATAATTGATGACCTATAATAGGGTTCCAACACTTAGCACCCCCATTTAGCATCTACTACAAAATGTGTGAGGCTTCTGTATGCCGCCCGTATATATATATATATATATATATATATATATTTATTATTTTTTTATTCGGACTCTGTAAGAGCTAATCGTTTAGGGTGTCGGACCTCCACTGATCTCATGGTTGGGACATTAATTGTTAAGTCTTGGCCAACCCATTTAATATTTATCCCAGAGCCTCACCTTTGATGTTATACATAGCAGACATACTGTGGAAAAAAAAACATTGCGGGAAAACCACCCTAAAGCATTTTGCAATGATTTTGTACAAATGACAGTGAAAAATATGACAAGTTGGGGATATCTGTTTTGATGGTATTGTAAAATGCTCTCCATTATGATATTTCCAATTCTCAATGGATTTGTAATTGTTCAGTAAATAAAATCTTATGTTCTGTATAAACGAATGTAAAAAGTAAAAGGGAACAACAATGTTTCTCCAACTCTCGCCGCTCATTTTTCATGCTTGAAATGTTGCAATTGCTTTATACCATTAATGATAGCATTATAACCTCAATATATTTTTGTTAGATTACTTCCTTTAACATGCTTTACCAGGAGGCTGCAGATCACTAGCCTCTGTGGAGCCATTCCTGCCAGAAAAGGCCTTTCCCTTGCTGTTCCATGGCACATTAAGGGCCCGTCCTGAACACGAGGTCAGTGTTTCAGTAAATTAATTTCTCTGCTATGAGACCAGTTCTCATCATAACAGGTGAGGAAATGGGGAATTTGCTGTTATTGAAGAGAGGTAACGTGCTCAGGCGGATGAGTCTCCTGCTCCGGCGTCCGACAGCTTTACGTCTCCTCTGAGAAGATGCAGCTTAGTTGATTGTGATGATTATTGCTATTATTAGCCTTTATTTATCTGGTGTCAACATTTTTGCTATACTGGAAGGAAGACAAATTAAACTCACTTTTAAGATAGTGCAACATAGATTAAAACAGATTGTGAGACGTTCCTGCTGATGATAGACTTGGTGGAGTACTTAGGAGAGATACCTTGTGCTCCTACTGAATATTTAATGACATGAAGAACTTAACAAGCCCGTATGATCTTGCTACTATTATTTATACATATTTTTGTTATCCTCTATTCTGCAACGTGGAGTCCAGTTTTGTTTTATATATTAGAGTCAAGATCATATATATCAATACACTAAAATTATAATATTTGTCTAGCAGGACACAGGCAAGGTGGAGGTGTACGTAGAATTTATGAGTCCTCATAGCAAAAGTCCTAATTGAGGCCCCCTCCCTGCTCCCCAAAAAAATTAGGTGGAATAGGCAAGGTTTTGGCTCATAGGCACAGTAATGGAGGGGTATAAGAAGAAAACTCCGTAACACCATACGAAAAATGTTGTGTGTTTGGATTTTGCCAAATTCCCACCTATAGCACAAACTCAAGGGCATAATTTAAAGGAGAAGGAAGAAGAGTTTTTAAAGGGCAAAAACAGGACAAAATTTATTAGAGAAGGTGAACATCCTTTTTGTTAAGATTACATTAAAAACCATAACCATACCCCACTGGATGTGATCGCCTCATAAAGGTCAAGGTCAACAACACTCATAACATATTGATACAATGATACAAGTGGAACAATTAGTGTCAAATGTTCATAAATTATAATGTCTCTATATTGGAGTGCATCCACATGTCATGCATAATCAGAGTCCTTATGATGATCACAATCATACCCAGTAAAATGGTGATGAGAGTAAACAAGCCGAGATGCAGTTGTAAAATTTCAAGGTCAGTCTCTGGATCAGGGAACCTCGGAACGGCCCAACGTATGTTTCGATGGATCGATTGCTCCTATCTTCATCAGGGGAGAAGTGCCTCTCACCTGATAGATCCATCGCGGAGCTCGGCTGAATATTACGGGTGCTCTGATATTTTGTCAGTGAAACAATGACAACAATGCACAGGCTTGCTTCACTGAATGATGTGTGCAGGCACCCAGGGAGAGGCACTCGCAGTCTCTGAATTGCTCTCTCGGGTGATAAAATAATTTCTCTGACTAAAGGCTGCTTTACACGCGACGATTTCATGTGCGATCGCACCCGCCCCCATCGTTTGTGCGGCACGGGCAACAAATTGTCTGTGTCGCACAAAGTCGGTAACCCCCGTCATATGTACTTACCTCCTGAATGACCTCGCTGTGGGCGGCGAACATCCTCTTCCTGAAGGGGGAGAGACGTTCGGCGTCACAGCGACGTTACACAGTGGCCGGCTAATAGAAGCGGAGGGGCTGAGATGAGCGGGACATAAACATCGCGCCCACCTGCTTCCTTCCGCATTGCCGGCAGGACGCAGGTAAGCTGCAGTTCATCATTCCCGGGGTGTCACACGGAGCGATGTGTGCTGCCTTGGGAACAATAAACAACCGGACGTTCGATTTTTTTGAAAATAAGTGACGTGTCAACGAGCAACGATAAGGTGAGTATTTTTGCTCGTTCACAGTCGCTCATTTGTGTTACACACTACGATATGTCAAACGAGGCCGGATGTACGTCACTAACGACGTGACCCCGGCAACATATCGTTAGTTATATCATAGCGTGTAAAGCGGCCTATAGTGTGACTAGAGATGAGCGAGTACCGTAATATTCATAATTGCTATATTCGTAATGAGTACTTGTAATACTTGTGTATTCGCTCCGAATAGCGAGTACAATGTAAGTCAATGGGACGTGCAAGTAAAAAGTAAAATGTGATTAAAAATATAAAAAACATAAAAACTTGAATCAACACCCTTTCACCTCAATAATAAAAAAAAAATAACTTTTTTTTAGTTAAAAAACCATATCTGGTGTTAGTGCATGTGTAAAATGTTCAGGCCCTCAAAATTAATTAACTCGTGTTAAAGAGATAAAAAGTCAAACTACTAGAATTGCATTTTCTTTCTTACCTCCTAAAATAAAAGCAAAAAAAGTGATCAAAATGTGTATCTCAAATTGGTATCAATAAAACGTAGTTGACCATACAAAAAACAAGCTCCCTCATAAAGCTCAATTGGCAGAAAATTAAATGGGTCTCAAATACTGGAAACACAAACCCAACTCTTTTTTTTATACAGCGTATGATGAAGTTACGCTGATCTGGAGAATGATGTTCAAAGGTCATTGTTACCATGCAATGGATACAGTAACAGAAAAAAACAGACTTGTGTTTATACTGCACATTTATATTGCACTTCAGGGGAGAGCAGCATTTTAATTTCCACTTCGGGCAGTAGGAAAGCTTGAAGTGACACGGAGTACGCTTACTATTTTCTTTTATAAGCATCTCTACACGCTGTAAACCCCTGTGACATGATTTGACCTACGTAAATATGCTGCACAAGCGGTTTATAGCGGTAGTCATCTGTCTGATGCTACAGGGCCTTGTAAATGCCAAAGTGTACTCAGACGATGACACTGGCTCAAAGGTGTAGACTGTCCTGATATGGCTGCCAAGGTGGACCGGACTAAACCCCAGATTAACTCTGCTGTTCTGTTCACATTTACTATACACTTGTACTGTTTCGGGTCAATATGACCCAACATTATAATCTTGATTTTTAGCCACTGTAAGAGGTACTTTGCACACTACGACATCGCAAGCCGATGCAGCGATGCCGAGTGCGATAGTCCCCGCCCCCAGATGCGATGTCATGGTGATAGCTGGCGTAGCGAACATTATCGCTACGCCAGCTTCACATGCACTCACCTGCACTGCGACCGTCGCTCTGGCCGGCGACCCGCCTCCTTATTAAGGGGGCGGGTCGTGTGGCGTCATAGCGACGTCACACGACAGGCGGCCAATAGCAGCGGAGGGGCGGAGATGAGCGGGATCTAAACATCCCGCCCACCTCCTTCCTTCCGCATTGGCGGCCGGGACGCAGGTAGCAGATGTTCCTCGCTCCTGTGACTTCACACACAGCGATCTGTGCTGCCGCAGGAACGAGGAACAACATCGGACTGTCGCAGCAAGGAAATTATGGTTTACGCCGATGCTATACCGATGATACGATTATGACGCTTTTGCGCTCGTTAATCGTATCATCTAGGCTTTACACACTACTATGTCGAGAGCGACGCCGGAGTGTGTCACTTTCAATTTGACCCCACCGACATCGCAGCTGCGATGTTGTAGTGTGCAAAGTACCCCTAAGGGTATGTGTCCACAATCAGGACTTACAGCATCCTGGATGCAGCAGGTCCGAACTTGCGGGGCTGCGAATCTTCTCTGCACGAGAACGCAGGAACCACAGCTATTTGGTCCCACGATGAGGTCTCTTGCTTGTGTTCTCCCTACGGAGGACGCATGCGAATCCACAGTAAACAATTGACATGCTGCAGTCTGGAAAGCCACACCACAGGTCAGTGTTTGCTGTGGAAAAAACAAGCACAGTGGGCATGGGATTTCTAGAAATCCATCCCCTGTGCTTGTACTGTACAACACTACAACCAAAACACTGCAAACACTGATCGTGGGCACGCACCCTTAGGCTATGTGCGCACAGTGCGTTTTTCGCGGCGTTTTTGCGCGTTTTTCTGGTGCGTTTTTGGCCTCAAAACTGCAGGACTTTGCTTCCCCAGCAAAGTCTATGAGTTTTCATTTTTGCTGTCCGCACACATCTGTTTTTTTTACCTGCGTTTTTGAGTTAAAAAAAAAAATGGACATGTCAGTTCTTTCCTGCGTTTTTCTGCGTTTTCCCCCCATGCAATGCATTGGAAAAACGCAGCAAAACGCAGAGATCAAAAACGCAGCAAAACGCAACCAAAAACGCACCAAATCGCGGCAAAAACGCATGCGTTTTTTTGATGCGTTTTTTTCGACGCAGGTGCGTTTTTGTGCGTTTTTAGCGGCCAAAAACGCACAAAAACGCAGCGTCAAAAAGACGCAGTGTGCGAACCTAGCCTTAGTGTTTTATTTGAATACCTATTTCATTATTAAACTGTACGGGAACATGGTTGAACATAAACAAATGAAAAATGAAATTAAAACTTAATTTTTATTTATTTTTTTCAGAAAAAGATTACACGGGCTGTTTGCAATTATATTTGCTTTGCAGCATTCTGCACACAAATAACAAACATGCTTTAGATTTCTATTACTATAACATGAAATGTAACTAAATCTAACTTTGTGATAACATATTTTATAAAACAACAAATGATAAATAATAAAAACTTCAGTTTTTCTTTTTTCTTTCTAAAACGTTTGAACAGGTTCATGCATTTATACATTGAACACAATAATAAAACACACGTCCTTTACATAGATATTTTGCACACCCAGAAACATGTTAGATTTGTTTTATTGTCACATGAAGATGGACAGAAGCTCCATCTCTTCCTTTTTTGACTTGTAGCTGTGCTGGTGGAGGCCAAGGAGTCTCTTTCTGGTAGCTGTGCTGGTGGAGGCCAAGCAGTCTCTTTCTGGTAGCTGTGCTGGTGGAGGCCATGGAGTCTCTTTCTGGTAGCTGTGCTGGTGGAGGCCATGGAGTCTCTTTCTGGTAGCTGTGCTGGTGGAGGCCGTGGAGTCTATTTCTGGTGGCTATGTTGGTGGAGGTCGTGGAGTCTCTTTCTGGTAGCTGTGCTGGTGGAAGCTGTGGAGTCTCTTTCTGGTAGTTGTGCTGGTGGAAGCTGTGGAGTCTCTTTCTGGTAGCTGTGCTGGTGGAGGCTGTGGAGTCTCTTTCTGGTAGCTGTGCTGGTGGAGGCCGTGGAGTCTCTTTCTGGTGGCTATGCTGGTGGAAGCTGTGGAGTCTCTTTCTGGTAGCTGTGCTGGTGGAAGCTGTGCAGTCTCTTTCTGGTAGCTGTGCTGGTGCAAGCTGTGGAGTCTCTTTCTGGTAGCTGTGCTGGTGGAGGCTGTGGAGTCTCTTTCTGGTAGCTGTGCTGGTGGAGGCTGTGGAGTCTCTTTCTGGTAGCTGTGCTGGTGGAGGCCATGGAGTCTTTTTCTGGTAGCTGTGCTGGTGGAGGCCGAGGAGTCTCTTTCTGGTAGCTGTGCTGGTGGAAGCTGTGCAGTCTCTTTCTGGTAGCTGTGCTGGTGGAGGCCATGGAGTCTCTTTCTGGTAGCTGTGCTGGTGGAGGCCATGGAGTCTTTTTCTGGTAGCTGTGCTGGTGGAGGCCGAGGAGTCTCTTTCTGGTAGCTGTGCTGGTGCCAGCTGTGGAGTCTCTTTCTGGTAGCTGTGCTGGTGCCAGCTGTGGAGTCTCTTTCTGGTAGCTGTGCTGGTGCAAGCCGTGGAGTCTTTTTCTGGTGGCTGTGCTGTAGAGGCCGTGGAGTCTCTTTCTGGTAGCTGTGCTGGTGGAGGCCGTGGAGTCTCTTTCTGGTAGCTGTGCTGGTGGAGGCCATGGTGTGTCTTTCTGGTGGTTGTGCTGTGGAGGTTGTGGAGTCTTTTTCTGGTAGCTGTGCTGGTGGAGGCCGGGGAGTCTCTTTCTGGTAGCTGTGCTGGTGGAGGCCGTGGTGTGTCTATCTGGTGGCTGTGCTGTGGAGGTTGTGGAGTCTTTTTCTGGTAGCTGTGCTGGTGGAGGCCGAGGAGTCCCTTTCTGATAGCTGTGCTGGTGGAGGCTGTGGAGTCTCTTTCTGGTAGCTGTGCTGGTGGAGGCCGTGGAGTCTCTTTCTCATAGCTGTGCTGGTGAAGGCTGTGGTGTGTCTTTCTGGTGGCTGTACTGGTGGAGGCTGTGGAGTCTTTTTCTGGTAGCTGTGCTGGTGAAGGCCGTGGTGTGTCTTTCTGGTGGCTGTGCTGGTGGAGGCTGTGGAGTCTCTTTCTGGTAGCTGTGCTGGGGGAGGCCATGGAGTCTTTCTGGTAGCTGTTCTGGTGGAGGCCGTGGAGCCTCTTTCTGGTAGCTGTGCTGGTGAAAGCCATGGAGTCTTCTTCTGGTGGCTGTGCTGGTGGAGGCTGTGGAGTCTCTTTATGGTAGCTGTGCTGGTGGAAGCTGTGGAGTCACTTTCTGATAGCTGTGCTAGTGGAGGCCGTGGAGTCTTTTTCTGGTAGCTGTGCTGGTGATAGCCATGGAGTCTCGTTCTGGTGGCTGTGCTGGTGGAGGCTGTGGAGTCTCTTTATGGTAGCTGTGCTGGTGAAAGCCATGGAGTCTCCTTCTGGTGGCTGTGCTGGTGGAGGCTGTGGAGTCTCTTTATGGTAGCTGTGCTGGTGAAAGCCATGGAGTCTCCTTCTGGTGGCTGTGCTAGTGGAGGCCGTGGAGTCTCTTGAGCATGTTGCTAGGCACTATTCATAATGACTGCTCCTCCTTCACTTCTGGGGTTTACTTTTCTGGCTTCGATATACGACATAACTAGGGATTTTCCTAATTCTAAAGAAAAATTCTTCTTTTATGAGCTTATTTCTGTTCAAATTGGGGTCGATTTCTCTCCATAAAACAAATGCATTTTATGCAGAAAGATCTGGAATGTTGTAAAATATAATCATTGGCCACCGATTGGTTTTGGGTTTACATGTGTATAATAATAATAATAAAAAATCTTTATTTCTGTAGCACCAACATATTCCGCAGCACTTTATATTTCAGGAGTTTCATATAGAAACAAGTAACAGTTATAGAAAATTCAATGATAAGCGCAAAAAAGACAACCCTGCTCATGAGAGCTTACAATCTACAATGAGGTGGGGGGGGACAAGGTACACATGCTTATTTACAATGACAATCCAGCCTTTTGAAAAAATAGGGGATAGATAAAGGCTGCTTGAACCACTCAGCCTAAACTTTGAGATGCTTTCGGGTGCGGTGGAGTTTAATGGGGAGTTATGTTCTGAGAAGTCGTGGAGGGACTATGTGAATTGAATTCGATTAGGGAATGTGATAGGCTACCGTAAACAGATGTGTTTTTAGGGAGTGTCTGAAACTGAGTAAGTTGTGATTCATCTTAGTTTTCTTGGGGTAGAGCATTCCAGAGGATTGGAGAAGCTCGGGAGAAGTCTTAGATCCAGAAGTGAGAGGTTCAAATTAGTGTAATATGTATGTTGATATTGCTTGATCTAGAGTATCAACTACCCTTTTGGTGGCATTATAATCTAATATCATGTCTTCTCGATTACTTATTGCATTGTCATGGTGCATTGTGCTCATTAGAATGACCTGTTTTTTTTTTTTTTTGAGAACGTAAGACACAACTGTTGTATCTCCAGTAAAATAAAAAGTAGAACTATACACATCTCTTTTACTAAGGATACCTTGTGGTAGTTGTGGCTTGCTTTTCCTTACAGTACCCAGCATTGGTAAGTTGTCTTTTTCACAACATCTGGCCCAGTTGGTAGGATGTGAAAAAAGTGGTCACACGTGACATTTTATCCTTTTAGTCAATTTGAGTCAAATCGAGAACAACTCGCATACCCTGATTTTTATCAGCTCTTTCTCTTACTGATAAGAACAGTGAAACCTCCACCCTTTTGAATAATGAGATGAAGTAGGCAGAAATAAATAGTGACCTGTTGAACAATATAAAATGTTATCGGGTCATATTGACTTGAATAGTATAAGTGTAACAATCAGCATGTAGCAAAAAGTAAACAAAAAAATAATAAAAAAAACAACACTCATAGTAAGAACCTCTTAAATGAGGAAACGTCAATAAATCACAAGCGTCAGATCCGCATAATAAATAATCTGCAGGGTCTCAAATTTCATTTCGGGTTATATGAACCCAAATAGAACAGCAGGGTTAAGATAGCACAAATCTTTTTGATCAACTGTGGTCTTTAGTGTATGGATTTTTGTGTACATTATATAGCACTATAGATGAACAAATCAATTTGGGAGCCCTAGTTACGAGGCCAGGTCAGTATTCCTTGGCCATTAAACCCTGCAAACTATCTGGTACCTAATGGTAGCCTTGGCTTGCCAAGACATCGTTGTTGTGGTATAACGAGCACAAAAATGTTGTGCTAATCAAAAGAGTAACCGTTAATGACGTCAATTAAAGGGAACCTGTCACTGTGTTTTTCCATTATGAGCTGCGGCTAGCACCAGTCAGCTGTTATACACAGCATTCCAGAATACTGTATATAAGATCCCAGGTCGCTCTGTAGAAAGTAGAAAACAGCTAGGGGGCAATCAGGTCTGATGGGTGTCATGTTGCTGCTCTCTGTTGCGGTGCCTCATCTCTGAAGTGATCTCCATCCTCCTTCTTCTGAGGCCCGAGTATCATAACATCATGCACACTCGCCGGTATTGAGGTCCTGAGCAGGCGCACTTTGATCTGCCCTACTCAGAGAAGATCAAAGTATTGTAGTGGGCATACATGGGCGGTCCGTAACCTTTCCTTGCGCCTGCACATTACAGTACTTTGATCTGCTCTGAGCAGGGAAGAGAGAAGAGCACCTACACAAGACTGCAATGCCAGCATGGGCTGGGTAGAAGGAGGCCAAAGATCGCTGCAGAGAGGAGGCACCGGACCGAGAGCAGTGAGGCCTATCGGACTGGATCGCCCCCCCCCTAGGTATTATAAAAGTGTTTTTTACATTCTACAGAGCAACCTGGGCTCTTATACACAGTATTCTAGAATGCTGTATATAAGAGGTCACTGGTGCTGGCCTCAGCTTATAGTCTCCAAATCTGGTGACAGATTACGTTTAAAAGTGGTTTTCATAGGGCTTCCGTCCAGCAGCCATAGAGTACTGAAGTGCCTGCTGGACCAGGTCCTGAAAATGTTCATCTCTATATACCATCATTATCTATAAGTACTTTATGACTGCATTATTTATGACCTTATTTCTATGATATATACACAGTTGGAAACAGTAAAACAAAATGGATTTTGTCTTAGGTGTAAAGGGTCATTTACACGCTGCGACATCGCTAACGATATATTGTCAGGGTCACGGTGTTTGTGATGCACATCCGGCGTCGACATCGCAGCGTGTGACAGGCAGGAGCGACCTTAAACGATCGCAAAAGAGACAAAAATCGTTGGTATATGAGAGGTCGTTCATATACCAAAAATCATTGTCTGGTAAGTAGCGATGTTGTTCCTCCTTTTTCCTGTGGCATCACACATCGCTGTGTGTGACACCGTAGGAGCGACGAACATCTCCTTACTTGTGTCCACCGGCAATGAGGAAGGAAGGAAGGTGGTGGGCGGCATGTTCCGGCCGCTCATCTCCGCCCCTCCTCTGCTATTGGACGGCTGCCATGTGACGCCGCTGTGATGCCGCACAAACCGCCCCCTTAGAAAGGAGGCGGTTCGCCGGCCAGAGCGACGTCGCAGGGCAGGTAAGTCCGTGTGACGGGTGTTAGCGATGTTGTGCACCACAGGCAGCGATTTGCCCGTGACGCACAACCGACGGGGGCGGGTATGCATGCTAGCGATATTGGTAACGATATTGCAGCATGTAAAGTACCTTTAAGGGGGAACCTAGTAAGAATTTTTCCACAAAGACCCATAAATCTTTAGATACTGCTCTGCAACAGATGCAACATTCAAAGTGGCAAGAGATGAGAATCGTACAAAAACAAAACCTCAGCTCTTTACGCTCATAGTGGTTACATTTAAACAATGAAGGTTAACAACTTTTTCAATTGTTTAAGCAACTTTGTGTAACCACAGAATACTGCCCATTATGTTCTGTTATTAAATAGGGAGGTGTTGATTGGTGATTGACAGGTCTCCCCCTATGTGTACATAAAGGAGAGATCTGTCAATCTGTAACAGTGCTATGAAGTGCCTACCAGGGTCAGAGCGGACTAATCTGGTCTCCAGCTATGATCACCAGCTAGATTGTGAAGCCCTGACAAAATCAGGTTATCACAGGAGAATGCATCCATCTTCCAGATGCAGGATTCCCTCCCCCTTGTCCTACCAACACAACCACACACAGGTACATACATCAGCCACAAAAGCCTAGTCACCCCCCCGGACAATAGGGACACACCAGTGGGCGGGGCCAGGCAGATCGTGACGCCCACCTAGGGGTTCTGAGGTGTTCGGGCAGGGAACAAGTCAGTTAAGCTGAGACAGGGGAAGTGAGAGGAGTGAAGTGGTAGTCAGGGGTTGTAGCTTCCGGACTACTCGACTACCTATGCTGAATAGGTGGCAGACGGAAGAGCAGGGCCACAGGCGACGGAGATCCGGTCACGGGAGACCTTAAGTGGACCGGGGCAGGGTTGTAGCCCGCCGGTGCCGACAGCGGGAATCCGGTCCGGAGGCCGTGCACATTCGGGGTATCTGGACCCTAGGGTGAGGACAGCTTCAAGCACCTTTCCAATCAACCAGCAGGGGACAAGATTCCACGTCTTGTCCCACGAGTAGCCCAGATAGAGTGAGACGGACGCCCAATGTGGGAGATAGGGCGTCTGCAAGTGCCTGCAAAAATCCCACGGGTCAGATCTCACGGGCAACAGCTTCCACAGCAAAGACACCGGGAGTGGGCTTTACCCGTTCCATGCAGACTAGTCAACACATGAGACACCAAACAGAAGTGCAGGAAGAAGGGCCCCTGTCCCATCTACCGGTGTGCGCGACCCGAGCACACCCCTCCAGAGGCTACCGGTATCCGGCACTTGGTTTACTATTGGACTCTGTGTGATTTATTCAAAAACAGTGAGTACACCGGTATCATCCGGACCAGCCTGCAACGTGCGCCCCAGCATTCCACTCCACTCCACCTACACCTGGGCCCCGGAACTACTCCTCCCCTATCCGTGGAGGGGATACCATCCTGCTGCCCTGCTCCATCAGTCCTGGGCACCCCATGCCAAGGCAACGGCAGTGTCACCAACTATCACCGCAACCCACGGGTAGCGTCACTCACAAATTCTCCCCTGTAAATAACCCCTTTATTCAGTTGTGGGTGACGGGCTGCTGCACGAGCCCCGGATCCGGCTGCCACTCGAGCCACAGCCACGATCCCGGATCTGAGCGTCTCGAGTAGCCCCCCTGCCGTGGTCTGCGCCCCTGCCCGCGACAAGATCTTTAAAGTATATTTTCTCTGAACCTCTCGAGCATTTCAGACAATTATATTCAATCGTGCAGCCTGGCTACGATTCATGCTGCCAGATATTTAGGCAGCATTAAACACCTGTCAGGTGCTCTTTAAATTTTGTCACTATTTTCAAATAAAACTGAGGTTTTTTTGGTTGTATTTAGAGATGAGCGAGTACTGTAATATTCATAATCGCTATACTCGTAACTAGTGTCGGACTGGCTACCGGAGGAACCTTCAGTAATACCAGGCCTGAATGCGGTTACCTGCATTGAACTCCGGAGCTCTCACCTGAGCTCCGGAGTGCAGCCTGGACTGAACTCAGGGTTTGCAGGACTGAACTGCAAGTACTGACTGATTCCCTTGCGATTGCGATTCAGTTCATAGCAGCTGCGGACAGGTCGGGCTGAACTCCAAAGCTGTCACCTGAGCTTTGAAGTTCAGCCCGGCCTGTCTGCAGCTGTGACATGAACTGAACCACAATCTCTGTGGAATCATTCGGCGCTCGTGGTTCAGTCATGCAAACCCCAAGTTCAGTCCAGGTTGCACTCCGGAGCTCAGGTGAGAGCTCCGGAGTTCAATGCAGGTAACCGCACCTAGGCCAGGTATTACTGGAGGTTCCTTCAGTAGCCAGTCCGATTCTGCTCGTAATGAATACTTAGTAATATTCATGTATGCATTACAAACAGTGAGTATTATGCAAGTCAATGGGAAATGTGAATAATTTTCTACTGAACCCAACAAAGAGGTCTGGGGACCTGAGGAAAAGGCTGAATTGGATGGGAAAGTGATGAAACTGAATGGGGAGAGCCAAGAGAATATGCCTGCATGCATTTCTGACTCACATATGGTTTCTGAGAATGAGGATGACACAGTATTACGCCACTTATTTGCTCTCTCTCCAAGCGTTTCATACTCACTGATCACAGCGCAGCACTGTAGACACACTACTCCTGCTGCCTCTCATTCTTCCCTACCCACTCATAAGGCTCATATGTGACCCCCACGAAGCACAAGATAGGTGCTTAAATCCGTACCTTGTATACCCGTCGCTTGGCCAGTAGTTTGTAGAAGTCATGGCATGACCCAGTTCCGTGGTCCCGTGGTGCACAGTAAAAGGGAAGCAAGCAAGGATTATTCCTGGAGAGGACGTCATCGGTTACGGTGGTGACTGGGGTCCCGGCCTTCTCCGCTGCTGACCCTTCCTCCAATCTTTCCTCCTCCAGGAGTGGAACGGATGATGTCAACTACGCCACCTGTGGTGTGTGGCCAGGGATAAGATCGCCGCTGCAGGGTACCTCGCCAGGGGAGATGTTGGGGTGCAGCCAGGATGATATCGCTCCCCACAGGCGAAGCAGTCCCCGGGAGGGAGAACGGGGAACTGGGAATCTCCGGATCACAAGGCGATGACAAGCAGAGTCAGAGTCAGTGGGTTGCGGGCTTCAGATTTTGTTTACTCACAGTTCTTTATGTTGCACCCAGGATGCGGGTCTTTACTGCAATGACTCTGGTCGTTTCCAGGCAGGGGAGAGGTCAAAGTCTGGTAGAGCAGCCTGTGGGCTTTCTCCTTTTTGTGTGCTTGTGTGGTGGTCCCCTCCTGGTCTCTGGAGCTCTCGGGACCCACTACTCTGCCACCCGAAGCTGCACTGGTTCCAAGGGGGCAACTGCATTCTCCCCTCTGTAACCCTCTTCTCCTCCATGCTCCACGACTACCAGTCCCAGGCTCTCAACTCCTTCCTGGTAGCCACCTCTCCCATTCCAAGTCTCTGCCAGCTAATGGACCTGGAGTCTCCTAACTGGCATCTCTTTCAACTTAGGGGTCCTCAGCCATCCACTCGCCCGGTCCCAAGTAAGGAAAGGGTGTATAACCAATCTGGTCCTCGTGGTTTCTCTGTTCTGCCTCCCTGAGAGAGAGAGCTCCCTAGGAAGCTGCAAAAGTGTGCTTCCACTCTCTCTGGTCTTCCAAGCATTCTGAAGTAAAGTGAAACCAAACTGTCCCTTTTGTAACTTCCTCCTGCACGTGCCCCCACCTAAGGAATGTTCCCTCTGTCTGTGTGAGACTGTGTGCTGCAGAAACAGACTTAACCTCTTCCTGCCCAGGGTGGACAGACATTATAAAATACATATAAATAGATACAATACAATACTCTGTAGCACCCAGTCTCAGGGGCGCTACACATACATATTCACTGCACTCACTCATTAGGCTCATACATATTCACTGCTTCCCACATCTCTGATTGGTTGCTGTCAGACGCGTCCCTACGCTGAGTGACAGCTGTCTGACTGCAACAATCACAGCCGCCACTGAGTGGGTCTATATCGTACAGTAAATAAATAATTAAAAATAAAAAACAAACGTGTGGTCCCCCCTAATTTTGATGACAGCTGTGTGCTGTCATTAACCCCTCATAGTTGCAGAATTTCGGGTACCCTCTTCTGCAGTTTATGCCAAGAGCCCCCAATACTGTCCATCTTTAGCTCAAAAGTTACTAATTCATTACTAATTTAGTTGATGCTTTATGTAAATTCTTCCTTTTACATTGTGTGGGTTGTGCCCTGATGTGTAATGAAATACTATTATCTTTAGAACTTTTCTCTACTGTGATTAAATGGACAGAAAACTTCTATGTTTAACAGCATTTATGTTAATTACAGAGAGAGAGAGAGCGATAACGATAATTCCAGAGATGTTTATCTCACTTCACTGTAATTACAGCTGCATTATTTTTGTAATGTTAAGAGCAAAGCTATCTTCTCTCTTATGTGCCGCATGTTGCTATGCAATCTTGTGCAGACATTATGCAGAGCAGAAATAATTTTGGTATTTTCCGTAGCTGCAAGCCAAATTAATTCTCAACCCAAATTAATTCTTTTAATACTGCTCTTAGGAACCTACTGGTTTATGCATTTCTATAAAGGCAAAAAGGTATCTTAGATTAGAAAATGTGGTAACATACAGCGAATGAAATAAGTATTGAACACGTCACCAATTTCTAAGTAAATACATTTCTAAAGGTGCTGTTGACAGGAATGTCTCACCAGATGTCAGTAATAACCCATCCAATCCACACAGGCAAATAAATGAAACCATAGATGCCCATAAATTTAGTGATGTGTAATAATGAGAAATGACAAAGGGAGAAAGTATTGAAAACATGACGAAATAGAGAAAAAAAAATGGAAAGTAATGACACCAACTGAAATCTATCAATAATTAAAAAGCAATCCTGCCACTTAGTGAAAAATAATATCAAGTGGTTCAAAGTGCCTCATTACCAAGGTGCCACACAAGAAACATTTCATGATGGGTAAAACCAGTGAGCTGTCTCAAATTCTCTGCAACCTTATTTTTGCAAAACATACTTACAGCATTGGTTACAGAAGAATTTCTAAATTACTGAAGGTTCCAGTGACTCTTGGAGCCATAATCTAAAAATGGAAAGAACATAATTTCACTATAAACCGAGCTTGACTAGCTGCTCCACACAAGAGGTTAGGCAGAGGAGTGAAAAGAATTATTAGAAGAGTTGATAAGGGTCAAAAACCACCTGTGAAGAGCTACAGAAATATCTGGAATCAGCAGGTACAATTATTTCAAAGAAAGCAATAATTAATACACTCAACCTCCATAGCCTGTATGCACGTTCACCACACAAAACTCCATTACTGAACAAAAAGCATGTTCAAGCGTGTTTAAAATTTGCTCAAAAACAATTTGTCTCCTTTCACATTGCGTTTCAGTGGCTAAGTCGGTAACAGAGAATGGTGAAGTAGGGCTTGCAAGGCTGCGCCAGTGACCACTCTGAACATAGAGAGTTAATGTTCCTTTATTTCATCTTTAGGTCGACGCGTTTCTGGAGTCTCTGCTCCCTTCCTCAGGACACACAGGAAAAAAGTACATCATTGCGCTTCTTTTTCCACAGTCCTTCGTATTATAGTGGCTAAGTCGGAACATACGTCCGAAATCCCGCCCCTTCCCCCACAAAACACGTTTTGGACGTATGTGCCGACCGGGTCATTGAGTATAATGCTCTGTCTTGCACCATTTTCAGTTGTATACGCTTTTTGCAGGCGGACACCTGAACATAGTCTGCTACGTCTGGGCATCCGCCTGCAGAAAGCTTATACACCCAAAAATGATGCACGACAGAGCACACGCTTAGTCTGTCTGCTCCATTATACTCAATGGCCCTGTCGGCGCATATGTCCGAAACCGTTTTGTGGGGGGAGGGGTGGGATTTCGGATGTATGCCCTGACCGAGCCACTGAAATGCAATGTGAAAAAAGCCTTAGACAAGTCTGTGAAATGCTGGAATAATATAGTCTGGTCAGATGAAACCAAAATTGAACTTTTTGGATGCTATAATACACACCATGTTTGGAGGCCAAAAGATACTGTACACTCCCTGACAGAAGTTCTGTCGCTTATCCATGTTATGTAAATAAAAGCTTATAAACTGACTTTAAATTCATCCATTGGTTTCATAAATTACTCTTTTGAAAGCTGAAACCCTCCCAAATTTGGTTTAGGTTATGAAAATAAAGTTGCTGCAAAGCTGAAATATTGATCATTTAATGAACACAGAAAGGTCAGATTTTGGCAAGACAAAAGATTTGTCGCCCACAGAAAGTAATGTGAAATTCAAACAAATAATTAACTTCTAATACAAAGATATGTTGCATAACATTGGTGAATGAAGTTGTGGTGCTATTAGAGCCATATTTAATATTTTGTGTGACTTCCATGAGCTTGAAGGACTGCATCCATGCGGTTCAACAATGATTCATGCAATTTATTGATGAAGTCATCAGGAATAGCAAAGAATGCAGTCTTTCATGCCTCCCAGAGTTTGGTTCTATCCTTTGATTTTGTCTTCCAAGCTTCCTCTTTCATCCTACCCCAAACATGCTCAATGATGTTCATGTCTGGTGACTGGGCTGGCCAGTTCTTGAACACCTCGATCTTCTTTGCCAGGAGGAACTTTGTTGGAGAGATGGATGTATGAGATGGAGCACCATTCTGCTGCAGAATTTGACTCCTTTTATGATTGGGAATGTAAGAGGTAGCTAATACTTCTTGATATTTTAGGCTATTGATATTGCCTTCCACCTTTCAAATGTTTCACACCCCCCCATACTGAATGTAACCCCAGACCATGATCTTTCCACCACCAAACTTAACTGTTTTCTGGATCCATACGGGCTCCAGTAGGTCTCCTGCAGTATTTGCGGTGGCTGTGGTGTAATTCAACTGAAGATTCATCAGAGAAATCCACCTTCTGCCACTTTTCCAGCGTCCATCTGTTTAGCAGACTGTGGGACTTGGCAAATGCCACACATTTTTTTTAATTGACTTTTGTTTAGTGCTGGCTTCTGAGCACTGATTCAACCATGGAGGCAATTTCGAGACAGAATCCTACAAACTGTTCTAGTTGACACAGGGACTTGAGGTGACCAGGCCTTTTGGAGCTCTGCTGCAGTGGAAGAGGGGCTGGCCTTGG
Organism: Anomaloglossus baeobatrachus; assembly: GCF_048569485.1. Taxonomy (NCBI): domain Eukaryota; kingdom Metazoa; phylum Chordata; class Amphibia; order Anura; family Aromobatidae; genus Anomaloglossus; species Anomaloglossus baeobatrachus. The sequence continues at coordinate 181,954,806 of NC_134360.1, read as the reverse complement.
ATTTGCTAACCCACAAACGTTCCTCCTGAGCAGTTGTTTTGCGGGGTCTGCCGGACCTGGGCTTGTCAAAAACATGTCCAGTCTCTTCAAATCTTTTTTTAATTCTTTGTACTTGCCACTGAGACACATTACAGGTGCCAGCCACCTCTGCAATCTGTTCTTCAACCTCTTGATAATCAAGGCTTTGGTCACAGGGTGGATTTTTGGCATGTTGTCAGAGGTCAAGTTGCAGTTCAAATGAAGGTCTGGGGTACTGGGTTTCTTTTTATACATACTCACTAATCAACCGATCATTTAGTGAGCACAGGTGAGGATGTAAACTAGGATTGGGTGCATTATATGACAAGGCGACAAAACTTTTGTCTTGCCAAAATCTGACCTTTCTGTGTTCATTAAATGATCAATATTTCAGCTTTGCAGCAACTTTATTTTCATAACTTAAACTAAATTTGGGAGGGTTTCAGCTTTCAAAAGATTATTTTATAAAACCAATGGATGAATTTAAAGTCAAGTTATAAACTTTGATTTACATAACATGGATAAGCGACAGAACTTTTGTCAGGGCGTGTATATCCCCACAAATAACACCATACCAATAGTGATGTTTGGAGGTGGGAACATCATGGTGTGGGGCTGTTTATCAGCATATGGCACGGGCAAACTTCATATAAATTGAATGGACAAATGAACTGAGAGATGCTTGGTTAAAATGTGCTGCTATCTACAAGGATGATGAAAATAAAACGAGGGAGGACATTTCAGCAAGACAATGATCCCAAACACACAGCCAAAGAAACTCTAAAGTGGTTTCAGAGAAAGAAAATAAAGCACCTAGAATGGCCCAGCCAATCATCTGACCTGAATCCAATAGAAAATGTATGAAAGGAACTAAAGCTCAGAGTTCATAGAAGGAGCCTACAAGATCTTCAGGATTTGGTGTGGAAAAATGGTCCAAAATCATACCTGAGCAATGCAGACGACTAGTTCTCCATACAGGAGGCGTCTTGAAGATGTCCTCACCAGGAAAGGATTTTGTAAAAAGTATTAAATAAATTTTAGTAAGTGTGTTCAATAGTTTTTCCCTGTGTCATTTCTCATTATTAAACATAACTTAATTAATGGATATCTAGGGTTTGATTTATTTTGCCTATGAGGATTGGATAGGTTGTTACCGACATCTGGTGAGATATTTACGTCAATGGCACCTTTAGAAATAAATTTAATTAAATAATTGGTGACGTGTTCAATACTTATTTCAGCCGCTGAAGAATAAAGAGAATCTATCATCAGAAATTTTTGAAATCAGGTTTTTGTGTTACATGTATTTTTAAAAATGTAGCAATAAAAATGTAGCAATGTTCTTTTGTTTCATATCACAAACTATAAAACAATAAATAAAACTGTAAACTATAAAAAAAATTGTTCACTATGTACTATATAAAAACTTTGCAATTTTCACATTGGCCAATAAGGCTATTTTAGACTAAGACAAATGTCTTATTATCATTATTGTCAAGAAGGTAACACCTGCTGTACACATAAGATTCTCCAATCATAATACGTGATGCCACAACTGACTCTACTCCCACTTCCTTCATAATGACCTTTGCACATGCTCATTAGATGCTTCAATACAAAAGGTAACAAAAGGTAAGGTCTGACTGCATCTGCATCTGTTAGTAATGTACATATAGATTGAATAAAAATAACAAAAAAATACGAGCCTAGCACAGCCCCATTGATCAATGAGAAAATGGTACAGCATGTATTTATTTTTTTTTAAATACAGATAGCATTATATATATATATATAAATATATATATGTGTGTGTGTGTATATATATATATATATATGTATATATATATATATATATATATATATACACAAAAAGTATTATTACAATATATTAAAGTATTTTTAAAACATACATTTCGTATAAGAACCTGATTTAAACATTAGGTCACCTCCCCATTAAATACAATTTCTTATGTGAAAAAAACACTATTAACCTTGACATATGGGGTTAATTTAGAGATTAATAGCTTTTGAATCCTACCTGTCACCTGCCCATTCAACCCTGCTGCCGGAAAGAAATTAATTTTAATCCTCCCAGAAGCATTTGTATTTCAGTCATGGGGGCGGCACCAGCTCGGGTTCAGTCACCGCTCTGTTTATTGAGAGCAGCGGCTGTATTCGTGCCCCCTGCACTAACTGACGGCAGGTTCACTAACTGTCAGTCAGTGCAGGAGGTGCAGTTACAGCCTCTGTTCTCAATTCACAGAGTGGTGACTGAACTTGCACCGATACCGCCTCTGTGACTGAAATCCGAACACTACTGGGAGGATTAAAGTTCATTTTCTCCTAGCAGCTGGGTCCAATCTGCTTTTGAACTGCAGAATAACACCATACAGTGCCTACAAGTAGTCTTCAACCCCCTGCAGATTTAGCAGGTTTGATAAGATGCAAATAAGTTAGAGCCTGCAAAGTTCAAACAAGAGCAGGATTTATTAACAGATGCATAAATCTTACAAACCAACAAGTTATGTTGCTCAGTTAAATTTTAATAAATTTTCAACATAAAAGTGTGGGTCAATTATTATTCAACCCCTAGGTTTAATATTCTGTGGAATAACCCTTGTTTGCAATTACAGCTAATAATCGTGTTTTATAAGACATGATCAGGCCGGCACAGGTCTCTGGAGTTATCTTGGCCCACTCCTCCATGCAGATCTTCTCCAAGTTATCTAGGTTCTTTGGGTGTCTCATGTGGCCTTTAATCTTGAGCTCCTTCCACAAGTTTTCAATTGGGTTAAGGTCAGGAGACTGACTAGGCCACTGCAACACCTTGATTTTTTCCCTCTTGAACCAGGCCTTGGTTTTCTTGGCTGTGTGCTTTGGGTCGTTGTCTTGTTGGAAGATGAAATGACGACCCATCTTAAGATCCTTGATGGAGGAGCAGAGGTTCTTGGCCAAAATCTCCAGGTAGGCCGTGCTATCCATCTTCCCATGGATGCGGACCAGATGGCCAGGCCCCTTGGCTGAGAAACAGCCCCACAGCATGATGCTGCCACCACCATGCTTGACTGTAGGGATGGTATTCTTGGGGTCGTATGCAGTGCCATCCAGTCTCCAAACGTCACGTGTGTGGTTGGCACCAAAGATCTCGATCTTGGTCTCATCAGACCAGAGAACCTTGAACCAGTCTGTCTCAGAGTCCTCCAAGTGATCATGAGCAAACTGTAGACGAGCCTTGACATGACGCTTTGAAAGTAAAGGTACCTTACGGGCTCGTCTGGAACGGAGACCATTGCGGTGGAGTACATTACTTATGGTATTGACTGAAACCAATGTCCCCACTGCCATGAGATCTTCCCGGAGCTCCTTCCTTGTTGTCCTTGGGTTAGCCTTGACTCTTCGGACAAGCCTGGCCTCGGCACGGGTGGAAACTTTCAAAGGCTGTCCAGGCCGTGGAAGGCTAACAGTAGTTCCATAAGCCTTCCACTTCCGGATGATGCTCCCAACGGTGGAGACAGATAGGCCCAACTCCTTGGAAAGGGTTTTGTACCCCTTGCCAGCCTTGTGACCCTCCACGATCTTGTCTCTGATGGCCTTTTTAATGCTCCTTTGTCTTTCCCATGTTGACCAAGTATGAGTGCTGTTCACAAGTTTGGGGAGGGTCTTAATTAGTCAGAAAAGGCTGGAAAAAGAGATAATTAATCCAAACATGTGAAGCTCATTGTTCTTTGTGCCTGAAATACTTCTTAATACTTTAGGGGAACGAAACAGAATTCTTGTGGTTTGAGGGGTTGAATAATAAATGACCCTCTGAATAAACTTTTCACAATTTAAAAAAATAAAAATAAAAAAAGAAATAACATTCTTTTTTGCTGCAGTGCATTTCACACTTCCAGGCTGATCTACAGTCCAAATGTCACAATGCCAAGTTAATTCCGAATGTGTAAACCTGCTAAATCTGCAGGGGGTTGAATACTACTTGTAGGCACTGTATATGCAGGCTAATAGCATTTATTTGTTTGATCGGTTCTCATTAGGGCTTGGTTCACACTCTGTGGCTATAGATTGGTAGTGTACTGAACCACTCACAGTGCAAAACTGTACGTGTTTATCTCCAGTGCACCATATCCACAGTAAGTTCAAGTTATGCACATGGTTACAAGTGGTTCACCTGTATTTGCCATAGTAAACCATATGGATTGTTACCATACAAATAAAGTTATTAAACAATATATATCAAACAAGTCTAGTATGTAGTTTTTATGATTAAGATATTGTGTATCATTGAGATAGGATTACAGCTTACTATCTGTGAAATCCCAACAATTCACAGCGAATGCAGCAAATTTATGCCCAAAGACTTTTTACACATAATATTGAATAATAAGCAAGAATTACGCCAACTTTGCAGTAAAGTTACATTTGCTCATAGCAGGCACAGATGTTAGTTTCTGATTGCAAGGTAAAAACATACCAGTTTCATTTCCATTATTTATTTTAATAAAACGTTTATATTTGCAAATTATTCTCTCTGGTCTAGTAATTTAAATGTATCTTGTTATCTCAAAACCAAATAGGCTCCATGCCTCAGTTAAGCCTTAGTACACACCGATCCAATAGCAATCTAAGCTAGAGCTCTAGAGCTACTGTATATATAGAGCTCTAGCTCTATAGTACTTTCTTCTGCCATTGATTTCTTGTGGAAACAGAATAGTAAAGGTGGCGTTTTGGTTGTTGATTTTAGATGGATAGGAGTATGGATTGTTGATAGAAAGAGGTATTAACAAGACAGAGGCGGAGAAAGTGGTTGAGGATGCAGACATTTTTGGGAAATGTTTGCTGAGGGCAATACGTAGTCCAAGTTATTGAGAGTTATGTGAAGTGATAAATATCTTATACATCTAACTTATATTCAATAATTTACAGTGGTTGTTGAAACCAAAATCAAAACATACCACTGAACTGTATAGAAAAAATACAAAAAGAAAAAAAGCAGCCATACCTGCAAGATTCAATGCAGAGCTGGGTGACCGTCCCCGAAAATGGTGCAAGACAGAGCACGCGCTGACTCTGTCTGCTCCTTTATAGTCAATGGCCCTGTTGGTGCATGCGTCCGAAACACATTTTGCCGGGGTGGTCGGACAGAAGCTCTGAACAGTAAAAACGAAATGTGAAAGTGGTCTTATTTAAAGGACACACCATATTTACTCTGTTATACAAGCTGTGCACTGACTACTTTACATTGTATCAGAGTGTCAGATCTACAGTGTTGTCCTGTGAAAAGATACAAAATATTTACAAAAACGTGAGGGGTGTACTCACTTTTGTGATATACTATATGCTGCATCTGACTCACCCTAGGGCTATGGGGTACTCGGTCCCAGGCCGCATATTTACAGGGACAGTTCACTAGGTGGCCGTTGCCCGGTTCCGTGACCCTGGGGGTCGCTTGAAAGGGGTTATGTACAGGGGATTAATAATAACGTTTTTGCCTTGACCCCACTTGCGGGTTGCGGCTATGTAGATGGAGCCGCCGCTGCACATTTTTTAACCGCTGGGGCTGATGTTAATGGCAGCCTGGATGTTGGGTCCTCTGCAAGTACGGCCAGACCCTAGGGGGTAGGTGATGGAGTTAGGCGCGGAAAGAAGGTAGGCCACACAAGGGATTGCAGTATAACTGGTTTCTTTACTCACAGCGTTATTATGGCTGGCAACCTGAAGAAGTCTGGTCCTCACCACTGGTCCCCTTTGTCTCAGTGCTGGTGTGGTAACCTGGTGGCTTCTTTCCCCTGCACTTGTCTCTGGTTGGTGGGTCCCAGTGGCTTGGAGCGTCTGGGGGTCCCCTCCTGGTAGTCTTTCAGTCTTTAGTCTGTTCGGCGGGCAGTTTGAACCCTGTAGGGTCGGTGCTCTATTCCGGTCCCTGGTTCCCCGTCACTGCTGGTGCCCTGGACTTTACGGCCGGTGAGGTCCTGGATGGTCCAATCACCGTACAGATTTTATCAGGTCTGCCTAGAGCATTTGCCTGACCTAGGGCTCTGTACCCCGTCGGTGCTATGGTTCCGAGAGTACTCCACTCTACTCCTTCGGCAACCACACGGCTGTGCCTGACAGGTCACTGTTACACACTGCTGTCAGTACGGTTACGTCCATCTCCTTTCACTTCCACTTACTGATTGTCTGACCCCTCCTCCTTGGTTATCGTCTAGTGGACTGGATTAACCCCACCCCTAGGTGGCCATCCATGGGGTCTAACCCTAGTCTGTCACCAGTCCTTGGGGAAGGGAAAAACAGGGATTATATATGTGTTTTGGTGTTACCAGCACTGGTCTTCTAGGTCCCTGGGGGTATGCTCTGCATCTTTGACAGGATGCAGTTCCTTGTAGCTCCTGATGGCTTCAGGGGCGCTACACATCCATTAGAAACAATAATCTCACCTTGCTACTTGCAATGTTTTACATGAATTACAAATAAATTCATGATAGAAAGAAAAATTCTGTATCTATGAGATGGGAGTCTACTGGATACAGCGGTAACTGGCAACGGCTGTCGTATTACAAAATTGTGTAACACATACCATGAGCGGGAGACTTTAATGATATAAAATGTGAGAAATAAATATGATATGACTATGAAGCTTTGCAAGCTGTACAAATGTGTAGGAATGTACGTCTCTCTCACATCAGCACACATGCAGATTTGACAATCCATCAGATCAATGCCCCTTTATGCCAGAAAATTGTCTTTGAAAGTTACACTACAAAGTGTAATGTGTACTTTTCCTTGTTCGGCAGTCATTGCTTCTCTTTTAATGAACTTGGTATAGCACTAAGCTGCTCATCATAGTTGTGTTTGGTCATGCTGTGCGCAATTGTATATTGCATTATTTGACATTCGCCACAATCCTACAGTAGTTGTTTAATTACATCTGTGATTTTAAAAAAATAAAAAAAGCATTGTAGAGTAGACATAAAAAAATTTAATTTTATAACTTAAAAGATATACCCATATTCAGGGGCATTTTTTATTTGAATGCATTATATTTTAGGCTAAAATTATTTTTTGCAATAAGGTTTAATTGACAATTTTGAACCGTTTAGATTCTGCATTCTCTGGATATCATTGTACATTGTTGCCTTTAGAATGAGTTAACAGTTGTGAGCAAAATACACTCCTTCTATGCTTTTTGAATTCCAAGTTAATAAGATTTGTTTTACCAGCGCTCGAGAAATCAATACAGCACACACTGCTTAATATAGTGTACACAAAGGATTCTCCTTTATGATTACATGTGACCATTTTATATAGGGTCACAGACAAAGGAAAAGTCCTCTCTGGACTATGCATCAATAAGAGCAATAGGGGTGTGAACAGAAATGTAAAACTTCCCCGCCCATCAGTGTTAGCTGAACCCTATGTTCAGATATTCTGTCCCATATGTCTGACAGGAGGCATAAAAGTGTTGCTGTTCCCCTATCAGATGCTACTCACAGCACCTCAGATGTGAGGATCTGGACTCAGAGTTGATGGCAGCCCATCAGTGCCAGTTCTCTTTTCAGCTGGATGTGTGTTCATATTTCAAAATTATTTTGCAGCAGAGAGACACTGGCTCTTTAGTCCACAATACCTGAACACACCACCAGCCTACCATAGGTCAGTAGTGGCAGCTAATGTTGATGTGCCATCACAGGTGGACAATGAGGTCAGTATATAGCACCAGCTTTGCCGGCACTGGAGGAAGAAGAAGGAGCTGCATTTTGTGGCAGTGGGGATAGGTGAGTGGATTAATTTTTATTTTTTATCCGCTATGTAAAGAGCACCATGGAGGTGAACATTATATTGTTTAGGAAGCCACCAAAATGGACATTATATTTAATTGGGTTAGAATGGTGGACTTAATAGTGCATGGGGGCAAGAATGGGTGACATTGTGTGACGCCCTGGGCAAGCCAGGGGTCACAGGTCATAACACCACCACACCCTACACCCCAGTTAGGAACACCCAAGCTACCAAAATCCTTGTTGCCTTCCTCCAGAGGCTGATGTTCACACCAGGGGGTGGGCCAGGCGGTTGGCTCCGCCCACCGAAGAGTTCACAGCCCTGGAGGCGGGAGAACCAGGCAGTTTAGCTCAGGCAGAGCTTGAGTGAGGAAGAGAGATAGAGTTTGGAGGAGGAAGTGGAAGGAGTAGTGAAGCTAAAGAGAGAAGCTGAAGTGACAGTAGTAAAGCCTGAAGTTGGTCCGGCTGTGTGCCCAGACAGTGACAGCAAGGTCAGCAGACGGCGGTGATAGTCTGCAGGGGGACTGCTCGGAGGTTGCTGAAAGGACCGCGGACGGGTAGTGACCCGGCGGTCTGGAGCAGTATACGAAGAACAGTCAGCACCAGGGCAGGGGCCTTTCGGATCCCGGCAAGGCTAGGAGTCGCCATAATTTGCCAAATCCGTCAGTGAAGGGGACGTCTGTCTCCAAACAACCAAGTCCCGATTGAAGGCAACAGTCTGACCGTTACGGAGAGACACCGCCACCGCCAGGGCACCAGTTTCTCAGGGCCAGCGCCTGCGGGCAAAGTAGGGCTCCTCCGGCCCATATCCAGGCCGGGGAGCGGGTTACCGGTGGGAACCCATCGCAACCATCATCAACTTAGGTGCAGGACAGAGGGACCGTCACCGTCACCTACTGGGGAAAGCAAGTGCAGCCGTCCGTGGGAACCGTCTTTCCAGCCGTGTGTTTTACCAAAAACTGTGTCAACGTCTCAGGCTGAGTGAGTACCACAGTGCCGCAAGGCACAGCGCTGCCCCCGCGTCCCTGCGCCCACCAAGCCCTGCATCACCCACCTAATCACTGGGCCCCGGGATCACAAACCCCTACCCACGGAGGGGCAACACAACAACTGGCTGCTCCATACCATCCTTCCCGGGATCCCCATACAGAGCAGCGGTGGTGCCAACAAATCACCACAACCGTGGGTGGCGTCACGGACAATAACCAATCCCCACACCCAAAATCCCCTTTCACTCACGGGCGAGGAGCGCCGCTAGAGTCCCCGGGATCCGGCCCATCGCTCGAGCCACCGAGCAGCAGCAGGCCGCAGCAGCCGCGGCAGCCGGACCCGAGCAGCAGTGGGAGAGAGCGGCGTCCCCTCCTCCGCCCGCGACAATTGCACTGTATGTAAATCGGGATTTTTGCATAGGGGTTAAAGGGGGTGAGGGTTTTTTTTTAGAATATGCCAGACGAGGGTGGCTTGTGCAAAGTCTGTCCAAGATAGCCTCGCTGAGCCTGTGGCCTAAGACAGATGTTACATACAGCTGTTCTGTGAAGGCCTCACAGGATGGTTTGAAAACATTATGGATCGAATAGCATCATGAAAACCAAGGAACATGCTAGACAGGTCAGGGATAAAGTTGTGGAGAAAAGTAAAGTATGGTTAGGCTATAAAAAGAAATAGCCCAACTCGGATCATCTCATGGATCACAGTTCAATCCATCAACCAAACATGGAAAGAGTATGGCACAACTGCAAAACAGTTAAGAAGCCCATGTTCACTCTAGAGGAGCTGCAAAATTCCTCAGTTCATGTTGGAGAATCTGTCCACAGGACATCCATTAGCTAGATACTTCATTAATCTGGCCTTTATTTAAAAATTGCAAGAAGAAAGCCATTTTTAAAGCATGCCACAAGATGTCCTGTTTGCAGTTTGCAAATTGCCATGTATGAGACACAACTAGAATGTTGAAGAATGTGCTCCGCTCAGTTGAGAACAAAGTAGAGATTTTTGGGCTAAATGCAAAACACTATGTGTGGTGGAAAACTAATGTGACGCCCTGGCAAAACCAGGGTGTCACAGAGCCTGCAGAAATCCAGCAATGTGCAGGCCACTCTCTTCCTTGGTAACCTGATCCCACACCAGTGCAGCAGGACAGACCCCCCCCCCCAAGGTAAGAGCAAAACAGAGCAGCAGGGGAGGGGCTGGAGCAGAGTGTGTGGGGAGAGAGAGAGGAGAGGAGTCCGGAGTTGTAGCTCCCGGGCTGCTACAGAAGCGTGCTCCAAAAGGGCCGGGACAGGCTGTTAGTGAGGAAGGGACTTGAGGTGACCGGGGCAGGGTAGTGGCCCGCCGGTATCGAAAGAGATCCCGGATCACTGCAAGGAAGTGGACTACCCGTTCCCGGCCGAGGAGGAAAGAAAGAGAAAGAGTGGAGAAAGAGGCACCTGACTGCAGGGAAAGAACAGGGGTCTGCTGCACCGTGTGTGGGACTTAAACACCCTCCATACCGAAGGCTGCGGACTCCGGCAGTTTCTAGTTTACCAGTGACTCTGTGTGGTTCAATTGTGAGTACAGCAGTGCCATCAGGCACCGCACCGCAGCACTGCGCCCGGCAGCACGCTCCCTCCTACCGGGCCCCGGGACACCAGCCCCTACCCACGGAGGGGCCAACACCTCAGCTGCTCCCCGCCATCTCTCTCGGGAACCCCCGTCACCAGCAGCGGTGGTGCCCACCATCACCACAAACCCGTGGGTGGCGTCACAACCGACATCCCACCACCAAACCTCCCCCTTTTCACTCGTAGGCGAGGAGGCGCTGCTCGAGCCCCCGAGTCCGGCCCCGTGCTCGAGCCACCGAGGAGCAGAAGCACCGGACCCGAGCGCCAGAGATTCCCCAGGCGTGCGGCGTTCCCCAAAAACCCCTCTCCGCCCGCGACACTAACACTGCACATAACCCTGAATTCACCATCCCCACCATCAAACATGGTGATCTTAGCATCCTGCTGTGGAGAGACGTTTCTTCAGCAGGGGCACGGAAGCTGGTCAGAGTTGATGTGAAGATGGATGGAGCTAAATACAGGGCAATCCTGGAGGAAAACCTGTTAGAGGCTGCAAAAGACTTGAGATTGGGGCCTAGGTTCACCTTCCAGCAGGCCAATAACCCTAAACATATCGCCAGAGCTACCATGGATAGTTTCTATCAAATCATATTCATATTTGTGAATGACCACAGTCACAGTCCAGACCTAAATTCAAATGAAAACTTGTGGCAAGAATTGAAAATTGCTGTTCACAGATGCCACCAACCAATGTCACTGAACTAGAGCTCGTGTGTAAAGAAGAATGGACAAAGATGGTAGAGACATACAGTATCATAAAAGACTTACAGCAGTAATTGCCGCGGAAGGTGCTCTTACGAAGTATTGACTCAGGGGGGTTAAATACAAAATGAACGTCACAATTTTCAGATTTACAGTCTTAACCAGGTATCACTTCTTTTGCACTTCACAAATACTTGCTGCTTTGTGTTGGTATATCCCATAAAATCCAAATAAAATACATTTATGTTTCTGGGTATAACATTAAAAAATTGGGGAACCTTCATGAATACTTTTCAAGGCACTGTAATATATATGGTGTCTTCACTACGTCCTTCACAAAGTTTAATCTGCTCAATTCCAGCCTTGCTGAAGCATCCCCAGATCATCACCGATCCTCAACTAAATTTCACAGTGGGTGCAAGACACTGTGGCTTGTACTTCTTTCCAGGTCTCCGTCTAACCATTAGACAACCAGGTGTTGGGCAAAGCTGAAAATTAGACTCAGAGAAGATTACCTTACTCTAGAAATTGGGCAGATTAAACTTTGCGAAGGTTGTATGAATCAAGCTGCATACAAGGTTATTCTCGAAAAACAGTTGTTCCTTCTGCTCAGGCAATGTTCCCCAACTCTGAGGACTGTTTTTTCCAGCAGGACAATGCGCCATGCCACACAGCTAGGTCAATCAAGGCGTGGATGAAGGACCACCAAATCAAAACCCTGTCATGGCAGCCCAATCTCCAGACCTGAACCCCATTGAATTTTTTTTTTCACTGCCAGATGCTTTTTTGGGGGAGGTACAGGGGAGTCACGCATTTTAATTTTTGCCTCAGATAGTTTCAACCAAACACAGGCTGTGGTGGTCACATGGGACAGAAAGCTGACAAAGAACAGCCCTTGAATTATTAAAGAGAGATGGAGAATTGGGTTACAGTAGGATGTTATTCTGCTATCTAAGCTTTATTTCTGGGGTGCTCTTTGGTCATTTCCCCGAGACACAAGTTATACTTGATTCTCCATTGTAAAACATAATACTAATTAAAAACAAAGCGTTCCTGGCGCAGCATGCTGGGACTACAGCTCCACCACAGCTGGACAGGCACACAATCGAGCTCTTGGAATATCTGGTTTTACTTGAGACATGCTTGCTGCCTGCTAAAGAAACAAACATGATCCAAAATGACATACGATGTGCGTGTTTTGTGCAACTTTTAACTGGTGGAGTTTGGTTACACTCACCTCTTGGTGACCTTGTGCAAGTCACTTCACGTTTTACTGCAAAAAGAAAGTTTGTCAGTTTCCCTCCGTCTTCTACAAGTGAAGCAAACAAAGGCTGATTTCTCCTAGCAGTAGTATGGAGCACTCCAGGGCAGTGCGTTTTTCTTATTGTTTTACTTGGCAGATACCTAGAAACACTCAGAATAAATGCATGTTGATGTGCTGAAGATCATCATGGTCAGCAGGGAAAGTTCCGCTGGGATTTTATTTATCTTCCCTTGGAACGACACATAAAGAATCTTCCCTGCCAGGAAAATAGTAAAAGCTTGAAGGGAAAATATCTTTTGTCATCTTACATCATTTGTGTATTTATAGCAGACTGGAAAGGTACATTTAAATAATACTGCTTTATATGCACATCATAAAAGAGTGCTGGAGATGTGTTCTTCTAGGGGGCATTGACTCGTAAGGATATTAACTACAGTCTGGCTGAAAGCAACCCATTGCAGATATAGTCAAGATATATTAATGGTAAAAATAAACCATTAGTAGGTGGGGGTAAGCGATATCCAAATGCTAATGGTTAAGTTGTGTTGTGCACTAGGGGACTGCAGGGATGCCAGGCCATGGGGGCTCTGCACTCCTCCGCCAAAGAGTCAGTGTACGTGTAGTTCTTCGGGTGGGGTGTGTGACATTTACTACAAGTAAAATATATCTTTGTACCGTGTTAGCCAGTAGAGATAAAAAAATTGTTTAAAAGAACAGAGAGTCCTCAGTGGTTGATACCTTTTAATGGCTAACTGAAAAGATGGTAATAATTGCAAGCTTTCGAGACTACTCAGGTCTCTTCATCAGGCATGGTATAACACAAGTGTTAAGTGTTATACCATGCCTGATGAAGAGACCTGAGTAGTCTCGAAAGCTTGCAATTATTACCATCTTTTCAGTTAGCCATTAAAAGGTATCAACCACTGAGGACTCTCTGTTCTTTTAAACAATTTTTGACATTTACTATTCTCTTCAGGTCCCCATCATAGATGCAGTAGACAAAGATGTGACACCCAAGTTCTCTTGGCAAATTAAACTTGAACAGTTTATTTTCCTTTTCACCATTATGACAGAGATCGACTCACTTCTGGTGGTTCTTTTGCTGTTTTCCCTGGGGTACTCTCTCGGCCTATCCCCGCTATCCTGGAACTACTTTGCAAGCTGCCGGACAACTATGTATCCGTTTCCCCACTCTTATTCTCACTGCTGTCCGCTTCTGGGCCCCAAGAGCTGACTAGTCGGACGACTTCCCTTGACCCGTTGGTGTAAGCCGTAGACTCTGGATCTTTAGGAGGTTACCTCAGGGTTTCCTGACCAGTCCTTACTCAATGTCACTTCACGAGTCCTCGAGCCCTTCTGCAGAACTAACTCCTCACAAGGCCCGTTTCTATAACCAACAAAATGGCCACCTGTCACTCCTCCTATCTCACCTAACATCTAATCTAACGCTGCTCTTACCCTGTCACTATGTGGCACTGGCAGGTACCTGGTCCCGATTCTGTTACATTGGGGACCTGTATATACATATTCACAGTTATTATATTCTCATAGATCCTAGTTATTAATTAATCACAGAAGGTATCTACAAGCCTGTGTTGTAAAAATAATGCGTGTTAGGTACCAAATACACTGTTAATATATGAGGTAAAATTACTTCTGCTGGTAGCGAAGTACAAATCCCCAAATCCCCAGTTTACAGACATTAAATTTTACATATACAACCACACTAACATTTTATCAAAAAATGATCCTCGTGACTAAAACTTCCTATTCTTTCCCTACTTTTTCTGTTTCTGCCTAACTTGTGGGGGTCGGCACCCTATTGGATTGCTAGAGAGATTGGTTCCGACCCCCACAAGATATGCAGTGGGGTTGTATGTGTACGCCCCGCTCTCAGCAGCCGAGCTGCTCGGATCCGAACCTTCCGTGGGTGGCTCGAGGGTCTCCGGACCCGGGGGTCTCGCGGTCACTTCAATCAAAATGGGGGGTTGTAGTGGTGGTGGATGTAGGACGTATATGTACGGGCTGAGCCGTATTAAGTTCGTGACGCCACCCACGGTGTGTGGTGAGGTTGGACACCACCGCTGCAGTTACGGGGGCACCCGGGGGAGATGTTATGCAGCAAGTTGTTAACCCCTCCGTGGGCAGGGATGGTGGCCCCAGGACCCGTTGGGGTTTTGGTGCAGGGAGATGGGCGACCGCAGGGTGCTGGTGTGCTCACTATTGAAGGAAACACACAAGTCTCTTTTAAACCAAGGTGATGGTGGTCGGTGCCCACAGCCGGCTGCGTTCTGGTCCCCCACCCAGCTGGTGGTCTCTGTCTTCTCCTGCACCTTTGTAAGATGGTGGACTGCCTGTGCTTGCAACTTCAGGAGTCCGCTCCAGGCTAGATGTGGCCTAAGGAGCCCTTGCCCGCAGATGCTGGCCCGTGGGATCTCTGAGCCCTGGCGGTGGCCTTCTATCCCCCTCGGTAGGCTGTTGTCTTCTAATAGGCACTTTGGGTGGGACAGGACCTCTAGTCCTGGCCTCAATTGGTAAATTAACCGGTTCCAGTCGCTTCTGGTCCCGGCTTCAGGGTCCGAGTACCCCCCTGTGTGCTCCAGTTTCCGAGTCCTTTTCCCGGGTCGGTACCGGCGGCCCACTACCCTGTCCCAGTCCACCTCGGTTCCACCAAGCCGTCTTCCCGGCTCCTGCAGACGGAGACTGCCATCTGCCTCCTAGCCACTGGCACCAGGGCTCCTACCCTGGTGCCGTTCAATTTGGGGTATTCGCCTCTGCTAGAGCTGCACCCACCTCCAGCCCACACTCCTCTCCAACTTGAACTCTAACTCTCGACTCTGTACTTTCCCGCCCCTGGGCTGTCTAGACTCCTTGTTGGGCATCTTCCAACCACTTGGTTCCGCCCCCTGGTGTGTCTACCCAGCCCCAAGGGGGGTGACTAGGGTTTTGAAGGTTGGTTGATGTCACCTGTGAGGGAAAGGTGTAGTGTAGGGGCCTATTTGTGACTACCTGGCCCGGCCAGGGCGTCACATTTGTAAAATATATGTGATTAAGTGGGGATTTGTACTTCGCTACCAGAAGCAGTAATTTTACCTCATATATTAACAGTGTATTTGGTACCTAACACGCATTATTTTACAACACAGGCAATTAGCATAAAACTATAGGGGGGAGGGGAATCAACCTCCTACACTACCACCAGGACATGTGCAATATTCTGCTTAAATTCAGCCTAAACTGACGGTATAAGCATAGCATGTAACCTTGTAGGGGATCTAGCCACTGATAAAGATTGCCCCTTTAGTGTTAAAATTGTTGCCGCTATTCTTCAAAAAATGAAGTTTAAATTGAAGCTGATACCAGGAAGCAACATTTTTCTGTTGGATGAGGCTCCGCCCCTTCTGGTCACATGGGTATGACCTCACACAGGTCCTGCAAGGGAAAAAGTAAATCGATGGTATAATACTTATGCTAATTGTAACAGAGGGAGGATATAACTATGAATATTCCCCAGATATTATCTGATCCTCAGCTGCTGTCACTCAAGCAGCTGATGATTTTATAAACCTTGCTTTCTTGGGTTTCAAAACCTAAATATCCGCCCAATTGAAACAATACAAATTCTGACTCCCAAAATGAACATAATAAAATGGAAACAATACAACATAAACAATTTTCTCGACGTAATAGAAAATAACAAAATCTTGCCCTTCAAAAACATACAAAGTAAATTCAACATCCCAAATAAAGAGAAAAAAATTTGGTACCGTATAGAAAATTTTCTTACAAACAAAAAACCTAGATTTCAGCTTCCTAAACCCCTAATAAATTTATTGAATAATCCACTAAACCAAATTATTTGGAAAACCAGTAATATATATTCCTTGCTAAATGAAGATTATGAATTTGAGAAAAAGCTAAACCTAAAAATAATTGGGAGAAAGATTTGCACAAGGAATTCCCTATAAGTACATGGAAACAACTTATGCAACTGCAACCTGTGCTTCTCTTCAGGAGACATATTATAAAGTGTATTCCAGATGGTACTATACCCCTCTAAAGTTGTGCAAGTTTTCTGCTGAAAACTCACCACTATGTTGGAGAGGTTGCGGGAAAAATGGATCCTTTATCCACATTTTCTGGGGATGTCCTTTACTTAAACCCTTATGGAAGAAAGTCAGAGACCTCTTAAAGCAATTAACTACAAAATATATAAATCTTACTCCAGAATTGGTTATTCTTTCCATAGGGTTAGAAGAATATGAGAAAAAGTATAGATACATAGTCTGTCACATTTTCTTAGTTATTAAGAATTTATTAGCAGCCAACTGGAGAGAAGAAAGAATACCATCTATTTCAGAAGTTACGGACAGGGTTTCAGCTCATAATTTATATGAGTATAATATTGCGTTAAAAGAAAAAAACTATCAAAGATATAAAATAAGATGGTCTCTTTGGTCCCAGAAATACATGCCAAACCTTGTTTTGACTTAGTTCCTTGACATTATCTAAATAATATAAATGTAATATGTTATTTCCGAATGTGTTTATATACTGTGCTAAATGAATAGGAGTTTATAATCTTGCTTGACTTTGAAACTTAACGAATTGCCTCAACGTCTTCCTTCTTCCCTTTCTCCTCCCCCTTTATATTCCCTAACTCCTTCCATTCCCACTTCCCCTCCAATACCCCTTCCCATCCACTTTTAGCCTACCCTTTCTTCCCTTCCTCTTCCCCTTCTTTGTTATTTCAACAATATTTTTAAGAATGCATTTTAAAAACTTCAATTACCCCTTCCCCTGTTATTGTAAACCCCTTAAAATGTATTAAAGTATACAAAACCTAAATATCCGAGCCGACCACTACAGGTATGTATAGACTCAGCCTGATAGTGCCAGTATAGCTGGCTTTAGGTTTTAGGGGAAACTCCTGGTGATTGGTGCGCTTTAAAACAGTTTTGGAATAGTGTGCAGCACTGTATAGAGCTGTGTATCCTCTACACAGTGTATCCCGGATGCTGGCTGTGCTCGGTACTTCGCAAACCAGTGACAGTGAAAGGCACTTGGCTGTGGATGTGTGAGGGTTAGCTCAGGTATTATTGTTTCCCTGTAGCTAGGAGGTTAGTGGTGTTCCGCATGATGTTGGTGCAGGAAAACAGTCAGCAGGTAGGTGTGATGTTAAACCAAGAGTAAAACTTTTATTTACTTTAGTTGGTTACAGTAAATAACATTACATGTACGGTAGGTTACAAGACACAGACTTTCAGTAGCAGAAAATGAGGATCAGGTTTCTGAGGACTGCAATAACAAGAAGACCATCAGGTGTCCAAACTGAAGTCTAGTACTAGCGCTATGGAATAATCCCTTCCACCCCACTAAGGTAGTGTTCCCTAACGGGCCTCCAAACTCCAACTCCCAGTCATCTTCATTATGTGCAGGCTAGCATTCCTGTCTACATTGTGGGTGACTTACTTCTGCCTGAGTACACCTCTTGCGTTCCCTGCATACTTGCAACAGACAGTGTGCTCTAGGAACCAAGATAGTCCTCACCAGTCACCACCAAAAGTATAAGTCCATATTCTGCTCTGCATGGATCCTCAGACAGGTCTGCTGGCCATATGGCTGCTCTCTGTTCTCTCTGTCTGCTCAGACTACTCTGGTTTGCAAAACTCACTGTAGTAATGTTGCGGACGGGTGCCGCCTCCGCTGCGGCAACCAGGGCTGCTCGACTGGTGCTCGGATCCAGAATCGTGTCCTGGGCTCGAGTAATGGCCGGACACGGGGCTCGTGCAACCGCCCATCCTCGCACACAGTGAAAAAGAGAGGTATTTACAGGGGAGATTGTCTGTGACGCCACCCGTGGGTTGCGGTAATGGGATGGTGGCACCGCTGCTGCCTCTCGGGGCCGGCGTCCGGGACCGATGACGTGGGAGCAGCAAGGTGGTATCCCCTCCATGGGTAGGGTAAAGGTGTAGTCCCGGGGCCCAGGTGTAGGTAAGGAGCAGGGCTGGGGTGCTGTCGGCAGGTTAGACCGAATGACACCAGTGTACTCACAATTAGGAAGAAATCACACCAAGTCTGTATTGTAAACCAAGGCCAGATGCCGGTTGCCTCGGGAGGGGTGTGCTGGTCCTGCACATGGGTTGGCAGTGTAGGGGCCCTTCCTCCTGCACTAATGTTTTGTGGTATATGGATTAACCCCGCGTGGAACGAGAGAAATCCACTCCCCTGCAGTTTTGGATGCAGAGGAAGCCGTTGCCCGCAGACGCTGACCCATGGGACTTCAATGGGTTCTTGGCGGACACCCTGTCCCCCGCGTTGGGATGCCTGTCTGCTCTATCTGGGCTTCTCTCTTCGGAAACAAGGCCTGGTACCTTGTCCCACTGGTTAATTAACAAGGGGCTTGAAACTTGCCTTGTCCTAGGGTCCAGATACCCCGCCTGTGCACGGCCTCCGGACCAGATTCTCGTTGTCGGTACCGGCCGGCTACAACCCTGCCCCGATCCACTTCAGGTCTCCCGCGACCGGATCTCTGTCGCCTGTGGCCCTACAAAGCTGTCTGCCACCTAGTCGGTCCTCCCATAGTCCAAGGGCTCCAACCCTGACCACACTGCACTTCAGCTCCTCACCGACTCCAGCCTCTATTCCACTCAACTCCAACTCTCAACTCGACTAGTTCCCACCCCTTGTCACCTCAAGACCCCTAGGTCGGCGTTCCCATCTGCCTGGTCCTGCTCACTGGTGTGTCCTGGCTGTCATGGGGGTGCGGCTAGGATTTGTGGCTGATGTTCCAATGTGTGGGATGTGTGTTGTTAATTCCCAATGAGGAGGCGATTCCTGTACCCTTGGTGGGGGGTACAGTCATCTGTGACTACCTGGTTTTTCCAGGGTGTCACACTCCCCCTTGGTAAAACACAACCCGTCCGCGGGCTGTCCGGCATCGGTGTTTATTTTCCTGTTTCTGCAAAAAAAGGTAAAACAGGGCTAACATTTTTAACGGTCAACAGTTAAACATTTCTTCCCTTTATGGGAGGCACATACCTTGAACGTTACGGAAACAGTCACCAACTACCCTTTTTCCTGCCACCCAAAACACCTATACCCTCCCTTGGTGCCACCGCTAGTCAGGTGTCACACCATCCTGGGTTCTGGTGGGTGTCTGTTGGTGTCCGGGTCAAAGTTCCGCACCCTGTATCACCCCAAAGGGTCCCATGGACCGGAACCCTTTGGCCTGGAGTGTAGTCACCGGTTTCCGTGGTGACTGGTCCTTGGCCGACTCCACCACAGGCCCTTCCTCCAACCGACCTCTCCAGAGGGTGCCGCCTCCTGGCGGTGAGCAACAAGAAGGTAGATGGTCGGTTATTTACATGACCCAAGAAAGTTTTTGGGGCGGTGTTGCCAGTCCTGACACCATGGTCCATTTTTAACAGTTAACGGGGGTAAACTCCTGCTGCAGCTCCTCTCCACAACAACACAGGTCCCCAGTGCCACCCTCACTCTCGGTGCTGCACTGTCCTGTAGCCTCTCTCCGGTTGTCTGCGGTACGGGGCAGCTGCTTTTTCTCTTTTAACTTGGTCCGGCGCCATCCTCCACCAGGGGCTCCAACCCCTGATGGCCTCTTCATCTTTAGCAGGCAGGGATGAAGACGTTCAACAAGAACAGAGCATATTAAACTGGTTAACTTTAAACTGCCCTGCCACCCTCCACCTGGGGATCCAGATGGCCTCCTCCTGGAACATGAGGATGTTCAACAAGGGTGCAGTCTTTTTAACAGTCATTCTTTAAACTTTTAAACTTTTAACTTTCGGGTAGCCGTCCATGTTCAGGTACTACTGCTGCCATTGCCGCTCCCAGTATGGGGCACGGGTTCCGTGCTCCGCCTCCTGCTCAGGAGCCAGGTCCACTCGGATGCCCTCGGCGCCGGCGACAACCGTGGGTCCCATTGCTCAGTGGCCTGCTCCTCCTCTCGGCAGGTGCATTCCCGCTGTTCCACAGCCGGGACGGGGTATTTGGGAGTGGTCGGCACCGTGGACCAGACAGACTTCCGGCCATGTTCCGCCTCCGCTGCGGCCGGGTGGACTGCCGGAGCCGTCGTCATCTCCGTTGTGGCCGGGCAGACTGCCGGGGCCGGGGATGACATCATCAGGGTTGCGGCCTGGCTCAGGGCCGAGATGGGTGACGGGTCGGTGGTGCTAGTAAGGCCCGACGTCCCCAATGCTGGGTCCTCCTTCTGACACGAGACAGGTTCCGCTGCTGGTGCTTGGGGTAGCGGGCCGATCGGGGCGCTGGCCGCGGACACGGGTGGCGAGGGAGGCGACGTGGCGGACGGGGGCAGGCCGGACCCCTCAGCCGGGACGAACAGTTCCTGGGAAACATAGGGGCGTGGGTCACTGCTTACCCGCTCCTCCGAGGCAAATTCCATCTCGCACGCCTGGACAGCTGCAGCCAGGCCCTGGATTCTTTGGCACATCCTCTCCGTCTGCTCTTCAATTCAGTCGGCGGTCCCGGGAACAGGCCTCTCCACATGCTGGTTGTCGGACCCCTGAGACATCCTGCCGCTTGCTTGTCCAGGAACGGGATTTGGCAAAGTCCTGGTGTCCCTGCCTTTTATCTTCTCGGTTTACATGCCGCTCCCCCTTGGTTTTCAACAGCAGTCTCGCGGGACCCACTGTCCTTTGCGACTTCCTGCTTTGGGAGTCACCGAGTTCCGCCCGCGTTCTTAGGGGGTGGGGCATAGGCTTTGCGCCTTTTTCGGGGAAGAAGATGACGCTGTTGTGGTTTTGGTGCCAAAGATGGCAGGCAAGATGGCGGCAGTTCAAGATTTTGGAGCGTTTCACGGATTTCAAAGCAAGGCGCACGGCATCTACTGATGGGGTAAGAATCCTGTTCGTGACGCCAGGTTTTGTGTTGGCGTGGAAGGATGCCGCCTCTGCTGCGGCAACCAAGGCTGCTCGAGTGGCGCTCGGATTCGGGATCGTGTCCTGGGCTCAAATAGTGGCCAGACACGGGGCTCGTGCAACCACCCGTCCTCGCACACAGTGAAAAAGGGAGGTATTTACAGGGGAGACTGTCTGTGACGCCACCCGTGGGTTGCGGTGATGGGATGGTGGCACCGCCGCTGCCTCTCGGGGCCGGCATCCGGGACCGATGATGTGGGGGCAGCAAGGTGGTATCCCCTCCACGGGTAGGGGAAAGGTGTAGTCCCGGGGCCCAGGTGTAGGTAAGGAGCAGGGCTGGGGCGCTGTCGGCAGGTTGGACTGGATGACACCGGTGTACTCACAATTAGGAAGAAATCACACCAAGTCTGTATTGTAAACTAAGGCCGGATGTCGGTTGCCTCGGGAGGATTATGCTGGTCCCGCACACGGGTTGGCAGTGTGGGGGCCGTTCCTCCTGCACTCATGTTTTGTGGTGTATGGATTAAACCCGTATGGAATGGGAGAAATCCGCTCCCCTGCAGTTTTGGACGCAGAGGGAGCCGTTGCCCGCAGACGCTGACCCGTGGGACTTCAATGGGTTCTTGGCGGACACCCTGTCCCCCGCGTTGGGCTGCCAGTCTGCTCTATCTGGGCTTCTCTCTTCGGAAACAAGGCCTGGTACCTTGTCCCACTGGTCAATTAACAAGGGGCTTGAAGTTTGCCTCGTCCTAGGGTCCAGGTAGCCCGCCTGTGCACGGCCTCCAGACCAGATTCCCGTCGTCGGTACCGGCGAGCTACAACCCTGCCTCGGTCCACTTCAGGTCTCCCGCAACCGGATCTCCGTCGCCTGTGGCCCTACAAAGCTGTCTGCCACCTAGGCGGTCCTCCCGTGGTCCAAGGGCTCCAACCCTGACCACACTGCACTTCAGCTTCTCACCGACTCCAACTCCAACCTCTACTCCACTCAACACCAACTCTCAGCTCGACTGGTTCCCACCCCTTGTCACCTCAAGACCCCTAGGTGGGCATTCCCATCTGCCTGGTCCCGCCCACTGGTGTGTCCTGGCTGTCATAGGGGAGCGACAAGGATTTGTGGCTTATGTTCCAATGTGTGGGATGTGTGTTGTTAATTCCCAATGAGGAGGCGATTCCTGTACCCTTGGTGGTGGGTACAGTCATCTGTGACTACCTGATTTTGCAAGGGCGTCACAGTAACTTTTGTGCACTAAAGCTCCACCCAACTCAAGCTACTTTCCTAGTTACTAGCTTAGTGAGGGAATTAACTCTTTAGATGTGTGCTGAATATCACATATGTGATGCCCCAGGGCTGTGGGGTACTCGATCCCGGGGGCGTGGTGAGCAGGGGGGAACAGTTGTGGCGACGGCCGATGCCCGGTTCTGTGACCCTAAAGCGGGCTTTACACGCTACGACATCACTCAAGTGATCTCGTTGGGGTCACGGAATTTGTGACGCACATCCGGTCGCTTTAGCGATGCCGTTGCGTGTGACACCTATGAGCGATTTTTCATCGTCGCAAAAACGTGAAAAATCGCTCATCGGTGACATGGGGGTCCATTCTCAAATATCGTTACTGCAGCAGTAACGAAGTTGTTCCTCGTTCCTGCGGCAGCACACATCGCTCCGTGTGACACCACAGGAACGAGGAACCTCACCTTACCTGCGTCCCGGCCACAATGCGGAAGGAAGGAGGTGGGCGGGATGTTACGTCCCGCTCATCTCCGCCCCTCTGCTTCTATTGGGCGGCGGTTCAGTGACGCTGCTGTGATGTCGCTGTTACGCTGAACGAACCGCCCCCTTAGAAAGGAGGCGGTTCACCGGTCACAGCGACGTCGCAGGGAAGGTAAGTCCGTGTGACGGGTCCGGGCGATGTTGTGCGACACGGGCAGCGATTGGCCCATGTCGCACAACCGATGGGGGCGGGTACGCACTCTGGCGATATCGGTACCGATATCGCAGTGTGTAAAGCGGCCTTTAGGGTCGTTCCGATAAAAAGGGGGTGAAAAGTGGAAAAATAAAAATAAATAAAAGAGTTTTGACTGTGCCACTTGCGGTGTGCGGCCAGCTTATTGAGGCCGCCACTGCAGGGTCCTGCTGGGGCTGGTGGAGTAATGCAGCGTAGTGGTTTTGGGCCCTCCGCAAGCAGGGCTAGGCCTCAGCAGTGGATGATGAGGGGGCTATAGTAGGGAACAGTCAGTGTATGTCTACGGAGGTGAGAAGGAAACAGTTCACACTGGTATTGTAGTTTTAACTTGCCTTTTTACTTTGGCTTGGTACCTGGATCCGCTGGTGCCAGTTTCAGGTGTTCCCGCTCCCCTTGTTCTCCACGGCAGCTGTGACCTGGGTAGCTGTCCTCTGTGCACACTCGTTTGGGCTCCCGTGGCTTAGAGCTTCTGGGGGAGCTCCTCTGTTTCAGTCTTGGTCCTATTGCAGGCAGCCTGGACTATTTAATGGGTGGACTTCTGTCCCTTGTCCCAGGTCCCCTCTTTGCTGCTCGTGCTGCAGACTCTTTGGGTGGTGAAGGACCCTGGAGATCCCCTCACCCAGTAGATTTAACAGTTGACCATAAAGTGTCCCGCTGTCCTAGGGTCTGCATCCCTGCTTCCACAGGTAACCCACAGTTCCTGGAGTCCCGGTTCCTAACTCCACACTCGTTGTCTCCTTTACAGCGTCCCGTTCTTACTTTAGGTTGTTACACTTGTCTTTCTTTACTTCCCTCTCTCACTCCTCTCTCCTTCATTTCCAACTCTCAACGACTACTTCTTACTTCCTCCCGCCAACTTTCCAACTGACCACTCGCCCCTCCCCTTACTGGGTCTCTCCCTAAAGATTGGGTGGCAATTAGCCAATAAGTGCCCATCCCTTTTACCTCTTGCTAGGCAGTCTCCCAGTCTGAAATTGGGGTTATGTATGTGGCCAGAGGGTGCTGGTGTGTTGACTGGCACAGATATTTCGGGGTTTGGGTTTCCACAGGTTACATTTTGTGGTACCTGATACCTCAGGGGTGCTACATTCCCCCTTGGTTAACTCCAGCACATCCGCAGGCTGCAAAGATGACAAGGTACATTTTTAAAAGTTTTGTAACAGTAAACATTAAATATTTCAACATTCTTCTCACACAGGAGAGGCATTTCCTTAAACGTTGCTAAACCTGGAGTACCCTTCCGATCACCTACCACCCAAAGATCCTGGTCCCAAAACCTCTAGGAGGAGGGTCACCGGTTTCCATGGTGACGGGTCTCGGCCAACTCTACCGCAGACCCTTCCTGCAACCATCCTCTCCTTGGTGGCGGTGTCAACTAGGGTCCTTTGGTAAGGTTGTACTCTGGTATTGGCACAACAGTGCAATTATATACAAGGTCAGTTCTTGTCACAACCAGTCCTGTGACTGTGGTCCATGTTTATCAAACCTGTATGCAAACATTTTTAATGGCAAAAATCAACAGTTTTAACAGTAAAACAAAACTGGGTAGCCTGGTTCAGCTATACAGCAGGTGTAGAGTCACCTGGATCATCTGGCCTCCTGGAATCAGCACTCTGGGTCTGGGTGCACTGGTCACGCACACCTCCACTGCCTCCTGATGGCAGGTGGGGACTTTGTGATGTTGCAAGAGCTGGGGCTGGTATCTCTGCAGCGATCTCTGCCGGCACAAAAGGCTGTACCTTGGAACTAGTCTCATCTCTGGGGTTCTGGGCATCCACTGGACATACACAAGCAGAGTGTCCTGGTTTGTTGCATCTGTGCCAAGTCGGTAACAGGACATCGGCCGAGGTGGAAGCAGGCTCCTCATACAGGATGGGCTCCTCCTCTTGCTCTAGCACCAGGATCTCAGGCACCGAGTGCCTCGTGAGCAAAGTACGGAAGCCATTTCCCCCCGTATGTGGGACCCACGATGCCTCTGGGGTGCTAGAAGCTGAGCTTCACTCCTCCGGTTCCATGGTGGTGGGGACTGGAACAACCTGCTCGTCCTTTTCGTCTTGCACCTCCATTTTTCCTGCCCCCCTTGGTTAACGTTGACCAGCCTTTCTCATGGGATGGAGCACTTTGGGGACTTCCGGGTTAGGCTGCTGCACATCTTCCGTCCTCAGCGGCGTCGTGGGCGGAGCCTTTGGTTTTGCGCCTCTTTGTAGTTTGTGGCGCAGTTGTTTTTAATGTCCAAAATGGCGGCAATTTTGCAAGTTTATAAAGCACACTTGTCACCCGGGATTACAGGTCTAGTCCTTATCCTGTCGATTATGCCAAGTTCGGGGTGTGACGCCCCAGGGCTGTGGGGTACTCAGTCTTGGGCGCGTGGTGCGCAGGGGGGGAACAGTCGTCATCGTGGCCAATGCGTTCCGATAAAAAGGGGGTAAAAAGTGGAAAAAGAAAAATAAATAAAAGAGTTTTCAACTACGCCACTTGCACTGTGCGGCCAGGTTATTGAAGCCGCCGCTGCAGGGTCCTGCTGGGGCTGGTGGAGTAATGCAGGTTAGGTGTTTTGGGCCCTCCGCAAGCAGGGCCAGTCCGCAGCAGTGGATGATGGGGGGGCTATAGTAGGGAACAGTCAGTGTATGGGTATGGAGGCGAGAAGGAAACAATCAACACCGGTATTGCAGTTTCAACTTGCCTTTTTACTTTGGCTTGGTACCTGGACCGCTGGTCCCGGTTTCAGGTGTTCCCGCTCCCCTTGTTCTCCATGCCAGCTGTGACCTGGGTTAGCTGTCCTCCATGCAGTCTCCTTTGTATTGGGCTCCCATGGCTTAGAGCTTCTGGGGGAGCCCCTCTGTTTCAGTCTTGGTCCTATTGCAGGCAGCCTGGACTATTTAATGGGTGGACTTCTGTCCTTGGTCCCAGGTCCCCACTTTGCTGCTGATGCTTCAGACTCTGTGATTGGTGAGGGACCCTGGAGATCCCTTCACTTGGCAGATTGAATAGTTGACCATAAAGTGTCCCGGTGTCCTAAGGTCCGCACCCCGCCTCGTGCTGAGTCCTGTGAGTCTAGGTTCCAGACTTCCACAGGCGCCCCGCGGTTCCTGGAGTACTACTCTTCCACTGGGAACTCACGGTTCCTGGAGTCCCGGTTCCTTACTCCACAGTCCTTCTCTCCTTTACAGCGTCGCATTCTTACTTTTGGTCGTTACACTTGTCCTTCTTTACTTCACTGTCTCACTCCTCTCTCCTTCACTTCCAACTCTCAACGACCACTTCTTATTTCCTCCCACCAACTTCCCAACTGACTACTCGTCCCTCCCCTTGCTGGGTCTCTCCCTACAGATTGAGTGGCAATTAGCCAATAAGTGCCCATCCCTTTTACCTTTTGCTAGGCAGTCTCCCAGTCTGGAATTGCGGTTAGGTATGTGGCCTGAGGGTGCTGGTGTGTTGACTGTCATGGATATTCCAGGGATTGGGTTTCCACAAGTTACATTTTGTGGCACCTGATACCTCAGGGGTGCTACACATACAAAACGGTGCACCATTTTCAACATTCACATCATAAATATACATAAAACACAATTCACATTATACAGGTAGTATGCCCCAGAGCTGGACACTCTGTGGGGTACCACATGTACCGACACATCATCTCCAATAAAACACACATATATATATATATATATATATATATATATATATATATATGTATTTACACACACACACACACAGTATATAACTCATATATATATATATATATATATATATATATATATATACATACACACAGTATATAACTCTATATACACACACAAACACACACACAATATAACTATATACACACACACACACACACACACACCAGATTGGAGGATCACACATATAATGGTGGGGAACATACATATTCCACAATGGGGGCCATAGATACCTGGAAGGTACCCAGAATGGGGGATATGAGGACAGAATTTGGGGATATTATTACCTCAGTAACACTGTCAGCAGTAAAATAACAGTGTGTCATGACCACATTCTTTTACTTTAATTTTATTTTTTTCTATTTTTTCCTCCTCTAAAACAAGGGTGCGTCTTATAGTCCGATGCGTCTTATAGTCCAAAAAATACGGTATATACATATATGTATATATATATATATATATATATATATATATATATATATATACACACACACACACACACGAGGGGCTGCTGATAAGTCTAAGTCTTTGGCTTTGTGATCTTATTTTGTTTCTATAGTAACGAATGTTACATCACATGAAAGCCTTTTGTGTCCAATGTATGTTTTCAAAATTTTGTGTTTGTTGCTTATGGTAACAGTGTTCTACGTACGTGGGAAAACAAAATGGCGAAGTCTAATGCGATATTCACAGCAACTGAGAGCATAGGAGGGATAAAATTCTTGTTTCTGCAAGGAAAGTCCACAAAGGATATTCATGTTGATATGTCGCAGACATTGGGGGAGCAATGCCCTTCATATTCCACAGTTAAGAACTGGGTTGCCAAATTTAAAACAGACCACTTCAGCACCAATGATGAGGAACGTCCTGGACGACCAACAGTGGTTGTTGTTCCGTTGATCGTCGATGCTGTGCACAACTTGATACTGGAGAATTGACGATTTTCAGCTAAAGCAATAGCAGACACCATGGGGATTTCCCGTGAAAGTGTTTGTGTCATTATCCATGCACATTTGGAAATGTGGAAGCTATCTGCAAAGTGGGTCCCCAAATGTTTGACAACAGATCAGTGAAGCATGTGAGTGAGAACGTCTCAGTCCATTTGTCAGCGTTTCCAGACTAATAAGAGCTTCCTGGATCGACTGGTCACTATGGATGAGACCTGGATTTATTTGTCTGACCCTGAAAACAAGGAGCAGTCAAAGGAGTGGAGGCACAGTGGTTCTCCTTGTCCAAAGAAGTTCAGGGTGCAAAGATCAGCTACTAAGGTGATGGCATCTGTGTTCTGGCATAAGGAGGACGTGCTGCTAGTAGACTACCTTCAAAAGAGTTCCACCATCAATGCAAGGTATTACATTGAACTTTGGACCAATTGAAGGCAGCTCTGAAAGCCAAAAGGCCCTAAGCTGTCCAAAAGGAATTTTGTTCCTGCAAGACAATGACTCCGCTCACACTGCACAAGCGACCACAACAAAACTGGCAGAGCTGGGCGTCCAGCTGGTTTGCCACCCACCTTATTCACCAGATCTAGCTCCCTCCGACTATCATCTGTTTCCAAACCTGAAGAAACACCTCAAGGGTACCAAATTGCACAAGATTTCTGATGCTACGGATGCCTGGTTTGAGGCAGAACCAAAATCCCTCTTTTTGAAAGGCTTACAGAACTTGGAGAACCGATGTAAGAAGTGTGCTGACATCAGTGGAGAGTATGTGGAATAAATGCAAAGTGTCATCATCCTATCTCGTTTCTTTCTTTGTAAAACCAAAGACTTATCAATAGCCCGTCGTATACACAGTATATATATATACACAAAAAGGAGGGGGTTCTGAGTTTCAGTTGGCCATGCATATTAAATGAATCAAGAAGTGCAACTATAATAATGCAAAATATTTATTAGACAAAATGTATAACAAGAAGCACTTTCATTTTACATAAGATCTTAATAAAACAGACAGGTGAATGACATTACAGAGTCAGAAAAAATCCCTGTTCAGGACCTCAGCGGCATAAAGATAAGGGGTTATAGCTCATATCACCCTGCATATGGTCAATAGCCCAAAGCATACATACGGATCTCCACATAGAAGACCCAAGGGGGAGTTTCCAATGGGGAAGAAGGTACATCCAGCCCTATATGGAGGGAAAAAGCTTACCCATAATATAGAGTACCAGTGTCACCGCTGCAAATGGTCCTGTGGGGAAAGAGGGAAGCCCCGACGCGTTTCGCAATGCTTCCTCGGGGGGCTGTGCGATCCTAAGTGATGAGCCTCACCTTACATATCCCCCTAAGTGGTGTTCATAATTACCGCCGTTTTTTGGCGCCGCATGCGCAGTAGCGATGCCCACGGCCCGCGCGTCACTTCCGGGTCTCCCCGGCGGAAGTGACGTCCACAATGGGGACTACACTTCTCGCCGGAACGGAGCTCCTCAGTGCGCGCGAGATCGCGAGCAGTACTGGGCATGCGTGAGCACGTGCGGCCATTTTGGATGTGGGCAAAGTTGTGGGCAAAGGTAAAAAAGATGTTTAAAAGCGTCAATTTTATCACTCATCAATAGAGAGTGTGCAGAATTAGTCTCACAAGGGTGTACATAATGCATATAGCAGCGGAAGCAAAAAAAGTCAGAAGAGGCACATATACATATGTATACATATCAAGATATCCAGATCCACAGCATCATATGACCACAGTTTCATAGTTAAAAGAGAGGAGAAAAAAATCTTTTTGATATATTTAATGTATGAGGGGCCACGACAACAAGCCCCCTACACATCTACATTAATGCATACTGTGGATATGAACATCATAGTCACATGCAAGGGTCGATCAGATTCACAAATTGTAAAAATGAATCCCATTATATCCATTACGTAATATACTCAATTATATATATTCTCAAAGAGTAATATCATTAACCACATATATACATGTGATCATGTCCCTGCGCATAACATACATATATGCATATCAAAAAATGCATGTGTACATATAAAATGCACACCCGCATAAAACATGTTACATTATAAAAAAAGGCACCAATGATGAGACAGTCCAGAGAGCTTTATCAAGATGGTATTCAAGTCCCAGATACAGATTTCCAAAGGTAAATGTCCATCAGTGCCCACAATGATGTCCAGGGGAGAATACAGATGCAGGTCCATCACGTAGTTCACATCTTAGAGTGAAAGAACAGAGAAAAAGAATTTAAAATCACTTAAAAAACAACAAGAGGGAGAAAAGAGACTCCCTCCCCAGAGAACCCGGATATATATGTCTCACAAAAATGAAGAAAAACTCATTTTTTCATTAAGGCCAATAGGAGCCATGGTCCCTAAACGCACAATCCAAGAACACTCCCGTTTGGAGAGGATTTTACCATAGTCCCCACCTCTCGTTCCCAGATGAATGACATCTATACCCCTTACTTTAAAGTTTTTAGGATCACACCCATGCTTTATTTTATGATGTCTTGGTAAGGTTTTCAATTGGGGATCATCTAAGTCAATATTCACTGCTGCCAGGATTCCCCTCACGTGTTCCCGCGTACGAAGCCTCAGCTCACGAGTAGTGAGCCCAATATATATCTTGCCACACCCACATGTGGCATAATATATAACGTTTTCTGTGCGGCAGGTAATATGTTGTTGTATCCGAAATTCGGATTTCCCATCCGCCGAAACAAATGACGTTGCCCTGATCATGTTGCGGCATGCAATGCAGGACCCACATGGGAAGAATCCTTTGGCAGGCTCACCAACACCAAAAATACGTGGTACTGTAGCCACGTAATGGCTTTGAACCAACCTGTCACGCAAATTCGGTGCACGCCGAGATGTCATTAAAGGTCTTGACGGTATTAGTGCCCCAATAGATGGATCAGTTTTCAGAACACCCCAATGACGTTTCAATATTGAGCACATCTCCTGCCACTGATCATTAAAAGTGGAAATGAAACGAACAGGCGGATAAGATTCCCCCTCCTCTCTTTTTCTGGGGATCAATAGATCAGTCCTCAATGTATTCCGGGCACGTCCATATCCACGGCGCACACTCCTTCCACTATAACCCCTCGTTAGGAACCTTTCCCGAAGGTCCTTGGCTTGTTGTTCAAAGAGGGTCTCAGTAGAGCATACTCTCCTGGCCCTCAAATATTGGCCAGTTGGAATTGCCGAAATAGTGGAAGGAGTGTGCGCCGAAGAGGCATGCAACAAACTATTCACAGAGGTCTCCTTCCGAAAGATAGTTGTTTGGATAGAGCAGTCTGGATGCACCAAAATACGAATATCTAAAAAATCAATAGAACTCTTCTCACACCTAAAAGTAAGCTTAATGTTGAACTCATTGGAATTTAAATCATGAATAAATGCAGAAAAATCAGAAAAAGTGCCCTTCGAAAAAATCAAAATGTCATCAATAAAACGGAGCCAGCACTGCGCTTGGGACGCGGCGGGCACGCCCTCGCCGAAAACCTCCCTCTCCCAAAACCCCAGAAAGAGGTTTGCGTATGAGGGCGCACACGCCGCGCCCATCGCAGTGCCGCGCTCCTGTAGAAAAAAACGATCCTTAAACAAAAAATAATTGTGAGTTAAAATAAAAGAAAGTAATTCCAAAATTAGTTCAATCATTGGTGCATCCAGACTGCTCATCCCAAGGAAGTATCTCACCGCCTGAAGTCCATGTTCGTGTTTTATCGAGGAGTACAGTGACTCAACGTCCACCGTGGCCAATATAACGTCCGGGTCCACAAAGATCCCATCGATCTGTCGCAGGACGTCCGTAGTATCCCTGACATAGGACGGCAAAGTCTGAACCAGTGGATGCAGGTAATACTCGATAAACCTGCACACCGGCTCAGACAGCCCCCAATGCCAGAGACAATGGGACACCCCGGAGGAACAAGGGGATCTTTGTGGACTTTAGGAAGTAAATAGAAAGTAGGAATTTTGGGGTCTCTTACTAGTAGATTAATTAATGTAGATGTGTAGGGGGCTTGTTGTCGTGGCCCCTCATACATTAAATATATCAAAAAGATTTTTTTCTCCTCTCTTTTAACTATGAAACTGTGGTCATATGATGCTGTGGATCTGGATATCTTGATATGTATACATATGTATATGTGCCTCTTCTGACTTTTTTTGCTTCCGCTGCTATATGCATTATGTACACCCTTGTGAGACTAATTCTGCACACTCTCTATTGATGAGTGATAAAATTGACGCTTTTAAACATCTTTTTTACCTTTGCCCACAACTTTGCCCACATCCAAAATGGCCGCACGTGCTCACGCATGCCCAGTACTGCTCGCGATCTCGCGCGCACTGAGGAGCTCCGTTCCGGCGAGAAGTGTAGTCCCCATTGTGGACGTCACTTCCGCCGGGGAGACCCGGAAGTGACGCGCGGGCCGTGGGCATCGCTACTGCGCATGCGGCGCCAAAAAACGGCGGTAATTATGAACACCACTTAGGGGGATATATAAGGTGAGGCTCATCACTTAGGATCGCACAGCCCCCCGAGGAAGCATTGCGAAACGCGTCGGGGCTTCCCTCTTTCCCCACAGGACCATTTGCAGCGGTGACACTGGTACTCTATATTATGGGTAAGCTTTTTCCCTCCATATAGGGCTGGATGTACCTTCTTCCCCATTGGAAACTCCCCCTTGGGTCTTCTATGTGGAGATCCGTATGTATGCTTTGGGCTATTGACCATATGCAGGGTGATATGAGCTATAACCCCTTATCTTTATGCCGCTGAGGTCCTGAACAGGGATTTTTTCTGACTCTGTAATGTCATTCACCTGTCTGTTTTATTAAGATCTTATGTAAAATGAAAGTGCTTCTTGTTATACATTTTGTCTAATAAATATTTTGCATTATTATAGTTGCACTTCTTGATTCATTTAATATGCATGGCCAACTGAAACTCAGAACCCCCTCCTTTTTGCATAACCTTATCCTGAGTGGCCTTTTACATACTATTATATATCCATGTTTGATCCTTTTTTGTCTAATCCATATATATATACACAGTACAGACCAAAAGTTTGGACACACTTCTCATTCAAAGAGTTTTCTTTATTTGCAGGACTCTGAAAATTGTAGATTCACATTGAAGGCATCAAAACTATGAATGAACACATGTGGAATGAAATACTTAACAAAAAAGTGTGAAACAACTGAAAATATTTCTTATGTTCTAGGTTCTTCAAAGAAGCCACCTTTTGCTTTGATTACTGCTTTGCACATTCTTGGCATTCTCTTGATGAGCTTCAAGAGGTAGTGACTGGAAATGGTTTTCCAACAGTCTTGAAGGTTTTCCCACAGATGCTTAGAACTTGTTGGCCCTTTTGCCTTCACTCTGAGGTCCAGCTCACCCCAAACCATCTTGATTGGGTTCAGATCTGCTGACTTTGGAGGCCAGTTCATCTGGCGTAGCACCCCATCACTCTCCTTCTTAGTCAAATAGCCCATACACATCCTGTTAAAAAAGAAATGATGGTCCAACTAATCGCAAACCGGATAGAATAGCATGCCGCTGAAAAATGCTGTGGTAGCCATTTTGGTTCAGTATGCCTTCAATTTTGAATAAATCCCCAACAGTGTCACCAGCAAAGCACCTCCACACCATCACACCTCCTCCTCCATGCTTCACGGTGGGAACTAGGCATGTAGAGTCCATCCGTTCACCTATTCTGCGTCACACAAAGACACGGTGGTTGGATCCAAAGATCTCAAATTTGGACTCATCAGACCAAAGCACAGATTTCCACTGGTCTAACGTCCATTCCTTGTGTTCTTTAGCCCAAACAAGTCTCTTCTGCTTGTTGCCTGTCCTTAGCAGGGGTTTCCTAGCAGCTATTTTACCATGAAGGCCTGCTGCACAAAGTCTCCTCTTAACAGTTGTTCTAGAGATGTGTCTGCTGCTAGAACTCTGTGTGGCATTGACCTGGTCTCTAATCTGAGCTGCTTTTAACTTGTGATTTCTGAGGCTGGTGACTTGGATAAACGTATCCTCAGCAGCAGAGGTGACTCTTGGTCTTCCTTTCCTGGGACGGTCCTCATGTGACACAGTTAGTTTCTTTGTAGCGTTTGATGGTTTTTGCCACTGCACTTGAGGACACTTTCAAAGTTTTCCCAATTTTTCGGACTGACTGACCTTCATTTCTTAAAGTAATGATGGCCACTCGTTTTTCTTTACTTAACTACTTTTTTCTTGCCATAATACAAATTCTAACAGTCTATTCAGTAGGACTATCAGCTGTGTATCCACCAGACTTCTGCACTACACAACTGATGGGGCCAACCCCATTTATAAGGCAAGAAATCCCACTTATTAAACCTGACAGGGCACACCTGTGAAGGGAAAACCATTTCCAGTGACAATCTCATCAAGAGAATGCCAAGAGTGTGCAAAGCAGTAATCAAAGCAAAAGGTGGCTACTTTGAAGAACTTAGAATATAAGACATATTTTCAGTTGTTTTACACTTTTTTGTAAAGTATTTCATTCCACATGTGTTAATTCATAGTTTTGATGCCTTCAATATGAATCTACAATTTTCAGAGTCATGAAAATAAAGAAAACTCTTTGAATGAGAAGGTGTGTCCAAACATTTGGTCTGTACTGTGTGTATATATATATAGTCTTAACGTATATATGTATATACAATGAACAAAATCATAGACAGAACTCTTGTTTTCA
This sequence comes from Anomaloglossus baeobatrachus, assembly GCF_048569485.1. Lineage (NCBI taxonomy): Eukaryota > Metazoa > Chordata > Amphibia > Anura > Aromobatidae > Anomaloglossus > Anomaloglossus baeobatrachus. The sequence continues at coordinate 181,920,210 of NC_134360.1, read as the reverse complement.
ATCCTATTTTTCATATACTGAACTCTAAGATCTAAGACTTCTCCATGTACACAAAAAGCCTTTCTCTCCAATATTGTTCACAAATGTGCCTAAATTTGTGTTAGTGAGCACCTCCCCTTTGATCCATCCATCTCACATGTGTGGCATATCAAGATGCTGATTAGACAGCATGATTATTGCACAGGTGTGCCTTAGGTCAAAGTTATTAAGAACATATATACATATATATATATATATATATATTTATATATATATATATATATATATATATATATATATATATATACGGTATATTCTAAGGCTGTAGATATTCCCAGCTGTCTTGGTTTGCTTATATATACATATATATATATATATATATATAAAAGCAAACCAAGACAGCTGGGAATATCTATACAGATCTATACATATATATATGGCAACCTTGGGCTTCAGGCGCCACAGGGCATTGCACCACTTATATGGGGTAATATCTATCCCGGGTTAGGAAGGGGTTAACCTGTCGGTGCCTTCACAAAACACAGACAATAGCAGGTGCTTACTCATAGGGGGTTGGTCTAGGGCAGGCAGGGTAGCCAGCCATCACGAAGCATGGGACTTCCCGAGTCGCTTGGACAGGCACCGGGGGGCGGGCACCACATGGGGTAGAAGTAGGCGCAACCATCACACTTTAGACAGAACCTACCTGGCCACAGTTTGGGATAACACCTAGCACTGACAACTGGAGTTAGTGTTTCTCTCTCTTCGTGGGCCTGTGGCTTGGAGCAGGAGGCTTAGCCTGGGTTCCGGATAGCAACAGAGGGACACTTCACTAACAGACTCTCACAGGCACCGGCGGTGACTGCCGACTATCCGGGATCGGCTGGAGCTTATCATGGCAGAGGACGGTACTCTGGGGCAGCGCTTGAACAACCTGTGAGTAAAAAGACTTGGAACCGCAGGCCCTGCCTCTGCCTCTCCTTTAATTGGCGCCGACGCCCAGCGCTGCGTCGCCAATGGGGATCACCATCACCCCCGCCATCCTCCCCGGGGTAATCCCGCTCCGGCTGTGGGGAGCGACACCATCTCGGCTGCACTTAACATTCGCCCTGGCGAGAGACCTTGCAGCGGCGGCCCCAATCCCTGGCCGTGTACCACAGGTGGCGTCATGATCCTAATAGACTTTCCTAACCCCCGACTACTACCTCCATCCCATCCTCCCTGCCACCCTCCAATCCTCCTTCCTGTACGCCTCGGGGCAATGGAACTGGGTCAGGCCACTCCATGATGACGCAGAGGAACTGCACCTCCGGCCCGGCACCGAGTAGGTTAAAACACATGCGCTACACACACACACACACACATATATATATATATATATATATATATATATATGTGTGTGTATATATATATCTTCTAAGGCTGTAGATATTCCCAGCTGTCTTGTTTTGCCCATTGTGTAAGTAACGCTGCGGCTACTGGACACTTTTGACATATTAATCTTTACATCAGATTCTATCACTTGAGAAAGCTGCTTATGAGCAAAGCACCACGTTCCAGAGCCCTGTGATTAAATCATGTATATTCTGTTCATTGGATCTGTAGGTCCACTGGGGTATTTAAGTCAGAGCTGTTATTCACAGAAAGAAAACAAGAGCTCAACCTCTCACCTGAGCGCTGCAGACAGCCTTAGGATTCTGATGTAAAGTGTCATCTACATTCTGGCCATGCAAACTCATTTCCTATAATCATCTTTTTGCATGCACAACTGCTGCCTGTTGTGTTCAGGCTCCCAGAAAAGGTGATTACCGGCCTCCTTGGGGGTTTGCCAATCATATCCCATAGCACAGAGCATAGATCCTTACCAGCCAGTGTCATTTACTGCTTTAACAAACATTCTGTGGTACAGACACATCCTTTTTTTTATCAGCTGCTGGGCGTGCGGAGATTTCATATATTACTTGTCTTGTCCGTACAGACATAAAGATGTGCAAGATTGTCAGGGTGGGGACCGGAGACAGCTCCATTTATTGTGACTGAGCATATTGAAAAACAATTACACATGACAGCCCAGGAATCAATCAGCCTTGGACAGACAGGTAAGGAAACAGTGCGAATGAAGTCTCAGATATTAAGGTCCTAATCTGAGGTGGAATTATTGAATGCTATTAATATAGAGGATATCCAAGCAATGGTTCCTTGCTATTTACTTTGTTTTCTATGGGTTTGTAAATCATATCAAACAACTCCTTCCTTTTTATAATGAAGGAGGGAGGTATATTTTTTTTACCATTAGTCTGTACTTGAAAGTCATTTCTGAAATATATTATGTTTACTCTTTGCAAGATGTGCAACACACAAGACACATAAAAGTTTTTTAAAAAAATAGTGAGGAGTAACACCAAAATATAGCCTAAAGGGTCATTTACACGCTGCGACATTGCTAACGATATATCGTCGGGGTCACGGTGTTTGTGACGCACATCCGGCGTCGTTAGCGACATCGCAGTGTGTGACAGGCTGCAGCGACCTTAAACGACCGCAAAAGAGGCAAAAATCGTTTGTCTCTGAGAGGTCGTTTAATTACCAAACATCATTGTCTGGTCAGTAGCGATGTTCGTCGTTCCTGCGGCAGCACACATCGCTATGTGGGACACCGCAGGAGCGTCGAACATCTCCTTACCTGCGTCCACCGGCAATGAGGAAGGAAGGAGGTGGGTGGCATGTTCCAACCGCTCATCTCCGCCCCTCCACTTCTATTGGACGCCTGACGTGTGACGTCGCTGTGACACCGCACGAACCGCCCCCTTGGAAAGGAGGCAGAGCGCCGGCCAGAGCGACGTCACAGGGCAGGTAAGTCCATGTGGCGGGGGTAACCAATGTTGTGCTCCACAGGCAGCGATTTGCCCGTGACACACAACTGACGGGGGCTGGTACGCCCGTTAGCGATATCAATACCGATATCGCAGCTTGTAAAGTACCCTCAAAGGGCTTATATTTTTAAAAAATTAATAAATGAACTTAAAATGAAAAAAAAAAGGCAAGCTCACCTCCTACGCCTTTGGGTATCCAGCACAGGCTGCTCCAGACGTCTGCACTGGCTCTGGATGCAATGCCTGCTGTGTTCTGAATTCAGACAACCGCTGCACCCAGTGATTGGCTGCAGCAGTCATGTGACTAGAAGAGCATTTCTCTTATAACCTGCTTTTCTAGTCACATAATTGATGTAGTTTTGTACACTGACTTCTGAATGGAGCAGGCACTGGTGACCTGCACTGGATCCAAGAGAGGCTCTGGAAGGTGAGTTTTCCTCCATTTTTTATTTTAACTACACCTATGCCTTAATTTTTTAAAATTGGACAAACTATTTAAAAAAATGAATTGGTAATGTATAGTACCTAAATATTTCAATCATGCAGTAGCTAAATATTAGTCTAATGAAGTGCCATATTTCAACAATATAGCAACAAAGGATGCCTAAACAATACTCCCATGTAGTGTCCAAATGCCTACCCCTAAGGAGTGCCTGTCACTTGTCATAAATATACAGTCCCTGACAGAAGTTCTGTCGCTTATCCATGTTATGTAAATAAAAGCTTATAACCTGACTTTAAATTCATCCATTGGTTTCATAAATTACTTTTTTGAAAGCTGAAACCCTCCCAAATTTGGTTTAGTTTATGAAAATAAAGTTGCTGCAAAGCTGAAATATTGATCATTTAATGAACACAGAAAGGTCAGATTTTGGCAAGACAAAAGTTTTTTCGCTCACAGAAAGTAATGTGAAATTCAAACAAATAATTAACTTCTAATACAAAGATATGTTGCATAACATTGGTGAATGACGTTGTGGTGCTATTAGAGCCATATTTAATATTTTGTGTGACTTCCATGAGCTTGAAGGACCGCATCCATGCAGTTCCACAATGATTCATACAATTTATTGATGAAGTCATCAGGAATAGCAAAGAATGCAGTCTTACATGCCTCCCAGAGTTCATCTAGATTCTTTGGTTTCGTCTTCCAAGCTTCCTCTTTCATCCTACCCCAAACATGCTCAATGATGTTCATGTCTGGTGAATGGGCTGGCCAGTCCTTTAGCACCTTGATCTTCTTTACCTGGAGGAACTTTGTTGGAGAGATGGATGTATGAGATGGAGCACCATCCTGCTGCAGAATTTGACTCCTTTTATGATTGGGAATGTAAGAGGTAGGTAATACTTCTTGATATGTTAGGCTATTGATATTGCCTTCTACGTTGCAAATGTTTTGCACACCCCCATACTGAATGTAACCTCAGACCATGATCTTTCCACCACCCAACTTAACTGTTTTCTGGATCCATACGGGCTCTAGTAGGTCTCCTGCAGTATTTGCGGCGGCTGTGGTGTAATTCAACTGAAGATTCATCAGAGAAATCCACTTTCTGCCACTTTTTTTTCATCCATCTGTTTAGCAGACTGTGGGACTTGGCAAATGCCACATGTTTTTTTAATTGCCTTTTGTTTAGTGCTGGCATCTGGGCACTGATTTGACCATGTTGGCCATTTCGAGACAGAATCCTACAAACTGTTCTAGTTGACACAGGGACTTGAGGTGACCAGGCCTTTTGGAGCTCTGCTGCAGTGGAAGAGGGGCTGGCTTTGGATTTTCTAACCAACAAACGTTCCTCCTGAGCAGTTGTCTTGCGGGGTCTGCCGGACCTGGGCTTGTCAAAAACAACTCCAGTCTCTTCAAATCTTTTTTTTTTTAATTCTTTGTCCTTGACGCTGAGACACATTAAAGGTGCCAGCCACCTCTGCAGTGGATCTGGTCTTCAGCCTCTTGATAATCAAGGCTTTGGTCGCAGGGTGGATTTTTGGCATGTTGTCAGAGGTCAAGTTGCAGTTCAAGTGAAGGACTGGGGTGCTGGGTTTCTTTTTATACACACCCACTAATTAACTGATCATTTAGTGAGCAGAGGTGATGATGTAAACTAGGATTGGGTGCATTATATGACAAGGCGACAAAACTTTTGTCTTGCTAAAATCTGACCTTTCTGTGTTCATTAAATGATCAATATTTCAGCTTTCCAGAAACTTTATTTTCATAACCTAAACCAAATTTGGGAGGGTTTCAGCTTTCAAAAGAGTAATTTATTAAACCAATGGATGAATTTAAAGTCAGGTTATAATCTTTTATTTACATAACATTGATAAGCAACAGAACTTCTGTCAGGGACTGTATCATTCCTTAACTGGTGTAAACGCCAACTGTATCATTCCTTAACTGGTGTAAACGCCACAGTTCTGCTGAATCTGCCCGTCACGTACACATCTCAGCCCGAGGCATGGAGTGTGGTCCTGCATCTCTCTTCACTCAATCTTGCACTCAACCTCTATTTTAGGCCCCAAAATGAGCATAAATCACACCACAATGCAGACCACACACCTGGACACAACATGTTGCCGCCACTCAAATAAACAGGGTGATGAGTTCAAGAAATATACAGGGTGATTATAGAAGATTCATCAAAATTTTTTAAAGATGTATATGTCATAAATAATGTATTCCATGCATAATAGTGAATGGCACATAATAATGAACATAGATTCTGCAAGTTTAACAGATAATGTTTCCTCCTTTTGTCACACAACACACATCTAAGTGGTAATCCAATTCGACCCATACACGCTTCAGCATGTCCCAGTTGATGGTCATTATAGTGGAGATAATGTTGTCCTGTAGCTCATCCATTGTAGCTGGCAAAGCCGAAATGTAAACAATGTCTTTGATGTTTCCCCAAAGGGAGAAGTCACACACTGTCAGATCGGGAGACCTGGGAGGGCATCTGAAGAGTGAAAAGTCAACACAATTTCAGCGCCCAGTCCACCAATGTGGGACTTCCTCGTTGAGATAGCAACACATCTCTGAATGCCAGTGGGGTGGAGTTCTGTCTTGTGGGAAAATGAAGTTTCTAACATCAACTGTCTGCTGCAGAAACAACCATAGCTGTAGCATATTGAGGTATTGCTGTTATGCACACTAAACATTTAGTTTTTACTTAAAACTACTACACCTGACCTACCCGGTTCTTATACAGACTAGAAGTCCCAACTACACAGTCCCTAAAAGGCCCCATGCACAGACTGAAACAACCCTAAATGGATGTCTAAGATGACCACTCAGACCTTTTGCTGCCTAAGCAGCCATCAAGGGCTCCAAGTACCTCCTAAAGAATCCGGGGGAAGAGGCAAAGTATAATAAGGTAAACGAAAAGTTATAATCTGCGAGGAGAAACACAATACAAACAGGCTGTAGTTCTAAGCAAAGTCCACTTCAGAAATATCACCAGCAATAAATGGAAGCCCAGGTGAGGCTTTGAATAGTTACAGGTAGACTAAATTACTTCATAGGAAACCCTTGTTGGTAGAAAGGAAATGAACACACAAAGTGTCCACACAGAGACAAAGTGTTCAGAACCAGGATATCAACTAAGCCTGACTGTGGCTCAGTGGAGAGGGAAAAAGAGCACAGGAGGCTGCTGGATTAAATCCGAGGTATGACAACGATGTACCCATCAAGTCTATTTAGCAAAAAAAAGGGCCCGTACACCTTTGTTTTGGAGATTGCATAGAAAACAATTACTTTCAGGAAATCTCTTTTGACTTCTGCAGTGGCATTGGGATTTTCTGTTCCCCATATTTAGACATTGTGACAGGTCCCCTTTCTGCTTAAGTGGACGATTGCCTCGTCAGTGAACACTAACCATGAAGAGAATTCATTGCCTTCAAATGCTGCCTGAAAAAGTGTACAGAATTCACATTGGATGCTGTGGTCGGCTGGACGTAAAAGTTGCAATAGCTGTATGCAACATGATTTCTGGCTCTAGAGAAACCAAGGGAAAAATTGTGAAAACATACCCTGCTGTAACTAAATAAAAGCATAGTGCATATAAACATAGGGTACTTAGTAAACACTGTTTTTGATCAAAAAAAGCATAAAGCTATCCCACCAAACGTCAAGGTGTACCCAGTTGGGATAGTACCTACACTCTCTAATATTAAAACCTTACCATGGGTCTAAAATAGGCCTCAATGTGGCTAAGGGCTGAGAGCGACCGGGTCCCAACAGGACACACACAGTCAGGGGGATTCACAGAATGAAATGTCCAGCTCACCAAGAGGGAGGGCCACACCCCATTTGTACTGAATACAATGTACTTTGCTTAATGGCCAGTGTGAACATGAGCTCACAAGCTCCATGTATACCATCTCATACTCCAGCTCACTTTTTTGTTTTTATGTAGTTTTTTTGTATTCAGTACAAATGGGGTGTGGCCCTCCCTCTTGGTGAGCTGGACATTTCATTCTGTGAATCCCCCTGACTGTGTGTGTCCTGTTGGGACCCGGTCGCTCTCAGCCCTTAGCCACATTGAGGCCTATTTTAGACCCATGGTAAGGTTTTAATATTAGAGAGTGTAGGTACTATCCCAACTGGGTACACCTTGGCGTTGGTGGGATAGCTTTATGCTTTTTTTGATCAAAAACAGTGATTACTAAGTACCCTATGTTTATATGCACTATGCTTTTATTTAGTTACAGCAGGGTATGTTTTCACAATTTTTCCCTTGGTTTCTCTTTGTCTAATGGCCAGTGTGAACATGAGCTCACAAGCTCCATGTATACCATCTCATACTCCGGCTCACTTTTTTGTTTTTATGGCTCTGTCGTCGTGGCAGAATATTACGAACAGTCGGCTGAGGAATGCCAAGTTCACGACTTACGCGACGTGTTGATTTGTTTTGGGTATGTGCATAGGTCTCTAGAACGCTCTCCACTCCTTCACCTGCAACACTTGATCGTCCGAGGCTTTTACTTTTACACAAGCATCCTGTGTCCTTAAATTGTCAATAGCATTGCATAGTGCTCTGGTGGCCAGTTGGGTCACTTTCAAACTGTCTTCGGAATTCTCACTGCACGGTAACAATTGATTTACACTTCTCATACACTAAAACACAAAATGCTTTCTCTTGCATAGTCGCCATTTTAGGATCTGATGCTTTTCTGACATCTGGTGAGTCACAAGCAAGTCTGCATGCGCGAGTTACAAACTCTGAGATGTAAGCTTTCGATATGTTATTATTACAAATGGATGAAATTTATATCTTTGCAGTAATATGAAAGCAAAAACGCATGAATCTTTTATAACCACCCTGTATATTACTGTCCAACAGTCAAAAGCCAACAAAGACTGTAAGGCTATGGATTCTTTAGAGCATACAAGGTCAAAACGTATTAAATTTTTAAGCTTTAATATAAAAAATACAGCGCCTACAATAAAAGGTGTAAAAAGATAAAAATAAAGTGTTACACAAATAAGCCTAACAGTTATAAAATAAAAATGGGGAGACAACAAAAATATCTAAACATATCCATCTACAGTTATTCTTCTGTTTCCTTGAGGGTAGGAGAAAGGTATTATGGATTATACTCACCTCAGGATGGAACCCCACATGTGAACACCTTCCTACTATGTAAACCATCTTTCATATGCCTTGTCTTGTGCTCAAGCTCCAGGATGGCCTAGCCTAATTTGCGGCGAGCATCTTGAGTAGTAAATACCTTGTTTCTGTCAACTTCTAATCTATATAGTAACTAGGAGATGTCCAGCCTGGCCACACAGGACCATTTGTTCAAGTTTTGAAGCTAAGGCCGCGCTCACATCAGCGGTATTTTGCCGCAGGGCCGGATCCGGTACAAATGCGTTTCAGCTGCATTCATTTCCTATGGAATCGCAGCAAAATGCGGTCACATATGGTGCATGTGACTGCTTCCCGCCTCGACTTCATTGGAGATGAATTGTGCGAAATGCATTTGTACCTGATCCGGCCCTGCGGCAAAATACCGCTGATATGAGCGGCGCCTAAGCTGAACCATGCTGAAGTGACAGAAATGACACCCTTTATAGTATTAGTAAAACCCCCCTTGGTTCTGAGTTCCTGTAATAAGAGTACACGCAGGTTATGCCTCTTAAGTTGTATGATTTCTGCCACGTAAGTTTGACTCTAAAATTTTGCAATGTTTCTTATAAAAACATATTTTAAAAGCTGTGGTGACCAAGCAGCACAGGAGACAAGTCAGACAGGTGTGTCCCCGGCGACTTTTCCCCACCTGCTACCAATGACTGATAGTTCTCTTTCTGTGTGCATACACAGTGATAGACCTGTCATTCCAGGAGAGCAGACGGGGAGAAGCCACCAGGGACCCGCCTGTCCAACAAGTCTCACATGCTGCTCAGTCTCTGGAAGCTTTGAAAGTCTGTTTTTCTCTTAAACACCACAGCATTTTAGAGTCAAACATGCCTGATTGAAATCATGCAGCTAATTGTGAATCGGGCAGCATGTATCTGCAATCAGGTTCCATTAAGGCTATGGTTACATATACAAAATCACTTTCTATCTAAACTAATCTTCATTCAGTTGACTCTATTGCATTGGATACTCTCTTCAGGTGTGGCCAAGCTATATCTGAAGAGATTAAGTGCAATACCTAAAGTTACAGCCTTGTTAATTCAGCTCAAAGCCAGTTTCTTTCTGTCATTGCTTGACTCTTGGGCTTGGTCTGGTGACCTTTGATTGTGTGGTTGGTTTCTCTGTCTGTTGGACCACAGCCTGTTTTGTGTCAGTCCAACGTCTGATGGGTGTCTTGTCTTTGCTTTCCTTTGCTTTCCTTTTCTTTACTATCCAAGTGTGTTCACTTCCTCATTTGTTTGCCCTATCACATCTTAGGAGGGGCTATTTATATTCTCCATGCACAAGCCTTCAGTGCTGGATATATTCCTAGATGGATGGTTGGTTGGAGTCTCAGCTCCTCAGTTAAGTATTTTTACTGAGTTATTGCTACTGCTTTTCTTGGTTTATTTGTGTGATTGATTCCCTTACCAGTTTTCTCCTATTCAGTTTCTTTTAAAATTTGGAGGGTTTCCATGTATTTTGTTATTCTTTTGGGTTTTCTTTATTACCCTCCGTTTTCCTTCTATGATTATGTCTACACGTTGATAGCCTAGTGACTCACCCTCTGCCTGTGAGCACTTCTTTTATGTTTTCTGTACATTTGGTTTATAGTTTAGAGTGCAGTTAAGGACACTCAGGGCCAGCTGACATTGAGTGGGGGCGCCATTACGTAACCTTAGTGTGCCAACCTCTGCAGTCAGACAGGGTTAAATCCAGAGTCAGGTTTAGGTTACTTATAGTTTGTATAAGGATCTGTAGTTAACATTTCCCCATTTTTTTTCATCCCCTTATGAGTGGAAGAGCTCAGTTGTAACACTTTCTACAAAATACATAAGAAGGGCTTTATTTATTTAATATCATGAAAGAACCAGCTGGCCCATCAAAGAGGTCCTATCTCTGGATTTTTTAAATTTAAGCTGAATACTTCCTTGGTGCTGCTCCACTGATTCTGGAACAGATTTTCTTTTTCTTCTGTGTCTCTCTCTCTCTTAAACTTACAGGTGCATTTCAATAAATTAGAATATCATCAAAAAGTTAATTTATTTCAGTAATTCAATACAAGAAGGGAAACGCATATATTATATAGAGTCATTACACACAGAGGGATCTATTTCAAGTGTTTATTTCTGTTAATGTTGATGGTTATGGCTTACAGCCAATGAGAACCATAAAGTCATTATCTCAGAAAATTAGGATAATTACCACAAAACACTTGAAAAAGCTTCCTAAGCATTTAAAATGGTCCCTTAGTCTGGTTCAGTAGGCTACACAATCATGGGGAAGACTGCTGACTTGACAAATGTCCAGAAGGCAGTCATTGACACACTCCATAAGGAGGGTAAGCCTCAAAATGTCATTGCTAAAGAAGCTGGGTGTTCACAGAGTGCTGTATCCAAGCATATTAATAAAAATTGAGTGGAAGGAAAAAGTGTGGTAGAAAAAGGTGCACAAGCAACTGGGATAACCGCAGCCTTGATAGGATTGTTAAGAAAAGGCCATTTACAAGGAGTGGACTGCTGCTGGAGTTAGTGCTTCAAGAGCCACCACACACAGACGTATCCAGGACATAGGCTACAACTGCCGCATTCCTTGTGTCAAGCCAGTCATGACCAATAGACAATGCCAGAAGCGTCTAATCTGTGCCACATAGAAAAAGAACTGGACTGTTGCTCAGTGGTCCAATGTGTTGTTTTCAGATGAAAGCATATTTTAAATTTAATTTAGAAATCAAGGTCCCAGAGTCTGGAGGAAGAGTGGAGAGGCCACAATCCAAGCTGCTTGACGTTTAGTGAAGTTTCCACAATCAGTGATGGTTTGGGGAGCCATGTCATCTGCTGGTGTAGGTCCACTGTGTTTTATCAAGACCAAAGTCAGCGCAGCCGTCTACCAGGAAATTTTAGAGCACTTCGTGCTTCCCACTGCCGACAAGCTTTTTGGAGATGGAAATGTCATTTTCCAGCAGGATTTGACACCTGTTGTTAAAAAAACGGTTTAAGGCGACAACTGCAAAGCCAGTATATAATGATTGGAGCGAGAATAGGTGCAAAAACATATTATGGATTTATTCAGATTAAGAGTTTGAAGTTACAGTCATAAAAGAAAAGTAACTGTCTTGGCTTGAGTTAATAGATGGATAGACAGATAAGCAGAGAGAAAAAATAACAGTTCATTTGTCTTACATCGCTGTGGTGTGTGTAAGCCGTCTCTCTCTGGATGGTCTGGTCGGGTTTGGTGAATCCGTCTTTCTCCTCCCTCCTTCTGCTCACCCTTTGAAGTCTGGTCTGCTTTTATAACCCAAACCCCTCCTCCTGATTGTCCTTATCTCTTTACATGGTATTACAAGAAGTAACTATCCTTTTTTTAGTCCAGCATTATGTCATGTCACGTGGTTCGTTTTCCCCGCGAAATAAGTGACTTGTGCAGTAGAGACTTGTAACTAGACCTACTTCAACTTATATATAACCCTTTTGAAGCTCGCTGAACTTTGACCTTAGTGTAACAGAAAGAAGTTTCTCATAGCTATTTCAGTTCTTAGCCCAAAATTCCAAACAGAATATAGCCCTTCTTTGACAGCTTTGATGAACAATAGCAGATGACTTTGGTTCTACAATGTCAAAAACCTTGGTTAGCATTTTCCAACTCACAGGCATCCTTAAAGGCAATGACTCTCTCCTCTACAGTCAATCCTTAATGCAGCAGCCAGGGTCACCTATCTGGCTAACCGCTACTCGGATGCCTCTGCTCTGTGCCAGTCATTGCACTGGCTGCCCATATATCATAGGATCCAATTCAAACTGCTTGTTCTCGCCCACAAAGCTCTCCACAGTGCAGCACCCCCCTACATCTCCACCCTCCTCTCTGTCTATCAGTCCACCCGTTCTCTACGCTCTGCAAGCGACTTTCGACTAACATCCACACTAATTCGAACCTCCCACTCCCGGATCCAAGACTTCTTCCGAGCTGCACCAACCCTCTGGAACGCTCTACCCCAAGAAGTTAGGACAAATCACAACTTACTCAGCTTCAGACGCACCCTAAAGACGCATCTTTTTAGGGCGGCCTATCACACTCCCTAATCAGATTCGATTCACATAGTCCCTCTACAACCTCTCACAACATAGCTCCACATCAAACTCCATGGCACCCAAAGGCATCTCAAGGCTCGGGCCCACTGGTCCAGGAAACCATTATCCAGCCCCATTTCCGTGAGATGGTTGGATTGTCATTGTAAATAAGCACTTGAACCTTGCCTCTCCCCCCATCTCATTGTAGATTGTAAGCTCTCACGAGCAGGGTTGTATTTTTTTCCCCTCTAAATATTGTATTTCTATAACTGTTACTTGTTTGTATATGATCCTCCTGAATTGTAAAGCGCTACGGAATATGTTGGCGCTATAGAAATAAAGATTATTATTATTATTATTATATTCAAGTTTATGAATCAAATCTCCATAAACTCACTATTTTACACCTGTCCACACTGCTAAAAGTACCAATACCTGGTTTAATAACCACAGTATCACTGTGTTTGATTGGCCAGCAAACTCGCCTGACCTAAACCCCATAGAGAATCTATGTGTTATTGTCAAGAGGAAGATGAGACACCAGACCCAACAATGCAGACGAGTTGAAGGCTGCTATCAAAACAACCTGGGCTTCCATAACACTTCAGCAGTGCCACAGGCTGATCGCCTCCATGCCACGCCGCATTGATGCAGTAATTCATGCAAAAGGAGCCCTGACCAAGCATTGGGGCATTTACTGTACAGACGTTTCAGTAGGCGCCAACATTTCTGAGTTTAAAATCATTTTTTTCAGTTGGTCTTATCTAATAGTCTAATTTTCTGATATAATGACTTTTCATTGGCTGTAAGCCATAATCATCAACATTAACAGAAATGCACACTTGGAATAAATCACTCTGTGTGTAATGACTCTATATAAGATATAGAAATAGATCACTCTGTGTGTAATGACTCTATATAAGATATAGAAATAGATCACTCTGTGTGTAATGACTCTATATAATATATAGAAATAGATCCTTCTGTGTGCAATGACTCTATATAATATATGCGTTTCCATTTTTGTATTGAATTACATAAATAAATTAGCTTTTTGATGATATTGTAATTTATTGAGATGCACTTGTACATCCCAAACCCATGAATAATTGTGCAACCAACTTGGCAAATACCACAGAGCTTCTCTGTGGGCATTTGTTTTTTCTTATTCAATCAAAACACTGCCGTGCCACCAAAGTTCTGCGGTATACGCCCAGTAAATAGAAGGGAAACTTTGCACAGTTATTATTTGACGGTTTGGGTGGCCTAACTTTGGAACAGAAGGGTACAGAAGAAAAAGAAAAACTGTTCCAGAATCAGTGGAGAAGCACCGGTAGGATGAAGTTAAAATTTAAAAAATCCAGTGAAAGGTCTTCTATAATGGTCAGCTGGTTTCTCCTTTGAGATACTCAGCCAATAAAAAAAAATAAAAAAATTAAAATAAAAATTAAATTTAAAAAATTCCAATAAAAGTTCCTTTTTAAAGTAAATCTGATTGTTTAATATATTGTTTTTTCAGACTATTGTGACGTTAGCCTTAGCTACCATCTTCTGAAGGGGTGCAATGTTAGTCCGCCTCCACGTGGTGCACCCTGTGTAACGCTAAAGGACTAACAATCTTGATGACCAAACAATCAAACTATATCTAGATTTCCTGGTCAGTATATCTTACATCATACCATCTTCTGAAATGTGTTTCCCATATTGTTACCAGGTCTTTTTTTTAAATTACATGTTGCACTTTCTAATAAATATTAAAGCGCCCATGTGTAATTCTAATCTGCTTTTGCACCTAAATTGCCACACTCACACTCCGGCTCGTTGAGTATTCTCTTGTATGAAACATATCAATATTTGAGGTCCATGAAGAATGCCAGAGCTGTAGATTTGCCGCCTTTGTTATTTTAGAAGGTGAAAGTGAATGTGAAATTTTAAAATGAGGGTGTGTTTGGCCCTGAAGCAGAAAATGCAAATGCTCCAAACGGAATTCATGATCAGCCAGTGAATACAAATCAGCACAGAAGGCAAGAAGTTACCCACAGGGCTTCTAGGCTCCCGTGGAGAGAAAATGTATAGGATCTGCCTCTCAGTACATGCTCAAGAGACATCCACTAAATTAATGTACTCGAGTGCCATGGAGCTTATTGTTAGGTAACATTAAAGCTGGATTTTGGAGGAAGTGGAGTTAGAACGCTCCAGGAAGAAGGATTCAAGTAGTTTACAGGTTTTTCCAAATTACTTCACACCAAGCTTAATTTTACTAAAGAACCATGTTTACATATACTATAATGCCGGGAAACCAAAATGCATATTTAAGACATTCTCTGCATATTTGAGGGATTACTAAATCTGCCCTCTCTTACATATTAAACAATCAACACAATTAAAAGCCATTAAAATGTCCATACAATTAAAAAAACTGAACGTCTTGTAAGGTACAGTATATAGGCAGCATGGTGGCCCAGTGGTTAGCACTATACTGTGGCTCAGTGGTTAGATCTATACTGTGTCTCAGTGGTTATCACTATACAATGTCTCAGTGCTTAGCACTATACAGTGGCTCAGTGGTTAGCACTCCACTGCTACGCTGTAGCTCAGTGGTTAGCACTATACTGTGGCTCAGTGGTTAGCACTACACTATGGCTCTTTTGTTAGCACTGTTGCTTTACAGTGCTGGGGTCCTGGGTTCAAATCTCACCAAGGACAACATCTGCAAGGAGTCTTTATGTTGTCTCAGTGTTGGCTTTGTTTGACTCCAGACATTATGAGCAACAATGGTGACAGTGATGATGATGTCTATAATGCCCTGTAGAATTGGTGCTATATAAGTGATTAAAATAAATAAATCACAGTTTTTTTAGGTATATTATCTTAAAATGCAAGAACAACATTATACACTCATGGCCAAAAGTTTTGAGAATGCTACAAATATTAATTTTTACAAAGTCTACTGCTTAAGTGTTTCTAATGGCAATTTGCATATACTCCAGAATGTCATAAAGAGTGATCAGCTTAACAGCAATTACTTGCAAAGTCAATATTGGCTAAGAAAATGAACTTTAACCCCCAAAACACATTTCAACATCATTGCATTCCTGCCTTAAAAGGAGCAGCTAACATTGTTTTAGTGATTGTTCCATTAACACAGGTGTGGGTGTTGATGAGGACAGGGCTGGCGATCAATCAGTCATGATTAAGTAAGAATGACACCACTGGACAATTTAAAAGGAGGCTGGTGCTTGGTATCATTGTTTCTCTTCAGTTAACCATGGTTATCTCTAAAGAAACACGTGCAGCCATCATTGCTCTGCACAAAAATGGCCTAACAGGGAAGAGTATCGCAGCTACAAAGATTGCACCTCAGTCAACAATCTATCGCATTATCAAGAACTTCAAGGAGAGAGCTTCCATTGTTGCCAAAAAGGCTCCAGGGCGCCCAAGAAGGACCAGCAAACGCCAGGACCGTATCTTAAAACTGTTTCAGCAGCGGGATCGGACTACCAGCAGTGCCGAGCTAGCTCAGCAATGGCAGCAGGCTGGTGTGAGTACTTCTGCACACCCTGTGAGGCGGAGACTGCTTGAGCAAGGCCTGGTTTCAAGGAGGGCAGCAAAGAAGCCACTTCTTTCCAGAAAAAACATCATGGACCGACTGATATTCTGCAAAAGGTACAAGGAGTGGACTGCTGAGGACTGGGGTAAAGTCATTTTCTCAGATGAATCCCCCTTTCGATTGTTTGGGACATCTGGAAAACAGCTTATTAGGAGAAGAAGAGGTGAGCGCTACCACCAGTCTTGTCTCATGCCAACTGTTAATCATCCTGAAACCATTCATGTCTGGGGTTGCTTCTCAGCCAAGGGAATCGGCTCACTCACAGTCTTGCCTAAAAACACAGCCATGAATAAAGAATGGTACCAGAATGTCCTCCAAGAGCAACTTCTCCCAACTGTCCAAGAGCAGTTTGGCGCCCAACAATGCCTTTTCCAGCATGATGGAGCTCCTTGCCATAAAGCAAAGCTGATCACTAAATGGCTTATGGAACAAAACATAGAGATTTTGGGTCCATGGCCTAGAAACTCCCCAGATCTTAATCCCATTGAGAACTTGTGGGCAATCATCAAGAGACGGGTGGACAAACAAAAACCAACAAATTATGGCAAAATGCAAGCATTGCTTATGCAAGAATGGACAGCTATCAGTCAGGATTTGGTCCAGAAGTTGATTGAGGGCATGCCAGGGAGAATTGCAGAGGTCCTGAAGAAGAAGGGTCAACACTGCAAATATTGACTTGCTGCATTAACTCATTCTAACTGTCAATATAACCTTTTGGTACTCATAATATGATTGCAAATATATTTCTGTATGTGATGTAAACATCAGACAAACACAATTAAAAACCAGATGCCAACAGATCATGTGAAAATATAATTTTGGTGTCATTCTCAAAACTTTTGGCCATGACTGTACAACCATGTAGAGTAATCTTCAGATCTTCAATAAGACACCACCATAAAGGCAACAACATGAATTTAGGGGTACTTCTCATATAGCGAGATCGCTAGCGAGATCGCTGCTGAGTCACGGTTTTTGTGACGTACCAGTGACCTCATTAGCGATCTCGCTGTGTGTGACACTGAGCAGCGATCTGGCCCCTGCTGTGAGATCGCTGCTCATTACACACAGTGCTGGTTCATTTAATGGACGTTGCTCTCCCGCTGTGAAGCACACATCGCTGTGTGTGACAGCGAGAAAGCAACGATCTGAATGTGCAGGGAGCCAGCTTCTGGCAGCCTGCGGTAAGCTGTAACCAAGGTAAATATCGGGTAACCAAGCGAAGTGCTTTGCTTGGTTACCCAATATTTACCTTGGTTACTAGCGTCCGCCGCTCTCAGGCTGCCAGTGCCGGCTCCCTGCTCCCTGCACACGTAGCCAGAGTACACATCGTGTAAATAAGCAAAGTGGTTTGCTTATTAACCCGATGTGTACTCTGGCTACGAGTGCAGGGAGCCAGCGCTAAGCGGTGTGCGCTGGTAACCAAGGTATATATCGGGTAACCAAGTGCTTGGTTACCCGATATTTACCTTAGTTACCAAGCGCAGCATCGCTTCCACGCCTCGCTGGGGGCTGGGGGCTGGTCACTAGTCGCTGGTGAGATCTGCCTTATTGACAGCTCACCAGCGACCATGTAGCGATGCTGGGATCGCTGGATCGTCGCTAAAGTGTGACGGTACCCTTAGGAGGCAAATAGCAGAAAACTTATCGTGTTATATTTGCAAGTACTCATTAACAGGCACTTAACTACTATGATAGCAGACATATCATCAACTGTGGGGTCCAGCAACCAACAGAGCCCACCTCAACTGATAGCTGAAGGGCAATTAGTGAGTGAAAAGGCAGCGGGGACCAATGAAAGCAAGGGAAGATATCCAGGACTGGTCATAAATCCTGTTCTATGCTCGCTTACTGATGGTCGTCAACGTGGATTCTGACCCTGAAACAATTTTGCTACATTAAAGGGCCCTAAAGTACTTTATGTCTCTACCCAAGGATTTTGCTCCTTTAGCCAAGATGTGCATCTTGGATATAAGTTGTTTCTGAATATTAGCATTCTGGCATACTTTACCTTTGGTTTTAGTTTACAAGACAATGGTCTTTCATCCAACTCTGTATTGGAAACACTCAAAAAGGCGAAACACTATATAATGCCTGTCTATCCTATTTGCAAAGTGCCATATTGTCTGGTTTATAAGATGCACTTTTTTCCCCCCAAAACTGGCGGAAAAATGGGGGTGCATCTAACAAACAACATATGGCTTACTGGGGCAGCAGTGGTGGCGCAGGGTCGGCGATGTGGAGGGCTCAGAGGGGGTGTTACTGCAGTGGAGCAGCTCAGGAGGCTCACTGTGCAGCAGCGGAGGGTCGGTGATACTGCGGGCTCGTGGGGTGTCACATTGGCGGGCGCCATTGATCTGCCGGCGGGCTTGGAGGAGGGGGTGTCACAGCTCAAGAAGGTCAGCGTGCGTCAGCGGAGGGTCAGCAATACTGCGGGCTCATGGGGTGTTGCCATGGTGGGCACCATTGATCTGCAGACTGCTTTGAATTGCCGGCAGTTGACGCCATGGACTTCAAGAAAATGGACGTGGAGGCCAATCTGCGCACACGCCGCCTCCGTGGCCATTTTCTTAAAATCCATCGCATCAACGGCCAGCAATTCAATGGAGCCGCACGCTGACCCTCTTGTACCGTGACACCCCCTCCTTCGAGCCTGCTGGCAGATGAATGGTGCCCTCTGCCGTGACACCCTACAAGCCCTCAGTATTGCCGATACTCTGCACACTGACCCTCTTGAGTCGCGACATCCCCTCCTCCGAGCCTGCAGCATTACCGACCCTCTTGGGATGCTACACCCCCTCCTCTGAGCCCGCAGCATCACCTAACCTGCCTCCTGTGATCTTCCTCAGCCGCTCCGCCACCTCCGCTTCACCACCGCCACTCCCCCCTGGTGAGCTAACATAATAGGCACTAGGATTATAAGATGGACCCTCATTTTAACAGTAAAAATTATTTTTTTCCTATTTTCTTCCTTCAAATTTGGGGTGCTTCTTATTAAATGAAAAAATATGGTATACACTGGAAATAAAAAAATAACACCTATAGATCGCTGAAAAAAATAACCAACCAACTGGGAATATGACATTTTTGGATTACCACCTCTATCAATGTCTCCATTAATAATTTTTTAATTGATTTTGTAACTATATTATTCATTTTGTTAATCTTTATGTTCTATTATGTTCCAGATTTTCTAAATTGTGATAAAATAGAAAAAAAAATATAAGAAAATGTTTGTGATATAGCCATAAACACAAAGACTCGGCAGCAATTATGTGGAGCATGCATGACGGATTGAATCTTTGTGTCACTTTCATCTGGCCTGATCTCAGGCAGCGGTTACCTTCTCTGTGCAGAAGGAGAATTCGCATCCGTGCCCTGACACTCGGGATAATTAGGCCCTGTCAGAGTGAGGAGGGAGATCCACAGTTTGCCTGGTCACCCTTGTGAGTGATAATGGAGCGGCACTGACAAGAAGGAATACATGATAGAGCAGCTTCACTGCAGGTTTAACATTAGGTCCAGTGACACTGGCATGAACAGAGCAGGGGGTGGAGAATGGTCCTTCTGAAAACTGTCAGGATGACTTACTAAATATGTACAATATATGCTGCACTGAATATGGCTGCGGTGACAACAAAAGAACCTAATGCTCATGTCTATAGCCATAGACTCATCTGCAGCATCTTTTTTTCGTTTGCGATGTAGGTGAGTTGCAATCTCTTTAACTTAATGTAAATTATATGATGTTACATAGTGACACAAGGCCACTTTACACGCTGCGATCTCGCTAGAAAGCGTACCCGCCCCCGTCGGTTGTGCGTCACGGGCAAATCGCTGCCCGTGGCGCACAACATCGCTTATGCCGCGGGCGGAGGAGGGGACGCCGCGCTCTCCCACTGCTCGGGTCCGGCTGCCGCGGCTGCCGCGGCCTGCTGCTGCTCGGTGGCTCGAGCGATGGGCCGGATCCCGGGGACTCTAGCGGCGCTCCTCGCCCGTGAGTGAAAGGGGGTTTGGGTGTGGGGATTGTTTATTGTCCGTGACGCCACCCACGGTTGTGGTGATTGAGTGTACACCACCGCTGCTCTGGCTGGGGGATCCCGGGAGTGATAGTATGGAGTAGCCAGTTGTTGTGTTGCCCCTCCGTGGGTAGGGGTTGGTGATCCCGGGGCCCAGTGATGGAGTTGGATGGTGGGCAGGCGTGCAGGGGGCCTGTGGAGGTGCAGGGGCGCAGGGGCAGCGCTGTGCCGCACGGCACGGAGGTACTCACTCAGCCAGTAAACACGACACAGTTCTCGGTAAACAAACGGCTGGTTGGACGGGTCCCTTAGACGGTTGCACTGTTGGTATCCCCTGCAGGTGACGGTGACGGTCTTTTTCCTGCACCTATGTGTTATAGTAAACAGTGTTTACTAAGTACCCTATGTTTATATGCACTATGCTTTTATTTAGTTACAGCAGGGTATGTTTTCACGATTTTTCCCTTGGTTTCTCTTTGTCTAATGGCCAGTGTGAACATGAGCTCACAAGCTCCATGTATACCATCTCATACTCCGGCTCACTTTTTTGTTTTTATGTAGTTTTTTTGTATTCAGTACAAATTGGGTGTGACCCTCCCTCTTGGTGAGCTGGACATTTCATTCTGTGAATCCCCCTGACTGTGTGTGTCCTGTTGGGACCCGGTCGCTCTCAGCCCTTAGCCACATTGAGGCCTATTTTAGACCCATGGTAAGGTTTTAATATTAGAGAGTGTAGGTACTATCCCAACTGGGTACACCTTGGCGTTGGTGGGATAGCTTTATGCTTTTTTTGATCAAAAACAGTGTTTACTAAGTACCCTATGTTTATATGCACTATGCTTTTATTTAGTTACAGCAGGGTATTTTTTCACAATTTTTTCCTTGGTTTCTCTTTGTCTTATGGCCAGTGTGAACATGGTCTCACAAGTACCATGTATACCATCTCATACTCTGGCTCACTTTTTTGTTTTTTTTGTTTTGTACCTATGTGTTGTTGTTTGGTTGCGATGGGTTCCCACCGGTAACACGCTCCCCGGCTTGGATATGAACCGGAGGAGCTCCACTCTTGCCCGCAGGCGCTGGCCCTGGGAAACTGGTGCCTTGGCGGTGGCGGTGTCTCCCCTCTGCGGTCGGACTGTTGCCTTCAATCGGGACTTAGTTGTTGAGAGACAGTCGTCCCCTTTACTGACGGATTTGGCAAATTATGGCGACTCCTAGCCTTGCCGGGATCCGAAAGGCCCCTGCCCTGGTGCTGACTAATCTTTGTATACCGCTCCAGTACCGCCGGGTCACCACCCGTCCACGGTCCTTTCGGCAACCTCCAATCAGTCTCGCCTGCAGACGGTCACCGCCGTCTGCCAACCTTGCTGTCTCAGTCCGGGGCACACACCCGGACCAACTTCAGGCTTCTTTTGCTGTCACTTTCTCTTGCTCTTTTACCACTTCCTTCTACTTCACTGTTTACTCCTTCACTTTCCTAGCTTAACTGAAGCTCTTCCCTGAGCTAACTGCCTGGTTTTCCCGCCTCCAGAGCTGTGAACTCCTCGGTGGGTGGAGCCAACCGCCTGGCCCACCCCCTGGTGTGGACACCAGCCCCTGGAGGAAGGCAACAAGGATTTTCAGTTTGAGAGAGGCAGGGTGAGCGGAAGCCGGCCGGGCCCCTCAGCTCCAATGGCCGATCCCTCAGGAATACAGGGGCGTGGGTCTCTTACCCGCTCCTCCAAACCCTCTTCCACCTCGCGTCTCCACATAGCAGCCACCACATCCGCCATGTCGGTCTCCCACTCCTCCAGGAGGAGTTGCATGTGGGCCTGCAGACGATTACTCAGCGGGACGGTCCGGTCCCTCAACCACGTCGCCGTGCCGGGCGCAGGAATCTCGCTGTTATTAGCTGGATCGGACATCTCGACAATCGTGCTTTCCAGGAACTAGCAACAAGGTGGCCACAGGGTCCTGGCGTCCCTGCTTCTATAGCCACCTCACATATGTCCAGCCGCCATCGCGTCCCCCTTAGCTTATTTCCGGCCCCTCCTCTATCGGGGCGGGGTTTTGGCCTTCGCGCCTCCACTACTCGAGAAGACGCTCGAGCGGGGACTTTTCGTGCCAAAGATGGCGGCTTCTGAAATTTTCTGGCCGGACACCTCCGGCGGTAACAAGGCGCACCTCTACCAGACGGCAGAGCGGTAAGATCCTGTTCGTGACGCCAAGTCCTTCACTGACGGATTTGGCAAATTATGGCGACTCCTAGCCTTGCCGGGATCCGAAAGGCCCCTGCCCTGGTGCTGACTAATCTTCGTATACCGCTCTGGTACCGCCGGGTCACCACCCGTCCACGGTCCTTTCGGCAACCTCCAATCAGTCTCGCCTGCAGACGGTCACCGCCGTCTGCCAACCTTGCTGTCTCAGTCCGGGGCACACACCCGGACCAACTTCAGGCTTCTTTTGCTGTCACTTTCTCTTGCTCTTTTACCACTTCCTTCTACTTCACTGTTTACTCCTTCACTTCCTTAGCTTAACTCAAGCTCTTCCCTGAGCTAACTGCCTGGTTTTCCCGCCTCCAGAGCTGTGAACTCCTCGGTGGGTGGAGCCAACCGCCTGGCCCACCCCCTGGTGTAGACACCAGCCCCTGGAGGAAGGCAACAAGGATTTTCAGTTTGACTTCGGTGTGCCTGCAGGGAATGTGGGGTGCGTGTGGTGTAGTGACCTGTGACCCCTGGCTTGCCCAGGGCGTCACACTTATACCCGTCACACGGACTTACCTTCCCTGTGACGTCGCTGTGGCCGACGATCCGCCTCCTTTCTGAGGGGGCGGTTTGTGCGGCGTTACAGCGACGTCACATGGCAGCCGTCCAATAGAAGAGGAGGGGAGGAGATGAGCGGCCGGAACATGCCGCCCGCCTCCTTCCTTCCTCATTGCTGTTGGACGCAGGTATGGAGATGTTCGTCGTTCCTGTGGTGTCACACATAGCGATGTGTGGTGCCACAGGAACGACGAACAACCAGCAGCACACACCACCAATGATATTATGAAAAGGAGCGACGTGTCAACAATCAACGATTTATGACGTTTTTGCGATCGTTGATCCACGCTCCTTGGTGTCACACGCTGTGATGTCGCTAACGACGCCGGATGTGCATCACTAACGACGTGACCCCAACGATATATCATTAGCGATGTCGCAGCGTGTAAAGCACCCTATAGTTGGATTGATTGAAAATGACAACTCTCCATCAAGATGAACCTTTTTCCACCAGTTATACATTCTTTATTTCTAGATTATTTATAAACCACAATGCCAATTGTTTTAAGAAAAGCCCATTTTAAAATTTTGTGATAGTATCTACTTTTACTACCTCTTGTGGTCAAGCATTTCACAGTCTCACTGCTCTAACTGTAAAGAACCCTTTCCTGTTTAGCTGCCGAAATCATCTTTCCTCCATATGTAATGAATGCCCTCAGGTCCTTTATTTAACTGATCATTCCTGAGTAATTAGCATTTTAAAGTTATAAACAAAAGGATGTTAAAGGGAACCTGTCATGTAAAGAAATGCTATAATTCAGCAAATATGGGGTTAATCTTCAAGTTAATAGGATTCTGACTCCCCACTGACAGCCATCTGCTGAAAGGAAATTAACCTTATTCATCCCCACAGCCTATGGCTTTCAGTCACAAGGGCGCGGCCAGCACAGTTTCAATCACCACTTTGTGCATAGTGATCAGCGACTGTAACCACGCCCGGGTACTGACTGACAGCCAATTCGGCATTACATCAGTACAGAGTCAGTCAGTATTATTTGTATTATTGTGTATACATATACTGCACAGTACCACTTCTCCTGTCCTATATACTGAGTGTAATTCTCAGGATCTGTATATTCTGTATATACACTGCACAATACTACTTCTGTATACTGGGTGTAATTCTCAATATCTATATTATTCTGTATATATACACACTGCATATTACCACTCCGTATGTCCTGTATACTGGGTGTAAGTCTCAGTATCTGTATTATTCTGTATATGTAGACTGCACAGTACCACTTCTCCTGTCCTGTATACTGAGTGTAACTCGTCTAAGTATCTGTATTATTCTGTATATATATGTGACGCCCTGGCCTATCAGGTCGTCACAGGGTATTGTGCAATCTGCCCTTCTGCACGGTATCCACTCCTCCTTGATTATGGATCCTGGTCCTTTGGTGTTGCTAACAGCTTAGCCAGTCAAAATCCTAGGAACACTTTGCACCGTACCCACCAGACACACCATTGTGGGGCCTGAAGGGAATAGGGCCACCCACCTTGGGGGTTGGTAGGGGAAAGTGAGAAAGTGACAGAGAAGTGAAACGGGAGTGAAAGGAGTAGGAGGTGGAAGGTGACTCTCTGAGAGGGAGAGGTCACTGGTCCGCAGCAGGGCTCCTGTAGTTTACTAGGGGGCAGACGTTGGTCTGGGTCTGATAGGAGCGGGAACCCCGGTCGCAGGGGATCGCGTCAAGGGGCACGGACTGCCGAGGAGGGCAGCCGGCGGCCTTCAGCCATCACCGGGCAGGGGCCAGGGCATGACGGGGTACGTGGACCCTAGGCTGGGAAGTAGCTTCACGCGTCCCGGTAATTTACCCGACGGGGGTGAAGACTTCATGATTCATCCCCAACCCGCTCCAAAATCGGGGTACTAGCGCACCGATTGGATAGGACTTTCCCAAATACAGTCCAAAGAAATCCTACGCGTGAACCCTGAGAGCAAGCTCACTCCGTTAGCCATACGGGTGAGCGGGACCCGAAAAGTTTCAAGCTTGAGGGTCCAACTAGTGAGAAGGTGCCACGGAGAAGGCCACAGGCTAACAACAACACCAAGGGCACGGATCCACGCGTGCTCCCTCCATGCTGCAGCGGTGCTCAGAATTCTGGTTTACAAGCTGTCGGTGTTATTATTCCTGGACTGAGTGAGTACGCTGGAAAGCCCCTTTTCCTCTCCCCAATGGCACCTCCGAAACCAACACCCAATGGGCCCCGGGGCACAAACCACCTACCCACGGAGGGGTTAAACATCTTGCTGCTACACCATCGCCACCAGGCTCCCCAACAGCACTGGTGGTCTCCTACATTACCACGCACCGTGGGTGGCGTCATGAACTTACACATCCCCTGTACATACTATCAACCCCTCTCTTTGAATTTGAGTGTCCACGCGAACCCCCGGGTCCGGAGACCCCTCGAGCCACCGCAGTACCGGATCCGAGCGGCTCAGCTGCTGGCACGGGGGCGGTACATATACACTGCACATCACCACTTCTCCTGTCCTGTATACTGTGTGTCATTCTCAGTATCTGTATTATTCTGTATATATGCACTGCACATTACCTCTTCTCCTGTCCTGTATACTGAGTGTAAATATCAGTCAAAAAAGATTTGTATCCAGCATCCACAAATAAAAATCACACCTTCATTGAATCGATTTAAAATGTGATAAAATCTGGTCCATCTAACTCTATACTGTCTATGCTTCATTTTATCATGTTTTAAGCCGATTCAATAAAGGTGTGATTTTTATTTGTGGATGCTGGATACAAATCTTTTTTGCCTTATACATGGATCCAGGAACCGGCCTGTAGTTGCAAGCACCGCAGCTGCATTATAATGAGCAATTAGTCGGAGCTATTAGTCGGCGCTGTCTGAACTTCACTTGTTGAAAATTTGTAACTATCAGTATCTGTATTATTCTGTATATATAATTATATACACTGCACAGTACCACTTCTTCTGTACTACCCACTGGGTGTCATTCTCAGTATCTGTGTAGTTCTGTATATATATTTATACTGCACAGTACCACTTCTGTCCAGTATACTCGGTGTAATTCTCAGTATACAGTATGTATTATTCTGTATATACTGTACACACTGCACAGTACCACGTCTCCTGTCCTATCCTCTGGGTGTAACCCTCAGTATTTGTATACTGAGGAAAATTATAAATGCAACATTTTTGTTTTTGCTAACATTTTTCATGAGCTGAACTCATATATTGCATCTGGCAGGTTGGAAAGATGCTCTCTCCACGAATGAATCCTGGTTTTCACTGTACAGAGCAGATGGCAGGCTGGAAAGTGGCGGTCACACAAGATACCGACTGATTTTCTGACCCCCCTGGAACACCCGCTACTGTAAAAGTGCACATTTTAGGCTATGTGTCCACGGTAGAATGTACCTGCGGATTTTTCTGCATGAAAATCCGCGACAAATCCGGATCAAAATCCGCAACAATAATTGACATGCTGCAGATTTTTCCGGATCAAAATCCGCGGCAAATCCGCCGCAGAAAAATCCGCAGCATGGACACAGCATTTCCAAAATGCCATTGAAATGGCTTGGAAGTGCCGCTGCTGCAGATTTCCGGAAAATCCGCGGCTTTTCCGCGAGAAATCTGCGGCAAAATCCGCGCATTTTCCGCAGCGTGGGTACATAGCCTTAGAGTGGCCTTTTATTGTGGCCAGCCAAAGGCACACCTGTGCAATAATCATGCTGTCTAATCAACATCCTGATATGCCTCACCGGAAAGTGGATGGATTATCTCGGCAAAGGAGAAGAGCTCACTAACACAGATTTTGCAATTTGTGAAAACTGTTTGAGCAAAAAAGACCCTTTTTCTACATAGATAAAATCTTAGATCTTTGAGTTCAATTCATGAAAAATAGGAGCTAAAAAAGTAAAATTCTCCACAACATTTCTGGGTACCTGAATGAAATCTTCTATGAAGTCCAGTAAATTCCAAACTCTTTTCAGTGCTTCTGCAATGTCTCCATAAATTCAGAATAATTCCTTCTCATCTTCGAATTTAATTGCTGTGATACCCGGGATTTTGTCTAGCTTGCTAAATCTTTTCTCACTATTATTACTTCCTGAAATGCTTCTTCATACTCTAAAGGGTGCTTTACACGCTACGACATCGCTACCGATATATTGTCAGGGTCACGTCGTTAGGGACGCACATCCGGCGCCGGTAGCGACATCGCAGGGCGTGACACCAAGGAGCGAGGATCAATGATCGCAAAATCGTTCAAAAACGGTGATCGATGACACGTCGCTCCTTTCCTTAATATCGTTGCTGCTGTAGGTATGATGTTGTTTGTCGTTCCTGCGGCACCACACATCGCTATGTGTGATACTGCACATCTCCTTACCTGCGTCCACCGGCAAAGAGGAAGAAAGGAGGTGGGCGGGATGTTACGTCCCGCTCATCTCCGCCCCTCCTCTGCTATTGGGCTGCCGCTTAGTGACGACGCAGTGACGTCGCTATGACGCCGAATGCACCTCCCCCTTGAGGGAGGGATTGTTCGGCGGTCACAGAGACGTCTCTGCAAAGGTATGTGCATGTGACGGCAGCGAGCACCAAATGTCGCACGAGCGACGGAGGCAGGTGCTATCGCGCTCGACATCGCTAGCAATCGCTAGCGATGTTGCAGCGTGTAAAGCACCCTTAAGGCTATGTGCCCATGTGAGTTGAAGCCTGTGGATTTTCCACAGATTTTCTGGATTTTCCAGATAAATCTGCAGGTTTCAGCATGCACAGACACTCCCCATGTTATCCTATTAGACATGGGGAGTGCTGTGTCCATGCTGCGGATACGTGCAGCTGCGGAATATGCTGTGGATGTCCCGCAGCTGCATGTAATTGCATGTCAATTCTTTCTGCGGAACTACCTGCGGAAATCCCGGCTCTCCACTATGGAGATAGGGCCGGGACTTCCGCAGGTAATCCGCAGGAATGTCCGCAGGTTTTCCGCAGCTATTTTGCTGTACTACCGCAGCTAAAAATAGCTGCGGATTCTGGCGAGCAGGTGCGGGAAACCTGTGGCTGTATCTGCGGATATATCCGCAGGTGCGAGCTCCTTTGGGCACATAGCCTAAGTGTGTGGTAGCATCCTCATTCCTTAATGTGATCAACCGCTTCGTGCGAACACATCGTAGGTGCATGTCATTTACGACAGTCACCCGCTTCTCTGTGGCTTCACTTGCAGACGATACCACTAATCAATTGTACCACCCCGCGCTCAGCTGCAGCCGAGCTGCTCGGGTCTGGGCTCGTTTGGTGGGTGGCTCGAGCACCTCCGGACCCGGGGGTCACGTCGCTCTGCAAGGGGATGCTGGCGATCTCGATGGGGGTGGTTAGGTAGGTGTACGGCCGGAGCCGTGTTTGAGTTCGTGACACCACCCACGGGACGTGGTGAAGATGTGGACACCACCGCTGCAGTTACGGGGCACCCGGGCGAGATGGTTGTGCAGCAAGATGTTAACCCCTCCATGGGCAGGGATGGTGGCCCCGGGACCCGTTTGGGGATAGTGGTAGTTGGGCGGTGCAGGGGGGTGCGCGGCCGGATGGTACTGTTGTATTCACGTTTACTGACACACTCAAGTCTCTGATGAACAAAGTTGATGGTGGTCGGTGCCCGCAGCCGGCTGCGTCTTGTCCCCCACCCGGGTTGGTGGTCTTGGCCTTTCTCCCGCACCTCTTTATGTTTGTGTAGACTGCCTGAGCCTTAGCAGCGGGAGTCCGCTCCCCGGCTGTGTAGGTACCGGTGGAGTCCGTTTGCCTGCAGGCGCTGGCCCGTGGGATCTCTCTGCCTGTGCGGTGGCTTTCTATCCCCCTCGGTGGGCTGTTACCTTCTTTCGGGTCTTGGGATGGGAATGGACCTAAAGTCCAGACCTCAATCAGTAAATTCGACGTGGTCCAGTGGCTTCTTGGCCTCATTCTGGGTCTGAGTACCCACCGTGTGTGTCGCGGGCGGAGGAGGGAACGCTGCGCTCACCCACTGCTCGGGTCCGGCTGCTGCTGCTGCTGCTCGGCGGTGGCTCGAGCGGTGCTCCTCGCCCGTGAGTGAAAGGGGGTGGTGTGGTTTGGGGATATTGTCCGTGACGCCACCCACGGTTGTGGTGAGGCTTTGACACCACCGCTGCTCTGGACGGGGATCCCGGGAGCGATGACAGGGAGCAGCTTGGATGTTGGTTCTCCCCTCCGTGGGTAGGGGGGGTTGGTTGTCCCGGGGCCCCGGTGAGGGTTAGGGATGACAGGCGGGTTACGGGGCCTGGTGAGGTGCAGGGTCGCGGGGGCAGCGCTGTGCCGCACGGCACGGTGGTACTCACTCATCCAATGAATAATGCAAAGTCTCCGGTAAAACAAACGGCTGGATGGACGGGTCCCACAGGCTGCGGTGGTTCTCCTCCTGGTAGGTTGATGGTGACTGCCTTTCCCTGCACCTGTGTTGTGTTTACGGTTCCAATGGCTTCCCACCGGTAACCCGCTCCCCAGCTTGGATGGATGCTGAGGGAGCCCCTTTTGCCCGCAGGCTCTGGTCCTGGGAACTGTAGCCTTGGCAGTGACTGTGTTTCCCTTCATGGTGCGAGCTGTTGCCTTCAATCGGGTCTTGACTGCTGGGAAACCCCGGAGGTTCCCTTCGCTAACGGATTTGACCAGTTTTACGGCGACTCCTAGCCTGGTCAGGGTCCATAGGCCCTGCCGAGTGGTGCTGGCTTCTCTTCGCTCCCCGACCCGGTACCGGCAGGCCACCACCCATCCCCGGTCCTTACGGTTCGCTCCAATCAGCCTCTCCTGCAGATGGTCACCACCGTCTGCCAACCTTGCTGTATGTGCCCGGGCCACACACCCGGACACAGTCAGGCTGCTCCTCTACCACCTCACTTCTCCAACTCCCAAACTCATCTGCCTACTTTTCCCACCTCCAGGACTGTGAACTTCTCGGTGGGCGGGACCAACCGCCTGGCCCACCCCTGGTGTGGACATCAGCCCCTGGAGGAAGACAACAAGGATTTGTGTTTGACCTAGGTGTGCCTAGCCGGGGTGTGGGGTGTGTTGTTGCAGTACCTGTGACGACCTGGCTTGTCCAGGGCGCCACATTCCCCCTTAGTAAAATGCAGACCGTCCGCGGGCTGCCCGTCCATCACCGGTTTTATTTTTGTTTAACTGTAGGAAAAGGGGTAAAACACGTACAAACATTAAAACATAAGCATTTGCATCAATCTTCCCATAACGGGAGGTACGATACTTAAACGTTGCAAACGGTAACGGCTTCCGCTCTTCTCCCACCCAAACAACCTGGCCCTGATGCTGCCCCTAAGAAGTGGGCAGCACCCCTTGACCCCAGTCCATCACCAGGCTGCCCGAGCGGGTTCGGTCTCTTTCAGGGGACCCGCGTCCATGGGGACCCCTGAACCCCCGGAGGATCGCCACCGGTTACGGTAGTGGCGGGCCTGGGCCATCCCTTTCCTCCAGGCCCATCCTCCCAAATCAGCCTCTCCAGAGGCGGTAACGGTATCAAGCCAACATATTTTTATTTACATTCCACTAAGTTTGTGGTTGCCCTGCAAGTTCTCGGGCTTGTCCGTAAGAAGTTCCTTACGCAAGGATTGCAGACAGTCCCCACGGGGACAACAGTTGCCGGAAACGGCCGGTTCAATCAACGTGTCAATCTGGTTACTTCTTCAGGTGATTCACTTATCATTCAAAACTTTTAAACTGGTGGTCCCAACGGGGACAACTTGCAGCGGGGCTCCGCTGCCATCACTCTGACTCTTCCGCTGAGATGGCCTCATCCTCTGCTACTAACATTTAGAACATGCAGTGACAGGCCTGTTGGGAGAGGGGTGCCCGGTATCCATTTCCACCGGTGCGCGGGCTATAGAAAACCACCGGTCCTCCTTCGTAGCGGAGACGCTCACTCGCCTCCTCGGACTCAGAGGTGGGCCCGGCGTCGGGGCCAGAGTCATTATCATCTGTCCCTGCGCCAGGCAGGTTGCCACCAGCTGCCGCAGTCTCCAGGTTTCTGGCATTCAGCACGTCAGGTTCCACTGTTGTAGCACGGGACAGCAGGTCAGGTCGGTCAACACTGAGGCGCCCCATGGGCAATGGCAGGGACGATACGAGGGCCGAGACCGGATCGGGGCCCCCAGCCGCAGTGGCCGGTCCTTGTGGGACATGGAGGCGTGGGTCACTCGCCGGCTCCGTCACGTCGGCTCCCATCTCATACATCGGGGCAGACACCACCAGCGTTTCCACCTCATTGGTCCACTGCTCCATCATGAGGTATATCTGATTCTGTTGGCGTTGGTTGAATTAAATTACTCTGGCCTTCATCCACGCCACGGTCCCGGGCTCGGGCACGGAACCTGGGGCGATCCCTGCCGGAGCCTCTGATACATTTTTGTTAAGGGGCCGAGGCCTCGGCGGCTCCAAGAGGAGCAGTTCAGGGCGGCCCCGAGCGTCTGCAGCCGGTCGGTCCGCTCGGGCGGACAGGCAGGGTACCGCTACCGGTTGGGCGGGTAGCGAGCCTAGTGGCGGGGCGGCAGCAACTAACGCAGGTAGCAGGGGAGGCGGCAGGGTGAGCGGGTGCAGGCCGGGCCCCTCAGCCGCAGTGGCCGATCCCTCGGGCATACAGGGGCGTGGGTCTCTTACCCGCTCCTCCAGATCTTCCTCCACCTCGCGTCTCCGCATAGCAGCCACCACGTCCACCATGTCGGCCTCCCACTCCTCCAGGAGGAGCAGCATGCGGGCCTGCAGACGGTTACTCAGCGGGGCGGTCCGGTCTTTCACCCACGCCGCGGTGCCTGGCGCGGGGACTATGGGGTTGTTGGTCGGACTGTGCATCTCGGCGATGGTGCTTTCCAGGAACCACGAGATTGCAGAGTCCCGGCGTCCCTGCTTCCACAGCCGCGGGCTACATGCGGCCACACGCCATCCGCCCCCCTTAGTCTTTTTCCGGCTCCTACTCTACAGGGGCGGGGTTTCGGTTTTCACGCCTCCACTACTCGGGAAGACGCTCGAGTGGGGACTTTTCGCGCCCAAAATGGCGGCTTCTCAAGATTTTCGTCCGGACACCTCCGGTGGTCACAAGGCGCACCTCGACCAGATGGCAGAGCGGTAAGATCCTGTTCGTGACGCCAAGTTGTCGCGGGCAGAGGAGGGGACGCTGCGCTCACCCACTGCTCGGGTCCGGCTGCTGCTGCTGCTCGGCGGTGGCTCGAGCGGTGGGCCGGATCCCGGGGACTCGAGCGGCGCTCCTCGCCCGTGAGTGAAAGGGGGTGGTGTGGTTTGGGGATATTGTCCGTGACGCCACCCACGGTTGTGGTGAGGTTGTGACACCACCACTGCTCTGGACGGGGATCCCGGGAGCGATGACAGGGAGCAGCTTGGATGTTGGTTCTCCCCTCAGTGGGTAGGGGGGGTTGGTTGTCCCGGAGCCCCGGTGAGGGTTAGGGATGACAGGCGGGTTACGGGGCCTGGTGAGGTGCAGGGTCGCGGGGGCAGCGCTGTGCCGCACGGCACGGTGGTACTCACTCAGCCAATGAATAATGCAAAGTCTCCGGTAAAACAAACGGCTGGATGGACGGGTCCCACAGACGGCTGCGGTTGTTCTCCTCCTGGTAGGTTGATGGTGACTGCCTTTCCCTGCACCTGTGTTGTGTTTACGGTTCCAATGGCTTCTCACCGGTAACCCGCTCCCCAGCTTGGATGGATGCTGAGGGAGCCCCTTTTGGTCGCAGGCTCTGGCCCTGGGAACTGTAGCCTTGGCGGTGACTGTGTTTCCCTTCACGGTGCGAGCTGTTGCCTTCAATCAGGTCTTGACTGCTGGGAAACCCCGGAGGTTCCCTTCGCTAATGGATTTGACCAGTTTTACAGCGACTCCTAGCCTGGTCGGGGTCCGTAGGCCCTGCCGAGTGGTGCTTCTCTTCGCTCCCCGACCCGGTACCGGCGGGCCACCGCCCATCCCCGGTCCTTATGGTTTGCTCCAATCAGCCTCTCCTGCAGAGGGTCACCACCGTCTGCCAACCTTGCTGTATGTGCCCGGGCCACACACCTGGACACAGTCAGGCTGCTCCTCTACCACCTCACTTCTCCAACTCCCAAACTCATCTGCCTACTTTTCCCGTCTCCAGGACTGTGAACTCCTCGGTGGGCGGGAGCAACCGCCTGGCCCACCCCTTGGTGTGGATATCAGCCCCTGGAGGAAAGCAACAAGGATTTGTGTTTGACCTAGGTGTGCCTAGCCGGGGTGTGGGGTGTGTTGTTGCAGTACCTGTGACGACCTGGCTTGTCCAGGGCGCCACATGTGCTCCGGTTTCCAGTTGGTTCCCCGGTTCGGTATCAGCGGGCCACTACCTGTCCCAGTCCCTTACGGTTCCACCTGGCCGTCTTCCCGGCTCCTGCAGGCCAGGCCACCGCCTGCCTCCTAGCCTAGGTACCAGGGCTACGACCCTGTCCCGGTCCCTTACGGTTCCACCTGGCTGTCTTCCCGGCTCCTTCAGGCCAGGCCACCGCCTGCCTCCTACTCTAGGTACCAGGGCTACGACCCCGGCACCTGTCAGTTTCCGCTGCAGACCTGGGCACAGGTCTGCCGCACTCTACTCCCCTTGATTTTCAACTCACAACTCCACTGACTGACTGACTGACTGTTGCTCCTGCCTCAGGCCCTCTGGACTCCTCGGTGGGCATGGCCAACTGCCTGGCTCCGCCCCCTGGTGTGACCATCAAGCTCTGAGGGAGGTGACTAGGTTTTGTGTGGTTGGCTGCTGTTACCTTATTAGGGGGACGGGTGTTATGCAAGGGCCTACCTGTGACTACCTGGCTAGTCCAGGGCGTCACACAATTAGCCCGTGGGACAAAAATACGCTTTATACGCTCCTACGGCTTTCTTAAATTTTATGCACACTGTCTCACTGGCACAGGCGGCTCTAAGTATTCGGCCACCTCCACCATGCACTTAAAGATTCCTTTACCTTCACGATCTGCAGACCGTTCATTGGGTCTTTCAAACCCGTCTTCAATTTCCTCTAGGTTCTTTGGAACTTCAGAGGTTTTCTCGCACACCAACTCTTCAGCCTCAGGTACTTTGGAGTCTTTAACTTTAAAGGGAACCAGTCAGTTGATGTTTATAATACTTACCTAACGTCGGCGCGGAGCAGACTGGTTGGATGGGCGTCTCCGTTCTCCGGGTCCCGCACCTCCTCTTTCGGCCATCTTTGTCATCCTTCTGAAGCTAGTGTGGATGACGTGTTCTATGTCATCTGCACTAGCCGACAGTGAGGTCCTGTGCAGGAGACACCCATCTTCTCTGGGCTGACCGCTAGGTAAGTATTATAAACATCCGGTGACAGGTTCCCTTTAAGCTATGAAGAATTAAAGTATACCTTTTAATAAATATATTTAAAAATATGCAGGAGCATTACCCTAAACACACAGTGCAAATATAGAGAAATTACACAAACTACAAAGACATATACAAATACATATAAAAATTATTTTTGATCTCACCCAGTAAGTAGTTAAGATCTTTTTCATCATAGGTGTCCAGTTGGGAACTGCAGAACAGGTAATGATATATTAAATCCTGTCGTGCCCATGTATAGCTTCTGCCCTAACAAGGGCAGTACCCAAGTGTGGGAATATATTTCCCCAAAACAAATGGACCATCCTTATGTGTTTCTTCCACAGTAACATGTATTCCTCAGTGGAACGAACAATAGGGGGACAAAAAAGGGTAGTACTGTGATCCTGCAGTGGCAGGATATAGTGGGTTGGCAGATAAATGCTTCAACCTCTGGTAGCTACTGGAGGTTGAAGCATTTACCTGCTAACCCACTATATCCTGCCACTGCAGGATCCCTGTACGAGGGTAATAGGTGGAGTGGCAATAGGGATAATATAATGAGCTAATGACAGCTCACAGTTACCAATAAGCCCTAGCTTAGTAATTTAAGGTGTCTATGAAACCCCCCCACTACTAATCTGTAAGTGAAAATAAACACAAACACCAAAAAAATTCTTTATTTGAAATAAAATACAAAAAAACTCATCTTTCACCCCTTTACTGACCGCCAAAACACCCAGGTCCAACGTAATCCACACGAGGTCCAATGATGATTCTGGATCAGCTAAGTACTGAAGTTACAACATGCGGGCACAGAACATGTTCCCACGCTGTGGCTTCAGGCAGAGACTGAATGAGCCTGGGATTTTTGTGCCAGAAGAAAATGCACAAATATAGTTTTGATGCTGTTTCGATGCGGTTTCCTGCCAAGAGACGTAAATTTGGTGCAGTAATCTGGTTCAGACATTTCAGCACCAAATTTGCATCTTTTGGCAGAAAACCACACAGAAACGGCATCAAAACTGTTTTTGTGTATTTTTTTGCCAAGACTTGCAGATTTGGTGCTGAAATTTCTATACTATGTTCCTGCACTAATTTTGCTTCTCCTGGCAAAAAAAAAATTGCTTCAATACCGCAAGATGCAGATTTGGTGCAGGAATATGGTGTAGAAATTTCAGCATGGTAGCCAAGACCATACAGCGGTTTAACAAGACAGGTTCCACTTAGAATAAGCGTCACCATGGTTGACCAAAGAAGTTTAGTGCACGTGGTCAGTGTAAAATCCAGACGTTGTCCTTTCAAAATATACAGATAAGTGCTGCAAGCATTGTTTCAGATGTTAAACCATCAGAGCTGTCCCCGCTGGCCATTTTCTTAGGATGAGGTGGATTTACTCATTCTATGATAGATTCAAAGCACAGTTAGCCAATTTGAAAAATTGCTTCAAGGAAAGGGTGTCATGCATAGAGTTGGGGAAGGTCCAGCATTGTGGTAAGATACACAACAAACAGGGGTTTCACCACAACAATAAAGCGGTACACAAGGGACACTTAAATAATGGTGAGCC
Source organism: Anomaloglossus baeobatrachus (assembly GCF_048569485.1). Taxonomy (NCBI): domain Eukaryota; kingdom Metazoa; phylum Chordata; class Amphibia; order Anura; family Aromobatidae; genus Anomaloglossus; species Anomaloglossus baeobatrachus. The sequence continues at coordinate 181,884,317 of NC_134360.1, read as the reverse complement.
CTGGTGCTAGGGAAAGGGATGATGGGACACCTCCTGCACTCACCCTGCAACCCTAGCCAGTCCCTGTACAGCCTCTGCACCTGTCACCGAGGAGGATACCTGAAGCCATGAGAGACCATGTATTAACCTTGGCTAGTGACTTGGCTGGTGAGAATCACTAGTCCCACAGCTGCACTAATACAAAAAGAAGGGAAGGTACAACAGACAGAGGAAACAACAAATGATAAAGCCCAACTTCTTGGCTGCAGTCACATACCAGGACTACAGCCTACACAGGTTCACTGCAACAAGGGCTCCAGCAGTTCTTTCCACCTTGAGGCCTAGCTACAGAATGAATCAGAATAACCGGCACCCTTTACTGGGAGATGTGACTATGTATAGGAGGAAGGGAGTGGTCACCAACCGGAAGCACCTGAGGCCAGGAGTCAGAAGCTGCTGCAAGTAAAACTGACATTAACCACTTCAACACCCAAAAGGAAATTACGTTTAATGTAAAGGCCGCTTTACACGCTGTGATATCATTACCGATATCGCTAGCGTGCGTACCCGCCCCCATCGTTTGTGCGTCACGGGCGCATGCCCATGGTGCACAACATCGCGCGGACCCGTCACATATACTTACCTGCATAGCGACGTCGCTGTGACCGGCGAACCGCCTCCTTTCTCTTTCTTTCACAGCGACGTCACTAAGCGGCCGCCCAATCAAAGCGGAGGGGCGGAGATGAGAGGGACGAACATCCCGCCCACCTCCTTCCTTCCTCATTGCTGGCGGGATGCAGGTAAGGAAATGTTCCCTGTTCCTGCGGTGTCACACATAGCGATGTGTGCTGCCGCAGGAACGACGAACAACATTGTTACTGCAGCAACAACGATAAATGAGATTAGGGGGGATGCCACCGATTAGCGATTTTGAACGTTTTTGCAACGATTCAAAATCGCAAATAGGTGTCACACGCAACGACATCGCTAAAGCGGCCGGATGTGCGTCACAAAATCCGTGACCCCAACGAGATCGCTTTAGCGATGTCGTATCATGTAAAGCCACCTTAAGAGTCTCAGATGGCAAGGTGAGACTCTGGGCCAGATCCTGTAACAAGTTTCTAGAGGCAGAGAGACAGCCATGACAAAGGGGTTAAAGTGGCAGAAGTATTATAAAGGGCTACTTGAGTTCCAAAAATATGACCGGGGTAGTCTCCTACAATATACCTCTAAAGCGGAGAAACATTATTTTAAATACGATTAAACACCGCATTTAACCTCGAATGATGGACCATCTTACATAAACACTGGCCCATAATAATGACAGATCCTGTTCTTATTAATGTACTTTTTGATGCCCCTCTTATAACTTTCAAGATGTGAGAAGGACCTCAAAGACATCCTTGTCAAAAGTCACTATACATTTTGTACACCGAACCCTTTTGGCTACGCAGGTCCAATATTGGGGTGTCTTCCATGTGGTCACTGTCTTGTCTGTGCCAATGTCATTCGCTGCACCTCATTTCAATCTGGTAAAAAGGTATACAACATCAACCATAATGCATCATGGAGCACTATGTTAGGGTGAGCACTCTACAATGTTCAGTAGTTGCCTGCTCCTGACCTAATTGGTATTGATCAAGTGCATGCGTGGAAGAATTAACACCAGATAAAGATTCAGATGTGAAGTCTCTCCTTGATCAGAGATTGGCCCAAGAAACCTCAATTTCGTCAGAGCTGCAACTTACAGTCATATGAAAACGTTTGGGCACCCCTATTTATGTTAACCTTTTTTCTTTATAACAATTTGTTTTTTTGCAGCAGCTATTTCAGTTTCATATATCTAATAACTGATGGGCTGAGTAATATTTCTGGATTAAAATGAGGTTTATTGTACTAACAGAAAATGTCCAATCCACATTTAAACAAAATTTGACAGGTGCAAAAGTATGGGCACCTCATCATAAAAGTGACATTAATATTTTGTAGATCCTCCATTTGCAAAAACAACAGCCTCTAGTCGCTTCATGTAGCTTTTAATGAGTTCCTGGAACCTGGATGAAGGTATATTTGACCATTCCTGTTTACAAAACAATTCCAGCTCAGTTAAGTTTGATGGTCGCCGAGCATGGACAGCACGCTTCAAATCATCCCACAGATTTTCAATGATATTCAGGTCTGGGGACTTGGATGGCCATTCCAGAATATTGTAATTGTTCCTCTGCATGATTGCCTGAGTAGATTTGGAGCGGTGTTTTGGATCATTGTCTTGCTGAAATATCCATCCCCTGCGTAACTTCAACTTCGTCACTGATTCTTGCACATTATTGTCAAGAATCTGCTGATACTGAGTTGAATCCATGCGATCCTCAACTTTAACAAGATTCCCGGTGCCGGCATTGGCCACACAGATCCAAAGCATGATGGAACCTCCACCAAATTTTACTGTGGGTAGCAAGTGCTTTTCTTGGAATGCCGTGGTTTTTTGCCTCCATACATAACGCCTTTTTGTATGACCAAACAACTCAATCTTTGTTTCATCAGTCCACAGGACCTTCTTCCAAAATGTAACTGGCTTGTCCAAATGTGCTTTTGCATACCTCAGGCGACTCTGTTTGTGGCGTGCTTGCAGAAACAGCTTCTTTCGCATCACTCTCCCATACAGCTTCTCCTTGTGCAACGTGCGCTGTATTGTTGACCGATGCACATTGACACCATCTGCAGCAAGATGAAGCTGCAGGTCTTTGGAGGTGGTCTGTGGATTGTCCTTGACTGTTCTCACCATTCTTCTTCTCTGCCTTTCTGATATTTTTCTTGGCCTGCCACTTCTGGGATTAACAAGAACTGTATCTGTGTTCTTCCATTTCCTTACTATGTTCCTCATAGTGGAAACTGACAGTTTAAATCTCTGAGACAACTTTTTGTATCCTTCCCCTGAACAACTATGTTGAATAATCTTTGTTTTCAGATCATTTGAGAGGTGTTTTGAGGAGCCCATGATGCCACTCTTCATAGGAGATTCAAATAGGAGAATAACTTGTATGTGGCCACCTTAAATACCTTTTCTAATGATTGGATACACCTGCCTATGAAGTTCAAAGCTCAATAAGGTTACAAAACCAATTTAGTGCTTTAGTAAGTCAGTTTAAAGTAGTTAGGAGTGTTCAAATCAAGAAATTGATAAGGGTGCCCATACTTTTGCACCGGTCAAATTTTGTTTAAATGCGGATTGCACATTTTCTGTTAGTACAATAAACCTCATTTCAATCCAGAAATATTACTCAGTCCATCAATTATTAGATTAATGAAACTGAAATAGCTGTTGCAAAAACCCAAATTGTTATAAAGAAAAAAGGTTAACATTAATAGGGGTGCCCAAACTTTTTCATATAACTGTACATAAACTAGGCTATAGGGCGTGGTTAGCTCTGTAGTAGGCATGTTTGGATATGACCATTTGCCGGTGGGTTGAACAATGGGTTAGTCCTTGGGCTGATTCGTGGGTGCATTTGTGACGTCATCATGGACGGGTCTATGACGTCATCGTGGACAGGTCCCGGGTGTCATTAGTGGGCGGGTCTATGACATCATCGTCATCATCAGGTTGTCGTCGGTGGGCGGGTTTATGACGTTATCAGTGGCCATCTTGGATGTGCATCACACATGGGAATATATCTAAAAAAAACCTGACTTATGAGAATCGATTTAATTAAACACACTTCCCACAATTCCCTATGTCCCTAGGTTAAGTATTTGATCCAATGGCCCTCCTCAACAACTAATACAGGTGTTTTTTTTTGTCACAGGTGCATGTCTCCTGACCTACATAGGTCTCACTTCCAGGAAGCTGAGTGTCAGGACAAGGAACATGTGAGGGACATTTGTGCAGCTAGGACTGTTGATGGCATTACTTTATTAAAAACATTGCCACACCATTTAAGAAGGCAGCATGGATATGATCCCAAATCCTTGAAAGTTTCGAAATAGATGTCATCCATGGGGGCATTAGGGGTGGCAACAACCAAAAAATTCTTGCAAAATGTCAAAGTGGATCGTGGCCCTAGATATGTTAGCACCAAAGGGACTTAACGAGACGCTGAGTTTGGCCTCTATTTTATGATCATGTATATCACCAATCTCGTATGCCTATTTTTTTTCTTTTCTCCCCATTGCATTTTATTTTCTTTTGGATGGTTTTATGATGCTATGGTATACATTTTACTTCATTCTCTTTTTTCTCTTGTGCTAGATATATTCAATTTACTTGTAGTTTTGAACACAAATTATGTCAAATTATGTCAAATGAAATCTGGGATGAACAGAACAATCACAGTCCAAGCCATATATATATGTATACAGTGGTATCTTAGATTAAGAGTAACTTGGTTTGAGAGCGTTTTGCAAGACAAGCAAAGCTTTTTTCAATTTGTAACTTGGTTTAAGAGCAATGCTTTGCAATAAGAGCAAATACTCACCGCGCACACTTCCGGTTCTGTCCATTCACCACCTCTGACCCGCTCTGAAGGTAACTTTCTGTACATGTGTACTGTATACAGTATACCATTGTACAGTGCAGTATATACTATATATTATGTCTATCAATTTGCATTTGTGGATATAGTATTGCACTTTCTTTCTGATAACCAGTGCAGCACATTACTTATACTGTACCTCTCGCACACCAACAATACTATTGTAAGCTAAAGTGCAGTTTAATTTGCTTTATATGTTTTTTATTGTACAGTATTTTGTATTAGTATACTGGAATAAATTTATATGAATACAGTACATTATTTTATATTACTGTAATAAGTTTGTATAAATACAGTAAATATTTTTGGGTTGTGGAACGAATTGTCTGTGTTTCAATTATTTGCTATGGGAAAATTTGCTTTGATATAAGAGTAACTTGGTTTAAGAGCACACTCCCGGAACCAATTTTGCTCGTAATCCAAGGGTCCACTGTATATATATATATTTGTGGCTGGTATTACCCAGTGTAAATCTGCACTGATGTGTGGATAACAATCCAGTTACGGCTTCTGAATGAGTTAGTCATCTGTTCGCACATGCCTCTCTTGTGTGTTCACACGTTCCCGTCTCGCAGACGATGTGCTGCTTATACTCCGCAGTTAGTAAGCTCTGAAAGGGGATCTATCAGCCAGTTCCCATAAACAGATTTCTCTAAGTTTGCTCGACAGGAAGATTGCAGATTATAAATTATACAGCATTTATAATCATGAAAACATCTGTTGTAGGAGAATTCCAGTGTCTCAGGCCAGCTCAAGGCTCCAGGACACAGTGTGAAGGGACCGCTCCAATCAGCACCTGTCTGCTCCCATATTCTATTTGATTTTTATGATCTTTGACACCAGCCTTCACAACAGATGATCTATCTGCGCGTCTGCCGAGCTGCCTCCTTTTTTTTTGGCTGACTGCTGCTGACTCAAACTTTGTCTATTGTTAACTCAAACTCTCAGGTTTTATATTTTTGTCATATTCACATAGTTTAATATAATGGGGATTTTATATGATAGCCAAGGATAACTCACCAGAGGATAGTGCTGCAATCCGGTTTAAGACATACATTGCACTAAAACTTTTATTAAAATGACATTTAACAGACAGACATAGAATTTGATTATAGAACGGGTATATCATGGAAAAGACAGTTGGGGGTAGAACAAGCCAGGTGTCTATTGAGTGCAACGAATCTGCAAATGTATCATGTATATGTGCAATACCTCTGATTGCTTCAAGTGAACATTCTTTAGCTGGCTTTACACGCTGCGATATCGCTAAGGAGATATCGTCGGGGTCACGGTGGTTGTGACGCACATCCGGCCTTGTTAGCGAGATCGCAGCGTGTGACTCCTCTGAGCGACTGTAAACGATCGCAAAAGAGGGAAAAATCGGTGGTCATGGAGAGGTCGTTCTAAAACAAAATATCGTTTTCTGCTCAGTAGCGATGTGGTTCGTCGCTTCTGCGGCACCACACATTGCTGTGTGTGACACCACAGGAGCAATAACGATCACCTTACCTCCGTCCACTGGAAAAAGGAGGAAGGAAGGAGGTGGGCGGCATGTTCCGGCCGCTCATCTCCGCCCCTCCTTTTCTATTGAGCGGCGGTTCAGTGACACTGCTGTGACGGTCGACGGTCACAGTGACGTCGCAGAGCAGATCTGTGCGTGTGACGCAGACGTAGCGATAATGTTCGCTACGGCAGCGATCACCACATATCGGCCGTACGACGGTGGTGGGAGCTATCACGCTCAACATCGCCAGCAAATGCTAGCGATGTCGCAGCGTGTAAAGCCCACTTTAGGCCATCAGTGTCTGATCGGCCAAAGTGTTAAAAAGATACATGAAATGTGCAAACAGATGTGGACAGAGCTTCATGGTATGCTCACGTTAGTGGATGACAACTACCAAACAACCACCAGTCAGCTACATGAGCCAGTCAGCAGTCATTTAACCCTATACCTGGGACCTCGCAGGCCTGCTAGGTTACATGTTTTCTATTGTAGATTTCTATGGTTGCGCGTTCTAGGGTTAATAGCCAGTTTAGACAAGGTCATCAATATCCAACACCCGGCACCCACGATAATCAGCTGTATTCGGTGTCACCACCAGCAGCAGGGTGCCAGAAAAACTCAGTCCTGAGGCCAAATACTGCACATCCGCCTCCTATTGAATTAAATGAAAGATGGATGTCCAGTACCCGGCCACTGCTACTATCAGAAGACGAAGCACCTCCAAACGTAAAAGTGAAAAGAAGCTTAAAGGGAACCAATCACCAGAATTTTTATATATAACCTAAAGCCAGTGCTATACTGGCACTATCAGGCTGATTCTATACATACCTTTAGTGGTCAGCTCAGATATATAGGTTTTGAAATTATGTGACCAGAAGGGGTTGGGCCTCAGCAAAAAGAAAAATGTTGGTTCCTGGTATCAGCTTTGTTGGCTGAGGCCCCGCCCCTTCTAGTCACATATACATATACAGGTATGACCTCACACGGGTCCTGCTAGTGAAAAGTTAAATCGATTGTATAATACTTATGCTAATTCTAACAGGGGGAAGGGATAAGTATGTATACCCCCAGATATTATCTTATCCTCAGCTGCTGTCACTCAAGAAGCTGACTATTTTATAAACTTTACTTTCGTGAATTTCAAAACCTATATATCTGAGCTGACTACAACAGGTATGTAGAAAATCAGCCTGATAGTGCCAGTATAGCACTGGCTTTAGATTAGCCTTCAGCTCGTCTGCATTGTTGGGTCTGGCATCTCTCATCTTCCTTTTCACAAAACCCCATAGATTTAGGTCAGGTGAGTTTGATGGCCAATCAAGCACAGTGATACTGTGGTTATTAAACCAGGTATTGGTACTTTTAGCAGTGTAGACAGGTGCCAAGTACTGCTGGAAAATGAAATTTCCATCTCCATAAAAGCATGTCAGCAGAGGGAAGAATGAAGTGCTCTAAAATTTCCTGGTAGCCGGCTGCGCTGACTTTGGTCTTTATAAAACACAGTGGACCTATACCAGCAGATGACATGGCTCCCCAAATCATCAGATTGTGGAAACTTCACACTAGACCTCAAGCAGCTTGGATTGTGGCCTCTCCACTCTTCCTCCAGACTCTGGCATCTCCATTTCCAAATGAAATGCAAAATTTACTTTCGTCTGAAAACAACACCTTGGACCACTGAGAACAGTCCAGTTCTTTTTCTCCTTGGCCCAGGTAAGACACTTCTTGCATTGTTTATTGGTCATTAGTGGCTTGACACAAGGAATGTGATAGTTGTAGCCCATGTCCTGGATATGTCTGTTTGTGGTGGCTGTTGAAGCACTGACTCCAGCAGCAGTCCACTTCTTGTGAATCTCCCCCAAATTTTTGAATGGCCTTTTTTTAACAATCCTTTAAAGGCTGCAGTTATCAGTTGCTTGTGCACCTTTTTCTACCACAGTTTTTCCTTCCACTCAACTCTCCATTAATATGCTTGGATACAGCACTCTGGTAACAGACAGCTTCTTTAGCAATTACTTTTTGTGGCTTACCCTCCTTGTGGATTGTGTCAATGACTGCCTTCTAGACATCTGTCAACAGTCTTCCTCATGATTGCGTAGCCTACTGAACCAGACTAAGGGACCATTTTAAATGCTTAGGAAGTCTTTGCAGGTGTTTTGTGGTAATTATTCTAATTTTCTGAGTTAATTACGTTTGGGTTTTCATTGGCTGTAAGCCATAATGATCAGAATTTCAGAAATAAACACTTGAAATAGATATATCTGTTTGTAATTAGTCTATATAATATACGTGTTTCACCTTTTGTATTGAATAAATGAAATAAATTAACTTTTTGTTGATATTCTAATTTATTGATAAGCACTTGTATCTGATTTTTGTCCTAATGCTGTGTTACAATTTACAAGTGTAGGTAAAATGCTGGACTCTTCAACCATTAAGGCCCCGTCACACTAAGCAACATCGCTAGCAACATCGCTGCTAACGAACAACTTTTGTGATGTAGCAGCAATGTTGCTAGTGATGTTGCTGTGTGTGACATCCAGCAACAACCTGGCCCCTGCTGTGAGGTCGTTGGTTGTTGCTGAATGTCCTGGGCCATTTTTTAGTTGTTGCTGTCCCGCTGTGAAGCACAGATCGCTGTGTGTGACAGCGAGACAGCAACAACTAAATGTGCAGGCAGCAGGAGCCGGCTTCTGCGGAGGCTGGTAACCACAGTAAACATCGGGTAACCAAGAAGCCCTGTCCTTGGTTACCCAATATTTACCTGCGTTACCAGCCTCCTCCGCTCTCACTGTCAGTGCCGGCTCCTGCTCCTTGCACATGTAGCTGCAGCACACATCGAGTAATTAACCCGATGTGTGCTGTAGCTAGGAGAGCAAGGAGCCAGCACTAAGCAGTGTGCGCGGCTCCCTGCTCTCTGCACATGTAGCTACAGCACACATCGGGTAATTAACCCAATGTGTGCTGTAACTAGGAGAGCAGGGAGCCAGCGCTAAGCGGTGTGCGCTGCTCCCTGCTCTGTGCACATTTAGCTGCAGTACACATCGGGTAATTAACCCGATGTGTGCTGTAGCTAGGAGAGCAAGGAGCCAGCGCTAAGCAGTGTGCGCTGCTCCCTGCTCTGTGCACATGTAGCTGCAGCACACATCGGGTAATTAACCCGATGTGTGCTGTAACTAGGAGAGCAGAGAGCCAGCGCTAAGTGGTGTGCGCTGCTCCCTGCTCTCTGCACGTGTAGCTGCGTGCGCTGGTAACCAAGGTAAATATCGGGTTGGTTACCCGATATTTACCTTAGCTACCAAGCGCAGCATCTTCCACGTGGCGCTGGGGGCTGGGACACTGGTTGCTGGTGAGCTCACCAGCAACTCGTGTAGCGACGCTCCAGCGATCCCTGCCAGGTCAGGTTGCTGGTGGGATCGCTGGAGCGTCGCAGTGTGACATCTCACCAGCAACCTCCTAGCAACTTACCAGCGATCCCTATCAGGTTGGATCGTTGTTGGGATCGCTGGTAAGTTGTTTAGTGTGACTGGGCCTTTAGATGGATACAATTGTAGCAACCTCTCAGGTGAGACATATTTTAGGTCTGTAGATATCTTTAGACTCCAATTGTAAAAAAAATGCCAGATAAAGGGAATCTGTCAGCAGGTTTTTACTACTACATCTAAGAGCAGCATGATGTAGGTAAAGAGGCCGTGAGTTCAAAGATGCCCCCACCCACATCATGCTTTCAGTGTACATTTCCATAGACAGAAGCTGCTAAACACAGAAGGGGTAGAGTCAGACTACAACTCACATGCTGCTGAGACCCACTAATGATAAAGATAAAAGGCTTAAACTAACATTGCAGGTAAACAAAAAAAGACTGTGAGATAAAGACGCAGGGCTGAATTCTCTGTTTTAACTCTTGCAGCATGCTGTCTTAATGTTACATTGCAGAAACCTGCGGAGTTCTTTAAGAGGCATTTAAGAGGTTATCTTCTTTGATTTATATTTTAAAATGCTCAAAATGTTTTAAGAAAAAAACGAAAGAAATGGTACAGAAGACACTTTATACAGATACGCACAGGGAAAAAACACCATACTGTGCATGTCTGAGGCTTCCATCAGATAGATCCATCAGGGAATACTCTGCTTTGATGAAAATAAAAAGGAAAATGTGAACAGACCCAATTGTCTCATTTTTGGTCACCTCAAAATATCCCCCAAAAAAGCCTTTTACCTCTCTAAATTTTTGCTGGACTGAGCATATGAAGCCCCCAAAGCACATCAGCTTGCATACATCAGACAACTGTACCTTATGGCATAAAAGGCTGTTTGCCTGAGTTTCCTGGGATTTGTGGCATATATAGTGCAATGGAGAAGCTGATAGATGGTCTTTAATTAACAAAAGTCTGAAAGAGGACAAGGGGTACAGGTGATTTTTTTAATGAGAAGATAGATTTTTACATTCAGTACATCTAAGTTTGGGTTGTTTCTGTAGCATCAGTATGGATTGTTCCAAATGCAATACAAATTATTTTAATGGAGGAAACTTGCCATGTATAAGTACATGGAAGCACTCTATGTGCCCCGTATATTAACTCTAGATCCCAAGAAATTACGCAAATATTCTCCTAAAAAGCAAAGTTCTAATGTAACAAAACTGCAAAAAACCTGTGTCCCACTTTATGAAATCCTTTGAACCCCGTTCTATTTTCTAAACTCTCCAGAATATCATCTCCAATGATGTATGCATTTATTCAGGTCTTATTGCTGATTTTGTAAAACACATAACTCAGCACATAAGTCCCTGTCCCTTGAGGAGCTCACAAAGTAAATTTGCTTAGACACCTACACCACAGGGCTAATGCCATAGGAAGTTAGTTTCTTTGTGTAGGAGGAAACTTGTGTTGCTTATAACCACAGGGAGAACATTATATTCCATGCAGATGTTCTGCTGGTTCATCCTGAACCTGGGACCTGAGTGCCTAAAGGCAACAATTAGTGGTTAAGGCTATGGTCACATCTGTGGTTGGGGGCTCCATGATTTACAATTCCTAAAATGAAAATCCCCAACAGAAAACCAACAGACCCTATTATAAAGACATGGGGTCCACCTCAGGTGATGATTGGAACTGTTATAAGAAGAAACTTTAATGCAGATGTGAATGCAACCTTAATCATCATTTCCTATTCAGAATGAAAGCTATAATTGTAGAGACCCGTATGTGACCTTTATCACGTGTTGTATAATGGGGGAAATTATAAGTGTATATAGGAATATACAGTAAATAGTGTGTATAAAAAATATTGTTACAGAGGTTATCCACTATTTTTACATTGATGGCCAATCTGCAGTGGGAGGAGCCAGCTGCAGGGTACAGCCGGGCCTGATGCAAACTTCAGTTACTGAACTGTGAAGAAGTAGTGTAAGCTGTACCTGTGAGAGGTATAGCTAGGCCAGCTAGTTACTTGAGGCCAAGAAAAGTGGGTGTCTGTCGCAGAGTTAATTTGATTGGACCCTCAGAGTACCTCAGAGAATCCATAGCACATGGGAAGGACTCCAGCGTAAGACATATCAATGGATCATCCTTATTCCGCCGTAGTGAGTACCAGGCCCAAACCCAAGTATCCCAGGTAGTGACTGACTTCAGTGGTATCTATCCTAGAGTGGAGGTCTGGCATAGACCTGGGAGAACAGATTTACAGGGGACCCCCAGTAGATGAGCTTTGTTCGACAATGGTTGAAACCATTAATAGTATCAGGTCCCTGTGGGTTGGATGACACCATGTCCATGCTGGCATCCATGACTTTATTGGTTGGAACTGTGGTGTTAGATAGTGAGGAAGACGACGTTCAAACAGCAGCATTAGTACTGGGAATTATGGGGCAGCCTGCAGTAATAGTGTAGTACCCCAGAGTTGGGTACCACCCACCGCTGTGCAGAGAAAGTCTCGGGATCAGACAAGTTGACAGATAAACCAGGGTGGGTGTTTATTTACTGGGGATTACAAACACAAGCTGCCGGGCAGCTGGAGTAAAAGGAGTAAGGCTGGAAAACAACTCACAGTACAAATTATGCTGTTTAGCTGCAGCGACTGCCCAGGTTGCCCCAGCTAGAACAACATACAACTATAGACTTAACAACAGTATAGTGATGTACAGTGGGTACGGAAAGTATTCAGACCCTTTTAAATTTTTCACTCTTTTTTTCATTGCAGCCATTTGGTAAATTCAAAAAAGTTCAGTTTTTTCTCATTAATGTACATTCTGCACCTCATCTTGTCAGGAAAAAAAATAGAAATGTAGAAATTTTTGCAAATTTATTAAATAAGAAAAACTGAAATATCACATGGTCATAAGTATTCAGACCCTTTGCTCAGACACTCATATTTAAGTCACATGCTGTCCATTTCCTTGTGATCCTTTTTGAGATGGTTCTACTCCTTCACTGGAGTCCAGCTGTGTTTAATTAAACTGATAGGACTTGACTTGGAAAGGCACACACCTGTCGATTATAAGACCTCACAGCACACAATGCATGTCAGACCAAATGAGAATGATAAGGTCAAAGGAACTGCCCAAGGAGCTCAGAGACAGAATTGTGGCAAGGCACAGATCTGGCCAAGGTCACAAAAGAATTTCTGCAGTACTCAAGGTTCCTAAGAGCACAGTGGCCTCCATAATCCTTAAAAGGAAGAAGTTTGGGACCACCAGAACTCTTCCTAGACCTGGCCATCCAGCCAAACTAAGCAATCATGGGAGAAGAGCCTTGGTGAGAGAGGTAAAGAAGAACCCCAAGATCACTGTGACTGAGCTCCAGAGATGCTGTAGGGAGATGGGGAAAAGTTCCACAAAGTCAACTATCACTGCAGTTCACCACCAGTCGGGACTTTATGGCAGAGTTTCTCAATGGAAGCCTCTCCTCAGTGAAAGACATATGAAAGCCCGCATAGAGTTTGCAGAAAAACACATGAATGACTCCCAGGCTGTGAGAAATAAGATTCTCTGGTCTGATGTGACGAAGATAGAACTTTTTGGTGATAATTTTCTAAGCGGTATGTGTGGAGAAAACCAGGCACTGCTCATTATCTATAATCACATAGAGCCGCAGCCACACCATGATTTACCAGATACATATAAAAGATGGTACAAAACCGTGTTATGTATAAGGGACTGGATGGGGACTGAGGATAAGTCGTAATAATAGTAGATAAAAGAGAAACACACAACCAATTATCCAAGTTGCAAAATGATAATCTTTATTAACACAGGGGTAGGTGCGGGGCGGCACGAAACAAGTAAGTGCACAAACCATCAATCTCTGACCAAAAGATTATGAACAGTGTCAAAGAAAATATGTAGATTGACAACATAATCTCACCATCTACATATAATTCAATCGTAAATGTGACATAAAAATAGTGGATATATAGCCACAAAAACATTGATAGACCAGGCAGAGACATATCATTATAAGATGGAAGAAAAAATTCATTCACATGGAAACCCTATGGGTCCCTGGAACCAATTACACATATATGTGAAATCAATCATAAATATGAGAGGAAAGATGGTAGATATAGTTGATGTATGACCACAAAAATCAACCAGGGGAAAGTGTGACACACAATTGGAGAAACAGTTCATTCATATCCTATCACTGTGGATTCCTGATCCAAGCTAAGCAATAGCTAAAAAATTAATTAAGGTTGGACCATGCCATACCTAAACTGATAAATGTAATACATCAGGATCAGGGAAAATCCCCCAACAAATCCATGTGGATAGATAGAACAGTGGCACACTTTACCTGGGAGACTAGGAGCGGTCAGAGAGCGGTGTCTGTGTCCTTCCCGACGGCCGTTTCGGCTGGAAGCCTTCGTCAGGGGGCGTGACGAAGGCTTCCAGCCGAAACGGCCGTCGGGAAGGACACAGACACCGCTCTCTGACCGCTCCTAGTCTCCCAGGTAAAGTGTGCCACTGTTCTATCTATCCACATGGATTTGTTGGGGGATTTTCCCTGATCCTGATGTATTACATTTATCAGCTTAGGTATGGCATGGTCCAACCTTAATTAATTTTTTAGCTATTGCTTAGCTTGGAACAGGAATCCACAGTGATAGGATATGAATGAACTGTTTCTCCAATTGTGTGTCACACTTTCCCCTGGTTGATTTTTGTGGTCATACATCAACCATATCTACCATCTTTCCTCTCATATTTATGATTGATTTCACATATATGTGTAATTGGTTCCAGGGACCCATAGGGTTTCCATGTGAATGAATTTTTTCTTCCATCTTATAATGATACTTCTCTGCCTGGTCTATCAATGTTTTTGTGGCTATATATCCACTATTTTTATGTCACATTTACGATTGAATTATATGTAGATGGTGAGATTATGTTGTCAATCTACATATTTTCTTTGACACTGTTCATAATCTTTTGGTCAGAGATTGATGGTTTGTGCCCTTACTTGTTTCGTGCCGCCCCGCACCTACCCCTGTGTTAATAAAGATTATCATTTTGCAACTTGGATAATTGGTCGTGTGTTTCTCTTTTATCTACTGCTCATTATCTGCCCAATACAATCCCAACAGTGAAACATGGTGGTGGAAGCATCATGCTATGGGGGTGTTTTTCAGCTGCAGGGACAGGACGACTGGTTTCAATTGTAGGAAAGATGAATGCGGCCAAGTACAGACTTATTCTGGAAGAAAACCTCTTCCAGAGTGCTCTGGATCTCAGACTTGGCTGAAGGTTCACCTTCCATCAAGATAATGACCCTAAGGAAACAGCTAAAATAACAAAGGAGTGGCTTCAGAACAACTCTCTGAACATTCTTGACTGGCCCAGCCAGAGCCCTGGCCTAAACCCAATTGAGCATATCTGGAGAGACCTGAAAATGGCTGTCCACCAACGTTCACCACCCAACCTGACGAAACTGGAGAGGATCTCCAAGGAAGAATGGCAGAGGATCCCCAAATCCAGGTGTGAAAAACTTGTTGCATAATTCCCAAGAAGACTCATGGCTCTACTAGCTCAAAAGGGTGCTTCTACTCAATACTGAGCAAAGGGTCTGAATACATATGACGAAGTGATATTTAAGTTTTTCTTGTTTAATAAATTTGCAAAAATTTCTACATTTCTGTTTTTTTCTGTCAAGATGTGGCGTAGAGTGTACATTAATGAGAAAAAAATTAACTTTTTTGAATTTACCAAATGACTACAATGAAACAAAGAGTGAAACATTTAAAGAGGTCTGAATACTTTCCGTACCCACTGTATAACGTTAAACAATCCTGCTCTGTCCTCTATCCTAACTGGTCTCGCCTACAGGGACCGTGCGAGTACTGTACTCTGACTATGGAAGCCTAATATGGTTCCTTAACTGCTACGCCCGGGCTTACACTCATGGTACTGTCCGCAGGACAGGTCTACTCCGAGGCTTGTCAGTATGATGATGCGCACTTAACTCCGGGAGGGCGGTGAAGAACTCTTCTTCCCACGATTCACCAGACAGCTGGGCTCATCAAGGTGGCATG
Source organism: Anomaloglossus baeobatrachus (assembly GCF_048569485.1). Taxonomy (NCBI): domain Eukaryota; kingdom Metazoa; phylum Chordata; class Amphibia; order Anura; family Aromobatidae; genus Anomaloglossus; species Anomaloglossus baeobatrachus. The sequence continues at coordinate 181,868,771 of NC_134360.1, read as the reverse complement.
TTCACGCAAGCCGAATACCGACTGTCTCATGTGTGCGTCCCTCTGCACCTCCTGGAACTCTCTGTCACTTCCTTCTTCTTCACGCACTTTTCCTCGGGCTGGACCAAAACAAATACAAGCAGCAAGGGAGACGCAGACGATTCCATTGTGCTCTGTAGGGGAGCTCTGTCTCTTAGGCCCATTTCACACGTCGGTGAAAAACACTGACATTCTTCACTGATGTGTAAAACACGCACATGTCCCTCCGTGTTCCGTGATTCACGGCACATGTGGGTTGTCCATGTGCAATCCGTGATCTGTGATTGCAAATGGACATTACTCATCTGCCTTCGCTCCTGCTGTCCATGGTGCTGAACTCCTCGGCTCTGCAGCGTCCGCCCACCGCTCTCTGCAGCTACTTCGGGGTCGGCTGTTCCTGCTTTCATGAATATTCATGAGCTGGGCAGGAGCTGCAGAGAGCAGAGGCTGCACAGCGAATCGCTGGAAAAGTTAGTTGAAAATGTTTATTATGTAATATGTCAGAGTTTTTCTGGTACGTGTTTCACAGATCACACACGGATCACACCATAGTGTGGATTGTGGGTCATCAGTGATGCCAGAAAAAAATGGACTTGTCTCCGTGCAGAATCACAGATACGCGTGTACGCTGCACGGAGACACGTTCAGTGAAAAATCACTGATGTATGAGCAGACCCATTGATTATAATGTGTCTGTGTAGGTCAGTGATTCTGGTACGTATAAAAAAAGCACATACGTACCAGAATCACTGACGTGTGAGGGGGGCCTTAAAACCACAGTGCAACAAAGTCTTAAAGTCACAGTAAAGCCACATACTTAGTAGGGGCTGCTCTCCCCTACACCAACATCAAAGGGTACGCCATTAACTGCATAGCTGACAGGAAAAACAGTAACCCCAGCATAAACCCCCGGATGCCCACAGCCACATGCTTTTGACTGTCACCGGAGCGCCAGAACATGGGCGCCGCCATCAACGCCATGACACCACATGTAAGAGGATCTGACTCGTGCCTGACGTCCTGGGTACATTGCGCTCTGTATGTCACAAAAGTGTGCTTTGATGTCGAATGTATCGTACCTCCAAGGTTCAAGTGTTGTGCCCACATTAATGTGTCGCGGGCGGAGGAGGGGACGCTGCGCTCTCCCACTGCTCGGGTCCGGCTGCCGCTGCTGCTGCGGATGCTGCTGCTCGGTGGCTCGAGTGATGGGCCGGATCCCGGGGACTCGAGCGGCGCTCCTCGCCCGTGAGTGAAAGGGGATTGGTTTTTGGGATTGTTTATTGTCCGTGACGCCACCCACGGTTGTGGTGATTTTTGGTAACACCACCGCTGCTCTGTATGGTGATCCCGGGAGCGGTAACAGGGAGCAGCAGAGTTGTTAATTCTCCCCTCCGTGGGTAGGGGGTGGTTGTCCCGGGGCCCAGTGATGAGGTGGAGGATGAGGGATGGCAGGGCCGGTGCAGGGCTTGGATAGGTGCAGGGTTGCGGGGGCAGCACTGTGCCGCACGGCACGGTGGTACTCACTCAGCCTGAGACGATGACACAGTTCTCGGTAAAACACACGGCTGGAAAGACGGTTCCCACGGACGGCTGCTGTTGCTTTTCCCCGGTAGTTAACGGTGACTGTCTCTTTTCCTGCACCTAAGTTCAGTGTTGGTAGCGATGGATTCCCACCGGTTACCCGCTCCCCGACTTGGATATGGGCCGGAGGAGCCCCTCTTTGCCCGCAGGCGCTGGCCCTGAGAAACTGGTGCCTTGGCGGTGGCGATGTCTCTCTCATACGGTTGGATGGTTGCCTTCAATCGGGACTTAGTTGTTTGGAGACCCGGAGGTCCCCTTCACTGACGGATTTGGCAAATTCACGGCGACTCCTAGCCTTGCCGGGATCCGAAAGGCCCCTGCCAATGGTGCTGGCTTCTCCTTGTGTACCGGTCTGGTACCGCCGGGCCACCACCCATCCGCGGTCCTTACGGTAACTCCGATCAGCCTCCACTGCAGACGGTCACCGCCGTCTGCTAACCTTGCTGTCTCAGTCCGGGGCACACACCCGGACCAACTTCAGGCTCTCTAACTGTCACTTTTCCTCCTTCTGCTTTCACTGCACAACTACTCTTTCTCCTCTCCAAAACTAATCTGCCTGTTCTTCCCGCCTCCAGGACTGTGAACTCCTTGGTGGGTGGAGACCAACCGCCTGGCTCCATCCCCTGGTGTGGACATCAGCCCCTGGAGGAGGGCAACAAGGATTTCAGGTCTAGCTTAGGTGTACCTTACCGGGGTGTAGGGTGTGGTGATGTCATTACCTGTGACCCCTGGCTTGCCCAGGGTGTCACATTCCCCTTTAGCAAAATGCAGACCGTCCGCGGGCTGCCCGTCCAACACCGGTTTTATTTTTCTGAAAAAGATAAAAACAATACAAGTAGAATAACATCATCCCACAACGGGAGGCACTTTTTCTTAAACGTTTCGGTAACGGTTTTAACGGTTGCGGCTTCCGCTCTCTCCCACCCAAGTTTCCTGGCCCTGATGCTGCCCCTAAGAAACAGGCAGCACACCTTGACCCTAGTCCTGCACCAGTTACCCGAGCGGGATCTGTCCTTCCCCTCCAGAGGGTAGCCACCGGTTCCGGTGGTGGCTGGGCCCCAGCCTGCTCCACTGCGGGCCCTCCCTCCAACCTAACCTTACCGGTAACGGTAAGCTGCAACAAACATATTTACAACCCACTAATGTTTGTGGTTGCCCTGCAAGTTCTCGGGCCTGTTCATAGGAGTTCCTATGCAAAACTTGTAAAAGGGGTCCCAACGGGGACCAGTTGCCGGCTACGACCAGTTCCAAATCAGTAGTAGTAAATCAGGTGACTTTTCACGGTAATCATTGACTTATCATTCATTTTCATTTTTCACAACTTTCAGAACTTTTGAACTTGTACACACATACTGGTGGTCCCAACGGGGATGGTGCAACGGGGCTCCTCTGCCTTACTCTGATTCTTCAGCTGAGGCGGATCCATCCTCCACCACCAGCATATCAAACATGCACTGACATGCCTGCTGTGACAGGGGTGCCCGGTACCCATTCCCACCGGTGCGCGGGGTGTAGAAAACCACTGGGTCTCCTTCATAGCGGGGACGCTCACTTGCCCCTTCAAACTCAGCAGTGGGCCCGGGGCCGGAGTCATCATCAATTATTCCTGCGTCAGGCGGGTTGCCGCCAGCTGCCGCAGCCTCCTGGCCTCCAGCATCCAGCGCATCAGATCCTTCTGCAGTAGCACGGGGCAGCAAGTCAGGCGAAACACTGAGGCGCCCCATAAGTAACGGCAAGGGTGATGCATCGCTCGAGACTAGGCCGGGCCCCTCAGCCGCAGCGGCCGGTCCTGGTAGGACATAGGGACGTGGGTCACCAGTCGACTCTATTACATCTGTTCCCCTCCCGTACATCGGGGCAGTGGCAATCAGCATCTCCACCTCGTTGGTCCACTGCTCCATCATCCGGAAGATCTGATCCTGTTGATGTTGGTGGAACGCAATCACCCGGGCCTTCATCTATGCTACAGTCCCGGGCTCGGGGTCTGGCGCAATCACCGCCGGGACTTCTGGCACATTTTTATTAAGGGGCCGCGGTCCTAGCGGTTCCCCCGGGAGCGATTCAGGGACGTCCTGAGCGTCTGCAGCCGGTTGGTCCGCCGGGGCGGATTGGCAGGGTATCGCTACCGGTTGGGCAGGTAGCGGGCCTAGTGGCGGAGCGGCAGCAGCTAACACGGGTAGCGGAGAGAGAGGCAGGGTGAGCGGAGGCAGGCCGGGCTCTTCAGCTTCAATGGCCGATCCCTTGGGAATACAGGGGCGTGGGTCTCTTACCCGCTCCTCCAAATGCTGCCGCTGCTGCTGCTCGGTGGCTCGAGCGATGGGCCGGATACCGGGGACTCGAGCGGCGCTCCTCACCCGTGGGTGAAAGGGGATTGGTTTTTGGGATTGTTTAATCTCCGTGACGCCACCCACGGTTGTGGTGATTTTTGGTAACACCACCGCTGCTCTGTATGGGGATCCCGGGAGCGGTGACAGGGAGCAGAAGAGTTGTTAATTCTCCCCTCTGTGGGTAGGGGGTGGTTGTCCCGGGGCCCAGTGATGAGGTGGAGGATGAGGGATGGCAGGGCCGGTGCAGGGCTTGGATAGGTGCAGGGTCGCAGGGGCAACGCTGTGGTACTCACTCAGCCTGAGACGATGACACAGTTCTCGGTAAAACACACGGCTGGAAAGACGGTTCCCACGGACGGCTGCTGTTGCTTTTCCCCGGTAGTTAACGGTGACTGTCTCTTTTCCTGCACCTAAGTTCAGTGTTGGTAGCGATGGATTCCCACCGGTTACCCGCTCCCCGACTTGGATATGGGCCGGAGGAGCCCCTCTTTGCCCGCAGGCGCTGGCCCTGAGAAACTGGTGCCTTGGCGGTGGTGGTGTCTCTATCATACGGTTGGACGGTTGCCTTCAATCGGGACTTAGTTGCTTGGAGACCCGGAGGTCCCCTTCACTGACGGATTTGGCAAATTCACGGCGACTCCTAGCCTTGCCGGGATCCGAAAGGCCCCTGCCAATGGTGCTGGCTTCTCCTTGTGTACCGGTCCGGTACCGCCGGGCCACCACCCGTCCGCGGTCCTTACGGTAACTCCGATCAGCCTCCACTGCAGACGGTCACCGCCGTCTGCTAACCTTGCTGTCTCAGTCCGGGGCACACACCCGGACCAACTTCAGGCTCTCTAACTGTCACTTTTCCTCCTCTGCTTTCACTGCACAACTACTCTTTCTCCTCTCCAAAACTAATCTGCATGTTCTTCCCGCCTCCAGGGCTGTGAACTCCTTGGTGGGTGGAGAACAACCGCCTGGCTCCACCCCCTGGTGTGGACATCAGCCCCTGGAGGAGGGCAACAAGGATTTCAGGTCTAGCTTAGGTGTACCTAACCGGGGTGTAGGGTGTGGTGATGTCATTACCTGTGACCCCTGGCTTGCCCAGGGCGTCACAAATGAAATGTCAAAAATACTGTAAGTAACTGTTAGTAAAAAACTGTTCATAAAGAAGCAAGAACCTGTGTCTGTAAATCCCTGGTGGAAGAATTCTGGTCTGCACGAAGGCCTAATCACAGGTAAGGCTTGCACACACAAAGTCCACACACCCCACCAGGAACAACACCACCAACCCCTTTCCCCTTGCTTTTTGGAGTGGGCCACAACGCGGGTCAAAGAAAGAGGACTGCTGAGTCGATGCAGATGAAGCCCCTCGCCTGCGACTACTAGAACAGCGAACCCCTGCCCTCCGCTGGTCCTCTACACAGGCATAATCACATTTTGTTTTCACTGTAAAGGAATATTTTCTGTACACAATTTTTTATTAAATTTGTATGTACAATAAACTCAAAAGAAAGATAAATTGCATCATACTGAAAACCAACATCTTCACTTTCGCCAAAAAGCAATTCTAAGGCTTGTTTCACACTTCTGGTATGCACAGTCCCAATGTGGAGCGAAATGTCTTAGAACAGTCACCGGTCTCCTGATCCAAACTTAACAGCCTCAAATATGGCTATGAAACCAGCATTAATGGTGAAAAATGGAAAGACGACCTTAAATTGTCAATCGAATTATACAGTCAGAGAATATGCCTAAGCTTTACTCTTGAGTTGCTTATTGAATGGAAATCCAATATGTTCTTTTGTAAGAAAATCCCATTTTATGTCTTGTTCTCTGTACTATCTTGCTGAATTATGTCTAGACCCCGAAAAAAGGAGGGTCTTATCCAAGATCAGGAAAGGCTGACATCAGAAAACGTAGAAGGAAAACAGCTCCAGTTTCATGCCAAAAACATCAGTGAACACCCTTAGGCGGGCTTTGCACACTACGACATCGCAGCCCGATGCTGCGATGCCGAGTGCGATAGTGCCCGCCCCCGTCGCAGCAGCGATATGTGGTGATAGCTGGCGTAGCGAAAGTTATCGCTACGCCAGCTTCACACACACACTCACCTGCCGTGCGACGTCCCTGTGGCCGGCGACCCGCCTCCTTGTTAAGGGGGCGGGTCGTGCGGCGTCACTGCGACGTCACACGGCAGGCAGCCAATCAGAGCGGAGGGGCGCAGATGAGCAGGATGTAAACATCCTGCCCACCTCCTTCCTTCCGCATATCCTACGGAAGCCGCAGTGAGGCCGGTAGGAGACGTTCCTCGCTCTTGCGACTTCACACACAGCGATGTGTGATGCCGCAGGAGCGAGGAACAACATCGGACCGTCGCGTCAGCGTAATCATGGATTACGCCGACGCTGCACCGATGATACGATTACGACGCTTTTGCGCTCGTTAATCGTATCATCCAGCCTTTACACACTGCGATGTCGCATGCGATGCCGGAAGTGCGTCATTTTCAATTTGACCCCACCGACATCACACCTGTGATGTCGCAGTGTGCAAAGTGCCCCTTACATATCACCAACAACCCTTATTGCCCAGACAAGGAATGGACCTTCTGAGATGGTTCAAGTAATTGCCATAACCATAGTCTAAGCAGCAACTAGTTAACGCAGTCCTCGCACTTACGATAATGCTCAACAAGCATTCCCCAATATAGACAATATAGGCAATACGGAGGGGCATCAGGGGCACAGGTGGGTACTGTGACTGGCGCCCACATACAGTACAGACCAAAAGTTTGGACACACCTTCTCATTCAAAGAGTTTTATTTATTTTCATGACTCTGAAAATTGTAGATTCACATTGAAGGCATCAAAACTATGAATTAAAACATTCGGAATGAAATACTTAAAACAGTGTGAAACAACTGAAAATATGTCTTATATTCTAGATTCTTCAAAGTAGCCACCTTTTGCTTTGATTACTGCTTTGCACACTCTTGGGATTCTCTTGATGAGCTTCAAGAGGTAGTCACTGGAAATGGTTTTCCCAACAGTCTTGAAGGAGTTCCCAGAGATGCTTAGCACTTGTTGGCCCTTTTGCCTTCACTCTGCGGTCCAGCTCGCCCCAAGCCATCTCAATTGGTTTCAGGTCTGGTGACTGTGGAGACCAGGTCATCTGGCGTAGCACCCCAACACTCTCCTTCTTAGTCAAATAGCCCTTACGCAGCCTGGAGGTGTGTTTGGGGTCATTGTCCTGTTGAAAAATAAATGATGGTCCAACTAAACGCAAACCTGATGGAATAGCACGCCGCTGCAAGATGCTGTGGTAGGCATGCTGGTTCTGTATGCCTTCAATTTTGAATAAATCCCCAACAGTGTCACCAGCAAAGCACCCACACACCATCACACCTCCTCCTCCATGCTTCACGGTGGGAACCAGGCATGTAGAGTCCATCCATTCACCTTTTCTACAAAGACACAGTGGTTGGATCCAAAGATCTCAAATTTGGACTCACCAGACCAAAGCACAGATTTCCACTAGTCTAATGTCCATTCCTTGTGTTCTTTAGCCCAAACAAGTCTCTTCTGCTTGTTGCCTGTCCTTAGCAGTGGTTTCCTAGCAGCTATTTTACCATGAAGGCCTGCTGCACAAAGTCTCCTCTTAACAGTTGTTCTAGAGATAAGGTGTGTCCAAACTTTTGGTCTGTACTGTATATACTGTACATGCTTTTATTCTTTATTCTCCTGTCCCTACATAGTCATGAATTTTTGGAAATTGTACTCCTCTTTCCTTGTTTATTCCTACATATTGGTGGTCACTGAAGACCTGCTATAGAGATTCTCCATCTCTACAGATCTTGATTCTTCGTTTTTACAGATTTCTAGGACATATGTCAGAGGATGTCTTGCGGCTGCCTTTGTTCTTGCAATGCATTCTTAGAAAATGTCTAAATGGAAGTCAATAATGTTCACATGAACAGGTCACACTTCTTATCTATTATCTTTCTTTACTATATTTTATATATATATATATATATATATATATATATATATATATATATATCCTACAGTACGTTATAAACAGAACTACAAGTCAGGTATATATTGGTACTTTGTGAAAGCTATAAAATTTGTGGTCAGAGATAAAAAAAGGCAGTTATCATAATAGTCATTGGGCTTATCAGTACCATATTTATCCCCAAAGCATACCGGTGGTGATTTGTTTTATTCAATGTCTTTTTCTTGAAGTTTTTTCATAAAATATCACAATGAGCAAAAACGGATCTAGACCACCCTGGTTCAAATTCCACTTTGACACTCTATTAATGCATCCATTTTTCCATTGACTTCAATGTTAAAAAATCCGATTCAGTTTTTTGTTGGTTTTTTTACAAAAAATTCAGTTTGGGACCTGGACTTGACCTGAATCCCAATGGAAGTCACTAATTGGGCAGTTCGGGTCTCCGCCGATCACGCATGTAGTAGTACAATATGTCCGTATATAACGCGTGACACAAGCGATCAGACCAACGTGCATCTGATGCACTACCAAAGAACACAACAAAAAAGGGGAAACACCAGGGTCACGATACAACGGAGGTCCCTGCCGCTAGGGAGAGGGGTGAGGCAGGGGGCACCACCTGCACTCACCTCAAGCTGACTCCTGAACTCCTTAGCATCCATATAGCGGTTCTTTCAACCTGTCAGTGAGCAGGATACCTGGGGTCCATTAGCTGGCCCTAAACTCACCCTGTTTATTGAGTAGGCTGACAAGTACACTAGACTCAGCACTCAACTAATAAAGATGGAGGGAAAGGAAAGACAGACAGGGGGAATAAACAGAAGGATACAAAACTCCAAACTTCACCATACCAGACGGACTCTATAGTAGCACATTGATGGGCACAGGGCAAAACCTCAGCAGTTCCTTCCACCAGGCTGGCAAAAGTAGAAATGATTCTAACAGCAGCAAGGACTGCTGGGAAGGCTCCAGTATTTAACCTAAATGGGTGTGCACCCAAAGCAGCTACAGCTGACATGCCCTGCTCAGAGTTGCTGACAACAACACTCGGGTTCACTCATTTCTAGTTCTAACGGATGATTACTGGACACGTGAACTTAGCTTTAGTCAAACAAAAATTCCGCATATGTCCTGGATGGATAGGAAAAATATTCTCATCTTTTTTAATCTCTCCATAGTCTTCTATTTCATGCAAGTTGCTCCAATACCACCACTAATTATAACTTGCCAACTCAAGAGTGCTCAACTTCACTTTTGTTCTGTGGCAGTTAGAGCAGACAGTGAAAATCTTCTTACGAAAATTAAGGTAAAAAAGGTATTAAATAATGAAATCAACACTAATAACTTAATTGAAATACAAATGTTGAAACCTTTAAATGCTCATTTTTTAATAGCAGTTGATTTTCTGAAGCTGTTGAATTGAATTAAATTGGCCGTTGTCCAGTGTTCTGTAAGCACAGAGGGTGCTGTCACTCATCCGCCATCATAATTCCCCCATCCCCATCTGTAGTATTTGGTACAAAGTGTTACATATGAGAGGAGTGGCCAGCACAGAATAATAACTATGGACATGGTGTGTTACATTAGCTCATATATTTAATCCATTCATTATGTGAAATTTAAGCCAGTCTGGATATAACTAGCTTCATCCATTTCAGTCTCACTTTTGTGACAAATTTCTCACTTTAACTGTGAATTAAAGAGCTAGTCACCCATTATATATCATAAGGGGTCATCCAATCATGCAACCAAACTGAAACCAATGCTTATGCAATGTAATTTATATGTACCCCAAAAACCTGTTATAAATAAAGCCTGATAAAAGTGAAAAAAAAAGTTATGTCTGCTGAAAAAATTGGCTGCTTATTATTGCCCTTTCTGGCTTGGTCTTCTTCGTCTTTAAAGGAAATATGTCTGTACGTTTTTGGTATTTAAGCTGAAGACAGAATTCTGCAAGGGTTAACACAAAGAATTCAGGGCGGCCTGTCTTGTTAAAGTCCGATCTGTTGTTTATTTGCTATGTTTGTTTAACCAGCAGTACTTCTCATTGCTGGGGCTACAATGTCACACTCCCTGCAATCCGGCATGCCTCTCTTCTGATTGGCACATCACTGTCAATGTACAATCTCTATTGAAAGCCTAGAGTGGGTGGGCGCAGCTCTCTCAGCTCTGCTACATTGCTTAAGCTAAAAATTCAGATTGTTTGAGAACAGCTGCACCCAGTAATCTAAGTGATACATTGTTGGATTCAGGATCTCTTTGCCTACATTATGCGGCTCTCAGATGAGGTAGCAAAAACCTGATGACAGATTCCCTTTAAAGGATTATTCCCACCTTTATGTATGGTTATTGTCAGATAGTGTATGTAAGTAAAAGCAATTTAATTGTTAAAATGTGCAGCCATTCATGAGATATTACAACTTTTTTTTTGTTTACAACTCATTGCCTTGGAGACTGACCACTGCTGTTAGACATCAGAACATACACTGTTCCTTTGTATCTAACTTGTAAGCGCAATTTTGAAGCCGACTAGAATTGCTGAGCAGCTTCTTACCTCCTAATACTGACCAGCTTCAGTACAATACTTAGCAGCTTTACGGTAGTGGTGGTCGGTCTCCTAGACAACGTGCAGTAAATAAAGTGTAATTATAAGAAACATTCCAAACTGCTTGTTTTTACAAGTATTCTCCTAAAATATCCATGTATGATGATGGAGATAACTATTTAACCCTAGAACGCGCAACCATAGAAATCTACACTTTCACATACCTGGGACCTTTTAGGCGTGTGTGCAAATAACATGGAGTAAAGGGCCATTTTCACGCTGCGACATCGCTAACGATATATCGTTGGGGTCACGGTGTTTGTGACACACATCCGACGTCGTTAGCGACATTGCAGCGTGTAACACCTATGAGCGACCTTAAACGATCGCAAAAGAGGCAAAAATCGTTGGTCTGTGATATGTCGTTCATTTACCAAAAATCGTTGTCTGGTCAGTAGCGAGGTTGTTTGTCCTTCCTGTGGCATCACAAATCGCTATGTGTGACACCGCAGGAACGAGGAACAACCTTGTACCTGCGGCTGCCCGCAATGAGGAAGGAAGGAGGTGGGCGGGATGTTCATTCCGCTCAACTCCGCCCCTCCGCTTCTATTGGACTGCTGCCGTGTGACGTTAATATGATGTCGCACGAACCGCCCCCTTAGAAAGGAGGCGGTTCGCCGGCCACAGCGACATCGCAGGGAAGGTAATTCCGTGTGACGGGTGTAGGCAATGTTGTGCGCCACGGGCAGCGATTTGCCCGTGACGCACAACAGACGGGGGCGGGTACGCTCGCTAGCGATATCGGTAGCGAGATCGCAGCGTGTAACGTGCCCTTAACTCAAATAGAAATACTTTTCTGTTTATTTGAGATGTGAATATTTCCAAACATTATAATTATGTGCATAAAACAAAAAAGTAATTACACCAGCTTAAAACGAACAATATATGCATTCTATATAATTCTTTTTATATACATATATATATATATATATATATATATATATATATATATATATATAAAAAACGATTTTTTTGTCTAAAAGTTTTTTATATAAAAGTTGTAGTAAACATGGTGCAGGAATATTTCTTTTCAAAAACTTTCCTTTTCAACTTTACTGATTAGCCCAACAATTTTCACATATTATTTTTTCGGAAGAATGTTCCTTGCAGACATTTTGTCCACAAGTAGTACAGAAACGCTCAGTTTTCCTTTCCTTCTTTGCTGGACAAATATAACAGCGCTTTCTTTTTTTTTCTCTTGGCTCTGGATGTTCCTGAAAATGTACCACATTGGATCATAGCTTCCGTAATTTGCCTTGGCAAGCATTTTGTGTTACTTCGCTCCATCATGGTAGGCTTCAAAAGTTCAAAGACAAAGTAACACAAGATAAAGACAAAGTCTTCCCCAGCAACAGTACAGACAAAAAGACTGAGGATCACATGTAAACCAAATACAGGCCTAAAAGGCCCCAGGTATGAGGTTATGGGGTAGTCCCAAAAAAGAGTTGTTTTACCGAAATGCCTATAACATAAAAATATACGAACAACTGGAAATTACTAACAACTATATACCTGAGGAATACCTAGAGTTTCAAAATTCTAACTAAAGTAATATTGCAGAAAATAGATAACACGTAAGCTAGCAGGCCTGTGAGGCCCAAGGTATGCGTTCTAGGGTCATAGAGTTAAAACTCATGTTGTCTTACCCCTAGAATAATCATTCCAAAGTTTCAGCATCTAGATGTTTCTCTTCTTTGAAACTTGCTGTCACTGCCTGTTGTCAGTTGTAAACCCTCTTTAGCAGCAGATACTGAGATGGATGACAGGATGTGGAGTGGCTTTTTGCCTCTCTGTTCCTGTTCTGTTTTTTGTCAAACTGCACACAAACATAATAAAGAAGCGAGCTTCAGTTTGGGGCAGACAAGTCATTGAACAACAGCAGTACAATTCTTATTGGGAAGTAAAGGAAAGGCATTTACAGCACCCATAGTGCTGGCAAAGTACTGATAAAAAGCAATCACAATAGAAAATAATGAATGGCAAGTAACAGAGCATTAGAATCTTATTTATTTATTTATTTATTTATTATGATTTCTTTATATAGCTCTATCATACACTGTAGCGCTTTACAGAGCGTATCATCACTGACCTCTTGGGGCTCAAAATATAAATTTCCTATCAGTATGTCTTTGGATTGTGGGAGGAAACCCATGCAAACATACAGACTCCTTGCAGATGTTGTCCCTGGTGATACTTGAGATGTTGTCCTTGGCGAGACATGAAATGTTGTCTTTGGTGAGACTTGAGATATTGTCATTGGTGAGACTCGAAATGTTGTCCTTGCAGAGACTTGCCATATTGTCCTTGGTGAGACTTGAAATGTTGTCCATGGTAAGACTTAAGATGTTGTCCTTGGTGAGACTTGAGATATTGTCATTGGTAAGACTCGAAATGTTGTCCTTGGTGAGACTTGAGATATTGTCATTGGTGAGACTCGAAATGTTGTCCTTGCAGAGACTTGCCAGATGTTTGTTGTCCTTGGTGAGACTTGAAATGTTGTCCATGGTAAGACTTAAGATGTTGTCCTTGGTGAGACTTGAGATATTGTCATTGGTAAGACTCGAAATGTTGTCCTTGGTGAGGCTTGAGATATTGTCATTGGTGAGACTCGAAATGTTGTCCTTGCAGAGACTTGCCAGATGTTTGTTGTCCTTGGTGAGACTTGAAATGTTGTCCATGGTAAGACTTAAGATGTTGTCCTTGGTGAGACTTGAGATATTGTCATTGGTAAGACTCGAAATGTTGTCCTTGGTGACACTTGAGATATTGTCATTGGTGAGACTCGAAATGTTGTCCTTGCAGAGACTTGCCAGATGTTTGTTGTCCTTGGTGAGACTTGAAATGTTGTCCATGGTAAGACTTAAGATGTTGTCCTTGGTGAGACTTGTGAAGTTGTCCTTGGTGAGACATGTAACAAGCAGTTGGATGCTCAGATGGTCGTGACTTGAATACTCAAGTATAATGGAAGTCAATAGGGGGACTTGAGCATTTTTCCATAAGATTTCCTGGAAAAATGCACCAGTTCCCTATTGACTTCCATTATACTCCTATACTCGAGTTGCGCCTATCTGAGCATCCAACTGCTTGTTATGAGTACCGAGCACCCGTGTATGGTACTGCACGCTCATCACTACTGCTTACTCAATAAGCATAGTTTTTTTTTAAAATCCTTGTGTCGAATAATTTTCTTAATGTATCTTTACAGTGGTTAAAGTTACATTTTTGCTTTACAAAGCTTCAAATCTTTTATATGGAAAACAGGTAACAGGCTAAAATTCTGACTGCCTATTGTCACCACTAGGGGGGGGCTATGAGTTTAATGAATATTGCCGATACATTGACCTCAATTACACAACACTATGCAATAAGCTCACAGCTCCATCTAGTGGTGGCTGGAGGCTTTCAGGCTTTTATTATTCTGCACTATGTCTAAGGCCATGCTGATACTGATAAGTCTAAAAGAAATCAGTGTCCTTAATTAGGGTCGTCACATTTAGCAGTAAAGCATAACCAACACAGCATGCCAGGTGCTCATTTTCAATAAGTGGTGTTTGGATTTTTTTTTTGTTCTTTACAAAGAATAGGTTGCCAAGATTATATTAAATTCAGTTTTGTAATGGAAATTTATGTCTCCAGAAATAGAATTTTTCCCTTCAACAATGATGATTTGTGAAATTAAATTCAGCAGCAATGTTACCACATCCATAGTAAAAACACTGCTTTATCAGTTTTCTTTTTTTTTTTTATAGCTGAGACATCCGTACATTGGGCAATGGCCAAGAGGCCCATGACCTACACAATTACACTCTTCTTCAATGTCAAAGTGCACCTGTAGTTTGAGTTGACTTTTTGGAAGAAGCTGTTATACAGTATGTGTGATTATAAGCATTAAAGGGAACCAATCACCAGGATTTTTGTATATAACCTAAAGCCAGTGCTATACTGGCCCTATCAGGCTGATTCTATACATACCTGTAGTGGTCAGCTCGGATGTTTAGGTTTTGAAATCCAAAAAAGTAAAGTTTATAAAATGAGCTGCTTGTTGAGTGACAGCAGCTGAGGATCAGATGATATATTCATAGTTATCCCCTCCCTCTGTTAGAATTAGCATAAGTATTATACACAAGACTCACTTTGTCACTTGCAGGACCTGGGTGAGATCATTCCCATGTGACCAGAAGGGGCGGGGCCTCAGCCAACAAAGCTGGATACCAGGTCCTGTAAAAGACAAAGTGAATTGTTTGTATAATACCTATGCTAATTCTAACAGAGGGAGGGGATAACTATGAATATATTATCTGATCCTCAGCTGCTGTCACTCAAGCAGTACTGAGTAGTGTAGTTGTGAAACCAGCTCTGCAGAGAGATAGAACACCTACTAGAAAGCAGAAACAGCAGTTGTCATGTGTCTCTCAGCATGAGTATCCATCCAACTGCTCTTCCCTTTCCACCCCTTATTTACTGTAGGTAACATGTAACCAGATTCCTCAGTGAGCTAATCCCATCTCCAAGATCCTATCCCTATAAGTAATCTTTGTGATAATAATATTAGCAAATACCTCCTATTAGAAATGTAGCATTGTTCCCAGGTCTATTAATTATATTATAATGGTTATGTGTGGTTGCTATTTAATTTTGCATCTCAGTCTGCTCATTTGTTTGCACTGGCTTAGTTCTCTCTTTGTGAGACTCCCATACTTTCACACCTTGGAGCCATTATTCACACATTCTCTTTCTGCTTACTTTGTTTGTCTTCTTACCCATTTACCCTATGCAAGACACTACCATCCATTATTTAAATTTGATTTATGCAACCAATGTGATGGTCTGATTCAGAGTAGACAACAAAGTTTTTATTTTGTGCCCTGGGTCTGTTTATTACATCCTACACATCCCCATATTATCTATTTATAAATGGTTTTAATATGTATATTTCTTTGAAATGACATACCAATAAAGGATTTTTTCAATAATCATTGGAAAAGAGAGTCTCCATTTCTGTTGGATCTATAGAGAGAGATAATAATTAGAAATAGATAGACATTTTATAAAATTGCACCCTGTGGAGCTTATTGGAATCCCTGGAATACAGGGGATCTGAATTTTTTTTTTTATATCTATACAAAATGGTGAATGGTGAATGGTTATTTTTCAAATAAAGTATTTTTGAGTGTGTTTTTTTCTTTTCACTTACTGGGTTAGTAATGGGTTCAATATATGTGTAAGAAACACACAGTGGAGTATAAATAATCCAAATATTTTATTAGACAATCACATATTTAAAAGGAGTACACCAAAGTCTACTTCCTATCCCTGTAACAAATAAGGACATAAGGAGAAACCTCACTAAGTGGGGACCAGGATCAAAAGGGTTACATAATGCCAAAATCCAGGGGAGGCAAAGTGCATCTAACAATATCTGATCTATATATCTAATAAACTTCCCACAAGACATTAACATTAAATCCCCCACAGACTAAAGGGTACTTTACATGCTGCGTCATAGCTAGCGATCTCATTAGCGATGTGAAATTCTAGATCACAAGTGCGATCCCTATGTGCGATCTCGGAAGATCGCACTTGCGATCTAGAATTTCACATCGCTAACGAGATCGCTAGCGATGTCGCAGCATGTAAAGTACCCTTAAGTCCAGGACATCAGAAGGGTGAAGCCCTTCCTTCTACATACTAGCGCTAACAGCATCTGAAGTATGCAAAGGATGGGAAAGCGATTCTGCATAAACATAAGTACTTACCCCAGGACTCTGACTTGTAGGGAGATGATCCACGGTCCAAGGTCTGATAGACACCTCTCCATTACTAATACCGTAGCTTGATGCCAGCTAACACTCCATAGCTGACATCAACCCCATAAACCATTACTTCAATTGCTACCTCACCAGAGCAAACGGGAAGAGCCAGGGCGAAGCGCCAGAATTGACACATCTAATGTGATGTTCCACTTCTGGAGCAGCTGATGGCTGATATTTTTAGGCTGGGAAGGGCCCAATTGCTATGGACCTTCCCAGCCAGATAATATCAGCCCCCAGCTGTCTGCTTTAGTTTTGTTGGTTATCAAAAATGGGGTGATCGCACATAGTTTTTTTTTAATAAATCTATTTATTTAATCATAAAAAGCTGTCCAATAAGCTCCACAGGATGCAATTTTATTATATATCAGGGGTTGTGCAATTGTATATCTCTATCTCACTATCATCTATCTATCTATCTATCTATCTATCTATCTATCTATCTATCTATCTATCTATCTATCTCTATATATCTATCACCTATCTATCTATCTATCTATCTATCTATCTATCTATCTATCTATCTATCTAGCTATCTATCTATCTAGCTATCTATCTCATGGGTGTTCAAAAATGTTAGAGAAATTCATTTAAAAACGCATTAAAAAACGCATCGAAAACTCAGCCAAATAGTGCAAAACATGCATTTTTTGCCACTGCATTCTTCCTGCCAAGAGATGTAGAAATTCTGCATCCAAATACTCAATGTGTGCACATAGTCTTAATCTGTTCATTGTAATCTGTCTTTGTGACACTGAACCATTGTGATATGCAGGTAACAGAGGTGCAGCACAACATCCAGTACATTACAGGAGTGACTGATAGTCTTGGCTCTCAGTTTAAGTATTTGCTCCACATTTTAACATAAGGGACAAACACATCTGCTCATTTTAACAGCCGGGGGGTAGAAGGGAATAGCAAGACCCAGTGACATCATTGGAAAGGAGTAGAATTTACATATGAAATATTATTCTAAGCAGCAAGACTGATCCACGGGAGATTCTTATGCTGCCAAGTATAAGCCAAGCTTGGCACCCAAACTGATGTCACATGTTTAAGCAGCTCTGCACTTTGTGTGCGGTCTACGTAGAGCCTCAGTGCTGCACAGGGAAAGTGCTCAGTCATTACCACTTCACTGCTTAAACTATATTACTTGTCGATGTATTACTCTTTTGATTAATATAAAATGAAAAGAGATGATAGTATGTACTCCTTTATATATTTGTGCAATTAATGCTTATTTTGTTATTTTAAAGAATTACCAGAGTTGGCCCAGTTTCATCCGAACGGACAACTCTTTTAAGTATTTTGGAGTTGGGGACCTAAAGGCCATTTACACGCTACTATATCGCTAGCGAGTGTTCCCGCCCTCGTCGTTTCTGTGTCACGGGCAAATCGCTGCCCGTGGCGCACAATATCGCTAGTACCCGTCACACATACTTACCTTCCCTAGCAACGTCGCTGTGGACGGCGAACAACCTCTTTGTTAAGGGGGAGGTCCGTGCGCCGTCACAGCGACATCACACAGCAGCCGACCAATAGAAGCGGAGGGGCGGAGACCAGCCGCATTATCGACACGCCCACCTCGTTGCCAGAGGACGCAGGTAAGCTGTTGTTTGTCGTTCCTGGGGTGTCACACGTAGCGATGTGTGCTGCCTCAGGAACGACGAACAACCTACGTCCGCAACGACCAACGAGATTTTGAAAATGAACGACGTGTCAACGATCAACGATTAGGTGAGTATTTTTCATCGTTAACACTCGCTCAGAGCCGTTACACAAAACGACGTCATTAACGACGCCGGATATGCGTCACGAATTCCGTGACCCCGACGACATATCGTTAGCGATATCGTTGTGTGTAAATGGGCCTTAAGTGTGTCGCGGGCGGGGAGGAGAGTGTCAGCACTGCGCTCACCCCTCTGCTCGGGTCCGGCTGCTGCTGCTCAGTGGTGGCTCGAGCGGTGGGCCGGATCCCGGGGGTTCTCGAGCGGCGCTCCTCGCCCGTGAGTGAAAGGGGATTGGGTTTTGGGATATTGTCTAATGTCCGTGACGCCACCCACGGTTGTGGTGATTTGTTAACACCACCGCTGCTCTGTGTGGGGATTCCGGGAGTGATGGCGTGAAGCAGCAAGTTGTTGTGTTGCCCCTCCGTGGGTAGGGGTTGGTGATCCCGGGGCCCAGTGATGAGGTGGGAGATGCAGGGCCTGGTGGGCGCAGGGACGCGGGGGCAGCGCTGTGCCTCGCGGCACTGTGGTACTCACTCAGCCTGAGACGATGACACAGTTCTCGGTAAACCACACGGCTGGAAAGACGGTTCCCACGGACGGCTGCACTTGCTTCCCCAGTAGGTGACGGTGATGTCCCTTTTCCTGCACCTAATGTTGTTGATGGTTTCGATGGGTTCCCACCGGTAACCCGCTCCCCAGCTTCAAGCCGGACCGGAGGAGCTCTACTCTTTGCCCGCAGGCGCTGGCCCTCAGAAACTGGTGCCCTGGCGGTGGCGGTGTCTCTGCTTTCAATGGTTGGGCTGTTGCCTTCAATCGGGACTTGGTTGTTTAGAGACAGTCGTCCCCTTCACTGACGGATTTGGCAAATTATGGCGACTCCTAGCCTTGCCGGGATCCGAAAGGCCCCTGCCCTGGTGCTGACTGTTCCTTGTACACTGCTCCAAACCGCCGGGTCACCACCCGTCCGCGGTCCTTCCAGTGACCTCCGAGCAGTCACCCCTGCGGACAATCACCGCCGTCTGCTGACCTTGCTGTCACTTAGCCCGGGGTACACACCGGGACTCACTTCAGGCTTTTCAAACTGTCCCTGTTCTTACTTTCCTCCTTTACCACTTCACTTCACTTTCACTTCTTCCACTTCACTACTTGTTTACTCTTTTCCCTCCTAAACTCATCTGCCTGGTTCTTCCCGCCTCCAGAGCTGTGAACTCCTCGGTGGGCGGAGCCAACCGCCTGGCCCACCCCCTGGTGTGAAAACCAGCTTCTGGAGGAAGGCAACAAGGATTTTTGGGTAGCTGATGTGCCTAACTGGGGTGTAGGGTGTGGTGGTGTAATGACCTGTGACCCCTGGCTTGCCCAGGGCGTCACATTCCCCCTTAGCAAAATGCAGACCGTCCGCGGGCTGCCCGTCCAACACCGGTTTTATTTTTCTGAAAATGCATAAAAGTAAAACGGTAACATATATACATTTTTATTATTTCTTCCCATAACGGGAGGCACTTTACTTAAACGTTGCAAACGGTTCACGGTTACGGTTTCCGCTCTCTCCCACCCAAGCAACCTGGCCCTGATGCTGCCCCTAAAACCCAGGCAGCACCCCTTGAACCCAAGTCCAGCACAAGTTACCCGAGCGGGATCTGTCCTTCCCCTCCAGAGGGTAGCCATCGGTCCCTGTGGTGGCTGGGCCCCAGCCGGCTCTACTGCGGGCCCTCCCTCCAACCTGCCTCTCCGGAGGCGGCATTGCGGAAAACGGTAACGGCAAACAACTTATTTACAAGCCACTTAATGTTTGTGGTTGCCCTGCAAGTTCACGGGCTTGTCCATGAGCAGTCCCTCATGCAAACTTTTTAAAACGGTCCCCACGGGGACAACGGTGCCGGCAACGGCCGGTTTTCCAAATCAAGCAGACAATCAGGTTACTTTCCGGTTATCATCATTTTTCATCATTTTCAAACACTTTTAAACACGAATTCACACAGACTTCCTGACCCCCCCTCTTTAAAGGACAGTCTCCCTGTACCTAAGTGGGGGTCTACCTAGGTTGGGACGGGTGGACCTGCGGGGTCCGGTGTCAGTGGGGCTGTGCAGTGGGGCAGAGGGAACAACCGGTTCCTCCTCCCTTCTATCGTGTGGGGCAGGCAGAGGCATAGGGGAGCTGGGTACAGGTTCATCCCTGGGCACTGGCACTAGTTCTGGCTCACGGTCGCCCGCTTCCACCACTTCTTCATCCACAGGTTGTGGGAACAGTATCACTGGAAGAATCACTGCGCCATTCTGTGTAGGCCAGTCTGCTGGGAAGTCACCCATTACAGTGTGGATCACCTCTCTTGCCTTTTCTGCTGGTGGAGGAACTGGTACGTCAGCCGTTGCCCTCAATGCTGGTGGGCACCTTTTCAGATGGTCCCGGGAAACCGTGGCCAAAGTGCCCCCTTGGTCACGACTGATCTGGTAGGCCTTTCCATCTTCCCATCCTGTGGGTTGTATGATGTATGGGATTTGTTCCCATTGATCATCCAGCTTGTGGGTCTTCATCTTCCGCTTTAACACCACATCTCCTGGCTGGAAAGGGCCCGCAGACGCCTTCTGGTTGAATTGCTGCTCCTGCTGTTCTCGACTTCGACTTAGGTTCTTTTCCACATACTCCTGAATCTGCCGGTACTGTGCTCTCCGCCGAGTTTCCCATTCAGCTGTCGAAGGGAGCGTTTCTGGGGCCTCCAACCCTATTTCCAGGTCCACCGGCAGGCGGCCGGGACGAGCCCTCATCAGATATGCTGGGGTGCACTTTGTCGAGCTGGACGGGATATTGTTGTACATATCGACCAAGTCGGGTAGCTTCTCCGGCCACAGGTTCCGCTCTTCCAGCGATAACGTCTTGAGGAGTCCCAGGACCAAGTGGTTCATCTTCTCACACATGCCGTTGGTCTGGGCATGGTAAGGGGTGGTCCGGATCTTCTTACAGCCATACAACTGGCAGAATTCGTGGAACACTTCCGCTTCAAAAGCCGGGCCTTGGTCAGTAAGCACTTTTTCTGGATATCCATGTGGTCGGCAGAAATAAGCCTGGAACGCTCGAGCAGCAGTTCGACCAGTTAGGTCCTTGACGGGGACAACCACCATGAATCTTGAATAGTGGTCTACAATGGTCAACGCGTAGGCGTACCCACTTCTGCTGGGGGTGAGCTTGACATGGCCTAGGGCGACCAGTTCCAGCGGTTGATGTGTGATGATTGGGTGTAGGGGCGCCCTCTGGCTGGTCTCATCCTTCCTTCTCAGCGTGCAAGGACCACACTCTCGGCACCAGGCCTCTACCAACTCCCGCATCCCACTCCAGTAGAACCGCTCTCTCAACAGCATGTCCAGCTTTTTCCACCCGAAGTGTCCAGCACCATCATGGTATGCCCGCAAAACAGTAGCCACATCAGCTTGGGGAATAACCAACTGGCAGATTTTCTCATGGGTCTTCGGGTTGATCAGCTCACGGTACAGCTTCACTTGATGTAGATAAAGCCGCTTCCGTTCCTTCCACAAGCGCTGGGCTTCAGCTGGAGCGGCAGGGTCCATTCCAGCAGCACCTTGTTCCACCAGGGTCTTGACGAGGCGGACAGCCGGCGCCTGGTTTTGAGCTTCCTGCCACTCTTGACTGGGCCGTGGGTCCAGATTCACCCGGTGTTGGTGTACTTGTACCTTTTCAGTTGGTGGCTGGTGAAATGCAGGCAACTCAATCTCTTCGAGGTCATCATCCTCGCCCCCTTCTTCTGACAAATGGGGCATTCGGGAGAGTGCATCAGCATTAATGTTGACACGACCAGCTCGGTACTTGATGGTGAAGTCGTAGTTGGCTAGCCGGGCCACCCACCGCTGCTCTAATGTGCCCAGCTTGGCCGTGTCCAGGTGGGTCAACGGATTGTTGTCCGTGAAAGCGGTGAATTTTGCTGCAGCCAAGTAGTGGCGAAACCGCTCTGTGATAGCCCATACCAATGCCAGGAGCTCGAGCTTGAAGGAGCTGTAGTTCTCGGGGTTCCTTTCAGTTGGCCAAAGCTTTCGGCTAGCATAAGCAATCACTTTCTCCTTCCCATCCTGGACCTGGGACAGGACTGCTCCCAGTCCCACATTGCTGGCGTCGGTGTAGAGGATGAATGGGCAGCCATAGTCAGGATACGCTAGGACCTCTTCCCCAGTCAAGGCCGCTTTCAGCTGGCAGAAGGATTCTTCATGCTTTTCTTCCCACACCAGTGGGGCCCCTAGGGGTCTACCACCTTTGGTCTGTCCCACGAGGAGATCTTCCATGAGAGCAGCCATCTTCGTGTACCCTTTGATAAAGCGCCGATAGTACCCCACTAGACCCAGAAACTGCCTGACTTCCCTCACTGTGGTTGGTCTCGGCCAGCCCTGGATGGCAGTGATCTTCTCAGGGTCGGGGGCGACACCTTCTGCACTTACCACGTGCCCCAGGTATTGCACTCTGGGTTACAGCAGGTGACACTTAGAAGGCTTCAATTTCATCCCGTATTTGGCAAGGGACGCGAACACCTCGGCCAGGTGCTCCAGATGGGCTTCATACGTCTGGGAGTAAACAATCACGTCATCCAAGTACAATAGGACGGTCTCGAAGTTTAGGTGTCCCAGACAGCACTCCATCAGCCGTTGGAAGGTTCCTGGGGCGTTGCACAGCCCGAACGGCATACTATTGAATTCACAGAGCCCCATCGGGGTGGTGAAGGCGGTTTTCTCCCGGTCTTCCGGGGCCACGGCCACTTGCCAGTACCCACTGGTGAGGTCAAGGGTAGAGAAGTAATTTGCAGTTCTCAGTGCAGCCAAAGACTCTTCAATACGAGGCAATGGGTAGGCATCCTTATGGGTTATCTGATTAATCTTCCGGTAGTCCACACACATCCGCATGGTACCATCCTTCTTCTTGACCAGTACCAACGGAGCGGCCCAGGGACTACAGCTGTGCCGAATAACCCCTGCCTCCTTCATATTCCTCAACATATCTTTGGCACACTGGTAATGTGCAGGGGGAATAGGCCTGTACCTCTCTTTGATAGGGGGGTGTTCACCGGTGGGGATGTGGTGTTGGACCCCTTTGATCTGCCCAAAATCTAGTGGATGTTTACTGAAAACCTGTTCATACTCCTGCACCACCCTGTACACCCCAGCTTTGTGATGTGTAGGAGTATCGTCAGTGCCCACGTGTAGCTGTTGATGCCACTCCTTTACCACCCCTTGAGGCGGGGAAGTGCTGGTAGTAGGTGGGGAGACTGAGGGACTGGCTTCGTGGATAGTGTGGGGATCCAGGGTGAGCAGCTTGGCAATGGTGGCATACCGGGGAAGCCTGACTTCTTCCTCCCCACAGTTCAACACCCTCACAGGCACTCTCCCCTTCTTTACATCCACCACCCCTCGGGCGGCCATTACAGTGGGCCAGTGCTCGGAGGGTATGGGCTCCATCATGGCAGGGTAGTCACACCCCTGAGGCCCTACTGCTGCCCTACACCAAATTATCATCTCACTTCTAGGGGGCACAGTCAACGGAGCAACATCCATCACTCTCACTCCACCAATCTCCCCTCCTGTTGAGCTTACATGCTGGCGGTACATCAGGGCTCGGATCTCACGCTGCACAGCTCTCTGCCAGCTTCCCGCCGCTGTGGCGGCTAGCTGTTGCAATAGGGTCAACACATCAGCCATGCAGTGCTCCATCACATTGGTTCCCAGCACTATCTTCGGGTTATGATCACTGGGTTCATTCATGATCACAATCATACCCTGGTGTTGCAGTTCAGCTTGCCCCACTGTCATAGCCACTTGTTTATACCCCACCTGGGTCAATGGGAGTCCATTAGCAGCAATTAGCGTTATACTAGTATCTGGGGGTGCCAGCTCGTCTATTCCCCAATACCGCTGGTACAACGTGTATGGTATGGTGGTTACCTGTGATCCAGTGTCCAAGAGAGCCATCACTGGTATGCCGTCCACAGCCACGGGGATGATGGGGCGGGCCCCGATATATCGGTCCCGCCAGTCCGGGGGGCCACGATGTTCTACTCCTGAGGATTGGCCCGGGGCCCCAGGGGTTGCTCGTTTAACGGGCACTGTCTGAAGTAATGACCAGGCTTACGGCACTTGTAGCAGATTGGAGGTCTGCTCCGCGGGTTATTACCACTTCTCCGCTGCATCCAGGGGACATCCTCGGGGCTGTCGGCAAGCTGTATCTGTGCTGGAGGCTGAGATCGGGTCAAAGGTTGTAGTGCAGCAAGGATCTTGGCGAGGTCTCCGTCCATGCGACGGACCTGGGCTGCCAGTTCTTCCACTGTGCTGCTTGGGGCTGCAGGTATTGGAGAGGTTGGTGGGGCAGGGGCCACCACAACGGGGGCCGTCTCAACGGGCCACGGGGCTGGCTCCAGGACTTCTGAAGCTGGGGGTTGTAGTGCTTTAATGGCCCGTTCCTTTAGCACAGCAAAGTCCACATCAGGGTGTTCTAGGGCCCACAGCCGGAGTTGTTTGCGATCCTCAGGGGATCTCATCCCCTGCACAAATTGCTCCACTAACATCTTATTGCTATCCGCCTCATTGATAGGGTTCACCCGCTTTAGCGTGCGGAGGGCGGTCTGCAGACGTAGAGCATAGTCCCGAATGCTATCCACAGCCCGTTGCCGGCACTGGTAAAACTGCATCCTCAGCTCTGCTTCAGTCCGGGTCTCAAAGGCAGTCTGTAGCTTCTCAAAGATGGTGGCTACAGAGAGCCGGTCCCCCTCGGCCCAGGTCTCCGCCTCCTGCTCAGCCGCACCGGTTAACTGGCCCAGCACTACCGCCGCACGTTGCTTATCGGTCAGGGGGTACAGTTCCAGCAACGGGTTAAGCTTTTTCCGGAAGACCTGTAAAGCATCAGGTTTCCCGTCATACTGCGGTAGCCAGGTAGCTCCGGGCGCATAGGGCAAGGAGAACGGCATCACCTGAGCGAGCGCGGGTGCCGCGGCACCTCCCGCTAGCGCGACCGGGGCTTGGGCAGGCCCATTCCCATCCGCGGGTGCCCCTGCGGCTGCGACCGCCGCTCCTCCAGCGGCTCCGTTGGGCGCACACATCTTGTTTCCATCCCCCTTAGCTTCTCTTCTGCCACTCCTCTTTCGGGGTGGGGTTTTGGCCTTCGCGCCTCTGCTACTCGAGAAGACGCTCGAGCGGGGACTTTTCGCGCCAAAGATGGCGGCTTCTGAAATTTTCCTGCCGGACACCTCCGGCGGTAACAAGGCGCACCTCTACCAGATGGCAGAGCGGTAAGATCCTGTTCGTGACGCCAAGTTGTCGCGGGCGGGGAGGAGGGTGTCAGCACTGCGCTCACCCCTCTGCTCGGGTCCGGCTGCTGCTGCTCAGTGGTGGCTCGAGCGGTGGGCCGGATCCCAGGGGTTCTCGAGCGGCGCTCCTCGCCCGTGAGTAAAAGGGGATTGGGTTTTGGGATATTATCTATTGTCCGTGACGCCACCCACGGTTGTGGTGATTTGTTAACACCACCGCTGCTCTGTGTGGGGATTCCGGGAGTGATGGCGTGAAGCAGCAAGTTGTTGTGTTGCCCCTCCGTGGGTAGGGGTTGGTGATCCCGGGGCCCAGTGATGAGGTGGGAGATGCAGGGCCTGGTGGGCGCAGGGACGCGGGGGCAGCGCTGTGCCTCGCGGCACTGTGGTACTCACTCAGCCTGAGACGATGACACAGTTCTCGGTAAACCACACGGCTGGAAAGACTGTTCCCACGGACGGCTGCACTTGCTTCCCCAGTAGGTGACGGTGATGTCCCTTTTCCTGCACCTAATGTTGTTGATGGTTTCGATGGGTTCCCACCGGTAACCCGCTCCCCGGCTTCAAGCTGGACCGGAGGAGCTCTACTCTTTGCCCGCAGGCGCTGGCCCTCAGAAACTGGTGCCCTGGCGGTGGCGGTGTCTCTGCTTTCAATGGTTGGGCTGTTGCCTTCAATCGGGACTTGGTTGTTTAGAGACAGTCGTCCCCTTCACTGACGGATTTGGCAAATTATGGCGACTCCTAGCCTTGCCGGGATCCGAAAGGCCCCTGCCCTGGTGCTGACTGTTCCTTGTACACTGCTCCAAACCGCCGGGTCACCACCCATCCGCGGTCCTTCCAGTGACCTCCGAGCAGTCACCCCTGCGGACAATCACCGCCGTCTGCTGACCTTGCTGTCACTTAGCCCGGGGTACACACCGGGACTCACTTCAGGCTTTTCAAACTGTCCCTGTTGTTACTTTCCTCCTTTACCACTTCACTTCACTTTCACTTCTTCCACTTCACTACTTGTTTACTCCTTTCCCTCCTAAACTCATCTGCCTGGTTCTTCCCGCCTCCAGAGCTGTGAACTCCTGGGTGGGCGGAGCCAACCGCCTGGCCCACCCCCTGGTGTGAACACCAGCTTCTGGAGGAAGGCAACAAGGATTTTTGGGTAGCTGATGTGCCTAACTGGGGTGTAGGGTGTGGTGGTGTAATGACCTGTGACCCCTGGGTTGCCCAGGGCGTCACAAGTGCACTTTCGCCTTTGAGTTCTGTACATCTCCTACCAAGAGCATAACAATCGCAATTGCATGAATGCGACTACAACCGGACTCCTGGGTAAGGGGAGCCCTCCTGAACACACAATGTTATTCAATAGAGGTGCGATTTTTATTCTCTAAAAGTGATCAGCCATAGCTGTTGGTGTGTTACATTTTTCACAGAGAAGTTCTGGCTAGAAAAAGTCATAGTGTTCTGTGCCGGATAAAGAAGAAATAAAAAAATAATTATTTCAATTGGAACTGTCACCGGTGTGAATTTGGAGTTATCTTTACTGTATATATTGCTATCTCTCACTATACGGTCAATCTATTACCATTAGTATAGTGATTTTTTATTACTATTCAGTATGATGGTATCATTCAGAGCATTTAATGGTAATATGTGGTCTGACTATGGTGTTGCAGTGTTTTTTGCCCCTTGTATGTGCTAATATTGATATATGGGTTTTAGTTTGTTGGTATGCTGTATTTAGCTCAGTAAGGCCTCCTTCACACATCCATGTCTCCGGTATGTGTGACATCCGTTTTCAAACATACCGGAGACATGAAATCAATTAAACCGATTAAAATCATTGGGCTTGGTCAAACATCAGTGTTTTTGCACGGACCATGTGTCAGTGTTTGTGTGCTCCACACGGTGACATGTCCGTTTTATTCCGGCAGCACGGTTGTGCACACTGATGTGATCCGTGTGACATCAGTGTGACACGTAGCAGAGAAAACACAGGTCACATAAAAAAAATCTGAATTTTTATACTTACCTGTCTCCGGCACTGCTGTACTGCTGTTGCTTTCAGGTCCACTCATTATGCTCATGCATATTCACTGCACTCACTGCAGACCCAGAAGCAACAGCAGTGCCAGAGACAGCAGCACCAGGGACAGGTAAGTATACCAGCAAATGCTGTCCATGTGCTATCCAGATATCACACGGATAGCACAGGGGCAGCACACGGAACACACATACACACATACGCACCTTCACCACGGACAGTCCAAAAGGAGGCCTAACAGGATGTGGTAATGGTGTGGCTGCAATATTTATTTCTTTTATATGGTATTATTGGTATATTGGTCTTGGTATAGTTTGTTTCATTTAGCAATAGTAATAAATAAGATTTTCTTTTTTAGTAACTATATGCCTGTATTACTTTTTTGTTATTATGTTTTTCTGGCACATATGGGAGCTAATATAGACTCTATCTGCAACATGTTAGTGTGTGGGTGTGAGGGTGTTTGGTCCAAATTTTCCCCAGAGACAAATAGGATTCTAGTTATGCTAGTACCTTTGTGTCACCCAGGGAATGGGGTACTCGGTCCCGGGCAGTATATAACTGGGGAATGTCACTTTGGTGGCCCTTGCCCAGTCCCGTGCCCTGGGTGCTTTTTAATGGGGAGTATTTACAGGGGAGAGTAACGTCATTTGTGTGATGCCACCTGCGGGTTGTGGTTAAGATTGTGGAACCGCCTCTGCTGAGTTGATTATCCCCCAGGACTGATGGTAATGGCAGCTGTGGTGGTAGGCCCTACGCAGGTAGGGCTGAGCCTGGGAGATGTTTGATGGAGTAATAAGGGAGGCCACACCGTGGGTTGTAGTTAACAGTCCCTACTCACTCTGGACTCTTGGACAGCTGGTTCAGGTCCCTGTATTTCCAGTGCCAGTTGATGACTCGGTTGCTCTGTCCCCGGCACTCTCAGTGTGGTTAGATCCCCGTAACATGGAGCGTTTGGGGCCCGACTGTCCCTTTTTGGTAATAGAAAAAGGGGGCGTGCACACTTTTTGAGGGGTGAGGTGCTAGTGAATGGGGGAACCCCACAAATATAACCATGGAGATACACTGCACTATAACTATAACTGAGTGTGCAGTGTATCTCTATGTCCCTTTTTGGTGGCAGTCTCCTTCTCCGTACGGCGGGCAGTATGGACCCTGTAGGGCTGGTCTGTGTCTGGAAGTCTGATCCTTGCTTTACTGCAGGTGCCCCTGGATTTGTGGGTCAGGGAGGTCTGTGAAGGTCCCCTCACTGTGCAGGTATTTGCCAGGCCATCTGAAACTGTTGCCTGACCTAGGGCCCTGTGCCCTGTGCGTGCTCTGGTCCCAGTGGTACTTGGGTGTACCCACCCTGGCGACCACTCTCCTGTGCCCCCGAGTCACCGTTACACGACCCAGCTCTAGGCACATCTTTCCACTTTTACTTCCTACTACTCAACTGACTGCTGTCCCCTCCCACCAGGTTGACTAGTCCCTTTGGTCTAGCTCCACCCTCTAGGTGGCCATTCCCTTGTGTCCGACTAGCCAATTACCCCTGGTGTTGAGTGGTAACTAGGATTTTGGTGTGTGTTGGTGTTGCTGGCACTGGTGTTCCAGGTCCCTGGGGGTAGATCCTGCATCCCCGTGAGGATGCAGTTCCCGGTAGTGCCCTGAGTGTCTCAGGGGCTCTACACCTTCTACTAACATAAGTAACATGAGTGTGCTGGCATCTTTTATACAATGTGTGTCCCTACATATTCTGGTGCACTTGGCACCACTTAGATTGTGCCACGCTGGGTAGGGATGAGCCCCAATCAAAGATTTAAAGGGAACCTGTCACATGTAAAACACCATTAATCTGCACATATGGGGTTAATCTGCAGATTAATAGCATTTGAAACCGGCCTGACACCTGCATAATGACCTTGCTGCTAATAGGAAATTAACTTTATTCCTCACAGCAGTATTTGGGTTTCAGTCATGGGTGTGGCGCCAGAGCGGGTTCAGTCACCACTCTGTGTATAGAGAGTGGCACCTGTAACCGCGCCCCCCTGCACTGACTGACAGTCTCCTCTAATGGTTAGCAGCTATCAGTCAGTGTGGGGGGCAGTTACAACCACTGCTCCTCATACACAGAGTGGACTGAACCCGTGCCAGCGCCGCCTCCATGACTGAAATCCAAATACTGCCGGGAGGAATAAAGTTAATTTTCTCCTGGCAGCAGGGTTCAATATGCAGGCGCCGAACAGGTTTCAAATGCTATTAACCTGCAGATTACCCCATATAGTGTTTTTATATATGATAGGTTCCCTTTAAGGGTAACACCCAGTTGTCAAGTTGTTAGAACAATTCCAGGCAAAAAAACTACATGATATAGAAATTTTTTATTTTTTTAAATGAATGCAAGACCTTATTACAAACAACATGTCTTTTTTTACTAACATAAAAATGTTTATGCTATGTACGTATGTGACGCACCTGGACTATCAGATCGTCACAGGGTACTGCACAAACTGCCCTTCCGTGCAGTATTCCAAGTCCCTCATGGTTCTGGGACCCTATCTTACGGTGTTGCCTCCAACAGCAAATCAAATCCTAGATACACCCTGCACCACACCCACCAGGCACACCAGTGGACGGCTTGAGTTGAATAGAGTCGCCCACCTGGGGGGTCAGGGAGAGGAGGTGAGGAGTGTAGTGAGTAGTGAGTTAGTGTTGGTCAGTGAGAGGAGGTTGAGAGTGGTGGCTCCCAAAAGAAGCTGTCTAGGTTTCAGACAGTGGTCTGGACCTAGAGGAGTCGGACCCCCGGTCGCAGGGGTTTGCGGCTAAGTGCCTGGACCTGTCAAGGAGGATGGTCAGCAGTCTGGCACTGTCACTGGTCTGGGACCAAAGGCACGGCGGTGGAAAAGCGGACCCTAGGTCAGGGAGAAGCTTCAGGCAACCCGGCAATTAACCTGAGGTGAACGGAGCCTTTATGGTCCGTTCCCACCTGCTCCAGAATCGGGGCACTAGCGCAGTGAGGGGGATAGGGCCTTCCAAACAAGCGGGCCAAGAAAATCCCAAGCGTGAGCCCTGAGAGCAGGCTCCCACACTTAGCCACAGTGGGGAGCGGGGCCCGGGGCCCGGAAAGTTTCAGACTACTGGGCCACTACGTTGAAGTTAAACGTAGTGCCAGGAGGCAGGTCACGGATCACCAGGCAACACTGTACGGGACGGGACCCGGACAAGCTCCCCTCAAGCGGCAGCGATACCCTGAGATTTGGTTTACCCGGTTGTCAGCGTCTGCTTATTGACTGAGTGAGTACCTAAGTGATCCCTGCACCCTACGACATCCCACCGAGTCCCGGGGCCTTCCCCTACCCGTGGGGGGCAACGACACCTTGCTGCCCCACTCCATCACCCCGGGTACTCCCATCGGCAGCGGCGGTATCCCTTCATTACTGTACACCACAGGTGGCATAACGAACTATACCTCCCCTGTAAATAACTCCCCCCTTTACGTTTAGAAGTGGCCCCAGGCCCCTGGGTCCGGAGACCCTCAAGCCACAAGTCATCACACGGATCTGAGCGGTTCGATCCGCTGCAGGGGCGGCACACGCACATTTATTATTTTCCTGCTGCAAAAACTCCCAAAGTATATGCAGGAAAATCACTGAGAAAAATACATGTATTTCCCATGTTTTTGTTGCATTTTCTACCCATTCATTTGATTAGGATGAACATGTTGCAAAATTGCTGAAAGAATTAATGTGCTGCAGATTTGAAAAAATGCTTTGAAGGTTCAAATCTACAAGGAAAAAATAAGCAGAATTTGCATTAGATAGCAGAAAAATCATTCACTTTTTTGGTAATGTAAAACGCACCAGAAATAAACAAGTGTAAAAAATGCAGTGTGTGAACAAGCGTTTAGTTTGCAAAAATAAAGACTTTAGCAACAGTGACATAAACAGCAAAGATTTGTGATAATGAAACAGCACAGGTGCACATGAAAACTGGATGTAACCCAAATAATTGTAATTCATCTGTGTAAGATAAAGTACCAATATCAGATCCAAAAAATAGCTAAATAAGCCAAAACCTGGGCACTACCTCCTTCCGAAATAGAAATGTAACATCATTTCTGGGTAGAGGTATGATAAGGCTTTGTAGGAAGAAACCGGTGGAATTTTCACAGTGAATTTAGAATACTGTAATTCTTCTGTACGTAAAGTTCTGATTTCTTCTTTACCAGTTCTCGAATGGAAACAAAATAAATGAATCGAACCATATGTTGGTATAAGTGGAAAGTGTAGGTGCATGTTCACATTGCGATCATTTAACAGACAACACCTGAGAAAAAAACAAAATGAGCAAATACTTGTTATAAGTAAATAAATAGATAAAAATAGTACATGTAAATAACATAGGGTACTTAGTTAACACTTTTTGATAAAAAAAAGCATAAAAGCCATCGCACCGCAACAAGGTGTACCTTATCGGGACGGTCCCGTCTCTAATATTAAACCTCTCTATGCGAATTGAATGGAAACAAAATAAATGAGCTCGACCATATGTTGGTTTAAGTGGAAAGTGTAGGTGCATGTTCACATTGTGGTCATTTAACAGACAAAACCTGAGAAAAAAGCATAAAAGCCATCGCACCGCGACAAGGTGTACCTTATCAGGACGTTCCTATCTCTAATATTAAACTTCTCTATGCGTCATCAGTCCTTAATATAGATGCAACAGAGCAGGACCGAGGCCAGACTGTTCAGTCTACTGCCTGTGGAAACCTATATGGACTAAATGCCAGATCAAAAAGGGAGAGCCACAGCCCTGTATGTACAAAGTACAAGAAACCCAAGAAATGGGCTGGACCATATGTTGATATATGTGCATGGGTAGGTGACACACAGACTTTTGTCCTAAAACTAAAATGACCGGTTGCAACGTTTTTCCCTCCATGCATTTCTTTAGATTTTGGATTATAAAGAGATATTCCAGTGAAATGTTCATCAATTTTCAACTATGTAGGGGATATGTAATAACCAATAGAAAATAAGGGGTTTTCCATTTGGAATTTAATTTCTTACTGACCAACATATTGGGGGGAATTGTCTCATGTCTAAAGGTCCAGTCACACTAAGCAACTTACCAGCGATCCCAACAACGATAGGGATCGCTGGTAAGTTGCTAGGAGGTTGCTGGTGAGATGTCACACTGCGACGCTCCAGCGATCCCACCAGCAACCTGACCTGGCAGGGATCGCTGGAGCGTCGCTACACGAGTTGCTGGTGAGCTCACCAGCAACCAGTGACCAGCCCCCAGCGCCGCGTGGAAGATGCTGCGCTTGGTAACTAAGGTAAATATCGGGTAACCAACCCGATATTTACCTTGGTTACCAGCGCATGGAGCTACACGTGCAGAGAGCAGGGAGCAGCGCACACTGAGCGCTGGCTCCCTGCTCTCCTAGTTACAGCACACATCAGGTTAATTACCCGATGTGTGCTGCAGCTAAATGTGCACAGAGCAGGGAGCAGCGCACACCGCTTAGCGCTGGCTCCCTGCTCTCCTAGTTACAGCACACATCGGGTTAATTAACCCGATGTGTCCTGCAGCTACATGTGCACAGAGCAGGAGCCGGCACTGACAGTGAGAGCGGCGGAGGCTGGTAACAAAGGTAAATATCGGGTAACCAAGGACAGGGCTTCTTGGTTACCCGATGTTTACTGTGGTTACCAGCCTCCGCAGAAGCCGGCTCCTGCTGCCTGCACATTCAGTTGTTGCTGTCTCGCTGTCACACACAGCGATCTGTGCTTCACAGCGGGACAGCAACAACTAAAAAATGGTCCAGGACATTCAGCTACAACCAACGACCTCACAGCAGGGGCCGGGTTGTTGCTGGATGTCACACACAGCAACATCGCTAGCAACGTCACAAAAGTTGTTCGTTAGCAGCGATGTTGCTAGCGATGTTGCTTAGTGTGACGGGGCCTTTACAGGAAAATTAAGCAGCGGTTAATAATAATCATGATCACTCCATTCACTGTCTTTGGGAGTGCTGTGTTACAGATTTCAGCTTTCAGCAGAAGAACTAATTGTTTTACTTGGGATATACATCAACCACTTTGTCGGAGTCACACTTGAGAGTGACTCGCGTGATTCTCGCATCACCCAGCACAGCCGCACAATCACAGGACAGGAGCGGGTTGGTTGCATGTATTTCTATGCAGCTGAGACGCTCCTGTTCGGAGAGTGTGAGGCCGTGCCCGGTGATGTGATGTGAGACTCACGCGAGTCACTCGCAAGTGTGACTCTGGCCTTATCTACATCATCACGACATGGAGGATACAAGAAGAGAACTGTGACTCTTTTTTGTTTTACACTTGGCTTCTCTCTGTTCCAACAAACCAAAGAGATCACACAGGACAGTATTAACCCCTTAACGACCCATGACGTACTGGGTACATCATGGATCATGTGCAGTTAATCCCCGCCCCCTGCCGTGGGCAGGCGGGGTCGATCTGCGCACATATCAGCTGTTTTCAACAGCTGACATGTGTGCCTACTAGTCGCGGGTGGAATCGCTTCCACCCGCGATTATTAACTCCTTACGTCTTGCTTCAAAAATCTGATCACGTGACTTTCGGTGGTTGCCATGGTAGTACAGGGTCATATGATGAGGCCTATAGCTAACATGAGTCACTTCCTCTTAATGCCGGAATACAGCCGGCATTGAAAGTAAAGCACCAAATCTGCAGTTCTCAGCTCTGTAGCTGTGATCTGCAGATAGGGCAGAGCGATCGGATTGCTGATTGCTATAGCCCCCTAGGGGGACTAGTAAAATAAAAAAAAAAAAAAGTTAAAAAAAAAGTTTTAAAAAATTAAAAAAAAAATAAAA
Source organism: Anomaloglossus baeobatrachus (assembly GCF_048569485.1). Taxonomy (NCBI): domain Eukaryota; kingdom Metazoa; phylum Chordata; class Amphibia; order Anura; family Aromobatidae; genus Anomaloglossus; species Anomaloglossus baeobatrachus. The sequence continues at coordinate 181,834,517 of NC_134360.1, read as the reverse complement.
AAACCTAAAAGTTCAAATCACCCCTTTCACCCCATTGAAAATTAAAGGGTTAAAAAAATAAAAAAATATACACATATTTGGTATCGCCGCGTTCAGAAATGCCCGATCTATCAAAATATAAAATCAATTAATCTGATCAGTAAACGGCGTAACGGCAAAAAAATTCCAAACGCCAAAATTACGTTTTTTGGTTGCCGCAAATTTTGCGCAAAATGCAATAACAGCGATCAAAACGTAGCATCTGTGCAAAAATGGTACCATTAAAAACGTCAGGTTGAGACGCAAAAAATAAGCCATCACTGAGCCTCAGATCCTGAAAAATGAGAACGCTACGGGTTTTGGAAAATGGCGCAAAACGTGCGCCACTTTTTTGGACAAGCTTGTGAATTTTTTTTAACCCCTTAAATTCAAGTAAACCTATTCATGTTTGGTGTCTACAAACTCGCACTGACCTGAGGCATCACATAAATACATCAGTTTTACCATATAGCGAACACGGTGAATAAAATATCCCAAAAACTATTGTACGATCAAACTTTTTTTGCAATTTTTCCGCACTTGGAATTTTTTTGCCGTTTTCCAGTACACTATTTGGTACAACTTTTGGTTTCATTTAAAAGTACAACTCGTCCCGCAAAAAACAAGCCCTCATATGGCAAGATTGACAGAAAAATAAAAAAGTTACGGCTCTCGGAAGAAGGGGAGCAAAAAGCAAAAACGCAAAAACGGAAAGTGCCCGGGGGCTGAAGGGGTTAAGAAACACTAACAAGTGACAAAGTGCTATTTGCTGTCTACTCAAAACAGTCCCTTACATTCATACATCAGTATTTTTCAATCAGTTTATGTATGTCAAAGTCAGAAGTGGAACTTACAGAGAAAAACTGTAAATTAAATATTGACACCTGTCCTGTATTTTGGAGACGCTCTTGGTTTTAGCAGAATACAAATACAAATAATGATGAAATACTAGGACGCCCCCAATCAGCAGAATGGGGTACTTTGATATCCATAAGAATGCCCGGTTTTGCCTCCAATCACTCTCTATGGGACTGCCGGGGGCTGTTGTTGGCTTTCTCCAGTGGCCCAATAATAAGTGAATAGAATGGTTGTTTAAAATACACACACCTCACCAATTTAATAAGGATAGACGTAGCACATAGGCCATAGCTCTACTCTGTGTCTATGTGACTCTCATAGTGTTGTTTTTGGCTTTCTCTGGAAGCCCCATAGAAAATGATCAGAGTGGTTGTTGAACTTCCGCAGTGCCACGTCATCCACGGGGATAAAAGTGCCCCATTATGCTAACTGTTGGAGGCCCAAGTGGTCGGTCCACCTCTGGTCTATAACTTATGTTCATCTGCTGTCTGCTTAGCACCATCCCCTCAGCATACGCCTGCCACTGCTACATACTTTACAATGCTGAAGATAGCCCAGCTCTGTACTCCACTATCTCCAGCAGTCACATGGTCAGTGAAAAGCAGTAGCGTGTATGCTTCATCACCACTCAATATATACAGTAGTTTTAGGAACCCTCATTCTGTCAATTAGATGGACCCTCATTGATCTACCAGTCATCACTAGTTATGAGCGAACTGCTCAGTGATCGGATGCTCGGTGAGCCTAACGATTATTTTGATGCTTGGTACTCGTTTACAGAGTATAATGGAAATTAAGCATTTTTCCGGACGATTTTACTAATAAATGCTCGATTTCCCCATTGTCTTCCATTATACTCTGTAACGCTGGGTTCACATGTCCTGTAATCATCTTTTATCACGGATCCATTACAGGTTCGTTTACAAACAAATTGTGCAAACACAACTTTTTTGTCTGTTGTTAGATAATGGATGTCGGCCGGATCTGTTTTTAACATGTGGCGTCTAAGGACAATGGATCTGTTAACAGATTGCTATTTATCATCTATTTGTAACGGATCCTTTAAGAAAACAATGGATCCATTAGAAATGCAACTACAACACGTGGCTAAATAGCAATCCGTTAAGGGATCTGTTGTACATAGACTTCCATGTTAAAAATACAGATCCGGCACAAGTCAGTTTCCCAATGGATCCATTCTAGCGGATGACTACAGGAGATGTGAACTTAGCCTAAAAGAGTACCGAGCACCCAACCATCAAAGTGCTTGTTAGGGTCACCCGAACACCGAGCAGTTCTCTTATTGCTTGTTATCACTGTCGCGGGCGGAGGAGGGGACGCCGCGCTCTCCCACTGCTCGGGTCCGGCTGCCGCGGCTGCTGCGGCCTGCTGCTGCTCGGTGGCTCGAGCGATGGGCCGGATCCCGGGGACTCTAGCGGCGCTCCTCGCCTGTGAGTAAAAGGGGTTAGGTTGTTGGGATTGTTTATTGTCCGTGACGCCACCCACGGTTGTGGTGATTGAGTGTACACCACCGCTGCTCTGGCTGGGGAACCCGGGAGTGGTGGTATGGAGCAGCCAGTTGTTGTTTGCCCCTCCGTGGGTAGGGGTTGGTGATCCCGGGGCCCAGTGATGGGATTGGGATGGTGGACAGGCGGGTATGGGGCCTGTGGAGGTGCAGGGGCGCAGGGGCAGCGCTGTGCCACACGGCACGGAGGTACTCACTCAGCCAGTAAACACGACACAGTTCTCGGTAAACAAACGGCTGATTGGACGGGTCCCTCAGACGGTTGCAGTTGTTGTTTCTCCCCTGACCCAGTTTGGTGGTGTAAGTCCTTTCTTTCGCCTCCGTGCACACTCCTCCTGCGTTCCGGCTTCCAGCTGGCTCCCCGGTTCAGTACTGGTGGGCCACCGCCCAGCCCCGGCTACCTATGGTTCCACCAGCTGTCTCCCCGGCTCCCTGCAGACGGCCACTACCGTCTGCCGGACTCTCTGGACGAGGCCCTAGGCTCCAACCTAGGCCCCTGGCTATGTCTGCCTCTCTGCAGACCTTCTCTCTTCCTCTCCTAGGACTTGACTGGGCTTGTTTCCTGCCTCAGGCCAGCCAAACCCAAGGGTGGGCATCTCCATCTCCTGACTCCGCCCACCTGGTGTGTCAGTCTGAGCCCGAGGCAGAAAGCAGGTCACTTTGGGGATGTCTGCTGTGAACTGCTGGGGGTGGGGGTGTGTGTGTTGTTACCTGTGTCCCCTGGCTTGTCCAGGGCGACACATTCCCCCTTAGCAAAATGCAGACCGTTCTCGGGCTGCCCGTCCATCACCGGTTTTATTTTTCTTTTAAACTGCAAAAGATCAAAACATTAAACACAAACATTTTCAATCCTCCCACAACGGGATGCACATTATTTTAACGTTGCAAACACTTTAAATAATAACAGGGTAACGGGTCCTTCAGTCACCCACCCAAACAACCTAGCCTTGGTGCTGCCCCTAGGAAGTGGGCAGCACCCCTTGACCCCAGTCCAGGAACGGCTCCAGATTGGTCAACGGGACCGGTACTTCGCTTCCGTTGCGGCCGGGCGGACTGCCGGAGCCGTCGTCATCTCCGTCGCGGCCGGGCGGACTGCCGGGGCCGGTGGCAGGGCGGTGACATAGGTGAGGCCTGGGGACCCCAGGTCTGGGTCCTCCCCCACAGACGCTGCGGGCTCTGCTACCGTTAACAGGGGTAACGGGTCGGTGCATCACTGCGGCGGCCTCTTCCAGGAACCAAATGCTGGCAGGGTCCTGGCGTCCCTGTTTCCACAGCCGCGGTTCACATGCGGCCGGACACCATCCCGTCCCCCTTAGCCTCTTTTTAGCACTTCCTTCTTCAGGGGGCAGGGCTCCACTTTCGCGCCTTTCCTGCTCGGGGAAGACGCTCGAGCGGGAAATTTTCGCGCCCAAGATGGCGGTTTTACAAAATTTTCGGCCGGACACCTCCGGCGGTTACAAGGCGCACCTCTACCCAACGGCAGAGTGGTAAGATCCTGTTCGTGATGCCAAGTTGTCGCGGGCGGAGGAGGGGACGCCGCGCTCTCCCACTGCTCGGGTCCGGCTGCCGCGGCTGCTGCGGCCTGCTGCTGCTCGGTGGCTCGAGCGATGGGCTGGATCCCGGGGACTCTAGCGGCGCTCCTCGCCAGTGAGTGAAAGGGGTTAGGTTGTTGGGATTGTTTATTGTCCGTGACGCCACCCACGGTTGTGGTGATTGAGTGTACACCACCGCTGCTCTGGCTGGGGAACCCGGGAGTGGTGGTATGGAGCAGCCAGTTGTTGTTTGCCCATCCGTGGGTAGGGGTTGGTGATCCCGGGGCCCAGTGATGGGATTGGGATGGTGGACAGGCGGGCATGGGGCCTGTGGAGGTGCAGGGGCGCAGGGGCAGCGCTGTGCCGCACGGCACGGAGGTACTCACTCAGCCAGTAAACACGACACAGTTCTCGGTAAACAAACGGCTGATTGGACAGGTCCCTCGGACAGTTGCAGTTGTTGTTTCTCCCCTGACCCAGTTTGGTGGTGTAAGTCCTTTCTTTCGCCTCCGTGCACACTCCTCCTGCGTTCCGGCTTCCAGCTGGCTCCCCGGTTCAGTACCGGTGGGCCACCGCCCAGCCCCGGCTACCTACGGTTCCACCAGCTGTCTCCCCGGCTCCCTGCAGATGGCCACTACCGTCTGCCGGACTCTCTGGACGAGGCCCTAGGCTCCAACCTAGGCCCCTGGCTATGTCCGCCTCTCTGCAGACCTTCTCTCTTCCTCTCCTAGGACTTGACTGGGCTTGTTTCCTGCCTCAGGCCAGCCAAACCCAAGGGTGGGCGTCTCCATCTCCTGACTCCGCCCACCTGGTGTGTCAGTCTGAGCCCGAGGCAGAAAGCAGGTCACTTTGGGGATGTCTGCTGTGAACTGCTGGGGGTGGGGGTGTGTGTGTTGTTACCTGTGTCCCCTGGCTTGTCCAGGGCGACACATCACCTTTCAAGTGGATAAATGAAAATTGGTGATACCAGAATACCCCTTTAGGTTCACATCTGAAGACAATGTATATGTCCTTGAGTTTGTAAGTCCCCTAGCAACCAGTGAAGGTGTTATGGTGGTGGACATCCTTATTGGGTGGAGACTATAGGGTAATTTATTTTCTTTTTTATTTTTCAACTTTTTGTTTTGTAAAGTTTTAAAATTTAAACAGTGAAAAAACAAACAATGTATCCCAGGTTTACAGAGGTAAACACATCAAAAAATGTATCTCATCGAAACATGAACAATAAGCGAAATCGAATGGGACCTATGTCGATGGCAGCCGAGGGGTGCCCTCAGGTTTCAAATGACCAAGTCCAAAATTCCAGGGATGCATTGGACTCCAGAATGGAGGAGAGGGGTCCATCACATTACAACCGATAAGAGTCCATAGGGAATCTTAAGGGGTCCAAGTCTGAATGAAGTGGTCCATTGAGTCATGTATCACAGCGGTCAAATCCTTCATTACCCGGATATCCTTTATACGAGCATATAGATCTGTCACAGAGGTAGTGGCCATCATCCTCTAATACAAGGAAATCAGACATTTAGCTGCTGTCATTAGCAGTTTGGCCTTAAATCTGCCAAGGGACAGCAAAAATACATTCAATAGATAAGCGACAGGATCCCTGAAAATCCGTCTAGCAAAATTCTACTAATAAAGGTCTCAACTGCCCTCCAGAAGTTACAGATCACAGGGTATGTCCAAAATATATGGTATAAAGAGGCCTTCCACCATACCACACCATTTTTTCTTTTATATAATCCAGCCTTACTGGACTTATAGGCTATATGGCCTTTATGTGGGGCAATTATCTGGTGAAAAATTATTAGTTTGAGCAAATGTTCCTCATCATTGTCCAGTATCTAGATGTACACTAACCAAGAGATCATCTATAATAATTATGTAATCAATATGTTCTCATGTACATCACCCGATTTGTGAAATGTATTTATACTATCTATATCATTGGACGCTGGACATTTCGTCCATTTTTTACAGGAACTATGAAAAGTTTTTAGTATACTTTATGACCAGCAGATATAACAGGGGAAAAGTGAGTTTTAATGAGCTGCGGCACAGGTCACATGAGACAATTAATAAGAGCAGAACTTTTTGTGGGTTGTGATGATGAGTGGCATTATAGAGGAATGTAGAAATAGGTCAGGTAAAGGTTATGTGGACAGATGGAAAATGTTATATGGAGTAGTAGTAGAAGTCAGAAATTACTTGTCAAACACGATATGTTAGTATTTATTAATCTCTGTCCATGTGCTATTCTAGCCACTCTTAAGTGTCAATTTAGCTGCCAGGTCCGAGCTGGTGTTAATCTTGTCTGCCAAAGTAACTTGTGTCAAATCGAGAAAAAGCTGACACAGTGTAAAGCATTAGGAGTAGACACGATTTCTAAACGAAAGATGTACAGGTCAGTGTCAGCGTCCGGGAGAGAAGGCAACGCCGAATAAATGAGGGTGCACCTTTAAGCCATACAGCCACCAGAAATCATGAATAAAGAAGAAGTAGAAAAAGTGCCTCCAGCAGATGCCTCCATGAATATAAAGGAAAATTCGAGCTCTGGCTTAACAGATGGACTAAAGATGTGCAGTGCAGAAAGATTTACCAGTCTAAATAATTCAACGTAATGTTGTGTGGCATCAAGGGCTGTTTGAGGCTTCAACCAGCAGAAGGTACAGATGGGAAGGCAGGCCAGGCCTTTCCCACAAAACCTATTAAAAAACATTTCCGCCGCAGAGACAGTATGTTATGGAGTCACTCGGAGACTGGTGAGACATCACTGTGCCCCAGGCTCTGTTCTGCAAGGTCACCAGAGGAGTTAATCTAGAAGGCTGTGACTTACAACAACTATCACAACAAGCACTGCTCTCTACACTGTGCATCCCTGTGCTCACGTGTGCTCCTCACAATCTTCTCTACAATCTTTCTTATTCATCATTCCTTTCCTACATTCTACATTGCTTTGCACTCGTCTGATACCTATGATCGCTTCCCCTTCTTTTTCGAGTTTTCTTCCAGCGTCTCATCCTTCGAGTCTATCAACATCTCCATTTCTTCTCTACTCTGTCCTTTTTCAATCAGCAAGATAAATTATCATATCTCATGCTTACTGTATACTTATCTATTAGAGGACCGATGAGTGAATGATTTACTCTACGCCGTCACTGACAAATAGGTTCAATTCTTACTAGTAGCCTGCACATTCCTTTTGTAATTGATATTCCCTAAAAAAATTTAAAAAAAAAGGCAAAAGGCAAAACAAATAGAAATAAAATAAAATAAAATTGGATTGACTGACACAAACTGGACGCCTTTAAGGAAGCATTGGAGATAACTTAAGATGGAAAGAAAAGCACAATAGGGTTTTACCTAAAAACAAGGGGTGAGGGAGATGGAGGTGGCTCCTCACCTGGGATGGTTGTGTGTGACACAACCTGTAGAAGATAAAAGAAAAATATGTGGTTGCTCTGCGCTGCCATGAAAAAGAAAAGTAAACGAGTCCAAAATGCATTTCAAGACAATCCTGCCCCTTCCTCAGGATAAAACTACACTATGGTTTTATCCTGAGAAGAGGCAGGATTATGTTGAAACGTAGAAATAAACCATTAATTCAATTTAGATTTGTTCACTGGGCTTTTTCACATCAGCACAGAGGAACCACATATTCTCCTTTGATCTTTAACTAAGAAAGCATTGTACATTTGACAAGTTATTATCACCTAATAAGTTGGGTCTCAACAGCTGAGACCACCACCAGTTTCCTAAATGGGAGGCTTGCATGACCTGTTTGAGGCACTTATCGTGCATGCTGAATCTCCATTCAAGGTCTATGTGTAGGGGCCTAGGAACAGGGGACCCTACACAAGGGTGCAGGGGCCGTGTTCCCTGGGTCGTCAACGAGGATGATGTTCCCTGTTATCCACCCCCACACAGTATCCACAGCTGATGAAATGACTATAGACGTGGGTCTCGGGGACAACAGTCACTTTACTACAGAAAGAACAAAGAAATACAACACGGAATATGTTTCACAGTCTTTCGTGGGTAGGCCATGGCAAATACAACTCGGAGTTGAACACTGAAGTGCAATTAAGGTTCTGGAGCTTTAAGAGCACAAATTGTTTTAGATATAATACTGGTATGCTTTTAAAAGGAGGTTCAGAGTCTTTTGTAGCTTAGAGTAGGAGGGTAGGTGTAATAGGAAGATTGCACAGATTTGTAATCTTGGGGATAGTACCACCTCTAGTCAAGGCACGGACAGAAGTACTTGTAAGCAAATATGGAGAGTTGCCCAGCGTGTCATGGGGACTGGATGGCTAGTGTGTGGACAATGGCATGCAAGCCACTAATGTTGTGGTAGGATGGGAAAACCTCTAACTTTCCCAACCCGCATGTGTAATGCCTGCCTGGAACCACACTCAGACTAGCTGTCACTGACAGGCTAGAGGAAAGCCTCTCACAAAGCAGGACCTTGAGAACCCCGAAACCTTTTAACCCCTATACAGGGATTTGGAATTACTGCAGGGCCCCGGAGATCGCTACCTGTGGAAGGCTGCAGTCCAGAGGAGAGTAGTAGTCAGGCAGGGTAAAACCAGGAGATGCAAAACAGGGACACAATCAGCAGACAAGGAGGTAGTCAGCAAACCAGGCAGAGGTCAAATCCGCATCTGACAGCGAGGTACAAAAATGGCAGGCAGGAGAGTAGTCAGAGAACAGGCAGAGATCAAAACACAGGAATCACTATTCAGAACAGAGCGGGAACCAGAAAGCAGGAATACAAAACTATCTCTGGCAGTGACCAGCAGACAGGAGGGAGAATTAGAAGGGTGTGCTGTCTTCCCATTGGCTGTAGATGAATGGTGGTAACTTCAGTTGGAAGACACAAACAACTTACAGGCAGCCAGTGGTACTGCAGATCCCAGGGAAACCCAGCTTAGTGGATGAGCAGAGCCTGTGCTCACCAGAGCCACTGGCATTGACTCCTATCCTATCACCAGCGTAGTCCATGGCAGAAACACGACATCATCTGGTGATAGAAGCAGAAGTCGCAGGAGCGGACTCTGGTGGGGACGTGACAGCATGCAGCAGGTTCTTCTATATACTCAGTATGCCCTACTGTGTGAAGAAGCATATGTAGATCCGGACAGCGATGATTCAGGATAGAAAGCCTTTAGTATATTAGCTGTGGAAGTCAGGAAAGGATGCAATTCTAGGCCTTGGACCTGGCAGGGAATCTTGTGGTGAAGAGACTCTCCACATATTGTCTGCTCCCAAAGGAGTCTTGTCTAGAACTCGATAATTCCAACTCTGTCTAGCCAGACAGAGGCTGGAAGTAGCCCCACCTATTGAGCCATGTGACCAAGTCACTAGTCGATTGGGTGTTGCCTATCTACACTTCAGCCTCTCACAGTGTAAGATAAGTATAAACCATACATTTTCACCAGTAGGCGGTGTTGGGACACAACAACTGTGAAATACATTAAATACATTAAATATAAGTGGACGTAACTGAAGGTGCATATCTAAAGCTCACAAATGAAAGGGACTACACGTAGATGGGTAGCTGGGGAGTGAGTTGTAGTGTGCAGGAGCTACTCATTGTCCAGGGGTACTTAAAGGGACAGACACTTTCTGGTCACTGCAATTAGGGCTGACAAAGAGCCAAGAACAGTGCTCGACTATCTACATAGTCCTACAGGAACCATGAACATCCACTACTCCTGTTTAGTGAGGGTCTGAAAAGTTGGACCTGGGATAGGTGATAGCTTGATATTATAAGAATTTCCATTTGTTTTAACACTAGTGTCAACAAAGGCTAAATGACTTAATTTACAACTTTATCTAACATATGATATTGCAATAGGACATACAATACATTCTCCATGGGTCTTTTTTCTACAAGGAAAACTTCTTGGACACTAATCCTCCTCCGTGTTTGGCTGTTCCTGGCCATTGATGATTTAAAAAAAGAGCTACTGGCTAACACGGTACAAAGATATATTTTACTTGTTAAAAAAAGAGCAAATCCTGCTGTCTTCACAGTATCCTTTTAACCTTCAACATTAATGAAGTCTCCCTGAAGTAGGATGGAGCCGACAAGTGAACTTTAACCTTTCTATCAAAATGAAGAAAAGCCCCCACCTCTCTTCTAGAGACTGACCTGGATGTCTGCACTATAGGTCGCTGCCTGTTATTTGTTTTGACTGGGACAGTGTAATTAATCAGGTCCTTTGGAAAGTCTTGCCCCAGATACAAAGTACATGATAAAATAACATCATTTTTTTCCACTCTTAATAAAAAGGGACAAACATGATCTTCCTTCCCACATGCAGACTGAGTTTATTGCAGTAAGTGATGCCTTGGCTGGAAAATAAGTAGAAATCCTGATCTCCTTTTTTGACGTCTATAAGTAGCAGCGGTGTATAAATCAGCATGATTGAGTTGATTGCTAAAGCAGCATTCTGTTTTCCCATGGATCTATTTTTGATTGATTCAGTGGTTTGCAAAAAAAAACAAAAAAAGCTATAACTACTATTTCTTAGGGAATCATGATCAAGTGAATAGGAATAATAATAATAAGTGAAAGTGAACGCCTCATGCACATGGTGGTATAGCGTGCCAGACAGGGGCCAGTACCGAAGGTTAGGGTCTAAAGCAGTGGTGGACCTCCAATGGAAATCTACAGGGCCATAGGTAGTGGTGTATCTGTAGTGCCCCACGGGGAAGGTGCACTTAACCTAATCGTCACCGGGCTGTCGATTGTCATCGTCACGGGCGGCATAGCCTGACTCCGTTGCCTGAGGCATACAAAAGAAGTTGGGGGTAGTAGTGAGATGAATGTCGTGACGCCACCTGTGGTAAGCGGCCAGGAAATTGGTTGCCGCTGCTGTCGCTGTCCTCCGGAGCTGATAGTGTAGCACCCCTGAGGTATCAGATGCCACAAAATGTAACCTGTTGAAACGCAAACCCTGGAATATGCGTGCCAGTCAACACACCAGCACCCTCAGGCCACATACATAACCCCAATTCAAGACTGGGGGACTGCCTAGCAACTGGTAAAAAGGATGGGCACTTATTGGCTAATTGTTACCCAATCTGTAGGGAGAGACCCAGCAAGGGGGGGGGCAGTGGTCAGTTGGGAATTTGGCTGGAGGGAGAAGAGAGTCAAAAGTAGAAAAGAGAGAAGTGAGGAGTGAAGGAGAGAGGATTGAGAGAGTGAAGTAAAGAAGGACAAATGTAACAACCTAAAGTAAGAACGGGACATTGTAAAGGAGACAAGGACTGTGGAGTAAGGAACCGGGACTCCAGGAACCGTGAGTTACCTGTGGAAGTCTAAGGCTATTGTGATGCCCTGGCCTATCAGGTCGTCACAGGGTATTGTGCAATCCGCCCTTGTGTGTAATATCCACCTCCTCCTTGGCTACGGCTCCCTAACCTTTGGTGTTGCCAAGAACAGCTAATCAAAATCCTAGTAACACTCTGCACCACACCCACCAGACACACCAGTGGACGGCCTGAGTGGAATAGGGTCGCCCACTTGGGGGTTGGTGAAGGGGGGTCAGGAGTGTCAGGAGACAGTGAGTGAGAAGTAGCTCTCAGAGAGAGAGGAGGTCAGGAGCTAGACTCCTTGGAACTACTAGGTAGCAGACATTGGTCTGGGCCTGGTAGGAGTTGAACCTTGGTCGCAGGGTATCGTGACAAGTGGCACGGACTGTCGAGGAGGACAGCCGGCGGCCTTGTGCCATCACCGGACAGGGGCCAGGGCACGACGGGGTACGTAGACCCTAGGTCAGGGAGTAGCTTCAGGCGTCCTGACAATTTACCCGACGAGGACTGATCCTTCAAGATCCATTCTCCACCCGCTCCAAAATCGGGGTACTAGCGCAACAAGAGGGATAGGACTTTTTACTAAAACGGTCCAGGAAATCCCAAGCCTGAATCCTGAGAGCTCAGTTAGCCACACTGGGGAGCGGGACCCAATTAGTTTCAGACTAAAGTGTCCAACTAGAATGCCACGGAAAAAGGTCACAGACTAACAGGCGACACCAACACAAATGGGACCCATGCGTGCTCCCCCTCAGCGGCAGCGGTGTCCAAAACTTTGGTTTACTACAGTTGTCGGTGTCAGCGTTATTGGACTGAGTGAGTACGCAAGTGACCTTTACTGTCCCAATGGCCCATCCCAGTCACCATCACCGAGTCACCATCACCGAGTTCCCGGGGCATTCCCCCTACCTGTGGAGGGGTTAAACACCTAGATGACCACACCATCACCACCGGGTACTCCCAATCCAAGCCGTGGTACTCCATCTTACCACACACCACGGGTGGCGTCATGAACTTTCCACACCATCCCCAGTACATAACCCCCCTTTGTTTGAGGAGCTGCACGACCCTCACCTCAGGTTTTAGCAAGTACAGACACTCCCCATGTTATCCCTTATGTTATCCTATGGGACATGGGGAGTGTCTGTGTACATGCTGCATTATGTGCGGCTGCGGAATATGCTGCGGATGTCCTGCAGCTGCAAATAACTGCATATCAATTATTCCTGAGGAATTACCTGCGGAAATGCCGGCCCTCCACTATGGAGATAGAGGCCGGGACTTCTGCAGGTAAGTTGCAGCGGGGAGCAGCTGCGGGAAACCTGCGGACGTACCTGCGGATATATCCGCGGGTACATAGTGCCATGGGCATGTGCCGCCCCCGTGCCAGCAGCCGCCGCTGCTCGGATCCGGACCTTCTAAGGGGGTGGCTCGAGTGTCTCCGGACCCGGGGGTCTCACGGACACGCCGAATGAAAGGTGGGACGTAGCTGTACGGGCTAGGCCATATTAAGTTCATGACACCACCCATGGTGTGTGGTGAGGAGGGACACCACCGCTGCTGAGGTGGGCACCCGGGGGAGATGTTGCGGCAGATGGCAAGATGTTAACCCCTCCGTGGGCAGGGATGGTTGCCCCGGGACCCAGTGTCTTGGGTATAGTAGCAGGGTATAGTGACAGCAAGGGGATGTTTTATTACTCACAGTCAATGAATCACACGAGTCTTTGGTAAACCAAGGTGCTGGTGGCCGGCGCCACGGTTGATTGCATTCGGATCCCCCACCCGGGCTGGTGGTCTCTATCCTGTTCCTCTGCACTGACTTTGTGTAGGTGGACTTCCTAGTCTGAAACTCAGGAGTCCGCTCCCAGCTGGATGTGGCCTAAGGAGCCGTGCCCGCAGACGCTGGCCCGTGGAATCTATGGGCCCTGGTGGTGACCTCTTATCCCTATTGGTGGGCTGTTGTCTTCTATGAGGGACTTTAGGTGGGACAGGACCTATAATCCTGGCCTCAATTGGTCAATTAACCAGGCTGCTGGTTTCTGGTCCTGGCTTCAGGGTCCGAGTACCCCCCTTTGTGCTCCGGCTTCCGGGTCGGTTCCCCATGTTGGTACCGGCAGGCTACAACCCTGTCCCGGTCCACCTCAGTTCTGCCGAGCCGTCTTCCCGTCTCCTGCTGATGGAGACCACCGTCTACCTCCTAGCCAAAGGCACCAGGGCTCCTACCCTGGCACCGACCAACTTGAACTTCCTCTGCTGTAGCTTCCTCTCCACTTGAACTACAAACTAATCATCTGCTTGTTTTTCCGCCCCAGGCTGTCTAAACCCCTGGGTGGGCATGTCCAACCGCCTGGTCCCGCCCACTGGTGTGTCTATCTTTCCCTAAAGGGGGGTAACTAGGGTTTAAGGTCCGCTGTGTGTTTCCTAAGTGAGGGAAGGTGTTATGCGGGGGCCTATCTGTGACTACCTGGTTTTGCCAGGGCGTCACATTCCCCCTTGGTTTAATACAGACCGTCCGCGGGCTGTCTGACCACCAACATTTATTGAACTAGAAAAGAGGAAAATAGGGTAAAACAGATTACAAGTATACTAAAATATTTACATTCAAGTATATGTGGTTTCCTCCCTTACGGGGGGCATTTTTCTTAAACATTGCACATGTAAAACCGGGACGGGACGGACCGGGTCCTTCTCACCTCACCCAAAAAAAACAACCTGCCCCCTGGTGCCACCGCTAAGCACTGGTGCGCACCCCCTTGCCCAAGTCCAGGACAAGTCCGGGTGTTGCCCATACGGGTCGGGTAAAAAGTTCCTTACCCGGCAGTCCTTTTTCAAGGGTCCCACATCCAGGGGACCCCTGACCCGGAGGGTAGTCACTAGTTTTGCTGGTGACAGGGCCTCGGCCGACTCTACCGCAGACCCTTTCTCCAATCAGCCTCTCCTTAGACTGCGGCAGGTGAGAAGGTTGGTCAGGGACTATTTACAAGACCTAAAAGTTCTTGGGTTGGCCTGCAAGTTCACGGCCATTGTCTTTTAACTGTAAAACGGGAACAACAGACGGTCCCAACAGGGACTTAAACTCGAGGTAGTCGGGAACCACTACCTAAACATCTTCATCGGGGCTGGAGAGTGGTGGAGAGGGGCGGAGGTAGTGCCTTTCTCCTTCACTCACCCATCGCTTCACATCCAGGGCGAACCACCCCCTCTCCCCGCAATGCCGGGTATATGTCACCATCTCTCCAGGCTCCAGGTCTGGGTGGCCAACAGGCAGATGAGGGGCCACGTCCCTCAGGGACACAAAGATTTCGGCCTCCAGGCCCGGCTTGTAGATAAAGCCCAACCCCTTTTGGGGGTTAAAGTGCCGGACCTGGCCTTGGTACGTCGGGCCCCGCACCCGGAAAGTGGCGTTCCTCAGATGGTCCTTCTCGCTGTAGGTCTGGGACAGGACCTCCGCCTTTCCTTTCTCCCGGGCGGCAATCTCCTTGCCCAGCTGGCACCGCTGCCACTCCCAGTACGGAGCATCTGCTGCCTGCTCCGGCTCACCCTGCGCGGGGGCCGGGCCTAGCCGGAGTCCCTCCGTACCGGCTACGACCGGCACCTTTGGCAATGAAGGGCCCCGCTGTGACATGACCCGCTCCGCTACCCCGCAGGTGTATCCCTCCTGTGCCTCAGCTGAGGCCGGGAGCTCGGGAGCGGTCAGCATCCTTGGCGGTGCTGGTTTCTGGTCAGGGACTGTCTCCGCTGCGGCCGGGCGGATAGCCGGGGCCGTCGTCATCATGGCCGTTGCTTCCTCCGGGACCGGATGGGACATCTTTCTGGCGGTGCGCTGGCGTGGAGCTGGTAGGGTGCCGGGGCAGTGATGGGCTCGCTGCCGGCGGCTTTCGCTGGAGGGTCCTCGCGGGCTGACTGAATGGGTACCGCTGCCGTTGTGGATGGCAGCTGACCGAGCGGGATGTCAGCAACAGGTGCAGGCAGTGAGGGAGGCAGCGTGGCAGGCAGGGGCAGACCGTGCCCCTCAGCCTGGTCGGCCGGTCCCTGGAGGACATAGGGGCGTGGGTCGCTTACCCACTCCTCCGAGGCTGCCTCCACTTCACGGGCCCGCACGGCTGCAGCTAAATCCGTCGTCTCGGCCGTCCATCGTTTGAGCAGGAAGCTCGTCAGCGCCTGGATCCGGCGGCACATACGCTCGGTCTGGGCTTCCACCCAGTCGGCTGTTCCAGGCACGGGCTCCTTTACTGCGGGCTTGCCAGACGGGTCGGCCATGCTGCACTGCTGGTATCCAGGAACAAGAAGGGTGGCAGGGTCCTGGATTCCCTGCCCTTTATCTGCTCGGTCACATGTTGCAGAATCTTCACCCGCCCCCCCCTTGGTCTTTTGCAGGCACTCTCTTCTGCTGCTTGATAGTTTCGTTTTACGACCTCGGGGGTTCACCTTCTGGCCGTGTTCCCAGGGGGCGGGGCTTAGGCTTTTGCACCCTTTCTCGGGGAAGAAGACGCTGGGCTGCAGTTTTCGCGCCAAAATGGCGGCAAAGATGGCAACTTCTAAAAAGTTTTCAATGGATCACCGCTGACTGTCCAATTCTAGGCGCACTTCCACCAGGTAAGTGGATGGGTAAGTATCCTGTTCGTGATGCCAAGTTTCGGGATGTGCCGCCCCCGTGCCAGCAGCCGCCGCTGCTCGGATCCGGACCTTCTAAGGGGGTGGCTCGAGGGTCTCCGGACCCGGGGGTCTCATGGACACGCCGAATGAAAGGGGAGACGTAGATGTACGGGCTAGGCCGTATTAAGTTCGTGACGCCACCCACGGTGTGTGGTGAGGCGGGACACCACCGCTGCTGAGGTGGGCACCCGGGGGAGATGTTGCGGCAGCAAGATGCTAACCCCTCCGTGGGCAGGGATGGTTGCCCCAGGACCCAGTGTCTTGTGCATGGTATAGCGACAGCAAGGGGATGTTTTATTACTCACAGTCAATCAATCACACGAGTCTTTGGTAAACCAAGATGTTGGTGGCCGGCACCGCGGCCGGTTGCATTCGGATCCCCCACCCGAGCTGGTGGTCTCTATCCTGTTCCTCTGCACTGACTTTGTGTAGGTGGACTTCCTAGTCTGAAACTCAGGAGTCCGCTCCCAGCTGGATGTGGCCTAAGGAGCCGTGCCCGCAGATGCTGGCTCGTGGAATCTATCGGCCCTGGCAGTGACCTCTTATCCCTATCGGTGGGCTGTTGTCTTCTATGAGGGAGTTTGGGTGGGACAGAACCTATAATCCTGCCCTCAATCGGTTAATTAACCAGGACGCTGGTTTACGGTCCTGGCTTCAGGGTCCGAGTACCCCCCTTTGTGCTCCGGTTTCTGGGTCGGTTCCCCATGTCGGTATCGGCGGGCTACAACCCTGTCCCAGTCCACCTCGTTTCTGCCAAGCCGTCTTCTCATCTCCTGCTGACGGAGACCACCGTCTGCCTCCTAGCCAAAGGCACCAGGTCTCTTACCCTGGCACCGTCCAACTTGAACTTCCTCCGCTGGGGCTACACCTACCTCCAGCCCACACTCCTCTCCACTTGAAGTACAAACTAATCATCTGCTTGTTTTTGTGCCCCGGGCTGTCTAAACCCCTGGGTGGGCGTGTCCAACCGCCTGGTCCCGCCCACTGGTGTGTCTATCTTTCCCTAAGGGGTGGTGACTAGGGTTTCAGGTTGGCTGTGTGTTTCCTAAGCGAGGGAAGGTGTTATGCGGGGGCCTATCTGTGACTACCTGGTTTTGCCAGGGCATCACAGGCACATAGCCTAATAATATAGGAACAGCGGGGTGCCTGTGGACCTCTGAAACCTAGGTTCACAGGACTCAGCAAAAGGCGTGGTGCAGACCCTAGGACAGCGGGACACTTTATGGTCAACTGTTAAATCTGCCAGGTGAGGGGATCTCCAGGGTCCTTCACCACCCAAAGAGTATGAAGCATCAGCACCAAAGAGGGGACCTGGGACAAGGGACAGAAGTCCACCCATTAAATAGCCCAGGCTGCCTGCAATAGGACCAAGACTGAAACAGAGGTGGCTCCCCCAGAAGCTCTAAGCCACGGGAGCTCAATACAAATGAGTGTGTATGGAGGACAGCTACCCCAGGTCACAGCTGGCACGGAGAACAAGGGGAGCAGGAACACCTGAAATCGGCACCATCGGGTCCACGTACCGAGCCAAAAGTAAAAAGGCAAGTTGAAACTGCAATACCAGTGTGGACTGTCTCCTTCTTGCCTCTGTACGCATACACTGACTGTTCCCTACTATAGCCCCCCCATTATCCACTGCTGGTGCCTAGCCCTTCTTGTGGAGGGCCCAAAACACCTAATCTGCATTACTCCAGCAGCCCCAGCAGGATCCTGCAGCGGCGGCTTCAATAACCTGGCCGCACACCGCAAGTGACGAAATCGAAAAACTCTTTTATTTTATTTTCTTTTATTTTTCTCCCATTTTCACCCCTTTTTATCAGAGCGACCCCCAGGGTCACGGAACCAGGCATCGGCCGCGACCACGACTGTTCCCCTGCGCACCACACGCCCGGACTGAGTACCCCACAGACCTGGGGCGTCACAATGGTAGTAGCAGCCAAGGATGGTATCGCTCCCCACAGGTGGAGCAGGCATCGGGGAGGATGATGAGGGGAGTAGTAATGGTGGATCGGAGCAGCAATATCGGTAATAAAGAGTCAGAGTCTATGGCTGTGGTTCCAGGTTGTTTACTCACTTTTGTGCGGTGCCGCTCACCCAGGTAATACCGGTCACTTGCTATGATGGGCTCCGTCGAACCCAAATACCTTTAGAGGTCAGCCCTGTTTGGTGTTCGGTGGGTTCCCTTCTTGTAACGCCTGTCTGTGGATCCCCTGGCTTCAAGCTACAAAGGGACCCTGGGTTTCACGAGATGTACTCTTGTCCCTACATGCAGGTGTCGCGGTTCCAATATGGGGTCCGGCTTGATGCGAGACCCCAGATCCCCTCTGGCACTGTGATGTCAGGTGCTGTGTGGTCAGGAAAGCTTGAAACTTTCCCCGTCCAGGCAGATTCTGAAAACCAACATGAAGTATAATCTTCCCTAGGGTCTTGCCGCTCTGCATGGCGTCGTTTCCATGGGGAGCAGATATACTCTCCCCACGGCAATCGTGTGAACTCTTCCTCCTTCCACCCGGAGCACCCGTGGATGCGACTGCTCCCTTCCTCTCCTGCTGGAGAACTCCTCTAGACTGCCTGCCTCACTAGTTTTGTTAACTGCTGTGTGACTCCAAGCTCCCCCTGCTGGCTGCACCTCCCCTTCCCAGGTCCTAAGCTAGTGGGACTGCGGCCCCTGTATGAGGGCATCCTGTAAATGCCACTCTGTCGGCAACCCCATTAGGCTAGGTTCACACTTCCGTTGTTTTGCATCAGTCACAATCCGTCGCCTTGAGGAATTACGGTATCCTGCAAAATATTTTGCAGGAATCCAGTTTTTCCCCATAGACTTCTATTAGTGACGGATTGCGACTGATGATGCTGCGTTGCATCCGCTGCGTCGAGGTCAGTCGTTTTTTAACTGACCGCCGGGTGGGAGCAACGCAGCCTGTAATGTTTTTTGAGCAGCGCAATCCGTAGGATTTTGCTGCGCATGCTCTCTCTGGCTCCCTGCACACGTAACCAGGATACACATCGGGTAACCAAGCAATGCGCTTTGGTTAGTTACCCGATATTTACACTGGTTACGTGTGCAAGGAGCCAGAGCTAAGCGGTGTACGCTGGTATCCAAGATTAATATCGGGTAACCAAATAAAGTGCTTTGCTTTTAGTTACCCGATATTTACCCTGGATACGTGTGCAAGGAGGCTGACACTTCCCCACTCGGCTCCGCCCCCTCCCGCACTCGCATGTGTACACACACACACTCACACACACACTCACTTGTCCCCAGCCCTGCAGTCCCCGTGGCACTGACGTCCTCAGCGCCACGGCCCCGCTCAGTTCCACCCCCCCTCACGCTCCACCCCCCTTGTGCTCCACCCCCGCACATAACGGAGTCCGACAATGATTTCTGTTCTTTGTCATCCGTTGTACAACGCATCAGTCACATGCATCAAGCAACGCATGTGACTGATGCAAAACAACGGAAATGTGAACCTAGCCTTACCTGACCCTAGCCCAGTCCCCAGTGGGAACAGGGCAACCTGGTGTGTATTTGAGTGTGTAAGTGATGAAACCGGCACTGACCTCCTCAGAAATTGGGTTTAGCATTACACTCAAATTTGGGTGCAATACTCTGTGGTGACTGAAGCCTCAGGGGCGCCACATATCTACGATGGAAGTCTACAGGCATTAGGCAGTGGTGTACCTCCGATGGAATTCTACAGGCCATAGACAGTGGTGCACCTCCAATGGAATTCTACAGGGCCATAGTCAGTGGTGTACCTACGATGGAAGTCTATAAACCATAGGCAGTGGTGCACCTCCGATGGAAGTCTACAGGCCTGTCACGCTGTACTCTAAGATGTACAATAGCAGTACAGCACAGTAATGTGGGACTGAGAGGATTCCTGAAACTATCTGAGAAGGTAGTTAGCTGGTAAACCACTAGGGGGCGTAATAGTGGAGGAAACGTATGAGCAGGGAATTCCCTAGCAGAGGTAATACTAGTCAAGCCCACCAGGTGGCAGTAGAATCATCAGAAAGCCGTGTCACAACATGAGGTCTTGTAAGTACACAAGGGCAAAGTCTAAACGTAGTCAGAGGGAAGCAAATAGTCAGTAGCCGGGAAATCAGAGCCTAGAAGCGAGGGGGAGTGGGAAGACAAGACAGAATAAAGGTAAACAGATAAGGAACGATCAGGGAGACAGCGGGAGAGACACTGATGGAAACAGACAACAGAGGAGGTTAACAGGTCAGGTGAACACGGAGGTCAGGAGGGGGCAGGGCAGACAACAGGTCACTCAAGAGCAGAACACAGCAGAGCCAGAAGTATCACTGGCGAAGTCCAAGAGAAACAGTGCCCTAATAAAGCAGCCTGACCTCCAGAACGAGGCAGAAAGGATTAACCCCTAACGTGACTTGCATCAGAAGTGAAACTAAAAAAAAGGCTCAGCTCCAGCTGAGCCAGGAGTCAATCATGAC
The DNA here is from genome assembly GCF_048569485.1 of Anomaloglossus baeobatrachus. NCBI lineage: Eukaryota > Metazoa > Chordata > Amphibia > Anura > Aromobatidae > Anomaloglossus > Anomaloglossus baeobatrachus. Next base: position 181,814,150 of record NC_134360.1, on the reverse strand, counting down.
AAGGCCATATGAAGTGGTGGACGTCCAATGGAATTCTACAGGGCCATTGGCAGTGGTGTACTTTTGATGGAAGTCTATAGGGCATAGGCAGTGGTGTACCTTCGATGGAAGTCTACAGGGGCATGGTCAGTAGTGTGCCTTTGTTAGAAAATTACAGGGCTATAGTCAGTGGTGTACCTCTGAAGGAATTCTACAGAGCCATAGTCAGTGGTGTACCTCCGATGAAAGTCTATAGGGCCATGATCAGTGATGTACCTTTGATGGAAGTTTACAGGGCCATAGGCAGTGGTGCACCTCAAATAGAAGTTTATAGGTCCGTAGGCAGTGGTGTACCTTTGATGAAAGTCTTCAGGGCCATAGGCAGTGGTGTACCTCTGATGGACGTCTACAAGGCCATAGGCAATGGTGTACCTCTGATGGAAGTCTACAGGGCCATAGGCAGTCCTGTACCTCTGATTGAAGTATACATGGCCATAGTAAGTTGTGTATCTTCCATAGAGGCAGCTGCTCTAGGGCCTGTGAATTGTTGGTCTTTGCGCCAATTGAAGCTTGTTTTAGTACAAAATTGTGCTTCAAGCAGTGCTGAAATCTCCATGACCTGGTCGCTAATTTACAGCTGTTGACATCAGGAGAGGCCCATCAAAGCAGTCACATTCTGACTACCAGAAATCAGCCGGCGGTGCTCTCCCCCGCAGCTCCTTGCCATTCCTCTTACTAGTGGATTTATGAGTGGAGAGGCAGGGACCTGCGAAGGGAAAAGTGTAAAGTGTTAAAAAGTGTCTTGTGCAAAAAGAAACAGACACATAATACTATATTTGATATATTTATTAATTTACTAATATTTACATATTGACTTTTTCTAAGCCTACATAGGGACATAGGGTTAGGATATTAGGGTAATAGTAGCTTAAAATAATAGGTAATAGTTACATAAAAAAACAACAACAAATAGGCAGAAAAATCCATATTTCCTGCTTACCTAAAAGCAGAAGCTCTGTTTTTGGCCAGCTATATCCTATTAATTTTGACCGTTTTGGGTAAACATTTTTTTTCTTGGAGGGGGGGGGGTTACACAGTTTTAACATCTGCTATGAGGCCCCATGATGTCTCCTTTATACTCGCTCCTGGTCATAGACACTTTACAGTATATGTCACTGCTGCCTTTGAATGGCACCATGTTGCAGACATATTTTCCCTGAGAAGTTATACTGTTTGACAATGATTTCATTTTGGTAATAGTAACTGTTGAACAAATTTATGTTTCCCAAAAACCACCTCTCTTTCAGGTCTCCATAGTGGTCAATCCCTCTCTCTACCTTGAAAACATGCTGGATTGAATCTTCTTTGCCTGTACTAGATGAAATGTGATCTATGAAAAGTGTCCAATACTTTTAAAGTAGATTAACGATAAAGCAGGTCTGCGCAGCATACAGCCCCTGGGTCACATGTGGCCTGCCAAAGGGTTTGCTGCGGCCCTTGAATCTGTCTGGCAGACACTGCTCCTTGTTTCTCATATTCAAATTTAGTTATGTCTCTCAGATGCAAGTACATTTGAAAACCTGGGAGCCGGCACTGGAGAAGAGGACAGCTTGTTAGTTCCTGCTCCAACGTACAGCAGTGTGATGAGGTCAGCACACTGCTGATGTCATCATGCTGCTGCCGGCACCACAGAGACAGCAGACACATAAGCACTCCATGGAGGACATAATGATTAAATGTGTACCAAGGAACAAACACAATAGGGATACATTATTGAAAGGAACAGTTTAAGGAGATATTTTGGAGAGGGGTACTGTGTGTGGGGTGGTGATATTATAGAGTGGCTCATTGTGGGGGAACAGATGGGAGAGGGGCAGTGTGCATGAGGAATATTATGGAGGGGCAGTGTGAGGGAATATTATGGAGAGAGGCAGTGTTAAGGGAGGAATATTATGGAAAATGATGGAGATGCACAGTGTGAAGATGCACAGTGTAGGGGGAATATTATGGAGAGGGACATTGTGTGGGGAGGAATATTATGGACTGACTGTTTGGGGGGATATTATGGAGAGGGGCAGTGTGTGGGGAGAAATAATATGGAGGGGCAGTGTGGGGAGGTTTTATCGAGAGGCACAGTGTGGGGGATATTATGAAGAGGGACAGTGTGGGGGAGATAGTATTAAGAATAGAAGTGTGGGGATGACATTATGGAGAGGGACAGTGTGGGGTGGACAATATTATGGAATATGGCAGTGTGGGGGAGATATTATGGAGAGGCGTAGTGGGGGGAGGTATATTATAGAGCATCAGTGTAGAAGAGGGTATCATGTAGAGGCACAGTGTGGGGGAGATATTATGGAGAGAGGCATTGTGGGGGATATTATGGAGAGGCATAGTGTGGGGGGAAATTATGAAGGAAATCAGTGTGAGGTGATGACATTATGGAGAGGGGCAGTGTAGGGGAGATATTATGGAGAGGGGCAGTGTAGGGGAGACATTAAAGTGAATCTGTCAGCAGGTTTTTGCTACCTCATCTGAGAGCAGAATGATGTAGGCAAAGAGATCCTGAATCCAACGATGTTTCACTTAGAACTGTCCCAGCCCACACGAGACTCTGAATAGAGATTTTACATTGAGAGCTAGGTGCCAATCAGAGGAGGGGATGTGTCGGACTGCTGTGTGCCATGCCAGCAAGTCCTAGCAATGATATTTAACAAGCGATAAAGCCTTTAGCTTAAGTAAACAACAGCATAGAGCCTGATAAGAGAGGCATAGTTGATTTTTTTTAACTACTACAGCATGTTGTCCTCAGATTACATAGCAAAAACCTGCTGACAGATTCCTTTTAAGGAGAGGGTCAGTGTGGGGAGATGACATTAAGGAGGGGGCAGTGTAGTGGGAAACAACATTATAGAGAGGGGCAGTGAACGGGAGATATAACAGAGAGGGACATTGTGGGGGGATATTAAGGAGAGGCATAGTGTTGGGGGATATTATGGAGAGGAGCAGTGTAGGGGGATGACATTAAGGAGAGGGGACGTGTGGGGAAGATGACATTAAGGCAAGGGAAAGGGTGGAGGGTAATATGGAGTGGTTAAGTGTGAGGAGATATTATAGAGAGGGGCAGAGTGGAGGGAGAAATATTTTGTGCAGGAAGCACAGTAATTGTTTATTCAGGGGCATAGCATGTGAGATATGTTTATTTATGAGCAATATACAGATACTTTCATTTTTAAGGGAATCGTGTTGGGATAAGCTGCTGCGGTGAAGAGGGAAATCTGCAGAGACGAGCTGTGGGCATGAAATCTCATTATAGAATCTGTACTTCGTGGAGACAAAAGGGATGGGAACAATCAGAAAAGATGTCATCTATAAGGTACGTGAATGTAAATGTTTATTTGTGATACTACCATATGTGCATCTCATCAGTACTGTAGTTCCTGTATGGTCGGCAGTCTGATGATGTCTGGTAACAACAACTTGCAGTATCTCCTTACCATTGTTAAATACATACTGGGAATTGTAGGTTCAAGCAATACATGTATGCAGCTAATCTGACATTAAAGTTGATCGCTGCACTATACTTAAGGGGGATTTACACGGTAGCGATATCGCTAGCAATTTGTAGCGATAGCGAGCGTGTAAGTACCCACCCCCAACGCGCATGTGATTGTTTGTGATCGCTGCCGTAGCGAACATTATCGCTACGGCAGGGTCACACATACTTACCTGGTCGGCGTCGGCGCTGTGACTGCCGAACAATCCCTCCTTCAAGGGGGAGGGACGTTCGGCATCACAGCGACGTCACCGCAACGTCACTAAGTGGCCGGCCAATCAAAGTGGAGGGGCGGAGATGAGCAGGATGTAACATCGCGATGTGTGCTGCCGCATGAGCGATGAACCACCTGGATAAACAACCCTTACCGATTTTTGAGTTTGGGACGACCTCTCCATGGTGAACGATTTTCACCATTTTTGAGGTCGCTTAAGGTCGCTGGTCAGTGTCACACGCTGCGATATCATTAATGACGCCGGATGTGCGTCACTAATAACTTGACCCCGACGACCAAACATTAACGATATCGTAGCGTGTAAAGCCCCCTTTAGTGTAGCAATCCATACCATGTAGCAATCCACACCATGCTTTATGGCTATGTTAAAACATAATATCAAATCTGTAAGTTTTGGGTATTTTAATAAGGAGGATTTCTTCACTTTCTGCTCCAAAAATGTAATTTAAATTAGCGGGTGTTCACACTGAATTTTTTGGAGCAGAAACTCTCCAGATCCTCAAATACTTAAAGCGGGCTTTTGTTGTATTGATGTACTGATGGTGGTTCTTGTGATGTATTCATGTAAGTACACCTATACATTTTTTTGCAGTCCTTTGGATTGGTTCAGAATACTAATTTGGTCCTTAGATCAAAAAATGTTGTGTACCTCTGCGATAAAGGAAAGTGGGAATTGTAGTCCAATAATGATAATGTTTTACTTCTTCAAGTTGAGGTTCAATAGAAATAGAAATCTATACAGTCGCCAGCCTATCTTTAAAAAAAAAAAATAAAAAAAAAAAATAGTGCATTGTTCACTTATGCAACCGTCCATTGTCTTTCTCTTTGGCATGCTAGTAAAACACCAAAGGAAAACTGATGCCAGAACTGATCACAGTCATTTAGCGTATCAGTTGTTGCGTCTGACTGGTCTTAAAACCAGATCAAAAACATTGAATTAAGAATTTCTTGATCCAGGATGGATAACAAAACAGTGAGCAAAGCAGACAACAAGGTCCTAGGTTGTATTCTGTTCAGGAATAAAACAATTGGGAACTGTAATGCTGCCACCAGGGGGAGCCAGAGCTCTGTAGCATAATACACTACACAGAGCAATGAGAACCAGGAAGTGAATTCACAGCGTTCTCATGCATTACCTCAAAGCACAGCTGAGAAGCAGAGCTGCAGAGCATGCAAGGAATAGTCACACAGGCTGGGTCAAACACCGTACGGGCAGTAGCAGGACCGGAGGGACGAGCAAAAGCGGAGTCAAAGTCAGGCCAAGGTCAGTACCGAGGAAGCAACCGAGTGGGGAAATAGGAGAGGGGACAGAGGACAGGAGGGACGACCAGGGGATGGAACACAGACAAGGGCACAGGAACAGACAGATCAGGATATCACTCACAGGACCAGCAATCACAGGCAAAGCAGTGCTAAGCTTATAGCCGTCACTGGTTCACTGGAAATGCCAGCTTTTAAGGCATCCAGGGTCTGGAAGTGAGGCTCGAGAGAAGGCTCCGCCCCCTAGCCATGTGGACAGGGAGGCGAACCATGACAGTACCCCCTCCTCAAGGGGGGGCCACCGGACCCCCAGGCTTCCCAGGATACTTTCGGTGGAAAGCCGCAATTAACCGATCGGCCCGCACGGATCGAGCCGGCACCCAGGACCGGTCCTCCGGACCGTAACCCTTCCAATGAATCAGATACTGGAGGGAACTACGAACCCAACGAAAGTCGATAATATGCTGAATTTCATACTCCTCCTCGCCGTCCACCAGTATTGGAGCCGGAGGGGTCTGAGAATCCACCACCGAAGGAACAAATGGCTTAAGCAAGGAGGTATGAAACACATTGGGAATACGCAAGGTCTTGGGCAGTTGCAACCGAAAGGCCACCGGGTTGATCACTTCGATGATCTCATAGGGCCCTATAAACTTAGGACCCAACTTAGCAGACGGAAACCTGAGCCTGATATTCCGAGTGGACAACCACACTTTGTTCCCCACCTGAAAGGGGGGTCCCAGAGAATGGCGTTTGTCCGCTTGGCGTTTCTGGGACTGTTGAGCCATCACGATGCACCGCCGTACCTCCTTCCACACCTCCCCCAGATGCTGAACGATGGAGTCGGCCCCTGGACACCCCGAATCCACTCTAGAGAAGGTCCCGAAGTGAGGGTGAAACCCGTAATTACAGAAGAAGGGAGAAGTTCCCGTAGACTGATGGACTCTGCTATTGAATGCAAACTCCGCAAGGGGCAAATCGTACACCAATCCTCCTGCTGAGCAGAAACCAAGCACCACAGGATTTGCTCAAGGGTCTGCTTTGTCCTTTTCGTCTGCCCATTGGACTCGGGATGATAGGCGGACGAGAAGGACAACTCAATTCCCAACCGCCTGCACAAGACCCTCCAAAACCGAGAAATGATTTGTACCCCCCTGTCAGACACAATATTCAGTGGCAACCCATGTAACCGAACCACCTGGTCAATAAAGTGGTTGGCAAGGGCCGCAGCAGAAGGAAGACCGGAGAGGGGAACAAAATGTGCCTGTTTACTAAAACGATCCACCACCACCCAGATCACAGTCATACCATTTGAGACAGGGAGGTCCGTAATGAAATCCATGGACAATTGGGTCCATGGTCTTTCAGGAACAGGTAATGGCAAGTTCCCCGGCCGGCCGGTTATGACATACCTTAGCACGGGCACATGTAGCACAGTCAGACACAAACCGAGCAACATCTGAGTGAAGAGATGGCCACCAAAACAGTCGAGCAACAGCCCTGCGAGTGGCTGTAACTCCAGGATGGCCACTAAGTACGGACTCATGGAACTCTTGAAGTACCCATAACTGGAGGTGCAAAGGGACAAACAGTTTAGTGTCTGGAACGGAAGATGGCGCTGAGGACTGGGCCTCCCTGACCTCAGCTTCCAACTCGGATGACAAGGCAGCGACCACCACCCCTCGCGGAAGAATGGAGGAAGGAGGCTCTGGGGGTGACACCGGTTCCAAACTACGAGACAGTGCATCTGCCCTCACGTTTTTAGACCCCGGCCGAAAAGTAATACAAAAATGAAATCTAGAATAGAAAGAGCCCACCTCGCTTGTCGAGGCGTCAATCTCTTGGCGGACTCGATATACGCAAGGTTTTTATGATCAGTGATGACAGTAATACGGTGAACAGCACCCTCCAAAAAATGCCTCCATTCTTCGAATGCCAACTTTACCGCCAATAATTCACGGTTACCCACATCATAGTTCCTCTCAGCCGGAGTGAATTTCTTGGAGAAGAACGCACATGGTCGCAGATTAGTCAGAGTAACAGGGCCCTGAGAGAGAACAGCTCCCACCCCCACCTCTGAGGCGTCCACCTCAACAACAAATGGCGCCTCGAGGTCCGGCTGTACCAGGACTGGGGCAGACATGAACCGGTCCTTTAACTCAAGAAAGGCCTGGACAGCCGTTTGTGACCAGTTCTGCAGATCCGCCCCTTTCCGTGTAAGGTCAGTCAATAGCTTGGCAATTTGAGAAAATCCCTTAATGAACCTTCGATAATAATTAGCGAAACCCAAAAAGCGTTGTAGCGCCTTGATATCCCTGGATTGCACCCAATCCACGATAGCCTGCACCTTTCCTGGGTCCATTTTAAACCCATCACGAGAAAGGAGTAACCCAAGAAAGGCTATTTCCTGAACAGAGGAAACACATTTTTCAAGCTTGGCAAACAGATGGTTATCACGTAATCTCTGTAATACTGAGCGAACATGCATAATATGTGTATCTCTATCGGCAGAATAAATCAAAATGTCATCGAGATAGATGACCACAAAATGACCAAGAAAATCAGAGAAGATATCGTTGATGAAATTTTGAAACACCGCAGGGGCATTTGTTAGACCAAAAGGCATCACCAAATTCTCGAATAACCCCTCTGACGTCAGAAAGGCTGTTTTCCACTCATCCCCTTCTCTAATACGGATAAGATTATAGGCCGCCCTGAGATCTAGTTTGGTAAACCACCGAGCTTCAGAGAGTTGGTTGTAGAGATCAGGGATGAGTGGAAGCGGATACGTGTTTTTCACAGTAATTTTGTTTAATTCTCGGAAATCGAGACATGGCCTTAATCCTCCGTCCTTCTTATTTACAAAAAAGAACCCAGCAGCCACAGGGGAAGAAGAAGGACGGATATGCCCTTTACGTATACTATCAGATATGTATGATTTCATAGCAGCCCTTTCTGGACCCGAGAGGTGATATAAACGGGCCTTGGGCAATTTGGCATTGGGAAGTAAATCGATGGCACAGTCATATGGGCGATGAGGCGGCAAAACCTCGGCCTCTGTTTCCGAGAATACGTCTCCGTAGTCCCTCAGGTATTCCGGAAGACCCTCAGGACTTACGGAGAACACAGGTACAGATTGTAAACACCTTTTATGACAAGCAGGACTCCATTTGACTATGGTACGACACTCCCAATCAATAATGGGATTATGTAACCTTAACCATGGAAACCCCAACACTAATCCAGCAGGGAGATTGGCCATTACAAAACAAGAAATAGTTTCAGAATGCAGAGACCCGATCACCAGAGTAAATTTTTCTGTAGCATTACCTCAAAGCACAGCTGAGAAGCAGAGCTGCAGAGCATGCAAGGAATAGTCACACAGGCTGGGTCAAACACGGAGTCAAAGTCAGGCCAAGGTCAGTACCGAGGAAGCAACCGAGTGGGGAAATAGGAGAGGGGACAGAGGACAGGAGGGACGACCAGGGAATGGAACACAGACAAGGGCACGGGGGCACAGGAACAGACAGATCAGGATATCACTCACAGGACCAGCAATCACAGGCAAAGCAGTGCTAAGCTTATAGCCGGCACTGGTTCACTGGAAATGCCAGCTTTTAAGGCATCCAGGGTCTGGAAGTGAGGCTCGAGAGAAGGCTCCGCCCCCTAGCCATGTGGACAGGGAGGCGAACCATGACAGGAATTAAGCCTCACAAAAACCTGTAAAATCCTATTACTTATTCTGAACAGTTCCAACTTTTAAAAATACTGCAGACGTAGGCTCTGTTCACACAAGCATCATAGCTTCAGTATATCACATACTCATGTCAGATTTTTTTCAGCTGGGTCTATTACTTGCTAACCACTTCAGGGCTCCAGTATTTCTACAACAAAAGCAGCATGGAAAATTGCGTCATTCTCCGGGGCCACACAGGATCTATTACGATCCTCGTGTGACGCCCTGGGCAAGCCAGGGGTCACAGGTCATAACACCACCACACCCTACACCCCAGTTAGGAACACCAAAGCTAACCAAAATTCCCTGTTGCCTTCCTCCAGGAGCTGGTGTCCACACCAGGGGGTGGGCCAGGCGGTTGGCTCCGCCCACCGAGGAGTTCACAGCTCTGGAGGCGGGAAAACCAGGCAGTCCAGCTAGGGACGTGAAGGAGTAAACAGTGAAGTGGAAGGAAGTGGTAGAGGAGCAAAGGAGAGAAGCTGAGGAAAGGGAAAGTGACAGTTTGTAAAGCCTGAAGTTAGTCCGGGTGTGTGCCCCGGACTGAGACAGCAAGGTCAGCAGACGGCAGTGACTGTCTGCAGGGGTGACTGCTCGGAGGTTGCTGGAAGGACCGTGGACGGGTGGTGACCCGGCGGTCTGGAGCAGTATACGAAGAACAGTCAGCACCAGGGCAGGGGCCTTTCGGATCCCGGTGAGGCTAGGAGTCGCCATAATTTGCCAAATCCGTCAGTGAAGGGGACGACTGTCTCCCAACAACCAAGTCCCGATTGAAGGCAACAGTCCAACCGTTACAGAGAGACACCGCCACCGCCAGGGCACCAGTTTCTCAGGGCCAGCGCCTGCGGGCAAAGTAGGGCTCCTCCGGCCCATATCCAAGCCGGGGAGCGGGTTACCGGTGGGAACCCATCGCAACCATCATCATCTTAGGTGCAGGAAAAAGGGACCGTCACCGTCACCTACTGGGGAAAGCAAGTGCAGCCGTCCGTGGGAACCGTCTTTCCAGCCGTGTGTTTTACCGAGAACTGTGTCATCGTCTCAGGCTGAGTGAGTACCACAGTGCCGCAAGGCACAGAGCTGCCCCCGCGTCCCTACATCCCACCAAGCCCTGCATCACCCACCTCATCACTGGGCCCCGGGACACCAACCCCCCTACCCACGGAGGGGAGGATTAACATCCAGCTGCCCCATACCATCACTCCCGGGATCCCCATACAGAGCAGCGGTGGTGTCTACAAATCACCACAACTGTGGGTGGCGTCACGGACAATAAACAATCCCCACACCCAACAACCCCCCTTTTCACTCACGGGCGAGGAGCGCCGCCAGAGTCCCCGGGATCCGGCACATCGCTCGAGCCACCGAGCAGCAGCAGGCCGCAGCAGCCGCGGCAGCCGGACCCGAGCAGTGAGGAGAGTGCGGTGTCCCCTCCTCCGCCCGCGACACTCGCATGACACTCGGCTCACACTGGCAGCACAGCAGGAGTCGAGTGTCATGCGAGTGTCACTGTGACTGAGGTCCAATTGTGCGATCAGACCACAGCTGCAGGGAGGCAAGCCAGTGCTGAGGAGGAGCGGGCCAGTGCTGAGGAGGGGCAGGCCGGCGCTGAGGAGGGGAGGGATTTATCTCCCTCTCTCCTCCGTTGCCGGCTATTGCCATTCTCGCTCTGCACTGACATTACACCAGTGTACCGCAAGTGCAGTGCAATGTTTCTCTCACACTATAGACTTGAATGGGTGCAAGAGAAACAAGGATCGCATTGCATCCGCAGCATGCTGCGACTGTTTTCTCGGTCCGATTCGGGCTGAGAAAATACTCGCTCATGTGTGCTGGCACATAGAGTAATGTTGGTCTGAGTTGAATGCGATGTTTTATCGCATTCTCCTCGCTCCGATTTTCACACCGTGTGGCTTAGGCCTAAAATGAGTGGAAAACTTGATAGAAACTGTGAAAAATAATTTCTAAAAAGTGGTATAAGTTTTCTATTTTACTATTCCATGTGCGGAAAAATGAGAAATAAATTACAAGTGAGATGAGTTGTGGAAAAAAGTACAATTCTGCCTTGGTTCTTTAGGATTTTATGCTACGGTGTACATTATGCATTAAAAATGACCTGGCAACATAACCTTATATATACTGCTCAAAAAATAAAGTGAACACTAAAATACCGTTTTGTCGTTTAAGTGTTCCCTTTATTTTTTTGAGCAGTATATATACTGTGTGTATATATATATATATATATATATATATATATATATATATATATATATATATATATATATATATATATATATGTATACATATATATATATATATATATATACAGCTCTGACAAACATTAGGAGACCACTACAAAATTGTCAGTTTTTTTGCTTCTCTCTATAGATATATTGTTGAGTAAAATATAAATTGTTCTTTTATTCTATAAACTACTGACAATGTCTCCAAATTTCCAAGCAATACATTTTGTATTTATTTTCTGAAAATGAGAAATGGTCAAAATAACTAAAAAAGCATAGCTTTCAGACCTCAAATAATGCAAAGAAAATAAGTTCATAATAATTTAGAAACATCAATACTAATAATGTTTTAACTTAGGAAGATTCAGAAATCAATATTTTGTGGAATAACCATGATTTTTAATCCCAGCTTTCATGTATCTTGGCATGCTTTCCACCAGTCTTTCACACAGCTTTTGGGTGACCTTATGCTACTCCTGGTACAAAAATGTAAGCAGTTCTTCTTTGTTTGATGGCTTGTGACTATCCATCTTCCTCTTGATTACATTCCAGAGGTTTTCATTGGGGTTCAGGTCTGGAGATTTGGCTGGCCATGACAAGGTTTGATGTGGTGGTTCTTCATCCACACATTGACCTAGCTGTGTGGCATGGCGCATTGTCCTGCTGGAAAAACAAGTCCTCAAAGTTGGGAAACATTGCCTGAGCAGAAGGAAGCAACTGTTTTTCCAGGAAAACTTTGTATGCGTCTTGAGTCATACATTCTTCACAAAGTTTAATCTGCTTAATTTCAGCCTTGCTAAAGCATCCCCAGATCATCACCAATCCTCCACCAAATTTCACAGTGTGTGCAAGACACTGTGGCTTGTACGCCTGTCCAGGCCTCCGTCTAACCATTAGACGACCAGGTGTCGAGCAAAGCTGAAAATTAGACTTGGAGAAGATTATCTTATTCTAGAAATTGGGCAGACTAAACTTCGTGAAGGACGTATGAATCAGGCCACAAACAAATACAGCTGAGAAATTTTTTTTGCAGATCTGCACTACCTCATTGTATACCCATCGTAACATGGGTCCAAGGGAAATGCCTTTTTTCTCACATTGTACTCGTCTTATGTCTTCCACACAGTGTCCTCCATCGCGCCCCTGCATACTTGCACTTGTCTCTGCCCTACTGTGGGCATAGCAAAGTACTATGCAGGCTTGGGGAAAGGTCAGAGAACACCTGCGCATGTGCACTACAATACCTTGATCTGCTCTTAGCAGGGCAGAGAGACGTACGCATGCTCAGAAGCACAATGGAGGGCGCTGTGTGGATGTCGTAGGACGTATCATTCACACAGAGGACAACGATGGAAGGAAGAGAGGAGGCGTCGGACAGAGACTAGAAAAGCCCATCCACTCCACAGGTGACTATAATAAAAGTTGTATTTTATGTTATACAGATTGGCCTTAGTAATTATATACAAGGCTTACTGGCGGTGGCCACAACTCATAAGGGACAAATCTGGTGACAGGTTCTCTTTAAATGTATCGACATCCTTGATGCTGAAACAGTTGAATGGGAAAGGTGGGGCCTGGTGTCGGCGCTAGCACTGGCACCATTCCCGCTTGACTCTCAGGCCCCATAGCGGCCACGTGGTCTCCCGCCTTGGCAGTACACCACAGGCTGCCAGTAACGCTGCTGTTACAAGCACATGCTGGCTATCTATTATAGCTGGTAGTAACAGTGGGCAAAGTTCCTAAGCCTGCTTCATACATGAATACCCTGAGTGTCATGTACAGTTATGTTATGGTGTGCAAAAGGGTTAATATACTGTGGGAAGGGGGTTTAAAAAAATGTAGCATCTTACCTGGTGTTTTTTTTTGCCATGGCCAGATGTTGGCTGTAAGTCAAAAGGGAAATATTGAACACTACATTTTTCTGTAACACTTCTTCAAACTTTTGAAGCATTTTCTGGATATGATTGCATGTTTATGTGTTTTCCCATAGGCATCTTTATAGAAACAATAAGGACTGTATGGAACAAAAATTAAAATCATGGCATATCATACAAAGCTGTGAAAACCTCTCTGTGAAGGAAGCCATATGGCACTGAGCAGAGAGGTTTTTTTCTGACCACAATCTGCTAATGGTTATCTATGAAACTACATGTGTACTACTTTTACAGTCATATGAAAAAGTTTGGGCACCCCTATTAATGTTAACCTTTTTTCTTTTCAATTTGGGTTTTTGCAACAGCTATTTCAGTTTCATATATCTAATAAATGATGGACTCAGTAATATTTCTGAATTGAAATGAGGTTTATTGTACTAACAGAAAATGTGCAATCTGCATTTAAACTAAATTTCACAGGTGCATAAGTATAGGCACCCTTATCATTTTCTTGTTTTGAACACTCCTAACTACTTTTTACTGACTTACTGAAGCACTAGATTGGTTTTGTAACCTCATTGAGCTTTGAACTTCATAGGCAGGTGTATCCAATCATGAGAAAAGGTATTTAAGGTGGCCACTTACAAGTTGTTCTCCTATGTGAATCTCCTATGAAGAGTGGCATCATGGGCTCCTCAAAACAACTCTCAAATGATCTGAAAACAAAGATTATTCAACATAGTTGTTCAGGGGAAGGATACAAAAAGTTGTCTCAGAGATTTAAACTGTCAGTTTCCACTGTGAGGAACATAGTAAGGAAATGGAAGAACACAGGTACAGTTCTTGTTAAGCCCAGAAGTGGCAGGTCAAGAAAAATATCAGAAAGGCAGAGAAGAAGAATGGTGAGAACAGTCAAGGACAATCCACAGACCACCTCCAAAGACCTGCAGCTTCATCTTGCTGCAGATGGTGTCAATGTGCATTGGTCAACAATACAGCGCACTTTGCACAAGGAGAAGCTGTATGGGAGAGTGATGCAAAAGAAGCCGTTTCTGCAAGCACACCACAAACAGAGTCGCCTGAGGTATGCAAAAGCACATTTGGACAAGCCAGTTACATTTTGGAAGAAGCTCCTGTGGACTGATAAAACAAAGATTGAGTTGTTTGGTCATACAAAAAGGCGTTATGCATGGAGGCAAAAAACCACGGCATTCCAAGAAAAGCACTTGCTACCCACAGTAAAATTTGGTGGAGGTTCCATCATGCTTTAGAGCTGTGTGGCCACTGCTGGCACCGGGAATCTTGTTAAAGTTGAGGGTCGCATGGATTCAACTCAGTATCAGCAGATTCTTGACAATAATGTGCAAGAATCAGTGACGAAGTTGAAGTTACGCAGGGGATGGATATTTCAGCAAGACAGTGATCCAAAACACCGCTCCAAATCTACTCAGGCATTCATGCAGAGGAACAATTACAATGTTCTGGAATGGCCATCCCAGTCCCCAGACCTGAATGTCATTGAACATCTGTGGGATGATTTGAAGCGTGCTGTCAATGCTCGGTGACCATCAAACTTAACTGAACTGGAATTGTTTTGTAAACAGGAATGGTCAAATCTACCTTCATCCAGGATCCAGGAACTCATTAAAAGCTACAGGAAGCGACTAGAGGCTGTTATTTTTGCAAAGGGAGGATCTACAAAATATTAATGTCACTTTTATGTTGAGGTGCCCATACTTTTGCACTGGTCAAATTTAGTTTAAATGCAGATTGCACATTTTCTGTCCATCAGTTATTAGATATATGAAACTGAAATAGCTATTGCAAAAACCCAAATTGTTCTAAAGAAAAAAGGTTAACATTAATAGGGGTGCCCAAACGTTTTCATATGACTGTATATGTTTTGTGGTTGGAAAATTTCCATTGAAGTCTATGGAGAGCGATTTAAATGGAAATGCATCTATATGTGATGTCGTCAGTCCTTGATCCATATTGCATCATTGGCAAAGAGGTTGTGTTATGTGGTTCAATTTCCTGCCCAAGAGACAGCCCATCAGTACTGATTAGTATTCCAATATTATACTGAATATAGTGATGCAATTTCTTCTGTAATATGCATTGTGGATTAGTCTGTAACTATGTTCACATGTATTCCCTGATTCATCAAAGAAATTTTGCAATAATTGTGGTTTAAATTGCTTTGAAAGACGCATAATTTTTGCGAAACTCAGACACATTTTGGGTATTCATGCCAGTTCCTCTCAGCTTTGCCAAAATGAGCATAACTTGGGCGGGACATGAATGTGAGGCTACAGGTTCTCTAAAGGCCGCTTTACACGCTGCGATATCATCACCGATATCGCTAGCGTGCGTTCCCGCCCCCATCGGTTGTGCGTCATAGGCAAATCACTGCCTGTGATGCACAACATCGCTCGGACCCGTCACACTACTTACCTGCCTAGTGACATCGCTGGGACCGTCAAACCGCCTCCTTTCTAAGGGGGGCGGTTCGTTCGGCGTCACAGCGACGTCACTAAGCGGCCGTCCAACAGAGGCGGAGGGGGCGGAGATGAGCGGGAGAGGAGACAGAAATCTTACTCCAGTATAAGGCTGGAGTCACACTTTGCTAGTGACTCATGCGTGACTCGCGCGAGTCTCTCATCGCATCAACTGGCACGGCCTGACACTCTCCGGACAGGAGCGTCTTAGCTTCCTGTCAGGAGAGTGTGCAGCCGTGCCAGGGTGATGCGATGCAAGACTCGGTGAGTCACTCGCAAGTGTGGCTCTGGCCTAAGATTTCTGATGTGGTGCATGGAGGCACACACCCCTCATCAGACGCTCCTCATCCATTATCCAATTCCAATTGCTATTCTTGAACTGGTTAAGGACTTTTTTTGAGTCTGACAAATCCAACGAGTTTATCAAGCAGAAACCGCTTCAGGAAACCCTATATTTTTGGGGGTGTTTTGGGAAAATTTTTTATTCTCCTGAACTGTTTCTTGAAGTAGTTTTAAACAGATTATGAGAAGTTTTGGAATGTTTTTTTTTCCCTGAGCGTTGCTTTGCTTTTTGATTGAACAATGCCTAATTTAGACTAGACTTCACCAGAATCTGCTTTAGACCCCTTTCACACGTCAGTGATTCTGGTACGTTTGTGCTTTTTTTTAAACGTACCAGAATCACTGACATACGCAGACCCATTCTAATGAATGGGTCTGCTCACACGTCAGTGATTTGTCACTGCACGTGTCTCCGTGCAGCGTACCCGCGTGTGCGTGATTGCTGCACGGAGACATGTCCATTTTTTTCTGGCATCACTGATGTTCCACGGACCACGCAGTGGTGTGGTCCGTGAAACACGTGCCAGAAAAAAACGTGCTTTTAAAATAATAAACATTTTAACTCACCCGGCGGCCAGCGATGTCCTCTGCAGCCCGTTCTCCCTACTCCTTCTGTGCCGGCTGATTACTGTCGCGCATATTCATTATGCGCGACACAGCCGACCCGGAAGCAGCTGCTGCGGGGGTCAGTGCCGGCCGAATGCTGCGTCGCGGGAGGATTCAGCACCACGGACAGCGGGAGCGGGCGCAGGTGAGTGAATCTCTAAGTGCAATCACGGGCCACAGAGAACGGAGCCCGGATTGCACTTAGACAACCCACGTGTGCCGTGATTTTCGGCACACGCAGGGACATGTGCGTGTTTTACACGCCAGTGAAAAACGTCTGTGTTTTTCACTGACGTGTGAAACGGGCCTTAGAGAAGAGATATCCACTATTTTTTTTATTGCCATTTTCAAAACCTGAACATCAAAGTTTCACATAGAAAGTGTCAAGTATTTTTGATGCAAATTTTTAGGAACATCTTGAAGAGGATCTGCTCAAAAAAATTCCGTAAAAACTCAGTGTGACCATAGAATGACGTCAATCTCCGCAAGGAGAAATGTTTTGTTCTTAGATGCCAGACTTAGCTTCTCATACAGCCAGATCAGAACTCATACTTTGCACTGATGAGAGGCAATCATCCTGAAACATTGTGTTTGCAAATTGCAAGTTCTGATCTGACATAAATCCGGTCATATAACACGGTTCGTTAAAGGGTCACTTTTGACTTTTAGCATTGCTACCTCCATTAGGTGACACCAGAGTTTGTCTTCTTCCTCCCTGAAGAGACAATTTGAATATTTCCCAGAGGAGCATTGAAGCTATAAGTTTCCTCACTGGCAGCCAGATTTGTTTGTCAGTCTCCGCAAGAAAAATGTTTTCCCCTTAGACCACATAGAATGACAGACGTTTTCCAATATGCTTGTGTGAAATACACAGATGTGAACATATACTGGACCTTATGTTCTTCTCTTTGTATGACTTCAATTATCCTCTCTCGCTTTCTGACCACAATCTTCTTAATTTCCCTACTAATTTTTGTTTGTCCTCTTAGGACACCCTTATATGTCATATAAATAGAAATCTTCTCGCCATTAACACCCAACAACTTGTAAAAAATTAAAGAACTTATAGTCACCATTGAAACTACCCCCCCTTCAGTCCTGATCTGGTTGTGAAACATGACAGTAAGATACTAAAAGTACCCTGGATGTAGCAGCGCCCCCTACACGCAGAACGCATTGTCACAGACAAGGTCCACTCTGGCACACATCGATAACATGTTTTCTTCTTTATGTGCTCCAGTCCCCAAGTGTGCCAAACGCTGTGAAAAAAAGTAAATTTGGCACAAAACTTTATACACTATAAGTTTGTATTTAAAACATACAATTTTGCCCTTCACTTTCCCATTGAACCCTGTAAAAAAAAAAAAAAAAAAAAAAAAAGAAAATGGCTCTTATTTTGGTTCCAAACATCTCCCAAGCTCTTTATAGCATGGGTCCCATTCCTCCTGGACTTCATGTAGCTCACTTTCCACCTTTGAACAAGTCACTGAAGAAGTTACCAGAAGTACCAGGCCCATCGCTTCTTCTCGTCCTTCCACTTCCACCTGCACCAATGACCCTATTCTCTCTCACGTTCTCTGGTCCCGGTCCCCGGCTGTAAAATCTTTCTTCTAGCATCTCCTTCAAGCTTGTCTTCATAAACCTATTACTAAAAAAAATTATCCCTTGACTAGAACCGCTCTGCTAATTACAGACCTGTCTCTAACCTCCCCTTCATCTCTAATCTCCTTAAATTTGTCTACTCTTGTCTGATCCACTATTTTACAGATAACTCTAATCTTAACCCTTTATAGTCTGGTTTCTACACTTTACATTATACAGAAACAGACAACAGACCTTTAACAACCTACTATAGAAAACCTGAACAGATGTATCTGTCCAACAAAAACAAGAAGTCACCTTTCTCTCCCAAATTGCAGTAAAAAATGCACATGGAACTAGGTTAACTGCAGAAATAGCATAGCATCTTGCGCAGACTAAGGACATAGCTGAAGAGATTTACATTCACTAAATATTATAAGTCCACTAAGAAGGTGTTACTGCTTTCTCAGACTAGGTTATACTTTCTTCTATGGTACTTCTCCTGGGGATAAAATTATTCAGCTTTGCCGTCTCATCATCCTGAAACAGAGAGCAAAGGCCAAAAAACCCAACAATAGTAAAGTACAGTGTGGTGCCCCAGAAGAAGGCACAGTGGTGAAACTTGAGTCTGGATTTATTTGCTATTTTATTTTCTGTTTGTTATGGATCTTTTGTACATACAATAAAATACCTTGTGGAAGAAAGCCCTGTATTGCAATACTTCATTATTGTTCGGCTTTTAGGTCTAAGCTCTCTATATTCGTGTTCGGACGATAAGAGGGCAAACCCGATTAATTTTATCTCCAGCAGAAGTTTGATAGAAGAAAGTATGTGGAGCACCTGAGGCTTCAGTCGCCATAGAGTATTGCACCTTATTTTAGGTGCGATATTCGTCTTGGGTAAGGAGGGAGTTAATCACTGGTGTTCCACATTCATACCTTACATAAAGTGTAGGAGCCTTATCTCAGGGGAGCTGGACAAGGGTAGGCAGGAGGTTGGCCAACACAAAGCTTGGGACTGTCCCGGTCACTAGAACAACCTCCTGGGGGGCAGGATTCACTTGGGGTAGAAATAGGAGCAAACTCACACAATCACTAGTCAGTCTACCCTGGACATCAGTTCTGGGACACGACACCAGCACCACTTTCTTCTTTTCACAGGGTGGAGCGCTCAGCCCAGGTTCTTCCCAGCTGGAAGGGCAACTCTGAAAAAGTGACTTTCTTCTTTCAAACACTGGTGAATTCTTCTAACTTATCCGAGGTCGACAAGGCACATCACAGCGGGTGACCGGTACTACCCGGGTGAGCGGCACAAAGAGTGAGTAAAGACACCTTGAACCGCAGCAACCAACTCGGACTCTTATTAGCGACGACGCCACCCCGCGCCTTGGCGCTAAAGGCCCTTGCCATCACTACTCCCCTCTTCATCCTTCCCAGGGCCCGCTCCACCTGTGGGGAGTGATACCATCTCTGGCTGCTACTACCATCAACCCTGGAAGACAGCGACAGCAGCGGCGGCTAATCCCTGGCCGCATACCACAGGTGGCGTCACGACATTCCTCCTACTACTACCCCCATCATCTTCCCTCCTTATTGGTGTACACCTCAGGTCACGAAGCAGGGCAGGCCACCATGACATCCCAGATCATCACACCAGCCCGGTGACGAGTAACTCAGGTACGAGATCCCCCATGCCTGACAACCCCTGCTCCCCAGGTGCTACAAGTACAGCCTGGTCTGCGAATCCAGCAAAACCTTGGAAGGGAACTGACTTGATTGCAGCATCTAGATGTCCTCAGCTAAGTTCTTAAAGCCCGCTTTACACGTTGCAATTAGTTGTACAATCGCATTTGCGATGTGACACGCCCCGGTTGCATATGCAATCTTTTGAGATCACACGTAGGTCGTTTATTTGGTGTCAGACGTGCGTTCGTATTATGTGTTAAGTTGTACAATTTTGTGTTCGTTTCGTGTGATCATGTGTTCAGTGAAATAATTTTTTTTTTTTCTCAAATATATGCAAATGTGATCGCAAGTATACTCCCTTATTTCTCTCCAAGCATACATGTCGTTAACACATTTACGTAATTTAATTGATTAATTATCCACACCAGACAGAATTCCGATAACTTTGTGTCTATAAATGCCTCTCAATTAAAGTTTTTTGTTGGTAACCCCATTCGTGACATCGCATGAGCGTTTATAAACGCTTTTTCCTTGCAAGTTTTTCTCTGGTTTTTCAGTGAAATATCTAAGGTATGTAACATTTTTAAGGGGGCTTTACACGCTACAATATCGTTAATGTTTTATCGTTGGGGTCACGTTGTTAGTGACGCACATCCGGCGTCATTAACGATATCGCAGCGTGTGACACTGACCAGCGACCTTAAGCGACCTCAAAAATGGTGAAAATCGTTCACCATGGAGAGGTCGTCCCAAACTCAAAAATCGGTAAGGGTTGTTTATCCATGTTGTTCATCGCTCATGCGGCAGCACACATCGCTATGTGTGACACCGCAGGAGTGAGGACCGTCTCCTTACCTGCCGCCGGCCCCAATGTGGAAGGAAGGAGGTTGGCGGGATGTTATGTCCTCATCTCCGCCCCTCTGCTTTGATTGGCTGGCCGCTTAGTGACGTTGCGGTGACATCGCTGTGCTGCCGAACGTCCCTCCCCCTTGAAGGAGGGATTGTTCGGCAGTCACCAACCAGGTAAATACGTGTGACGCTGCTGTAGCGATAATGTTCGCTACGGCAGCAATCACAAACAATCGCATGCGTGATGGAGGCGGGTACTTACACGCTCGATATCGCTAGAAATTGCTAGTGATATCGCTACCGTGTAAAGCTAATTATTGAAGGACAAAAAAATGTAAAAAAATTAAAAAAAACCCCTACCTTCAATAACCAGAAAGCAGGACAAGCAGGATGTATGCCCTTGACAAAATTCCAAAGTAGAACTCTGTTGCGCACGAGGACAATCAATATCAAATCACACATACATACAGGCTGCAACTAAAGGAGATTGAGTTAAACTATTTATAGAGAGATCATTTCCAAACGCATGTGTACACAATTTCAACCAATTATACAATGGGTGTATCAGCGCCACAAGATACGACACAACCACTTCACAGGATGTCACACGCTGCAATTGAGTAGATTCGATCAACAAAACGTTCAATTCTAGACAAAGATACAATGTGTTTGCGATCACCGTTTTTGCGTTCAATCTTGATCGCACGTAGGTGTCACGCGCAAATACGTCACGAACGATGCCGGATGTGCGTCACTTACAACTTGACCCCAACGACGGATTGTAAGATATATTGCAACGTGTAAAGCGGGCTTTAGGCTAGGTTCGCACACTGCGTCTTTTTGACGCTGCGTTTTTGTGCGTTTTTGGCCGCTAAAAACGCACAAAAACGCACCTGCGTCGAAAAAACACATAAAAAAACGCATGCGTTTTTGCCGCAATTTGGTGCGTTTTTGGCTGCGTTTTGCTGCATTTTTGATCTCTGCGTTTTGCTGCGTTTTTCCAATGCATTGCATGGGGGGAAAACGCAGAAAAACGCAGGAAAGAACTGACATGTCCATTTTTTTTTTTTAACTCAAAAACGCAGGTAGATGTGTGCGGACAGCAAAAATGAAAACTCATAGACTTTGCTGGGGAAGCAAAGTCCTGCAGTTTTGAGGCCAAAAACGCACCCGAAAAATGCGCAAAAACGCCGCGAAAAACGCACTGTGCGCACATAGCCTTAGTCTTTGCAAGATGCTACGTTTTGTGCACAGTTTAATAATCTAGTAATAGTTAAATCTAATGGTCACTAATCTCTTATGATTCTTCATGATCTTAAGCTTTTGATGCTACGAATCACCAGCTTCTCCTCACTATCACCCGTTCAATCGGTCTCAAGGACACTGCTTTTTCTTTTGTCTCCTCCTACCTCTCTGGCTGCTCTTTCAGTGTCTTATTTATTGGCTCTTCTTCTCTTCCTTTTCCTCTTGCTCTTAAGTTTCCTTGGGGCTCTATCCTCAATTCCAAAAAAAACATTAAATAATATCAGCTCATCTTTACTCTTTCTTTCCGTCCTTGCTTCCAATCCTAGCACAGATCTCACTTGGAAACATGTAGCACAAAAAAAAGACCAAAACTGATCCAGCGAGGGAAGGAAGTCCACCGGGGATAGGTAAAAAATTACATTTTATTCTTCAGTTTAAAATATCCATAGCTTGTACATCAGTCAGAAAAAACTCTAAAAACACTTTTGGGTGTGTGGCAGGTTACAGATCAATGCGTTTCAGCTAACAGCAAGCCTTAATCATGATACCAATATCCTCAGTTCCCTCCACTTTTCTCTCTCTACACCACCCCAATTGGATAAACCATCAGCAGAATTGGTTTCCAGTACCATCTCTCGGCTGATGATACCCAGGCATACACAGCTTATCCTGACAGAGCACCTAAATTACTACAAATTCTAGCAATTGCCTATCCCCAGTCTCTAATATATTGTCACTTCTTTATCAGGATGTTTAATTTTTCCCAAAGCAAAATTCCAGTGTTTACACCCTCTACTAACCTCCCAAAACCTCATTTTTTTTTACACTACCATATCTTCATGGCAGCAACTAATGATCATGCTGTCACATTTAACTCACATCTTTCCTTTACTCCCTACATCCAATAACTCATGTCACCAGCACCTCAAAAAACCTCTCTTTAATGTGACCGTTATTTACAGAAACTATTGCTATAACTTTTATTAATTCCTGTCTTGACTATTATAACTCACTCCTAATTGATTTTTGTCACTTAATTGGTCCTCTCACTAAATCCTCCCCTTTCAAATCGATCCTGTATGTATACAGGATCATATTTCTGTCCAACCATTACACCAATGCCTCACACTGTTCCAGTCATTGCACTGGTTGTACATTCGCTACAGAATAGGATATAATGTTTTAACTTTCAAACACTCTCTCTACAGTGCTGCCTTGCATTACATTTCCCGCATCTCGGTCTACTATTCGACCCATGCTCTTATTTTTGTTAATGACCTAAAACTAAAATCCTCTATAATTTGAACCACTCACACCTGTATCAAAGATTTTTCTCATGCTGCACCAATTCTCTAGAATACTGTACCCCAGACAATCAAGTTAATTTCTAATAGCTACGTTGTTAAGTCTGTCCTACAAATCTCTAGGAAGGGCTTCCACAGAAGCTGGTCCTTCCTATCATCTGTTTCTACACACTCCATGGACTCTATGGCACTTTGTTTCTGGAAACGTACAAACTCTGGTTGATGACCGATTGAGGCAACTTCTACGATATTAATACACCATTTTTTTTTATAAAGATGGCTGGACCACACAATACAAGCCCATTTTAGCAGAATATGTTGGCACTATAGAAATAAAATTTAATTATAGGCTAAGGCTATGTGCAACTCTGGCCAAAGAAATGCTTGTGTTTTTGCTGTTTTAGTGCGTTTTTGCTGCGTTTTAGTGCGTTTTTGCTATGTGTTTCTTCACTATATTCCATGGAAAAACGTAGGGAAAAACTTCAAAAAAAATTGACATGTTGCTTCTTTTTTCTGCACCCAAAACTGCAGGCAAAAAAAGAAGCAGCCTTTCTGAATGCTCATAGGCTTTTCTGGGGAAGGAAATTCATGTAGTTTAGGGCAACAAACTGCACCAAAAACGCAACAAAAACTGCACTCAGGGCCTAAGACTGGATTAACACAATCAGTTTTGATGTAGTTTATAAAGTAGTATTATTTTTTATTATTATTATTATTATTATAGCGCCATTTATTCCATGGCGCTTTACATCTGAAAGAGGTATACATAATAGGGACAAGTACAATAATCATAAACAATACAAGGCACAGACAGGTACAGAAGAAGAGAGGACCCTGCCCACGAGGGCTCACAGTCTACAGGGGAAGGATGAGGATACAGTAGGTGAGGGTAGAGCTGGTCATGCGGCGCTATATCAGACTGAAGGTTAGTATAGCCAGGAATGGATAAAGACAAAAGAAGTGTCAGTCTATTCTCAATACTTTACCTCCTATTTATATCCAGTTTTGCCCTTCGTAAAAAAAAGGCATCAGAACTGCATGTGTAAATTTTGCCTAAAACTGGTATCCCCATTAGTTAAGAAAGTTTATTTTCTTGATGTTCATGTTACAGAATAAAGATCAGTTACATTAAAAGCAGATGAGATTCCACAGCATTACATTTTGTTTGAAATATAGAAGTTCAAGGAAAAGAAGGGTTAACAAGTACCCCGGGGCAGTGAAAGCCGAGCTATGTAATTGAGTTTTTTAAGTTCCTTCTCTTTTTAGCCAAACAAAGGAAGTTCAAAAATACATCCTCATTTTTTAAGGTCTTCAGACTGACTAATCTAAAACTCCTGGAAAAGGTTAATGTAATCATGATGAACTGAGGCATGCAGAACACGTCTAAATCACAGCCATCAAGTCAGTGCACATTCGTCCAACACGCATGGCCCTGCAGAGCTTCTTCCTATAGCAACCTGATTGCACTAAAAGGCACATCTAGTGTTTAACCTTTGCATTCCCCTGGATCCATAGAGTCATTACGCAATGGTTAAAGAGATGGAAAATAAGCTGGCCACGGGGCACGGTTAGAACTTTCCATCTCAAGGATGCGGTGGAATATGAGGTATCTGGGGGTAACCGGATGAGTGATGTGACTTTAATGAAAAAATTATCACGTTGTTCCTTTTTTTTCTTGTATCTTGAGACTCATCTGTTATCATGGTGTGTCAGACTACAATGAGTCAAGCAGCTGTTTTATGTTAAACTCCTGTTTTAAAAAATACAGAACTTTTGAACCATAAAAGGAAGGGTTGAAAGCCGGAGCCAAGAGTCCTTTCTTGAGGTGAGCTATTGTGAGAAGAATTCTTCGAGGCCTGGATCACAATGAGACTGTTTTACTGGATTTACCTTTGCCCTATAATATTCTTTAGTGTATTTTTTTTCTGATATACTGTAATAGAATTCAGAATCGGCTGGAAAATACAGGTCTGCTCATTGTCAAATAAGGACATGCTAAGGACAAAAATGCTCCGGAGTGCGTCCACACGACAGAGAGGCCGCGAGAAGCATTTCTCCCGTATGTGAGAAAGTACTTGGAAGATAGCCCAGTGTTCATATTGAGCGCTGCAGTGAGCCCCAGGCTTCAGGGACAGAAATGTCATTCTCAAATGGCCTTTCCAAGGGAATGAAAATGAAATCACAAGCCAGAATGTCCCTGGATCAGCCATGGGTGAACACTCCTACCTCCTCCCATTGCTGTTATGTGGTGCTGGCTAAACACAGACCCAGACAATTATCTATAGGAAACGTGGCAGCAATGTATTGCAGATATACAGTATTGCTTAAGGTGCCTGATTTCACAATGAGCATTAGATTAATTTTGTAGAGAATTGCTTTTAGGGTACTCTCAAACGAGCGAATGAATCGGATGAGTGCAATGCAAGATGGTCAGCTTTTTTCTCATACAGATTCTGGATAAGAGAAAGGTCGCAGCATGCTGCGATTGTCAGCGAGAGCTGTGTCACCCGCACCCATACAAGTCTATGGGCGTAAGAGAAACATCGGACTGCACTCAGATGACATCC
Source organism: Anomaloglossus baeobatrachus (assembly GCF_048569485.1). Lineage (NCBI taxonomy): Eukaryota > Metazoa > Chordata > Amphibia > Anura > Aromobatidae > Anomaloglossus > Anomaloglossus baeobatrachus. The sequence continues at coordinate 181,788,596 of NC_134360.1, read as the reverse complement.
GAGTACAGTGCGATAATTGTATCAGCTGACAATGGAGGAGATGAAGAGATTAATCCCTCCCTCTCTTCCGCAGCTCCCACCCCCTCCTCCACAGCTGCAGGAGAGGATCACAGTTGCATGACCCTCTGCTCCCGCTGGTAGCACAGAGCACAGCGGGAGCTGAGGGTCATTAGCATATCACATCCAATTCACTCGCATCGGATGCCATAGTGTCATGTGAATTCAGCCTTAAAAAAAGTGTGTCATTATTATAAATACAGATGATCAAATGTTTTGAAATTCAAATTCGCCAAGTTCGATGGAATTTTCAAAACAATTGCATCAAAATCATTAGCTGTAAATTGCAAAAGCCTCAAATCGCCCTGAAAAGACTTGTAAAACTCCGAGGTCTCCTAGGACTGTATCAAACCCTTTTCACGGCCTCTAACATAAAGACAAACTTAGTAATGTCAAAGTGACTTCACCATAGAATCGTATATTTATCCAGTAGTATCAACACCCGATTTAAAAACACAGCACACAGATTTTCATGTTTTATAAAATTTAAAAAGAAAAGAGTCCAAAAATTATCCCTCTTATTCATTTATGATTAGGTAGACTGTTCTTTGCAGACCTCTGACTCAAACTGATGATGTCGCTGTCAGAGGTAGCATCATCCAGCAGTGACAGAATTGAGTGATGATGGACCATATATTCCATAAATAGCCCCCATTTTCTCCTCACTAATTCACTTGATAGAGACAAATGAGGTCAATTATGATCTAGTTTTGGTTGTACTACAACCCGGACAGTTGGTGGACAGTGCTGCTGCCTCTGCAATTGCCAGTGGCTCTCACATTTTTACCCAAAGTACATTTTGAGCTTTTCTTTTACATTGCCATTGCCTTTTTTCTTTTTTTACCATACATTTTCTGCAACGCTATTTTTCTGCCTTCTATCAAGTAACGCTGTGAATCTCTGTCATACAGCTAAACCCTCGCTCACATTTCCAATAAACAGACTGTATGAGTTCAGTAGTCTTGATTTATTAGCTGGTAACATGACCTTGATTGCAGGATATACGGAGAATATGGTGCATTCAGAATATCCAAGATACAAGGTGAATACTGGTAACAGCTATAACAAGATAATGTACAATTAGTACATAGTTAAATAAGGTGTTAACAGCATAACATTAACATAAAATGCAGATGTATTGGTAATCTAGGGCCAAGGTCACCTGCACCTACCTCACACAGACAGAATCTTATCTATATAAGCAGAGCAAGAAAGGCACTAAGGTGTAAAATTACAAGTAATTTCCGCCACAGTGAAGTGAATATTAAATGAGCATAATGAGCGGCGGTCGGCAGCAGGTGACAGCAGCGGCAGAAACAGGAGGGCTGGAGAAGGTGAGTAATGTTTTGTTATTTTTTTCTGCTGCCGGAGAAAAACTGACATGCATCTGTGTGGAGCACATGGGCTCACGTCTGCTCCACACAAAGGCATGGGCCAATGGCTGCACACGTGCATGCACATAAACCCATTGATTTTAATGAGTTTACTTGTGCCCGTGTCTCCGGTACATGCGGGCACGGACCTAGCACGTACCGGAGACACGTGCGTGTGAAGGGGGCCTAGGGCAGACGACCACAATTAAATATCTGGATTTTGAGAATTTTTCTAATATATTTTTAAAAATCAGATATTCTTACTTCACAAAAAGGATAGCACAAGAAAGGAAAAATCTCAGAGTCGCTTGTAATTGATGAACATCTAACTGACCCCGATCTCAGAGTTTCTTTTCCTGTGAAATATATTATGTTGGCTTGCTGCTGGTTTATAGTGCATTATAAATAAAAAAATAAAAATGTGATATTGTAATTAAAATTCAGCAGGACAAATGCCAGCTACACCCATCTCACTTTTTAATCAAACTAACTCCAGCACTGCTGATGGCACATATACTATTTATCTCCCTTATCAATTAAGTGTCTATATTATTCATAGACCGCTACACTCCTCTTCTTCCCTGCTGCAGTTACTATCTGGAGTATTTGTCCACCGCTTTAAGGCTTTCTATTCCTGTCTTTATTGCTGAGCTGTGAGCTCTAAGGGGTACTTTGCACACTACGACATCGCAGCTGCGATGTCAGTGGGGTCAAATTGAAAGTGACGCACATCCGCCGTCGCTGTCAACATCGGAGTGTGTAAATCGTTTTTGAAACGATTAACGAGCGCAAAAGCGTCGAAATCGTATCATTGGTGTAGTGTCGGTTATTTCCATAATGTCGCGGCAGCGACAGGTAGGATGTTGTTCCTCGTTTCTGTGGCAGCACACATCGCTGTGTGAGAAGCCGCAGGAGCGAGGAACATCACCTTACCTGCGTCCCGCGGCTCACACCGGCTATGCTGAAGGACGGAGGTGGGTGGGATGTTTACGTCCCGATCATCTCCGCCCTCTGCTTCTATTGGCCGCCCGCCGTGTGACGTCGCTGTGACGCCGCACGACCCGCCCCCTTAGGAAGGAGGCGGTTCGCCGGCCAGAGCGACATCGCAGGGCAGGTAAGTGCATGTGAAGCTGCCGCAGCGATAATGTTTGCTACGGCAGCTATCACAAGATATCGCAGCTGCGACGGGGGCGGTGACTCTCGTGCGCGGCATCGCTACCATCGGCTTGCGATGTCGTAGTGTGCAAAGTACCCCTAACACACACTCCTTATTTTAAGTCACCTGAAAACATCTGCTGCATTCCCTGCCTAGGTTTATGTACAGGCTATGATAGTCCATCCAGATTGGCTGCACTATATTATGCAATGTGATAGCTGCAAGGCACTACAGGGATGTCCATGCATTAGAATCTGAGGTCATGTCAGTCTTCTGTGGCAGATGCTATCTTCCGCAACAAATAGAAAGTCAGTGAGCAATTTTTGTGATTTGCATAAATTGCTCAAATTCATTGGTACCTGCGAATTTAAAAAAATTTGACTTGAATTCTATTTGCATATAAATAAATAAATTTTATCAGCGGCTTGTGCACTGAGCCGAGCTGTCACCCTCAGTTCAAGAGCACTAAGCTCAGTGACTACTTAGAGCAGGGGTGGGGAACCCCCGGCCCTTGGGCCGTTTGCAGCCCATGATGATGTTTTCTGCAGCCCCGGGCACATTCCCGGGGACTGCAGAGCTCGGGCGACAGCCATGCTTTTGCCGGCTGCCAGACCTTTAAATTCCACTGTGTGATGTGAGGAAGCGCACGCACCCTGGCCTGTGGGTAGATGCTAGAATGTACGGGCTCCTTCCAGATCCTGATTACAGCCCGTACATTGTAACAGACTTACTACTGAAGACGCTAAAACATACTGGCTTCTTCCGGGACCTGACTGCCTTCCGTACATTCTAGGCTCAACCCTGGCCTTTACTAGTGTTCTCAGGGCTTACCTTGTGGGTGGGGTAAACAGTGTGCTGCGCTCCTGTCACAAAAAAAGAGGTGCAGCAGATTTACCGACCTCCCTGCTATACCTGCCTCCCAGACCTGTGCTGTGTGACTCCTCCCCCATACTGTGAGTCCGCAACCCATCGCTGCCACCCCACCCAGTGCTGTGTACCCTCTAGTACTGTTATGTACCCCCTAGTACTTTGTGTACCCTCTAGTATTTTGCGTATCCCCTGTATTGAGTGTACCCCCTAGTACTGTGTGTACCCTCTAGTACTGTATGTGTAGCGGCCCACGGGACCTGCAGGGCTACTCGTCACTGGGCCGGTGGTGTTTGGGGTTGCTGTGAATAGCCTGACCCGGCTCCATGGCCCCATCAGCTACATCAAAGAGGGTGCAAGGTGACGGGTAACAGGGGATAGGGGTTTGCTTTGCAGCGCTACCTGTGGTGCATGGCCAGGGATTGGTTGCTGCTGCAAGAAGTCGCTCTCTTCTGGAGTTGATGGCAATGCAGCTCAGATAGTCCAGCTCCCCACTGGTGTAGTGAGCCCGAGGGAGGATGGTGATGACGGGGGAATGGCCGTTGGCACCGAAGCGTGGGGCGGTGGTGACGGGCAATAAGAGGCTGAGGCAGTGGTTGCGGTTCCAGGTCTTTTACTCACAGTTCGTGTTCTGCGCCCCAGAGTGCCGGTCATCGCCGTGATGGGCCCCAGCCGATCCTAGATAAATCAGAGGTCACCACCGGTATTGTAAAGCGTGTGAGACCTTCCTCCTTGCGCTTTGTAGTGTGGATCCCCATGGCGTGAAGCTACTTGGGGACCTCAGTGTCCTTGGCTTTAGTTGCCTTCCCGTACACAGGCAGCGCGAAATTTGTTATGGACCCGACCATGGCTCCTGTCTCTATATGCTGCTGGTGCCCCGGGACTTTTATTGGTGGGCAATGGAGCATGAAATCACCCTTCCCTGCAGATTCTGGTAGTCCAACGTGGAGTATGTTCTACCCTAGGGCTTCTGCACCCTGTGTGGCTACCATGTTGCTCCTCTGTCTCATAGCGCTACCCGGTAGTCTCCTGCTTCTCTCTCAGTCTGCCCGATACCCAGTTGGCCCCTCTGGGGGATCCGTTCGACATCCCCCCAGAGGCCTTGCTCTTTTCTGTCTCAAGCTGTGCTCTCCTGAAACTGTTCTGAAGTTCTCTTCAAACTGTTCTGAAGTCCTGAAGTGAAACGGTTTGTGTGTGCGCCTACTCTTTCAGTGCAGCCCCCACCTTTCTGATGACTCACTAGTGGTTGATAGAGCAACTGGGAATTTCCCAGGCTGGCTGTGTTGTTTAAGGTATGAGCACAGGATGTTGTATAACTGCTGACTCATTGTGTTGTGTAAGCTAGAAAGCACCAGTGGTTAACCTCTTCTTACCCGGATGAGCCTTGCACCTTAAGTCAGATGCAATACCCTGTAGTGACTGAGCCCCAGGGGGGAACATATGTACTCCCTGTACTGTGTGTGACACCCGGTGCCGGGCCGGACTAGTCCGGGGGACGTCAGTGGTGGCGGGGCCCGACTCCGTGGCCCTGGTGGGTGTCAGTTTAATATGGCTGGTGACTTGGGAGCAATTAAAGTATTTGTTTCGTGACGCCACCTGTGGTCTGCGGCTATTAAGCCGCCGCTGCTGTGTGAGGCCTCCGGGGTGATGATACGGCAGCAATGGTGGTACTGCTCCCCACAGGTGGAGCGGAGCCCCGGGGACACTGTTAGTGCTCGTGAAAGTCTATGGTGTTGTGTGGCTAACACGGTGCAGGGCCGACAGGCAATGAAAGAACCAGGCACAAACAACAGTCTCTTTACCTTCTCCTCTTTTACTTTAGGAACAGTCCAGTCCTGGGAGACCGTCACAGGTGGTGATGGGGATCCGGTCGGCCTGGAAGTATTTGGGGTGATCTTTCTGGCCAGCTGAGTATGAGGCCTACTCCTGTTCCTTTCTTTACTACGATAGGACCCTGCTTCTCTGGATCCAGCAATGGCCCTCTTTGCTGCTGGGACCGGTGGTACGTCCCTTTCCCTCTGTGGTAGGCTGCGCAGGCCCTCTCTGGTGCTTCTCTGCTGGAGTCCACACCGGGCCCTGATGCTGCAGCTGTACCTTGGGGTTGTTTATGGGCCAGGTGCTTGCAGCTCTCCTGCCCTTCGGATTCGGCTACCAGGGAGTATTTTAAGCCCTGGTGGCCACAGACTCCGATGTCCGAGTCTCTTCTCTGCCTCTCTGCCACTCCTGCTTCCCTGGGCCAAGCTGTTCCAGCTCCAGGCCCCAGATCCACAGGACAGCACACTCTGCGTCTGCTTCCTTTCACTTCTCTCTACAGACTGAACACTACTTCCTCTCTCAGGTCAGACTTAAGGAATGCTCCCTGGAATTCCAGGTTCAGAGCTCCCCCTGCTGGCCGGAGGGAGAACTGCGTTGGATGTTAAACTTGCTGGCCAATGGACCTCCCAATTACCTCCAGGCTCAGCATTAACCCTTTGGGAGGGCAATGCTGTTGTGGCGACCAGGTCCTGGGGCGCCACACTTCCCCTTAGTTAAATTCAGTACTCCCGGACTGTAGAAAACAAAACAAGACATACATGTTACAACCTTAAACAACTATAAGAGTCCAGTGTGGCTCCCTGCCGGGTGTCCATTACACTGCTCCATGGGGGACCCGCCGCGATAAAACCCCCAACGTAGGCTCTGGGCGTGCGTCAGAGCATTGATGACCCCACTCTATGCACGCCAGACGGGTTTTTCTTCAGGGATTGCTGAGCACACTGGTGCTAACTATGTACAGCTAGGTGTTGGCCACCCATAGTCCAGTGGCCCAATTGTCCATTTTCTCAACCAAAAAAAAACATTTTATACACAACATTACAGACATTTCACATAACTATTTACATTCTAATAAGTACTCTTTCTTTTTACTCTCTATACCTTGGAGGGGGCTGTCCCCGAGTGCTGCGTTGGGACCTGCGTAGCTCTGGTGTCTGCCCCTGACTACTTGGTGTGTCTTCTACCTCAGCACTACAGGTAGGCCTAACCCTGATAGGTATGCGTGATGATTGCCTACGTGGTCTGAGAGTCGCCAAGGGTATGACAGGTTCACCACTAACAGGGGGTGGATTCTCCTGTTCCAATTGCTGGCGTTTCATCTCGTGTTGGAGCGGACGGTTCTTTAGGTGGATCTGGAACCTCTTCTGTTTCTGGCTCGACCAACTGCGGGAACGTCAACACTGGTACCACTATGGCATTGTTTATTCGGGTCCAAGTTTTGGGGAATTTTCCAAGGATTGTTTGGATCATCTCTTCCTCTTTTTCTAGACTTTGGGGACTTTCTTGTACTTCTTCTACTTCTTTTTGGGTTCTGCAACGTTCGGGGCACGCTTTCAGGCGGTCTCGAGAAACTGCTTGATAGGTCTTGCCTTCATCTTTGCTTATGAGGCATACCTTACTATTGTCAAAGTTGGAGGGGATAATGGTGTAGGGTTCATTCTCCCACTGATCATCTAATTTATGCGCCCTCCGCTTTTTCTTGAGGACCTGTTCTCCAGGTGCTAAGGGAGTTGCTGGAGCTGTTTGATTGTAATGCTGCTCTTGTCTCGTTCTTGCTTGGGACAGGCTCCTTTCTACGCATTCCTGGACCTTGCGGTACTGCTGTTGTCGCTCTGTATCCCAATCTTCTATCTCCTGAACCGCTTCAGGTGACACAGTCCCCATCTCAAAGTCTACAGGTAACTTGCCAGGTCTTGCTCGCATCAGGTAAGCAGGGCTGCAGTTGGTCGAATTTACTGGGATATGGTTGTACAGGTCTACCAGATCTGGTAACTTCTCTGGCCATTGGTTTCTTTCTTCCAGAGGTAGAGTCTTGAGCATATCAATAACCACATGGTTCATCTTCTCGCACAATCCATTGGTTTTGGGGTGGTACGGTGTGGTTCTGATTTTCTTACAACCATACATGTTACAGAACTCTTGGAACACTTCTGCCTCGAATGCAGGACCTTGATCAGTCAGTACCCTTTCAGGGTAACCGTGAGGTCAACAAAAGTATGCCTGAAATGCTCTAGCTGCTGTTCTGGCTGTCTGGTCCTTCACGGGCACTACTACCAGGAAACGAGAGTAATGGTCCACAATGGTGAGGGCGTACACATAGCCTGACCGGCATGGTGTTAACTTCACGTGGTCCAGGGCCACCAACTCCAGGGGCTGCTTCGTGACAATTGGCTGTAGGGGAGACCTCTGGCTGGCATCATCTTTCCGCCTCAGGTTACACGGACCACAGTCTCGGCACCACTTCTCGACTGTCTTTCTCATGTGCACCCAGTAGAACCGATCACGGAGTAGGGTCTCCAACTTCTTCCACCCGAAGTGTCCTGCGTTATCATGGTAAGCTGCTAGGACCATTGGAGCATCCCTTTGTGGGACCACTATCTGCCAGACGAGTTAATTCGTTCGCCAGTTGACATATCTCTTGCAGTGCTTGCCTTGGTATGTGAACAGTCGTCCCCTCTCCTTCCACAGCTGCTGGGCTTCTTCTGGAGCATCTGGGCCAAGATGGGTCTCAGCTTGTGCTAGCTTTTCTTTGACCAATCGCACGGCCGGGTCACCGTTCTGTGTCTCTTCCCAATTATGGTGGAGTAATGGGTTGACCGAGACCTCGTGCTGGCTCGAGCACTTCACTCCTACAGCATGCTCACACTGGGAAACACCTTGGTGATGGAAAGCCGGTAACTCTATCTCTTCGAGTTCATCCAGGTCTTCTCCAGACTCGGGTAAGTGAGGCATTCTGGACAGCGCATCAGCATTGTTATTCTTCTTGCCAGCTCGGTACTTGATGGTAAAGTCAAAGTTAGACAGCCGGGCCATCCACCGCTGTTCCAACGCACCTAACTTGGCTGTTGCCAGATGTGTCAACGGATTGTTGTCCGTGAAGATGGTGAACTTGGCCGATGCCAGATAGTGCTTGAAGCGTTCAGTCACTGCCCAAACAATAGCGAGGAACTCTAGCTTGAAGGAACTGTAGTTTTCTGGGTTCCTTTCTGTGGGCCGAAGCTTCCTACTGGCGTAAGCTATCACCTTCTCTCTGCCTCCCTGCACCTGGGACAGAACTGCTCCCAGGCCCACATTGCTGGCGTCTGTGTACAGTACAAATGGCTGGCTGTAGTCAGGGTAGGCCAGAATTTCTTCTCCCGTGAGAGCCCCTTTCAGCCGGACAAAGGATGTTTCTACTTGGCTGCTCCATTCAAATGGAGGGCTCTGCTTCTTAGCCTTCTTTGGCTGGCCCACCAGGAGATCTTGAAGGGGCGCTGCTATCTTTGTGAAACCATCAATGAACCTTCGGTAGTAGCCCACCAGCCCAAGGAACTGCCGCACCTCCTTTACTGTGGTGGGTCTTGGCCAGTCCTTGATTACGGTGACTTTCTCCGGATCAGGTGCCACACCTTCTGCGCTGACCACATGACCCAGGTACTGTACCTTTGGCTTCAAGAGGTGACATTTGGACGGCTTTATCTTCAGGCCATATTCCGACAAGGACTCAAACACTTCTGCTAAGTGCCTCAGGTGGTCTTCATACGTCTTGGAGTAGACTATGACGTCATCCAGGTACAACAGCACGGTTTCAAAGTTGTGGTGGCCCAAGCAGCACTCCATCAACCTTTGGAATGTCCCTGGGGCGTTGCAGAGCCCGAATGGCATACAGTTGAACTCGCAGAGGCCCATTGGCGTCGTGAATGCAGTCTTCTCCTTGTCCGCCTCTGCCACGGGAACCTGCCAATACCCACTGGTGAGATCCAAGGTGGAGAAATAGTTAGATGACTTTAAGGCTGTTAGTGACTCCTCTATTCTGGGTAGTGGATAAGCATCTTTATGTGTAATGCGGTTAATTTGTCTGTAATCTACGCACATTCTCATTGTACCATCTTTTTTCTTTACGAGCACTAGTGGAGCTGCCCAAGGGCTACAGCTATCTCTGATAACCCCAGCCTCCTTCATTTCCCGTAACATTTCTTTGGCACGCTGATACTGTGCTGGGGGTACAGGGCGGTATCTCTCTTTAATGGGATGATGATCACCCTTGGGGATTTGATGTTTAACCCCTTTTACCTGCCCAAAATCTAGGGGGTGTTTGCTGAAGACCCGCTCGTACTCCTGTACCACCCGGTAAACCCCATGCTTTTGGTGTGAGGGGGTGGAGTCGGTGCCCACATGTAATTTTTGGCACCAGTCTTCCAGCTGCCCCTTGGAGCCATTGTCTTCCGCCTGGTCGGACAGGGTCAAGGGTTCCACTGCTTTGATGGTATTGTTACTGACAGTGTACAGTTTTGCTACAGTGGCGTACCAGGGCAATTTGGCTTCCTCCTCCCCACAATTCAGGACACGGACGGGCACTCTCCCCTTGCGGACGTCTGCTACCCCTCTGGCTATCAGGACTCCAGGCCTACTGTCTGATTACACCGGTTCTACCAAGGCATGGTAATCCTGACCCTTGAGGCCTATTGCTGCCCGACACCATATCAACATTTCACTTCTTGGGGGTATTGCAATGGGGAGGGGGTCACTTACCCTCACACTGCCAATTTCTCCTCCGGCCAGCTCTACCTGCTGCCTCCTCATCAGGGCTCTGATCTCCCTCTGTAGGGCACGCTGCTGCCCGAAGCTGGCAGTATCAGACGCCTGTTGCAACAAAATTATCACTTCGGCAATACAATTTTCTATCACATTTGTACCAATGGTTAGCAGTGGGTCAGATTCTTTGCGATCAATATCTACAATTATCATCCCCTGACATGGCAATTCTACCCGCCCCACTTTAATGGTTACTTCTTTATACCCAATTTGAGGTAAGGGCTGACCATTACTGGCCACAATTGTTAAATCATCATCTGGGCCATGGTCAATGTCTGAATCAGCCCAATATCTTTTGTACAGTTTATAAGGGATGGTTGTTACCTGGGACCCCGTATCCAGGAGGGCATTCAAAGGGATCCCATCCAGCACAATAGGAAGGACCGGGCGTCCTCCCACATACTTGCTGCGACTGGGGGTTGAGCCGGGCTTCCTTACACCTGGGGGTTGGCTCCTGGCCCCAGGCTCGGCCCATTTAAAGGACAGTGTCTTGCAATATGGCCCGCCTGACTGCAGCGGCGGCAAATCGGTTGTCCCGTTGAATCACACCGGTCTGTATCTTTTCCTCGGGTCGGCGGAATCCTCCTCTGTCGCATCCATGGGACGTCATCTGGGCTGGAGGCCAACTCGATTCTTGCAGGCGATGGGGTCACTTGTAGAGACTGCACGGTCTTGGCAAGGGCAGCTACAGTCTTGGTCAGCTCCTGGACCTGCTGTCTGAGCTCTGCAGCGGGATCCTTATCCAGGGACTGCGCCTCAGCCCCTGCAGCGGCTCGTGTTGCAGGCACCACCCCTGGGTACATGATAGCAAGAGGCCGGAGGGGTACTGGGTCATTCGGTGTAGATTCTCTCAGTACCCGGATGGCCTGGTCCTTAAACCTTGCAAAGTCCAGAGCAGGGTTCTGCAGGACCATGATACGCAGCTGGGTCCTGTGGGCATCTGACAGGAGCCCCTCTCTGAACTGCTCAGTTAGGAGTTTGTCTTCTTCACGTACACTCTCTGGGTCCACCTGTTTAACTGCTTTCAGGGCCTCCTGCAAGTTTAAGGCATAGTCCCTTATGCTGTCTGTGGCCCGTTGTTTGCACCCAAAGAATCTCATCTTTATTTCTGCTGCGGTGCGGGTGTCAAAAGTACTCTTTAGCTTGGCCAGTATCTGGGTTACTGTCCCTTTATCTGTGTCAGGCCAGGACTTCACTTCACGCTGGGCCGCGCTGGCTAGCTGCCCCATTAATATGCCCACCTTCTGGCTCTCAGTCAGCGGATACACCCGGAACAAGCTGTGCAGCCTTTCTCTGAAGTCGCTCAAGGTATGGGACTCCCCGGAGTACTGCGGCAGCCATTCTGCTCCCGGGATGTACGGCATTGTGATCGGCATTACCGGCGCTACAGCGGGGGCTGGAGCGACGGCGACTGGGATTGCTTCGGCTGGTGCTGCGGCGTCTCGGGCTATGGCAGCCACCTGCCCTCCCTCCGAGTCGGACATCTTCCTCCCCCTTAGTGAACCTTACCAGGCTCCGTTCACTTTTCAAATTCCCTTCTGGGTCGCGCGGGGTTAACGGCGCTCCGCTCTGATGGCGCGCTCCCTTCGCGCTCTTTGTCAGGCACGCCCCCCTTCTTCCTGCGCTCGGCGAGGCTAATGGCGGCGGCAGTTTGCAAACAGTAACACAGTCTTTTAAGCACAGTTTCTGCAGGCGCACAGTACCCGGTGGGACCGGGCACGAAATCCTGTTCGTGACGCCAAAGTTTGACTCGCCCACCCCAGGGCTATGGGACACCCGGTGCCGGGCCGGACTAGTCCGGGGGACATCAGTGGTGGCGGGGCCCGACTCCGTGGCCCTGGTGGGTGTCAGTTTAATATGGCTGGTGACTTGGGAGCAATTAAAGTATTTGTTTCGTGACGCCACCTGTGGTCTGTGGCTATTAAGCCGCCGCTGCTGTGTGAGGCCTCCGGGGTGATGATACGGCAGCAATGGTGGTACTGCTCCCCACAGGTGGAGCGGAGCCCCGGGGACACTGTTTGTGCTCGTGAAAGTCTATGGTGTTGTGTGGCTAACACGGTGCAGGGCCGACAGGCAATGAAAGAACCAGGCACAAACAACAGTCTCTTTACCTTCTCCTCTTTTACTTTAGGAACAGTCCAGTCCTGGGAGACTGTCACAGGTGGTGATGGGGATCCGGTCGGCCTGGAAGTACTTGGGGTGATCTTTCTGGCCAGCTGAGTATGAGGCCTACTCCTGTTCCTTTCTTTACTACGATAGGACCCTGCTTCTCTGGATCCAGCAATGGCCCTCTTTGCTGCTGGGACCGGTGGTACGTCCCTTTCCCTCTGTGGTAGGCTACGCAGGCCCTCTCTGGTGCTTCTCTGCTGGAGTCCACACCGGGCCCTGATGCTGCAGCTGTACCTTGGGGTTGTTTATGGTCCAGGTGCTTGCAGCTCTCCTGCCCTTCGGATTCGGCTACCAGGGAGTATTTTAAGCCCTGGTGGCCACAGACTCCGATGTCCGAGTCTCTTCTCTGCCTCTCTGCTACTCCTGCTTCCCTGGGCCAAGCTGTTCCAGCTCCAGGCCCCAGATCCAGAGGAAAGCACACTCTGCGTCTGCTTCCTTTCACTTCTCTCTACAGACTGAACACTACTTCCTCCCTCAGGTCAGACTTAAGGAATGCTCCCTGGAATTCCAGGTTCAGAGCTCCCCCTGCTGGCTGGAGGGAGAACTGCGTTGGATGTTAAACTTGCTAACCAATGGACCTCCCAATTACCTCCAGGCTCAGCATTAACCTATTGGGAGGGCAATGCTGTTGTGGCGACCAGGTCCTGGGGCGCTACATGTGTACCCCTAATACTGAGTGTAACCCTATTACTGAGTGTACCCCTAGTACTGAGTGTACCCCCTAGTACTGAGTGTACCCCCTAGTACTGAGCTTGCCCCCAAGTACTGTGTAACCCCCACTGCTGTCCATGCCCTCTTATGCTGTCCGTGCTCCCTAGTGCTCTGTACCCCCCAGTGCTGTGTGACACCCCAGTGCTCTGTGCTCGCCACTGTTGCCCGTGCCCCCCCACTGCTTTCCTTGACCCCATGCACGGTGCTCTCCGTGCTGCCTCCTAGTGCTCTTCGTGCTGCATTCTAGTGCTCTCCATACTGCCTCCTAGTGCTCTCTGTGCTGCCTCCTAGTGCTCTCCTAGTGCTGTCACCCAGTGCTGTCCGTGCTGCCACCCAGTGCTTTACATGCTGCCTCATAGTGCTGTCACCTAGTGCTCTCCATGCTGCATCCTAGTGCTGTCCGTGCTGCCACCCAGTGCTGTCCATGCTGCCACCTAGTGCTGTCCATGCTGCCACCAGTGCTGTCCATGCCGCCACCAGCGCTGTCCGTGCTACCACCAGTGCTGTCTGTGCCCATTAGTGCTTAGTGCTGCCTCCTAGTGCTCTCCGTGCTGCCTCCTAGTGCTGTCACCTGGTGCTCTCCGTGCTGCCTCCTAGTGCTGCCTCCTAGTGCTGTGATCCAGTGCTGCCACCCAGTGCTGTCTGTGCCGCCGCCAGTGCTGTCCGTGCTACCGCCAGTGCTGTGGTTGTCGCCGCCAGTGCTGTCCATGCCCGCCAGTGCTGTCCGTGCTCACCCAGTGCTATCTATGCTCTCCCAGTGCTATCCGTGCCCTAGCCCCTCCTGTGATATACAGGGGGTATGGAAAATATTCAGACCCCTTTAAATTTATCACTCTTTGTTTCATTGCAGCCATTTGGTAAATTCAAAAAAGTTCTTTTCTTTCTCATTAATGTACACTCTGCACCCCATCTTGACAGAAAAACCCCCAGAAATGTAAATGTGACGCCCTGGCAGAACCAGGTAGTCACACATTAGGCCCCCGCATAACACCTTCCCTCACCTAGGTCACACACAGCAGACCTGAAACCCTAGTCACCCCCCTCAGGGCAAGACAGGCACACCAGTGGGCGGGACCAGGCGGTTAGGAAACGCCCGCCTAGGGGTCTAGACAGCCCGGGGCGGAAAAACAAACAGATTAAGGTGTAGTTCATGTTGAGAGGAGTGTGGGCTGGAGCTAGGTGTAGCTCCAGCGGAGGAGAAGTTCAAGTTGAACGGTGCCAGGGTTGGAGCCCTGGTACCTTGGCTAGGTGGCAGATGGTGGTCTCCGTCAGCAGGAGACGGGAAGATGGCTCGGCAGATCCAAAATGGACCGGGACAGGGTTGGAGCCCGCCGGTACCAACACCGGAGTCCCGACCGGAAACCGTGCACAGAGGGGGTACTCGGACCATGAAGCCAGGATCGGAATCAAAGGCCTAGCTAATCAACCGATTGAGGGCAGGATTTTAGGTCCTGTCCCAACCAAAGTCCCAAAAGCAGGCAACCACCCACAGAGAGGGATAGGGCAACCTCCAGGGCCCATAGATCCCACGGGTCAGCGTCAGTGGGCCCGGCTCTGCAGGCACACAGAAAGCCGGGAGCGGACTCCCGTATTCCATACCAGGAAGTCTAAACACACAACCACAACTAGTGCAGAGGAAAAGACGGTGACCACCAGCCCGGGTGGACGACCAGAGTACAACCGGCCGTGGCGGTCGGCCGCCAGCACCTTGGTTTACCAAAAGACTCATGTGATTCATTTGATTGTGAGTAACCAAACATCCCCTGGTACGTCCGGGCTCACAAGCCCCTGCCATTGCCATACCCTGCACAGAGACACTGGGCCCCGGGGCAACCATCCCTACCCATGGAGGGGTTAACATCCGGCTGCCACTACATCTCCCCCGGGTATCCCACAACAGCAGCGGTGGTGTCCCACTTCACCATACACCGTGGGCGGCGTCACGAATCGAATACGGCCAAGGCCGTACAACTACGTCCCCCTTTTCATTCGGCGTGTCCGCATGACACCCGGGTCCGGAGGATCCCTTGAGCCACTCAGCGGGTCCGGATCCGAGCAGCCCGGCTGCTGCGGACGTGGGGGTGGCACATAAAAGTATTTGTAAATTTATTAAACAAGAAAAACTGAAATATCCCATGGTCATAAGTATTCAGACCCTCTGCTACGGCTACGGCTACAGCTCACCCCAGTGGGCTTAGAGAGTCATTGGGCTAGAGAGCCACTGGACCCCAGAATTGGATGAAGGTGAAAGCAGTCAGGGGGAAGGAGACACAGACCCCGGAGTTTGGGGATGAGATAGAATATAGCGGAGTGGAACAGTTTGAGGAGTAATACCCCAAACTGAAAAGAAGGAAGGAAAGGAAGGCCATGTCTGTCATAACGACTGCCAGCGGCCTGAAGAAACCAGTAAGTGTCATGCACCTGAAGTCAAATTCACACACAGAGTCTCCTTGACAAAGTAGTGCGGTACCCGTGCCACCCGAGGCTAGCACCTTCCTTCAGATATAGTGGTAATTTTCATGTAAATAGCACTTAAGGCCCCTTCTTTGATTGACGGCTCTGGCTTCATAGAGTCAAGAAAGGGTGGAGATAGAGGGACAGGTAATCAGGGTCACCAAGGTGGTGCAGGGCTGTAAGGCTGTATGCACACGTTGCGTAGTGTCCCTGCTGAAAATTCTGCAGCGATTTGGCAATGCATGTGTGTTTCAAATCGCTGCAGAAGCACTGCGTAATGGATGCAGTGTGTCTGCAGAATAGATGCCGATTTCATGCGCTCTGGATGCTGCCTCTCCCATAGACAGAGTGTGAGCTGCATCCAAAGTGCACAAAATAAGTGACATGTTGCTTTTTTGAGCGCAGCGATTTGGATCAAAATTTCTGCATGCAAATCGCTGCGCTCTCAAATGCAATGTGCGGATGGATTATGCACAATCTTCATAGATTGTGCTGGGGACGCAGGACGCATTCCTTTACACTGCATGACAAATGCACATGTGTGCACACAGCTTAAAGGGTGCTTTATATGCTGCGACATCTCTAACGATATATCGTCGGGGTCACGTCGTTAGTGACGCACATCCGGTGTCGGTAGCGACATCGCAGCGTGTGATACCAAGGAGCGATGATCAACGATCGCAAAAACGTCAAAAATCAGCGATCGTTGACACGTCACTCCTTTCCTTAATATCGCTGCTGCCACTGGTAGGATGTTGTTCGTCGTTCCTGCGGCATCACACATCGCTATGTGTGACACCGCAGGAACGACGAACATCTCCTTACCTACGTCCACCGGCAATGCGGAAGGAAGGAGGTGGGTGGGATGTTACGTCCCGCTCATCTCCGCCCCTCTGCTTCTATTGGCCGGCCGTTTAGTGATGCTGAGTGACATCGCTATGACGCCGAATGCACCTCCCCCTTGAGGGAGGGATTGTTCGGCGGTCACAGCGATGTCGCTGGCAAGGTATGTTCGTGTGATGCTGCCGTAGCAATAATGTTCGCTACGGCAGAGATCACCAAATGTCGCACATACGACGGGAGCGGGTGCTATCGCGCTCGACATCGCTAGCAACCACTAGCGATGTCGCAGCATGTAAAGTACCCTTTACAGTCATCACTCACAACACAGTGAAGAGTGAGTGTGATGTAGTCACTTTGGCAGCCTACCCTGCAGTGTGTAAGTGTGACGCCCTGGCAAAACCAGGTTGTCACAGAGCCTGCACAAATCCACCAAAGTGCAGGCCATTCTCCTCCTTGGCACTAACACAGTCCCTACACAGATATACACTAGCCAATCAGGCCCTACTCACCACCTCCCAGGAAAATGGGAGGGATCGAAAGAGCTTAGAAAAGTGACAGAGCAGAGTTTAGCTTTAGTTTGAGCTGTAGTCAGTGAAGAGCTGACAATAGGGAGTTGGAGCTCCCTGGAGAGGTTGGTAGTCAGGGTTGGAGCCCTGGACTACTGGACTAGGTGGTAGTGAGGGCCACAGGCATGGAATTCCGGTCGCGGGGAACCTGAGGCTGACCGGGACAGGGTTGTAGTTCGCCGGTGCCGAGAGAGGGGATCCAGTCCAGAGGCCGTTCAAGCGGACTAGTCCAGACAAGAAAGAGATAGACAGAGAGTGTGGAAGTATAGGGCCCCTGGGGTGTGGGACCCGAAGACACCCGCCAAAGGCCATTGGCAATTTGGTTTACAGTACAGACTGTGTGTGTGGTTACTGACTATCCAAATCATCAGCAGCTCATCCAGCACCACTGTGAGTTTCCTGCTTCCTGCAATCTCTCACCATTCTCTGGGCCCCGGGACTAAACCTCCCCTACCCGTGGAGGGGAACCCACCTTGCTGCCCCGCTCCATCAGCCCTGGTGACTCCCAAGACAGGAAGCGCAAAAGATAGTGGGTCCCGCGAGAGTACTATCGAAAAACCAAGGGGGAGGAGAGGACGGAGCGGCATGTGATCCGAGAAGATAAAGGGCAGGGATACCACGACTCTGCAAAAATCCGTACCTGGACACCAAAGCGGCAAGATGTCACAGCAGGCCGCAACCCCGATGACATCCTGTCCGGCCCCGAGCCAGGCCGCAACCCCGATGACATCTCACCCGGCCCCGAGCATGGCCGCAACAGTGATGACGTCGGCTCCGGCAGTCCGCCCGGCCGCAACGGTGATGATGTCGGCTCCGGCAGTCTGCCCGGCCGTAACAGTGATGACGTCGGCTCCGACAGTCCGCCCGGCTGCAACGGAGGCGGCCCCCGACCTGAAGTCTACCCCAGTAGCAGCGTCAACCGCTCCCAAGTACCCCGTCCCGGCTGTGGAGCAGCCGGAGTGCACCTGCAGAGAGACGGAGCAGGCCACCGATCGGTAGGGCCCACCGCAGTATGAGACGCCAGTCGTCGCCGGCGCCGAGGTCATCCGAAAGAGCTTGGCTCCTGAGCAGGAGGCGGAGCACGGAACCCGTGCCCCATACTGGAAGGCACAGCAACAGTAAGCTACCCAAACGTTCTATTGTTTACAAGTTAAAAATTACCAAATGACTGTTTAAGAACTGCACCCTTGTTGAACGTCCTCATGTTCCGTTTAGGAGGGCATCTGGATCCCCAGGTGGAGGGTGGCAGGAGAGTTAAAGTTAAAAAGTTGAAGAAAGTAGCTGCACGGGGTACTGCGCTCGCAGCGCGCTAGCAGCGGTTTTAAAATGTTATTCTATGGACTTGGTAGCGGGACTCGGCTACATCTTTTCTCCAGGACAGTTTCGTAACGTTAAAATGTTTGCGTTTTTTTTTATAATGTGCCTTCCCTTCAGGGAATGAAATGTATTGAAATGGTTTATTTGTTATCTTTTTCAATTGCAGAAGCAGAAAAATAAACGTCGGTGGCCGGACAGCCCGAGGACGGGCTGTGTTTTACCAAGGGGGTGTGTGATGCCCTGGCAAAACCAGGTTGTCACAGAGCCTGCACAAATCCACCAAAGTGCAGGCCATTCGCCTCCTTGGCACTAACACAGTCCCCACACAGATGTACACCAGCCAATCAGGCCCTACTCACCCCCTCCCAGGAAAATAGGAGGGATCGAAAGAGCTTAGAAAAGGGACAGAGCAGAGTTTAGCTTTAGTTTGAGCTGTAGTCAGTGAAGAGCTGACAGGAGGGAGTTGGAGCTCCCTGGAGAGGTTGGTAGTTAGGGTTGGAGCCCTGGACTACCGGACTAGGAGGCAGTGAGGGCCACAGGCGCGGAGATTCAGTCACGGGGAACCTGAGGCCGACCGGGACAGGGTTGTAGCCCACTGGTGCCGAGAGAGGGGATCTGGTCTGGAGGCCGTTCAAGCGGACTAGTCCAGACAAGAAAGAGACAGACAAAGAGTGTGGAAGAAAAGGGCCCCTGGCTGTATATCTGGGTATGGGACCCAAAGACATCCACCAAAGGTGACCGGCCATTGGCAATTTGGTTTACAATACAGACTGTGTGTGTGGTTACTGACCATCCAAATCATCAGCAGCTCATCCAGCACCACAACAACCGAACTGTGAGTGTCCTGCTCCCTGCAATCCCTCAACATTCTCTGGGCCCCGGGACTACACCTCCCCTACCCGTGGAGGGGATCCCACCTTGCTGCCCCCCTCCATCAGTCCCGGGCACCCACATACAAGGCAGCGGCGGTGTCACCATTCCTGACTGCAACCCACGGGTGGCGTCACCGACAAAGACTCTGTACCATGTAAATAACCCCTTTTCACTCGTGGGCGACGGACGGCTGCGCGAGCCCCGGATCTGACTGCCACTCGAGCCACAGCCACTGCCCGGATCCGAGTGCCTCGAGTGGCCCCCCGGTTGTGATCTGTCCACCGCCCGCAACATAAGCAGTGTGTTTGTGCAAAGCAGGCTATTAATCAAAGTGTAAAGAGGGCTTTACACGCTACGATATATCTAACGAGATGTCGGCAGGGTCACATCGTAAGTGATGCACATCCGGCATCATTAGTGATATCGCAGCGTGTGACAGAAATACTCACCTTCTCGTTCATCGTTGACACATCGCTCATTTTCAAAAAATCGAACGTCAGGTTGTTCATTGTTCCCGAGGCAGCACACATCGCTCCATGTGACACCCGGGAACGATAAACTGCAGCTTACCTGCGTCCGCCGGCAATGCTGAAGGAAGGAGGTGGGCGGGATGTTTACGTCCCGCTCATCTCCGCCGCTCCCCTTTCTATTGGCCGGCTGCTGTGTGACGTCGCTGTGACGCCAAACGTCCCTCCCCCTTCAGGAAGTGGATGTTCGCCACCCACAGCAAGGTCGTTTGGAAGGTAAGTACGTGTGACGGGGGGTTACAGCAGTGTGCGACATGGGCAAGAAATTGCCCGTGCCGCACAAACGATGGGGGCGGGTGCGATCGCAAATGCGATCGCACGATTAATTGAAGCATGTAAAGCAGCCTTTAGAGATTAATTAGAGTGCAATCACTGTGTAGTGAGCAGTGTCTACAATCTCTCCCTGGACCACCCCCATGGCTAGAAGTGAGGTGGCTGCAGGGAGGATATAACTTCATTTTCTCCCTGTAGTTGCTCTTGCAGTAAACAAGCCTAACATGATCTAAACACATTTTACCTAAAGACTATATATATCTGCAAGAAAATAGTGTTTTTTGGAGTTGACAGTTTCCCTTTAAAAACCTCTATGGTTATTTCAGGGATTTCCAAGGGAACGTTCATACATCTTTTTCAGGCAGATTGCTCTCTGAAAAGCATGTGAAAAAGCGCTAAGTATATGTCCATAAGAATGAACACATGCATTTCTACTTAAAAACAACTAAACTTACTGGTCATTTGTTTTGACCTTCTTTTGAGTGTCTTTTACATGCTTCGGGGTTCCATAAACACCAAGCGACGGAAAAAAAATAATAAAGGAAATGTCACAACAATTCGGGAAAAACACTAGGTCAAAAAAGGAAACTACTCCCCACCCCCCCAAAAAAATGCTAAAAAAGATAACAAGCTTCTTCCTCTGGAAAAATTTGACGACTTTGTGCTCCTGAAAAGAGATCATATGCACATACCCATATTATTAGAAAAGTAGAACGTAACACAACTGGAGTTCGCAAGTTAGGCCGGGGTCAGATGGCCATATACCACGGACGACGATCACATCAAAATGTTTGGACTGGCAGGCGGATCTCCTGACCCGAGCGTGAGAGCTGCATAGAAATACTGAAGCTGTCATGCTCAGGTCAGGAGAGCCATGGCCAGGCCTGGAACTGCAATGCCATCTTCATTCAAGTTATATGACCGTCTGACCCAGGTGTTAGGCCAGGGCCACACGGGGACTACTGCGATCCTCGCATGATACTCAGCTCATGCTGGCAGCACAGCGGTGTTAAGGTGAACTCATAACCAGAGATCACTAGTTGCCTACTGCCTGGCCGAATTGATATGGGCCAAGTGCATGCATAAAAGAATCCACACCAGACACAGTCGGATGTGTAATCTCTTCTTGGTCACAGTAGAAAATGGCACCAAACAGACAGAGAAGAGCATGCGTCCTCTTGATATAGGCTAGGGGCGTACACAAGTTCAGATATGCCCATTTAGTGGGACAGTTCATGGGCTAGCGAATGGAGAGATCCGTGTTGCTGTTGATGGGCAGGTCTGACTCCAGTGGATGAAACCATGACGATGGGAGGGACGTCATCTGGTGCATCCATGCTGATGGTTTGGTCTGGGATGTCTTCCAGCTTGACCAGGGATCTTCCCTTATATGGTGGTCTTCTTTCATCTGGACATACCTTGCATTCCAAGCAAGGTGTGGATAACAGGAAATGGCCGCCATCTTTATATCTGTGTCATGTATATGATCTGAAACCTGAATTATGTAAGGCAAATCGATATATTTCCCACAATACCTTGTCAAGAAGTTAATTAAGTATTTCATCTTATGGCTCTCCTCAACAGCGGGAGCCGAGTGTCATGCCAGTGTCACTGCGACTGAGGACCACAGCTGTGGGGGACGGGCCGGCTCTGAGGAAGGGCGGGCCAGTGCTGTGGAAGGGCGGACCGGCACGGATGAGGAAAGGGATTTATCTCCCTCTTTCCTCTGTAGCCAGCTATTGTCATTGTCGTTCTCGCCCTACACTCGCGGTACACCGGTGTACCGCGAGTGCTGTGCAATCTTTCTCTCGCTCCATAGACTTGAATGGGTGCGAGAGAAAGAGTCTCGCATTACAATCGCAGCATGCTGCAATTGTTTTCTCGGTCCGATTGGGGCCGAGAAAATAATCGCTCATGGGTGCTGACACATAAATTAATATTGGTCCGAGTGGAATGCGATATTTTATCGCATTCCACTCGGTCCGATTTCCATGCCGTGTGTCTTAGGCCATATAGTGAGACTTGTTTTTCTGCCAGCACCCTGAAACTGTGACCCATCTCCTTTCCTTCTCTGAAAAGAATGGCCGTATAACACAAACGACGATCGCATCAAAATGTTTGGACTGGCAGGCGGCTCTCCTGAACAGAGCGTGAGAGCTGCATAGAAATACTGATGCTGTCATGCTCGGGTCAGGAGAGCCATGACCAGGCCGGAAACTGCAATGCCATCCTCATCCAAGTTATACGGTCGTCTGACCCCGGCCTTATAGAGAGACTTGCTTTTTTATCAGCTCCCTGCATTTGTGCCCATCTCCCTTCCTTCTCTGAAAAGAATGGCAGCCATGATTGTTGGATGAACAGAACTTGCTTTTAGTTTGAAAATGCCCTCTTGCTTTCTACACCACAGGGCATATGTTCCTGCAATAGTGTCTGAGAAAGGGGTTATTTCTCCTAGAGACTCTGTTAACTCGTCTCTGTCAAAGCCCAGCTCTGCACTCTGCACAATCAATGCTAATTGCATTGGACGGGGGCTGTGGGCTCTCACCTTTCTTTTCCATTGAATAGGATTAGGGATTGTGACATGGGTGATTAATAACTGTTCTGCAGACAGTCTGACTGGGCAGCCAAAGATTCCCATTTAATGCATTCTGCACGCAATCTATTGCAAGCAGCTGCTGCTTATTTCGGTGTCCTGATATCTTGTGCTGCCGTTAGGAGGCCTGCTTTTATTTTATTATTATTTTTTTTATCTGGCTGTAGCCTCACCCTGCTGTCGCTGCCATTTAAAGATACATTCCTTTCAAAACTGAGATAAATAATTGATTATTGCTGCTTAGCACAATAATTCGGTACATAGTTTTTTTCTTTTTTTCTTTGCGTTTCGTTATAGCATCTAATAATGCTATACATTAGACCAGGGGTCTCAAACACGGCTGGGTGTATGGGCCGCACATAGAAAAAAAATTATTTTAGGGGCCAAATTCTTTGCAGGATAAACTGACATTTTTGTGATACCATTTTTTTCTATACACCTTTTTGTTAAATAGCATTCATCGTATGGGTTATGGTGCAGCTACGTAGCTCATTCATTATGCATGTGGCCAAAACAAACTTGCACTTTTTTGTTTATTTTATTTGATATATAAAAAGCATTTTTTAATGGTAAAAAAAAAATCATGCTTAATTTTGAATTTTTTTAATATTTTATCACATTCTTGTAATTAATATTGATTTACAATTAGCACCATATAGTAATGTTGGCCAACTTATTGTAGTAATGTTCCCATCCTCCCATCCTGGTCCTCATCCCGTAATAATGTGCCTATCCTTGTCCCCAACCTGTAGTAATGTCCCCATCCTGATCCTTATCCTGTAGTAATGTGCCCCATCCTTGTTACCATCTTGTAGTAATACCCCCATCCTGGTCCTCATCCTGTAGTAATGTGCCCATCCTTGTCCCCATCCTGTAGTAATGTGCCCATGCTGTAGTAATGTGCTCATCCTTGTCCCCATCCTGCAGTAATGTGCCTCATTTTTGCCCCCATCCTGCAGTAATGTTCCCATCCTTGTTCTCATCTTGCATTAATGTGTCCATCCTTGCCCCATCCTGCAATAATGTGCCTATCCTGTTCCCCATCCTGTAGTAATGTGCCACATCCATGTCCCCATCCTGTAGTAATGTGCCCCATCCTTGTTACCATCCTGTAGTAATGTGCCCCATCCTTGTCACCATCCTGTAGTAATGTTCCCAATCCTTGTCCCCATCCTGTAGTAATGTGCCCCATCCTTGACTCCATACTGTAGTAACTGCCCATTCTTGTCCCCATCCTGTAGTAATGTGCCCATCCATGTCCTCATCCTGTAGTAATGTCCTCATCCTTATTCCCATCCTGTAGTAATGTGCCCATGCTTATCCTCATTTTGTAGTCATGTGCCCATCCTTTTCCTCATCCTATAGTAATGTGTCCATTCTGGTCCTCATCCTATAGTAATGTACCCATCCTGGTCTTGATCCTATAGTAATGTACCCATCCTGGTCTTGATCCTATAGTAATGTCGCCATCTTTGTCCCCATCCAATAGTAATGTGCCCATCCTTGTTCTCATCCTGTAGTAATGTGCCCATCCTGGTCCTCATGCTGTAGTTATGTGCCCATCCTTGTCCCCATTCTGTAGTAATGTGCCCATTTTTTTCACCATCCTCCGGAATTGTGCCCATGCTAGTCCTCTTCTTGTAGTAATGTGTCCATCCTTGTTCCCATCTTATAGTAATGTCCCCTTTCCTGGTCTCCTTTTTGTAGCAATGTCCCATCCCATCCTTTTTGTAGCAATGTCCCCTAATATGCAGTTCTTCACATACACATTAAAAATGATTCTTCTCACCTGTCCTCCATTCCCTTGGTGTCCTCTTTCCTGCTTCTTGCTGCACACAGGTACGTGACCCCTTTGACGATCATGGCTGGTGCAGGGGGCTGCCACACTCAGTGCTTTATTTCAGTTGAATGAACTGCCGGTGCCACTCAGAGAAGCTCTGCACAGCTATACCAATGGCAGCTGCCGGCCAATCAGAGACCAGCAGCTGACGTCATATGCCGACGTCAGCTGCTGACCTCTGATTGGCTAGCGGCTGCCAATGGAATAGCTAGCTATGCAGAGATTTTCACTGCGCAGCGCTGACAATACAGTCACTTAAAATAAAGCGCTGATTGCGGCGGCCCCTGAACCAGCTGTGATCGGCAAGGGGGCCACACAGCTGCCATTGGTTTAAGAAGCAGCCTTAGTGGTCCCGCATGTTTAAACCCCTGCATTAGACTATAAGGCCACGTGCTCACTCTGAGTATTTGGTGAAATTTTTACCTCAGGATTTGGAAGCCAAAAGTTAGAGTGGGTAAAATGCCCATGTTTCTATTATACTTTTCCTTTGATTGTCTCACTTCTGGTTTTGTCTTACAAATACTGAAGTAAAAAGCTCACCAAATACTTAACGTGTGCATGTCACCTTAAAGAAACTTGCAGGCCAAGGTAACGGTGAACTCATTTGCCAAAAATTCAATGAAATCCTTAGGGCAAGCACGCACTTTGCGTTCTCCTACTTGCAGTTCTAAAAGCACGTTTTGGGCTTAATTGATTTGACCAAAGTTGCCTTTTTCATAACTTTAGCGCTGAAAACGCATGCGTATTTACAGCGTTTTAGATGCGTTTTTAGCGCTTTTTACCTGCTTGGTTTTTGCCACAAAATATGCAAATTAAATGCAGCGTTTTAAAACGCAAAGTGCGGTCAGAAAATCCACTTTTTCCATAGACTTTGCTGGAAAAGCAAAACGGATGCATTTTGACAGAAAAAAGGTGCTTCTCAAAACTGCCCAAAAATCAGTGGAAACGCAGGTGGAAACGCAAAGTGCGTGCTTGCCCTTAGGGGTATGTTAATAAATGTCAGGAATTATCTTAAAAAGCAAAAATGGGTAAATGCACAGGCTACAATTCATCATTTCTGATTCTCTGGTTTTCTGGACTAATTTCCTCCTTTTTGGTGGTATTCACTATACATTTTGCTCCATGTTTTAAGTTGCTTTTTTATGAAGTTTTTTATAAGTATTATTTTTCCTCAACTTTGTTTAGCCAGATGCTATAGAAAGATTCAAGAAATACAATTTTTACCAAATGTTGCGTTTTTTAGTCCCTGCCGACAGTTAGGATCATGCAGGAGTTTTAATTTTACCGCATTTTGCTACTTTTCAAAGGATTTGAGACTTTCAGTGTTGAAAAGTTGCAAAACCCGGTTTAAAATAAAATAAAATGTATTTTTCATTTTATGATCAATTCATGAACCATGAGAGCAATATTGAAGAATTTGGAGCAAAAACTTTTGCGAATAGTACAAGATAAAAAAAAGCGGCTTCATTAAATCCAGAATGATAAATTGAGCTCAGTCTTGAATATGTGCCTAGTACTGCCATGCTGAAGGACAGTTATAGCACAGAATCTAAAACTATAAATGAGATTACTATGTTCACTGTACCCCGTTGATCACAGCAAATCTGCAACAATACTCCAACTAATGGGTCTTACCTCTGTTTTATCTGCCGCATGCTGTAAGGCATCTTTGGGATATTGCTAGAGGGAAGGTTATTAGGCACGTGCTCCAGGGGCGCCAAAGGGATGTCAACAAACCACTTTTCTTTCACTGTTCTATTAATACAAGGCCAGACCAACAAATGGAATCTTTGCTGCTGGTAAAAGGAAAGCCTATCTACAACACTGGCAACATTCAGCCTAAGGCCCTGTGCGCACTTACCGGATTTTGCCGCAGATTTTCCGCGGATTTGGTGCATGTTTCGCTGCAGAAAATGTTCATAACATCTCTGCAGTGAATCACCAGCAAATCCTATGGAGAAAAAAAATCCTGTGCGTACTAGGCGGAATTTGACAGCTGCATGTTTTTCTGCGGGAATCCCGCAGCAAAAACAAGTGCATGTCAATTCTTTTCCGCACATCGCTGCGGGATTTCACTCCATTGACTCCAATGTTAATCATGAAATCCCGCAGGGAATAACGCAGGCAGCAAATTCTGTGCGGTTCACTGCGTTTTCCTGCGTTATTCCCTGCGGTATTTCGCGGTTTACCTCCGGTAATGTACATCGCTTGTTTGCGGTTTTGCAGGGAAGTGATGTCATTACAGGAAGAGGAAGCCGTGCAGAGTAAACACACAAAGATCACACACACACATCACAGACATCACAGACACATAGAACACAGACACAGACACATAGAACACACATAGAAAGAAAACGGAAATATAGAAAACAAAGAACGTGGGCTCCGCTGCATATTTACCTTCCAGCCGAGGTAAGCACACAGCGGCGGCCCGGTATTCTCAGGCTGGGGAGGGAGAGGGGCAGGGTTAATGTCACCCTCCTCACTCCCCCTCCGGCAGCCGAGAATATCAGCCGCAGCTGCCCCGGGAATGTCGCACGCATTATGCGCCACTACCGGAGTGTCCCCGGCTCTTCTTGCCGCCGTGTAGCAGTGGCAGCAAGGTAATACAAGGGGTTAATGATGGTGGGGGACCACCGCCATTAACTCCAGGCTTGATCATGGCAGCGTCTATGTGACAGCTGACATGATCAACCCGTAAGTAAAGTGGAAAAAACACACACACCAAAAAATCCTTTATTTTAAATAAAACATACAAGCCTCGTTCACCATTTTATTAACCCCTCCCGCACCAAAGCTCCGGCGTAATCCACCGCTCCGGCGTAATCCACAGGTCCTGCGCTGCTTACATCCAGCCGCGACTGTCACAGACACAGCGCTGAATGAAAGCAGCAGACAGCAGAGGTAATTACTGGTCATTTCCCACGGCCGGTAATGTGAACTCACTGCCGACCGTGGGAAATGTAGCGATCTGTCATCTATCTATCTATCCCTCTGTCTGTCTATCTATCTATCCCTCTATCTATTCTTCTATCTATCTACTATCTCAGAATTAAATGACTTTTTTTTTTCATTGTGCTTTATTGCATTGAATGCAATAAAGCACATCCCAACCCGCATGCGGCAAAACCGCGGCAATACCGCGAATAATACCGCGGTAAAACCGCAGCAAACCGCGGCAAACCGCATGCGGTTTTCGGGTGCGGTTTCCCACGGTTTTTTACCGCGGGTGCGGTAATCTTTGAGAGCATGCGGAATTTTCTCAAGAAAATTCCATTTCCCAGTGCGCACATAGCCTAAATCCTAAGCGTTTTCTTAGTAGACAGAAATCTAGGGTCCCCACTACCTGCTGAATTATTTAACTGTAGCAACCATTCAAATTTTTAAATTCATTTTTTGCAACACAAGCAGGGAAGTATTGACAATAGCGGGAGACCATGCAGCTACAATGGAGCCTGTGAGCTGGGATGGCCCAGTACTAAATGGGATGGCCCCTCCCCAACTCCACCCACCTGTCTTCACAAATTTAACAATATCTGCATCTATATGATGTGCATGTGACGCCCTGGCAAAACCAGGTAGTCACAGAGGTTGTACAAATCTCTCAGGTACAAGACTCCATCCTCCTTGGCATACCAACACAAAACCCACACCCAGGTGCACAACACCATCCAGTTTAGCCGTCACCTGCCATGACAATAGGGACACACCAGTGGGCGGGACCAGGCGGATGGGAGTGCTTACCTAGGGGGTCCTAAGGTGTCAGGGGAGGGAACCAAGTAGTCAAGCACTGACAGTTGAAGTGGAAGGGTGTGAGGTGACAGCAAAGTCAGGGGTTGGGGCCCCTGACTACCGGACTAGGTGGCAGATGGCAACCAGGACCACAGGCGACGGGAATCCGGTCGCGGGAGACCTTAAGTGGACCGGGGCAAGGTTGTAGCCCGCCGGTGCTGACAGTGGGAATCCGGTCTGGGGGCCGTGCACAGACGGGGTGCCTGGACCCTAGGGTGAGGTTAGGTTTCAAGCCCCTTGTCAATTGACCAGCCGGGGACAAGGTTTCAGGCCTTGTTTCATAGTAAGCCCAGAGAGCGAAACAGAAGCCCAACGCGGGGAATAGGGTGTCTGCCAGAACCCACAGAGATCCCAAGGGTCAGATTTCGCGAGCCACAGCTTCCAACATACAAAGTACCAGGAGTGGACTTCCCCGTTTCAAGCAGAGTCATCCCATTGAAGACACAAACACTGAGTGCAGGAGGAAGGGACCCCTGTTTACTACACCAGGGTGTGGGACCCGAATACACCCGTCAGAGGCAACCGGTCACTGGCAATTTGGTTTACCACTGGACTCCGTGTGCAATTATTTGGAACTGTGAGTACACCATCCATCTCTGGTCCAACCTTGCTTGATCCTTTCCGCAACCACCACTCTTGTTCACCTGGGCCCCGGGACTAGACCTCCTCTACCCGTGGAGGGGATTACATCCTGCTGCCCCACTCCATCAGCCCCGGGCGTCCCATCACCAGGCAGCAGAGGTGCTACCAACTCTCACCGCAACCCATGAGTGGCGTCACTGACAAACCAATCCCTTGTAAATACCCCCTTTCTACGGTTGTGAGGACGGACGGCTGTACAAGCCCGGGACTGGCTACCACTCGAGCCGCAGTAACGAACCTGGATCCGAGCAGCCCTGCAGCAACCCGGCCCCCGTCCGCAACATGCATACCGTTGAGTCGAATTTTTAAGCCCCGTTTAGAGCAACTAGTGTGGGGGGCTTCATGGGATTGTTGCACCAACCCTCCCTTTTTAATCCTTTTAGCGTTTTTAATTGGCATGTTCCTTTTTATCCCTCTCCTCTCCATTTTCTCTTCTCCCCCCCCCCTCTATTTTAACTTTGATGTTAGTGGTATTTACCATTTTTAGATTGCTTTTCTAACCCATCAGGTGACCAGGCAGACGTTGCTGACAGGATCCTGATTGGTGTCCAGCTTTTGGTGGGAAGGAGAGGTGTCTTATAAGCCCGGCCTTCCCATCAGAGGAGTCAGAGCAGCAGGTGAAGTTGAAGAAGCCTTTTTTGTGTTTTTCTGCAGTAGCAATGTTTTACGGTGGCAGAGGGACCACTGTTGTGCACAGTTCATTTACAGTATGCATGACGAGGTGGCAGCAAAAGGGGTACAGTTTTTTTTAACAGGCAGGAGATAAGCATTTATGCAAATGAATGGGAGTAAGTATTCTGATAACAGTCAAGTTTAACACACTGCAGATTCTAGCTGGAGCGCCCCAACTATTTGTCGCCCCAGCTATTACAAAGATCAATTCAACAGTACAAACAGGGAAGCACAAAATATTCACAATTGTACTGCGCTAACAATCTAGCTGGCCTCTGCTACTTGGGTTCCGCAGTTACCGTGCTCTGGCTACTGAGGTCTAAGCTACGGCCTATTAAGTGCGCACATGTGTAAAGACTCATGGAACAGTTAAGAGGTAACAAGTCCACTCACGGGAGCTCAGTGCTGTGATCCCCGTCAGTGCACACATCTCCTTGCAGGGCAGAGGGAGACTCTTCTTCTCTTATGCACCCCGGGTCTCCCGACTCCTCAGGGAGACGTCTTCTTCTCATCGGATTCGCCAACCTAGGAGTGCCTAAAGGCCCCATTACACGCTACGATTTATCTGGCGATCTCATAAATAAACGATGCGACACGCCCAGATCGTTGTTACGATTTGCTGAGATCGCACATAGGTTGTTTATTAGCGGTCACACGTACACATCTCACCAACGACGCAGCAGCGAATAGTGATATATTGTTTGACCAAGGCGGTCGTTTGGATGTTGTTTGTCGTTGGCAGGGTGTCCAACGTACCAATATGTCTGCAGCAATCCAAACGTCAAACAATATTTTGAAAATGAATGACGTGTCAACGATGCACGATTTTCAAACTATTTGTGATTGTTTGGAGTCGCTCGTAGGTGTCACACGCAACGACGTCGCTAACGATGCTGGATGTGCGTCACGGAAACCGTGACTCCGACGACATATCGTCAGATAAATCGTAGCGTGTAACGCCGCCTTTAGTCTGGTACTCATTCGACGGTGACCATGGCTTTCTCATGGTCTGGCTCGCTGTATTCTCGCAGCTGATACCGTATCTTTTTCAAATCCACCATTTTCGAACAGACTACAGGCAGAGTCCCTCTCTCACACACTCAGGTGACCTGACTTTTCCTGTTCCACCCAAACTCAAATCCTGCTCTTTCTCTCTTTCTCGCATTTTTTGGGCCGGGTTAGATTAAGTCTGCAATTTAGAGGGGGTGTGCCAGCTGAAATGGCCAGTCCATAACACAGAAAACAGGGGAGCACTGCCTCTTAAAGTCAAAGTACCCGTAATCATTTTTTGGGGGCGATACTCCTACAAATGTGCTAAAAATGCATATGCAGTTATTATCTGTGTATTTTCCACATCTATGCTATTCTGTGGGAAAATACAAGAATACTGTCCTCTACCTAAAGTTAGTAGTGCCCCCGTTCCTCGGCGGCTATCCCTCACTGTCCATGCCCCTTATTAGTAAATTAGAACAAGGTGACCAAGATATACATATATATGCAGTCTAAAAATCTATAAAAGAAAAACAGACCACAATATTGCATAAGTGGATAAACTGCCATGTAGAAGAGCCAGGATCTGGACATACAGTATAATAACCTAAGCAAGAGATGATGACTAGTGACCGGCCCTAATTAATATCACATATACCCGGCAGGTAGGTCACTTAAAGAGCCCCACTATATTTCATAGCTGCAGACCATGTAAATCTCAGGACGTACAGATGGATGCTGGACACATAATCAAATTGGCATACAAAAATAATCCACAAGTAACCAGCACCCCAATTTTCATAACATATCAAGGGCTATTTGTCATTGGGTAAGGGATTGTTCCATATCATGTCTCCAGACTCAGTATGCCTCAACACGTTTCACCCCCTTGATGTATCAGGGTCATCAGGAGGTTTTAGGGTCAGATATTACAAGACATTGATGTCCAAGGGTATGTTAGATAAGGCCCATCAAAGATAGCTCCCAAAGTGTTCAGCCTGCAGTAATACTGGTCCCTCCTAAATTGTAGAAGGGACATTCCACCAATAATTATTAACCAGAGACCAGCAGTCCAGACGATCCATGGGTCCTGAAGGTCTCACGCAGCGTGCACCACTGAAACAATGGATCCTTATGACCCACTCTCAGGATGAAGACGATGCAAAGTACTAACCAGGCACTCATCATGTATAGCTGAGGCTGGTACCCAAGTCCTCTCCTCAGTCAGGGCCATAACCTCGCCAATGAACCAGATACTGTAAGGATCGCCTTTTTAACAGAGGTTTATGGAAAAGATTATGAATTTTGTAAGATGTTGGTAATGCCAGGCAGAAAGCAACCGATTAATGACTGTTGTTTTTTGTACGGACCAATAAACCATTGTCCTAACTTCAGTGAAGGTACCCTAAGCTTAATATTTTTTGTAGTTGACCACACCAGATCATCCACACACAGGTCCGGACCAGGCACACGTCTACAGTCAGCTGCAAGTTTATACTTGGAACTCAAATTCTGCTGAGCTCACTCCCATGTAGACAATAATGCTGAAACCAATTGGTCCTCTTCAGGCACCCCCGAAGAGTGACCGTCCTGAAATGTAGAAAACTGGAGATGATGAATATTGACACACAAAAAAGGAGATATACCAGAAGATTCATGGTGACGATTATTGATGGCAAATTTGGCGAGTGGAAGGAACGAAGACCACTTTTTCTTGTTATCAGAAACAAAAAGCAAATACTGCTCCAGATTCTGATTCACTTGTTCTGTTTGCCCATTAGACTGAGGATGGAATGCCGGTGAATGAGATAGTTTAACCCCTAACCGAGAGAAGAAAGATCCCCAAAAGTTAGCAATAAACTGAGTTCCTCTATCAGAGACAATATTAGAGGGGACTCCATGGAATTTAACAATCTCACGTACAAACACTTAGGCAAACGTCTTGGCATTAAGTAGCAAAGGTAAGGCAATAAAATGTGTCAACTTAGAGAACCTATCCACCCCCACCAAAATGACCCACAGGGTCCCCCTCCACCACCCTGGAAAACTCCTGGACAAAGCACCAGCTTTAATGCTTTCAGAACCAGGGTGATAAGTAACGAAAAAATTAAACCTATTAAAAAAATGAACACTGAGTTTTTTCTTGCTGTAAGACGCTTAGCTGACTCAAGGTAAAGAAGGTTCTTATAGCTGGTAGTTACTGTAACAGTGTAACAGGATGAATAGCTCCCTCCAGGAAGTATCACATTCTTCAAATGATAACTTGATCGCCAGTAATTCATAATTACCAATATTGTAATTGCGCTTGGCTAAAGATAATTTCTAAGAAATGAAGGACGCAGATTTCCAAGAGACGAAACTTGAGACAATACAGCTCCCACACCACAATTCTGGCACATCAACCTGCACCTTAAAAGGTTGAGACACATCAGGCAATATGGGTGCAGACGAGAAGCACTTTTTAAGATAGTCCAAAGCGTACAAAGCACTCTGAGTCCATTTAGAGGAGTGCGTACCCTTTTTAGTCATGTCATTAAGTGGTCTTGCTATAGCTGAAAATTCTTAACAACCTTCTGGTAATAATTCGCAAAATCTAAAAAATGTTGCATGGCTTTGTGGTTTTTGGGATGGTCCCATTTCAAAATAGCCTGTACTTTAGTGGGATCCATCCAAAAACCTGCAGCTTAAATAATGTAACCCAAAAATGGAAGTTCTTGAATGGTGAACACACATTTTTCTAACTTAATGTACAATTTATTCACTCTGAGAATTTGTAACACTTGTCTGACATGTTCCAAATGAGACCCAAAATCCTGTGAATGAGAATGTCATCAAATTTCCCTAACAGATGAGAAAACACATCCAAAATGCTGGAATACTATTGGTGCGTTGTTAAGACCAAATGGCATTAACAGATTTTCAAAATGCACTTCCAGCGTATTAAACACTGTTTTACACTCATCCCCGTCTGACCCAATATGTCCTCCTAAGGTCAAATTTAGAGAACCATTTCACACCGGCAATCTAATTAAAAAGGTCAGGAATGAGTAGCAGGGGATACAGATCATTAACCATTATTTGGTTGAGCTCTCAAAAGTCCAGGCACGGTCGTAGTCCACCATCCTTCTTTTTAACAAAGAAGAAACCCGCAGCTACTGAAGAGGAGGATGGCCTAATGTGCCCTTTAGCCAAACTCTCCATTATATACTCCTTGAGAGCTAATTTCTCAGGGCCTGACAAATTATACCGTCTGCACTTGGGGAATTTTTCACTTGGCCTCAACCTTATGATGCAGTCATAAGGTCTATGCAGCGGCAAATCCTGACAACCCTTCTCAGAAAACACATCAGAAAAATCTTAAAGAGGATCCAGAAGACTAGCGGTAACCGCCAAAATGCAAGTCCCTAGAGAGTGTTCTGTGCAATACGTGCTCCATTTAATTATTTCCTGGGTTTTCCAGTCAACAGTGAGGTTATGTAATGCAAACCAGGGAAACCCTAAAACAATTGCAGGAAGGCCCTTAAGCACATAGCAAGATAAGCGCTCCGAATTGAGTACCCCTATGCAGAGTTCCAGCCTCTGTACACACTCAACAAAACACCCAGAGAAAGAGCTGATGAGTCAATGGCAAAAATAAGTATTGGATTAATTATTCACCTCTAACTCAGTGGAACAAGCAAACTGTTCATCAATTATGTTTTCCCCAGAACCACTATTCAGAAAGACTGTAATAGAGACATTTAGGCCCCCAACCCCCCTAGCAGGTATTAAACATTGAGATACATTGGTGAAGGAAATACGTAGAGAAGGAAGAAAGCTACAAAATAACAAGGGTAAACTTCCACAACTGCAAGAAGCAAGTAGCACAATTTTCACCAGAGAATCTGGGACACCACACCTCACAGACCAACACAGAAACTATAGCTGGCATGGATAGACAGATTCACCCAGCTTAAATAGATGTGATTGGCCTCCCCACTATATGTGATCAAAGGAAACTAAAGGCCTCGTCACACATAGAGATAAATCTTTGGCAGATCTGTGGTTGCAGTGAAATCATGGACATATTGTGCCATTTGTACACAGCCACAAACCTGGCACTGATTGTCCACAATTTCACTGCAGCCACAGATCTGCCACAGATCTGCCACAGACCTGCCACAGATCTGCCACAGATTTATCTCTGTGTGTGACAGGGCCTTAAGAAGCAGACTAACAGAGATTAACTCTTGCTAGCCTGGCTATGATTCAGCACATAGGAAGTCAACGCCAGAGTCTGTCTGTGTTGATCCCATACACCAGAGAACCAAGTGGGCGGACTGTCAGAATCTGCAATGTGAACAGAGCTCAACACCGCCATGACAGTCAGCGCAGTTTGTGCAAAACTCTGTGTGGCAAAATGTCTCTCTTCCTGGTATATATGTCTCCCATTCTCGACCCCTTCCTGGTATATGTTCCTTTCCTGGTATATGTGACCCCCTTCCAGGTACATATGTTCCCTGATCTGCTGTTGTTCTTTAATACATTAAAAAAAAACAAAAAACATTCTTATCACCTTCCCCAGTTCCCATAACACAGGGCATCCTCCTCTATAGCTGGCAGCTGGGAATGGCAAGCCTGCAATGAGTGACGCATGACGTCACTGCTATGTGCCTGTGACTGGTATGCCAACGTCAGCTGCCGGCCTCTCATTGGCCAGTGGCTCCCAATGTTGCAATGCATTTCAGCTGAATGTGTGTTCTAGGACGCATGTCCAGCTGAAATAGGAGCTGGCATCAGAGGGCTCTCCTCCCACACTGGCCCGATCGTTATGAACCTGATTAGTGCCATTATTAATTATCCTATCAGCTTCACGAGTGACTTTACTCCTATCACCTTGGTACTGTCAGAAGATACATATCTCACCTGGTCAAGTGGTATAAGCAGATATAATTGATACATTTTATCTCTGTGTTGCCCACAATGTACACATTTCCCAGATGAGTTAATAGCTTAGGATCTCTGCATGTAGATTTACTCAATCCTCCAATGCGACTCTGGACCCCACGGCATCCATAGAGCTGGTACTGAGCCTGGAAACTCCTGTTTCCGAGAAGGGGATAAACATCCCCAGTACATTAGAAGCAATGGTGCAGAAGAAATTATATTAACAGTTTCAATTTAGCACGCAATTACTCACTAACAGAGCTGTGGACATATTTTCAGTGTAATTATTGTTTTCATAGCATCCAGCTATTAAATCGGTTATTATGATATGCTTATTTGGACGTGTGCATTTTCTCTATAGGTAGGTATATATGTATATTACTAGTCTTTAATGGGTCCATTGGATGACTTGAAAAGTCTTCAGTGTTAATAGAGCATTGCCTTTGGCATTTTTAACACTTTTTTAGGTCAAGAATGTGTGAAGATGTAACATTAAGGCCGGGGTCACACTGACGTATAGCATCGGATGTGAGAGAAGCGGATGTGATTTGCTAATGACACTTGGATCAAACTCTGGCAAGTGTGACCGAGTGTCACTCACTGTGATCAGATTCTCTCACATGCGAGAATCAGATCACAGGTGTGGAGAAGAGGGAGATATTGCCGGTCTCTGCATATATCGGACTACAAAAGTGTAGTCCAATGTTTCACTCGCACCCATAGACTTGTATGGGTGCAAGTGATAGGATACTCACAGGCAACCGCAGCATGCTGTGATTTTTTACTTAGTCCGATTACGGCTGAGGAAAAACTCATAGATCTGGCCTGCAACATTGACTAACATTGGGGAGAGTGCAATGCCAGATTTCTTCCCATTGCACTCATCCGATTCATATGCTCACGTCACCCCAACCTAAGACTGGCCTTTACAGTGATTTTGGCGGCAACCCAACATAGGTAGGTGTCACTGCTACATTACAAGTGAATGGGGCAGCATTGCAATCCTGAGGCTACTGTGTGATGCCCTGGACTAGCCAGGTCGTCCCAGGTAGTCCCATACACACACGCCCCCCCCCTTAGTAAGGTGACAACAGCCAAACTACAAAACCCTTGTCACCTCCCTCCGGGTTTGATGTTCACACCAGGGGGGGCGGAGCCAGGCGATTGGCTCCACCCACCGAGGAGTTCACAGGCCCGGAGGAGGGAAAAACAGTAGTCTAGTCTAGTCTTGACAGTGAAGTGGAGTGGAGTGAAGTTCAAGGGCAGACCTGTGCCTAGGTCTGCCATACTCTACACCAGGTGTCTGGGTTGGAGCCCAGTCACCTCTGGCAAGGAGGCAGACGGTGGTGGCTGACTGCAGGAGCTGGGATTACAGCCGGTGGAACCGTAGGGACCGGGGACAGATGGTGGCCCGCCGGTACCAAACCGGGGGACCGATTGGAAACCGGAGCACCAGGAGGGGTACTCAGACCCAGTATGAGGCCCAGAAACAACCGGGCTGAGTCAAATCAACTGATTGAGGACTGGACTTTAGGATCTTTCCCATATAAGACCCGACTGAAGACAACAGCCCAACCATAGGGGTAAAGCCACCGCCCAGGCATAGAGACCCGAGGGGCCAGCGTCTGCGGGCAAAGAGGGCTCTCCCGACACATATCAAGCCGGGGAGCGGACTACCGTTGCTCAGGCATAGGAGTCGTGATTTCTACACAAGTGAGGTGCAGGAGAAAGGCGGAAACCACCAACCTGTTAAGGGGAAAACTGCAGCCGGCTGCGGTCACCGTTCACCATCTTGTTTGGTTTACCAGAGACTCCAGCATGTTTATCATAGTGAGTACACCAGTGTCTTCAGGCCGCGCACCGCGCCGCACTGCACCGACACCCCAGCACGCATCCATCCCCTCGCCTCAGCACCTCCCTCGGGCCCCCGGGACCATCATCCCCCTACCCACGGAGGGGGTCAACACCAAGCTGCGCAACACCGTCCCCGGGAGCCTAGTCAACGGCAGCGGTGGTGTCCAACCATTCACCACAACCCGTGGGTGGCGTCACGGACTTAAATCCCCTACAAACCACCACGGCTCCGGCCGTGGACCTCCGCACCGAAGTCGCTACGTGTAGCGCCATCCCCCTTTCAGAGCGACGTGACCCCCGGGTCCGTGAAGAGCTCGAGCTACCCACTGATGAGCACGGATCCGAGCGGCTCTGCAGCCGGCCGAGACCCGAGGCGGTACAACTGCGACTGCCACCAGCGAGACACAAAAAATAGAACTATGTGTATGTTTTTGCGACTTGATGCTTGTCACAGTCACAGTACCCTCGGTGTCGCAATACGAGCCCATTCATTTGTAATGTATTGCAATGTAGCAGTGATACCCAGCAATCTTTGGCCACGAGACTTGAATCTCGGTCTCGGTGTAGTCCCAGCCTAAAATCTGTTGGAAATTATTGAAAATATTATGTACACAGCATGGAAGTTTGCTGCCCTTTTCAGTGATTGAGGCATCTTTTCAAACCACAGCATGCTCTGGGTATGACATTATTACATTTTTGTTTTTTTTTTCTTAAAAGAAATAAACACTTAGAAAATGCTAAAAATTCATTGTGTTTCTAAATTGGTTAAATTAACACATCTCATAAATTGGACCGTGTCCTCACAGGCCGGGTGTGTCTGAGGCCTCTTTCACACATCCGTGAAAACCAAGCATGTTTTGCATGGACATGTAAAAGGTGCATATTGCCCTCCATGTGCCTTGATTTTGGCACATGTGTGTTCTCCGTGTGCTATCCGTGAAAACACACAGAGAACAGGAACTTTCTGCTCACCTGTCCCTGGCGTTGCTGTCGGTGGTGCTGATCTACGGTCTCTGGCCCTGCTGACTCCCTGCTGCTGCTGCTTCCGGTTCCCTGTGTCATGCATATGCGATGGGCATAATGAGCGAGAGTCGGAAGCAAGTGACAGCAGCGGCAGAGACAGCAGGACTGGAGTAGGTGAGTATAGAAATTCATTTTATTTTCACAGACACGTGTGTTTTTCTCCTGTACGTGTCACACTGATGTCACATGGATCACATCCATGCAGTCCATGTGAGACCCGTGCTGTCTGTGTGTGGAGCACACAAACACACATATGCTCCATACGGACACACGGTCCATGCAAAACACGCACGTGTGTGCAAACCCATTGATTTTAAAGGGTCTACATGTGCCCGTGTCTCCGGTACATGTGAAAATAGACACCTGAGACACGGATGTGTGAAGGAGGCCTGATATTGCAGGATTTGGGTGTACGAAGTTGATGAAAATCACATTGAAATGGTTCCAATTTTGAGTGGATGGTATTCCGTTTATCGAACATAGTTTCTGA
This sequence comes from Anomaloglossus baeobatrachus, assembly GCF_048569485.1. Taxonomy (NCBI): domain Eukaryota; kingdom Metazoa; phylum Chordata; class Amphibia; order Anura; family Aromobatidae; genus Anomaloglossus; species Anomaloglossus baeobatrachus. Next base: position 181,749,979 of record NC_134360.1, on the reverse strand, counting down.
CTATCGTACATAGTTTCTGATTATCGCACAGCACCATTAAATCAATGGTGCTCTATAAATTCATATTAATAATAATAATAATAATAATAATAATAATAATAATAATAATAATAAAAAATAGTTATATGGCTGTGTTGCACCTGTGTCTAGTGTCTAGTTACATGAATCACTGTCCATGTATACAGTCCCTGATAGAAGTTCTGTTGCTTATCCATGTTATGTAAATAAAAGCTTATAACCTGACTTTAAATTCATCCATTGGTTTCATAAATTACTCTTTTGAAAGCTGAAACCTCCCAAATTTGGTTTAGGCTATGAAAATAAAGTTGCTGCAAAGCTGAAATATTGATCATTTAATTAACACAGAAAGGTCAGATTTTGGCAAGACAAAACTTTTGTGGCCTTGTCATATAATGCACCCAATTCTAGTTTACATCCTCAGCTGTGCTCACTAAATGATGGGTTAATTAGTGGGTGTGTATAAAAAGAAACCCAGCACCCCAGTCCTTGAGTTGAACTGCAATTTGACCTCTGACAACTTGCCAAAAATCCACCCTGCGACCAAAGAGGCAGAGTGAAAAGTGCGGGCACGAGATTATGGACGGGTACTTGCTGATGACAATCACAGCGCCGCCCATAATCTCACGGCTGCACAACACGTCACCAGCGGTCACACTGCACAGTGCTCACTCCCACGAGAGTGGCACGGCGCATGTGCAAGACCTCGGGAGCACTGGGCGGCGTCTTCAGTTATGGAAATGAGTGATGGGGACGGCGTAAAGCGGCAGGAGGGCGGCTAACGGACGCAAGAGAGCCCATCCCCGTGTACATAAAAAAAGATTAGCATACAAAAAGGTAAGACTTTATAAAGTCTTTATTTTGGTCTCAAAGGGGGCACAATAACAACAGAAACCTTGGTAGAATGCAGCCCAGGAGCTGCAGAGGGGGAATCTTTTAGGTTTATTGCAAAATTTCTGCTGACAGGTTCCCTTTAAGGGAGAAAGGACCCAAGTCAGTTGCATCTGTCTGAATGTGACAGTGGTTTAAAAAGCTGATTATTGGGAGTGAGGGTTTCCTTCTGTCCTTTAAAAAGTTTCAGTTGCTGGGTCAGAGGGCAACAAAAACGTCAGCATTAGAATGGTTGGCCACATCCCAGATGGCCTTGCAGAGACCATAGAAAGGTTCTGTTTTCTGCCAGTAGTGGTAAGACCCATGCAGACAAACAGCCTGGCAGGATGGAGAGCTGTGTAACCTATCAAGGAAAGTGTCTGTGTCATAGCTAGCTAGAAGTAGGAGTGAGTAGCACTTAGTATACACATTAAGCCTGACCAGGGTAAATGCAGAAGCCATAGAGAAGCAATGACGAAAGCGCCTGTTGTGTAATTCCTTCTGTGTAGCTTGTCCTCCATGAATAAAACCAGCTCACTTAGACTAGAGAGTGTCACAATTTCTGAGAGGGCAAGGATATACACCACTAATAGGTACAGAAAGATCTTTCCCTGTGAGTGGAGAGTGCATCCACCCAGGATCAGACACAACCATATGAAAGTGGGTGAGGAAGTTTCCCAACATAGAGGTGGCAGCAAGACTGGAGTAGGAGTGTGATGCATTGATACTTGGTAACTGTGTACATGGGCTGCAAGAGAAAACAAGTTTACTAGAGGTTCTATAGTTGTCAGGAAAGGCGACTAAGGGGTGCTTCACACACAGCGAGATCGCTGCTGAGATCGCTGCTGAGTCACGTTTTTTGTGACGCAGCAGTGACCTCATTAGCGATCTCGCTGTGTGTGACACTGAGCAGCGATCTGGCCCCTGCTGTGAGATCGCTGCATGTTACACACAGTCCTGGTTCATTTTTTTATTGTTGCTCTCCCGCTGTGACGCACAGATTGCTGTGTGTGACAGCGAGAGAGTGACGAAATGAAGCGAGCAGGGAGCAGGAGCCGGCATCTGACAGACTGCGGTAAGCTGTAACCATGGTAAACATCGGGTAACCAAGGTGGTTACCCGATATTTACCTTCTTTACCAGCCTCCGCCGCTCTCACGCTGCCAGTGCCGGCTCCTGCTCCCTGCTCTCTGCACATGTAGCTGCAGTACACATCGGGTAATTAACCCGATGTGTACTGTAGCTAGGAGAGCAGGGAGCCAGCACTAAGCAGTGTGCGCTGCTCCCTGCACATGTAGCTGCAGTACACATCGGGTAATTAACCCGATGAGTACTGTAGCTAGGAGAGCAGGGACCAAGCGCTAAGCAGTGTGCGCGGCTCCCTGCTCTCTGCACATGTAGCGACGTTATGATCGCTGCTGTGTTTGACAGCTAAGCAGCGATCATAACAGCGACTTACAAGGTCGCTGTTACGTCACAGAAAATGGTGACGTAACAGCGACGTCGTTGTCGCTATGTGTGAACCCAGTCTAAAGGGGGCTTTCATGTATTGTGCTGAAGTTCTCAACTCAATACAAGTCTATGAGAGCTTCATTCTGGCTTTCATATACTTGTATTAACCACTTAACTTCTGACATCCAGCCATTCAAAAGTTAGGGCAGAAGATGATGCCAAGAGACCAGAGTGGAGTCAGTAAGGGGTAAGGCCTTGGAGGGCGAGTATAAGATAGGGGCATGGATTTTAACTGCCATTCCAGCACTGAAAAAAAACCCACTGGAATGGTGCTTTAAATCATGTACTGTAGTGTGCTGGAGTTCTCAACTCAATACAAGTCTATTAGAGCCTTGTTCTGGCTTTCATAGACTTGTATTAACCGCTTAACTTCTGACATCCATCCAGTCAGAACTTAGGTCACAAGATGACGCAGAGGTACCAGAGTGTCTTCAGTAAGAGGTGAAGGCCTTGGAGGGCAAGACAGGGGGTTTAGATTTCTGAAACAAAAAATGCTGGAGTGGTGCTCATCATTACAATAATTAAATCTAACTTTGTAAACATCAGCATCCTCAGCTAAGAAACAATTATATCAGGGATAGGTCAATCATGAATATAAAATATTACCTGCTTCTAGAAATGCTTTCTTTAGAAATACCTTATTTCTAGGCAGAATGCTAACCACTTGCTCTCATCCGGCTTCAAGGTCAAAATATTAACGAGTGGTCAAATATCCAGATAATAAGCAGTAAATATTTAGATTATTATTGACCCATATTGACCTGCAAAATAAAGTTAACGTGCCAATATTACATATGGCAATATTATATATATATATATATATATATATATATATATATATATATATATATTTTTTTTTATATATATATATATATTTATATTTATTTTTTTATATATATATATTTTTTTATATATATATATATATATATATATATATGTAAAGTATGATTTCAGCATTCTATCTATATGTTGGAAGAAGACTGCTGCATTTCTCCAGATAGTTTCCCCAAGTGCAGCAGCAAAATACAGAACCCTTGAAGACAATTATTAGATGTTCTTGGAGCTAGCCTACGGCGCTCCTCACACTTTGCTTCTGCTTTATCTGATTTAAAAATTGGAAGGAAGAAGAGAATATCGACAGTATCATTCCTCCATATTCTATACTTAACACTCAGAGGGAGATGAAAACCAAGTGGGGATAATTCACAATGTAAAGTCTCTTTCAGACAGGATTCATTAACACTTTTACCCCATAAACGAACACAACTGTTACTTTGTGAAAGAATGTTACTGACACTAAAAACATTTACATCTCCTGTCTCCTTGTAGCAGTTACTGCTTCTGCAAAAGCCTTTGCTGATGACTGAATTACGATTAACTCTACTGACAAAGGTGTTCCATGCTTCTAAAGGAACCTCTGTATTGTGTAGATAAGATCAACTCAAAATACTGTAGACCTCCCCATAGGATGGAGCTCAGTGTGGTAACTAGAGGCCATGGGGCCCCAAAGCAATTTTGGACAAGGGCCGTTAACTACCACAAGGGGGTTGCCCAGATGCATGGGCTCCATTGGCATTACAATAGTCAAGAATCATAGAATGATAGAGTTGGAGGGACCTCAAGGGCCATCGAGTCCAACTCCCTGCAAGGGGAGTGCAGGTTTTCCTAAATCATCCCAACTATATGTTTATTCAATTTCCGCTTGAAGATTTCCATTGATGGAGAGCTCACTACCTCCTGTGGTAGCCTGTTCCACTCTCTGACTGCCCTCACCACCTCCCGTGGTAGCCTGTTCCACTCCCTGACTGCCTCCACCACCTCCCATTGTAGCCTGTTCCACTCCCTGACTGCCCTCACTACCTCCCTGTGGTAGCCTGTTCCACTCTCTGACTGCCCTCACTACCTCCTCTGGTAGCCTGTTCCACTCCCTGACTGCCCTCACTACCTCCCATGGTAGCCTGTCCCACTCTCTGACTCCCCTCACTACCTCCCATGGTAGCCTGTCCCACTCTCTGACTGCCCTCACTACCCCCCCTGTGGTAGCCTGTTCCACTTTCTGACTACCCTCACTACCTTCCGTGGTCGCCTGTTCCACTCCTTGACTGCCCTCACTACCTCCCGTGGCCGCCTGTTCCACTCCTTGACTGCCCTAACTACCTCCCGTGGTCGCCTGTTCCACTCTCTGACTGACCTCACTGTAAGAAACCTTTTCCTAATGTCTAATTTGAATCTCCTTCCGTTTAGTTTCATCCCATTGCTTCTTGTACTTCCTTGTGCTAATGAGAATAGGGTAGTTCCCTCTGCATTGTGACTTCCCTTCAGATATTTGTAGACTGCTATTAAGTCTCCTCTCAGCCTTCTCTTTTGCAAACTAAACATCCCTAGCTTTTAGCCGTTCTTCATATGACATGGTTTGCAGACCTTCTACCATCTTGGTTGTTCTTCTCTGGACTTGCTCCAATATATCGATGTCTTTCTGGAATTGGGGAGTCCAGAACTGTACACAGTATTCCAGGTGGGGTCTGAACAGGGCAGAGTATAGTGGAATAATTACCTCTGTTGATCTAGATTCAATGCTTGTCTTGATACATCCCATAATTTTGTCGGCCTTTTTAGCTGCAGCTCCGCAGTGTTATGTCTAGAATGTTATAATGGTATGATTTCAATTCTCAAAATGAATAATATTTTTATAAATAACACAATAAAAAAAATCACAATACTCTTATATCCTATCTACCCTCACCTACTGTATCCTCACTTATCCCTTGTAGACTGTGAGCCCTCGCGGGCAGGGTCCTCTTCCCTTCTGTACCTGTCTATGCCTTGTATTGTTTATGACTATTGTACTTGTCCCTATTATGTATACCCCTTTCCCATGTAAAGCGCCATGGAATTGATGGCGCTATAATAATAAATAATAATAATATAACAACCAAAACATAATATACCAACACCAATATAACTAATAATATCACAATCCCAAAAGGGAAATAATAGTGCAAGATTACATATTATTAGCAAAGTCAGTCGAAACTGAATAATGCCACCATATTGCAAATGACTAAAAAACACTATAAAAATGCAATAATTCTGATATAGAGAAAGACAGCAGTGACATCTTCTCTGATTGAGGTCATTTCCTTTATCTTCTCTGTCTGACACAGACATAGCTAGAGAGATTGAAAAAAGACATGCTTCTTTCAAGTTTTCCCTTTCTCAACCAGTTATACATTTTCTATCACTGGATTATTTGTAACCGGCAATGTTGTGTGTACTGAGGAAATCATCCAGCCCTTCTTTAAAAACTGTTATAGTATCTGCCATTACTACCTCTTGTGCTCGGCATTCCACAGTCTGGATGCTTTAACTGTAAAGAACCCTTTCCTAGTTAGCTGCCAGAATTGCCTTTCTTCCACTCGCAGTGGTCCCTAGTATTGTCTTTGGAAGGAAAAAGTCATGTGCCAGTCCTTTGTACTGACCACACATGTATTTATACATATAAATGAGATCTGCTCTGAGACGTTGTTTTTTTCAAAGCTAAACAAATCCATCTTTTCCAATTTCTCATCTAAGGAGAGACCTTCCATCACATGTAGTAATCTAGTTGCCCTCCTTTGAACTTACATTATCTTCCAAATATCCTTAAACAAGATCACTATGACAACGTCTCCGAGCCATGAGTAATCTCTGCATAATGTAATTCACAGATATATAACATCCCCCTTTGTACCCCCATCTAATAGTAACATCCCCCTTTGTACCCCCATCTAATAGTAACATCCCTCTTTGTGTCCCCATCTAATAATAACACCCATCTTTGTGCCCCCATCTAATAGTAACATCCTTTTTGTGCCCCCATCTAATAGTAACATCCCTCTTTGTGTCCCCATCTAATAATAACACCCATCTTTGTGTCCCCATCTAATAGTAACATCCCTTTTGTGCCCCCATCTAATAGTAACATCCCTCTTTGTGTCCCCATCTAATAATAACACCCACCTTTGTGTCCCCATCTAATAGTAACATCCCCTTTTGTGCCCCCCTAAGAGTAACATTCCCCTTTGTGCCCCCATCTAATAGTAACATCCCCTTTTGTGCCCCTATCTAATAGTAACATCCCTCTTTGTGCCCCCATCTAAAAGTAACATCACCTTTGTGTTTCCATCTAATAGTAACACCCACCTTTGTGTCCCCATCTAATAGTAACATCCCCCTGTGAAGATGTAATTTACCCTCTCACTGTATATGCTGTGATACTATGTCATGATATGTATATTTCCCTGGTTGTATTAGTTGTAATTCATGTATTTCCTTGGGGGAGCTACTGGTCTCAATGTGTCTCTCTCATACAATTGCAGTCTTGGCATCTAATGTGATTATGTAAATAGCCTGTCCTCTTCTATCCAGAGTTGTGTATCTAGTCTGTAATTGCATTGGCCAGTGAAGGAATAGTCATTGTTCTGCACAGCAGGGGATCCCTTCATCTACTGTGGCTGGCAGACATATCAGAGCCCTGTGATGGACCAAACCATTGATGATAGGATGTGTGACCCCTACCCCCTGAACATGGTGGGCTGGTCAAGGAATACAGACAATGCATTTCCCTTTTTGTAACTTCAGAGTGAGCTGAACCTAAAGAGGAGAAGGAGCCCCAGCCTGGGTGGCTGTGGACACGGACGGAGCTAGGCCTGTGTGGCGGCCCGTGGGATTGTGTGGAACTCTTTGGACTACTGTAAGGACGATTGCTTTGTTATCCGGTCCGAGGATTGTCGGGAAGGGCCCCCGAATCTGTTTTACGTGGACTTATCGTGTGCTGTTCCAGTGTTCTTGTGAATAAACCTGTTGGATCGTCCCTCAGCCTCGTCCATCCTTTGCTCTGTTGTACACCCCCGTCACAAACTGGTGGCAGCAGTGGGATCAGAGCAGAAGGAATGGAGGACAATGGCTCAACATCAGGAACCAGCACTGCAGAGTACAAGACCTGGACTTTGGGGAGCCTGCAATCAAAGGCCCATGAAGTAGGAGTTCGTTTCAAAGGACTCTCCAAGGAGCAGCTGATTGAGGCGCTAGAAGGAGTCTGCTCGCAAAATGACGTGGAGGAAGAATCCTCACAGCAAACGGAAGAAAGACGGCAGCCGGAGGTAAATACCCAAAAAAGTCAGTGGGTTGTGTGGTACGAGGAGGAGATGGCACTGCTGGGAGATGAGGTCACCATTGAATATAAGATGGATGCTATTCGCAGAGCTCAAGAGAGGGCAGCATTGCTGGAGAGGAGATTTGCTGTGGAAGCAGCTAGAGGCTCCAGACAAACTTTAACCACAGCACCAACTATGAGGGAATTCAGAGTGTCCCGCAAGGACTTTAAGCCATTTAATGAAGCTGCAGGTGACATTGAGGGCTTCTTTCAGGACTTTGAGCATCAGTGCCGATTAATGGAAGTCCCAGAAACAGAGCGAGTCAGACACCTGGTGGGCCTCTTGGAGGGTGGAGCTGCCGACGCCTATAGAGCTATGGACCCTCAGTGGAATTGTGAGTATGGGGAGATAAAACAGACCATTCTGGAACATTATGCCGTGACCCCAGATACTTATAGGACTAAGTTCCGTACATTAGCCTGTGATGGAGAAGTGTCTTTCAAGATGTTTGCCCACAGACTGAAACAAGTGTGCCATCGCTGGCTGGAGGGAGAGGGGGCCTTAACTTGGCTGACCTTCCTCCAGGTCATCCTAAAAGAACAGTTCTTTGCCCCGTGCCCCGCTGAGATCCGGGAATGGGTGCGTGAGAGAAAACCAGCGACAGTGGAGGAAGCTGCTGCTCTAGCTGATGAGGTGCTCACTATCAAGCCTCAGTGGAGGGTTCTGTTGGAGGATGGAGAGACGCCTAACAGCTCCACAACACCGGATGCCCCCAGTTATTCTGTCCCCATTGTTCCCCGTTCCTCTAAGCCACCACATGTTGATACCCGTGTTAATGTGCCTCCAGTTGCTTCTACTGCACTTTCTGGAATACGCCGGGGAGAAGAAGTAACAGAGCGCAGGTGTTATGTTTGTAGGCATCCCGGGCATTTGCAGGCCTCATGCCCAGCCAGGCCATGGAGGAATCATCCTCAAACCCCTACAGCACCTTCAGGTGGGAGCCGGCCTCCAAGTTCCCCTACCCCTTACCCAAGAGGACGCCTTGGATGGAGGGAGACCCAGCTCAGATGCTATCAATGTGGACAGCCAGGGCATCGGCAAGTCTCCTGCCCAGCTGTTCAAATGAGGACTGATCCTGCACCCAATCGGATTGTTAATTATTTACAGCCCAGTGCCATGGAGGAAGATGTGGCACCGCTATGTGAGGACTGGCCTAGTGACTCAGCCCCCCATGTTGCGCCACCAGGAGTTTACGGGGTGCGACCCGCAGTTATGACGACTTCTGCTCATCGAGGTAAGCACTTGCAGGAGGTTGTGCTGGATGGACAGAGACTTGTTGGATTTTGTGACTCGGGTGCTTTCCTCACACTGGCTGATCCCCGAGTGGTTCGGCCTGAGGCAATCCATAGAGGACCTGGGATTGTCATTGAACTGGCTGGTGGACAATGGAGGACTATTCCCACAGCCACTGTGGATCTGAACTTTGGTTTTGGGGTCAGGCGATGTGTGGTTGGGGTGATGGGTGGTCTGCCTGCAGCTGTTCTCCTGGGCAATGATGTGGGAGAGCTACGATGCCAATTCGTGGCTGCATGAGCCACATGTAAGTAACGCTCTGCCTGTGTGTACTTAACCAGTGACCTGTAGAGGTCCCTAGTATGTACACAAGTTGGGAGGGGGAGGGATTGTGAAGATGTAATTTACCCTCTCACTGTATATGCTGTGATACTATGTCATGATATGTATATTTCCCTGGTTGTATTAGTTGTAATTCATGTATTTCCTTGGGGGAGCTACTGGTCTCAATGTGTCTCTCTCATACAATTGCAGTCTTGGCATCTAATGTGATTATGTAAATAGCCTGTCCTCTTCTATCCAGAGTTGTGTATCTAGTCTGTAATTGCATTGGCCAGTGAAGGAATAGTCATTGTTCTGCACAGCAGGGGATCCCTTCATCTACTGTGGCTGGCAGACATATCAGAGCCCTGTGATGGACCAAACCATTGATGATAGGATGTGTGACCCCTACCCCCTGAACATGGTGGGCTGGTCAAGGAATACAGACAATGCATTTCCCTTTTTGTAACTTCAGAGTGAGCTGAACCTAAAGAGGAGAAGGAGCCCCAGCCTGGGTGGCTGTGGACACGGACGGAGCTAGGCCTGTGTGGCGGCCCGTGGGATTGTGTGGAACTCTTTGGACTACTGTAAGGACGATTGCTTTGTTATCCGGTCCGAGGATTGTCGGGAAGGGCCCCCGAATCTGTTTTACGTGGACTTATCGTGTGCTGTTCCAGTGTTCTTGTGAATAAACCTGTTGGATCGTCCCTCAGCCTCGTCCATCCTTTGCTCTGTTGTACACCCCCGTCACACCCCCTTTGTGTCCCCATCTAATAGTAACACCCATCTTTGTGTCCCCATCTAATAGTAACGTCCCCCTTTGTGTCCCCATCTAATAGTAACACCCGCCAATGTGCCCCCATCTAATAGTAACATCCCCTTTGGTGCCCTCATCTAATAGTAACATCCCCTTTGTGTCCCCATCTAATAGTAACACCCATCTTTGTGCCCCCATCTAATAGTAACATCCCCCTTTGTGTCCCCATCTTAAAGTAACAACCTTTGTGTCCCCATATCATATTACCATTCCACTCTATGTGCCCATATAGTAGTAACATCCCTAAACATGCCTCAATACAGTAGTGAAGACTTCCTTTCTGCACCTACTGTGAAAGTGTCCCTCACTTTGTGCCCCATACATTAGTAATTCATCCTTTGTGCCCACATATAATAGTACTATCTCACTTTGTGCTCCATCCCTATTCATGCCCCAGTGCAGTAGTAATGTCTTCCTTTGTGCATGTATAGAATTATGTTGTCCACACTTTGCAGTTTTCTTGTAAATATTTCTCTCCAGTAATAGTGCCCCACTCAATGACCCCAAATTTTAATTTCCCTATCCATTAATAGTGCATCCCCAGACCAGTATGGTTTAGTCTTCCGTCCATGAATGGTGCCCCCAGACAGTGATCCTCATGTTAATTTCCCTATCCATTAATTTTGCCAGCTTAGACTGGTCTTTTTGTTTATTATTCCCTCTATTAATAGTGTAACACACAGCTGTTAGTTTAAGCATCCTTTTTGTGATAATAATAATAATAATTGTCTCATATATCCATGTTCACACAATGAACGGTTGGACGGTTCAGTGATGTCATTGCGGTTGGGCCATTGTGGCACAACAGGAAGCCATTGACCCTCTGTTCCCCCCCAACATCTTCACATGGATCTATATCCTGAGCACACAGATATCGTTGACAATAGCATTGGCCACCATCGGGGCCATCTCCCCTCCAGGCTCAGGCTTAGGGGCACTTTGCACGCTGCGACATCGCAGGCCGATGCTGCGATGCCGAGCGCGATAGTACCCGCCCCGTCGCAGCAGCGATTTCCTTGTGATAGCTGCCGTAGCGAACATTATCGCTACGGCAGCTTCACATGGACTCACCTGTCCTGCGACCGTCGCTCTGGCCGGCGACCCGCCTCCTTGTTAAGGGGGCGGGTCGTGCGGCGTCATAGTGACGTCACACGTCAGGCGGCCAATCGGAGCGGAGGGGTGGAGATGAGTGGGATGTAAACATCCTGCCCATCTCCTTCCTTCCGCATATCCTACGGAAGCCCCAGTGACGCCGGTAGGAGATGTTCCTCGCTCCTGCGGCTTCACACACAGCGATGTGCGCTGCCGCAGGAGCGAGGAACAACATCGGACTGTCGCGTCAGCGTAATTATGGATTACGCCGACGCTGCACCGATGATACGATTACGACGCTTTTGCGCTCGTTAATCATATCATCTAGACTTTACACACTACGATGTCGCATGCGATGCCGGATGTGCGTCATTTTCAATTTGACCCCACCGACATCGCACCTGCGATGTCGTAGTGTGCAAAGCCCGCTTTAGTTTCACTTCCTATGATGGAATTTATTATGTCCTGCTGGATCTGGTTCAAGGGGACAAAATTCAAGGCCAGCATCCCAATACCCCATTTAGTGACTTTTCACATGCACATAACAAATACTCATGGCATTGTTTTAATACCTTTTGTAAGGATGTCTCCATCCTTTTACGGCTCCTCTCTATATTGAAAACTGCTGTGAAATGCTGAAAACTGAGCTCTTGGTTCTGGCGAGTGCTCCGATCTCTGACAGCAGCAATCACACTCTTTGCTTCACTTACATCTGGGCTTTAGACTTTACTCCTCTTCCTATTTTTACCTGAGTTCCATCAAATATATCAACTAATGCTGTTGTAAGAAATTAGCTGATCATAGGGGAGGCTTCTGTGACACCCTGGCCTATCAGGTCGTCACAGGGTATTGTGCTATCTGCCCTTCTGTGCAATATCCACCTCCTCCTTGGTTATGGGTCCCCAACTACATGGTGTTGCCTACAACAGCCAATTCAAATCTTAGGTACACTCTGCACCACACCCACCAGACACACCAGTGGACGGCCTGAGTGGAATAGGGTCGCCCACTTGGGGTGGTTGGTGAGGGGAGGTCAGGAGTGTCAGGAGTAGGTCAGTGAGTAAGTGGAGTTTGAGAGAGGAGTTCAGGAGCCGGGCTCCTGGGAAATGACTATGTGGCAGATGGTGGTCTGGGCCCAGTAGGAGCTGGACCCCCGGTCGCAGGGGATCGTGACAAGGGGCACGGAACTGTCGAGGAGGACAGCCGGCGGCCTTGTACCATCACCGGGCTGGGACCAGGACACGACGGGATACGTGGACCCTAGATCAGGGAGTAGCTTCAGGCAACCTGACAATTTACACGACGAGAATGGAGCCTTCAAGATCCGCTCTCCACCCGCTCCAAAATCGGGGTACTAGCGCAACGAGGGGGATAGGACTTTCCACCAAAACGGTCCAGAAATCCCAAGCGTGAACCCTGAGAGCAAGCTCCCACAGTTAGCCACACTGTGGAGTGGGACCCGATTAGTTTTACGCTACCGGAGCCAACTAAGAAGTAAACTAAGTGCCAGGGAGAAGGTCACAGATCATCAGGCAACACCATCGGGGACGGGACCCAAACTAGCTCCCGTCAGCAGCAGCGGTGTCCAGAACTTTGGTTTACCCAGTTTTTGGTGTCAGCTTTATGGACTATGTGAGTACAAAAGTGTCCCTCTTCGCTCCCCACGACACCCCCCAAAGATCATCACCGAGTCCCGGGGCATCTCCCCTACCCGTGGAGGATTCTAACATCTGGCTGCCCCACTCCATCGCCCCCGGGTACTCCCAACCGCAGCGGTGGTACTCGACATTACCACACACCACGGGTGGCATCACGAACTCTACAACTTCCATAGTAAATAAACCCCCCCTTTGAGTGGCCGCACGACTCCCGGGTCCGGACGCCCCTCGAGCCACCGCAGATCCAGATCTGAGCAGCCCGGCTGCTGACACGGGGGCGGCACACATCCTTCTAAAAAGAGTTTGTATTTTTGAGGTAACCCCTTTAATAATCACTATAATGTGAACATGGCATTTGATCATCAGCAAGTGATCTATTGTTTAAATTAGGTTTTGTTTTACAAATATTTTTTTTGTAAAAAATGGCAATTGGTTTTCCTTTCTTACTGGGCTTTTTTAGACTCTAAAGGCGGCGTCACACGAGACGATAGATCGGGCGATCGCATATCATCGCATGAGCGATCGCACCCGCCCCTGTCGTTTGTGCATCACGGGCAATTCATTGCCTGTGGCGCACAAAGTCGTTAACCCCCGTCACACGTACTTACCTCCCTATTGACGTCGCTGTTGGCGGCGAACATCCTCTTCCTGAAGGGGGAGGGATGTTCGGCGTCACAGCGACGTCACACAGCAGCCGCCCAATAGAAGCGGAGGGGCGGAGATAAGCGGGAGGTAACATCCCGCCCACCTCCTTCCTTCCGCATTGCCGGCGGGACGCAGGTAAGCTGTGTTCATCGTTCCCGTGGTGTCACACTTAGCGATGTGTGCTGCCACGGGAACAACCTGTTCACAGAAGGAGGAACGACATTATGAAAATGAGCGACGTGTCAACGAGCAATGATAAGGTGAGTATTTTTGCTTGTTAACAGTCGTTGGGAGGTGTCACACGGTACGACATCTCTAACGATGCCGGATGTGCGTCACAGAATCCGTGACCCCGATGACAGATCGCACGATATATCGTAGCATGTGACGCCGCCTTAACTCTCCTATTTCTTGTTGTTTCAGGAGACAACAAATGTATATAGTCACACAGTAATAGTATATATATATATATATATATATATATATATATATATATATACATATATATATATACAGTGTATATATATATATATATATATATATATATATATATATATATATATATATATATATATATGTATACTGTATATAAAATAGTCATAGTAATCCTATCTTTTTTATTGACGTATCCAATGATCCTGTAGTAAAGTCATTGTGAATGGGGATAGGGAGGCAGGATCAGCTGTGACATCATGTTTTGTGGATGGTGGATACTTTTCAGCAATGTATGGAGGTGTTGACGGTAATTCTAATCCTTGCCTTCGATGAGACACTGAGTCTACTGAAAACTACTAGTACTCCTTTTTTCTTTTACAAAGATCATGTTATAATAAAAACTTTGACAAAAATAATTAATAAAAATAAGGTCATATTCTGATGATAGCTTCCTATCAATATTTTCATGGCTTTTGACCTCTGTTAATCAAGAAGAATGTGGAACTCTGAAATCCCAATTTAAGCCAATTGCTTCTACAGTATTCCAATCCATTAAATCATTATGACCTGTTTAAAACTCATCCATTATCGCTCAATATAAGGTTTAAAACAGACCATTGTTTAAATGACCTATTAACAAAGAAGAGCTTTTGAAAGACCATTGTTAATAGCTTTCAACTTTTTACATTATCCTTTAAGGTACCGTCACACTAAGCAACTTACCAGCGATCCCAACAACGATAGGGATCGCTGGTAAGTTGCTAGGAGGTTGCTGGTGAGATGTCACACTGCGACGCTCCAGCGATCCCACCAGCAACCTGACCTGGCAGGGATCGCTGGAGCGTCGCTACACAAGTTGCTGGTGAGCTCACCAGCAACCAGTGACAAGCCCCCAGCGCCGCGTGGAAGATGCTGCGCTTGGTAACTAAGGTAAATATTGGGTAACCAACCCGATATTTACCTTGGTTACCACCGCACGGAGCTACACGTGCAGAGAGTAGGGAGCAGCGCACACTGAGCGCTGGCTCCCTGCTCTCCTAGTTACAGCACACATCGGGTTAATTACTCGATGTGTGCTGCAGCTACATCTGCACAGAGCAGGGAGCAGCGCACACCGCTTAGCGCTGGCTCCCTGCTCTCCTAGTTACAGCACACATCGGGTTAATTAACCTGATGTGTGCTGCAGCTAAATGTGCACAGAGCAGGAGCCGGCACTGACAGTGAGAGCGGCGGAGGCTGGTAACAAAGGTAAATATCGGGTAACCAAGGACAGGGCTTCTTGGTTACCCGATGTTTACATTGGTTACCAGCCTCCGCAGAAGCCGGCTCCTGCTGCCTGCACATTTAGTTGTTGCTGTCTCGCTGTCACACACAGCGATCTGTGCTTCACAGCGGGACAGCAACAACTAAAAAATGGCCCAGGACATTCAGCAACAACCAACGACCTCACAGCAGGGGCCAGGTTGTTGCTGGATGTCACACACAGCAACATCGCTAGCAACGTCACAAAAGTTGTTCGTTAGCAGCGATGTTGCTAGCGATGTTGCTTAGTGTGACGGGGCCTTTAGTTAAAAATAAGCTGATCACAAGAGGTCTCACTGTTGGGATCCCCTCCAATTAGCTATAGCATAAGCATTACATGGTCACCATAGATGAGAACACGGTTATGGAGCTGGCCATCTTGCCTGCGCTGTTATTAACAGACTTACGATTTGCTTTGTAGCAGAAACATAGTCCATAGTATCCGATGTACAGGAGTAGGGCTGTATTTGACATTTTTTATGTTCTTAGCACTTTAAATCCTTACTGACTAGTACTTCGTATACGGGCTCCCTGACTGTGATGCAAGCTCTCAAGCCAAGCCTGCATCTTTCCCAGCAGATGAAGGCTGTGTTATTCAGCCATCATCTGCCTCTTATAGCTGCAGATGGAGCGGAACTCCACTCGTGACTGTTAACCCATTAA
Organism: Anomaloglossus baeobatrachus; assembly: GCF_048569485.1. Classification (NCBI taxonomy): domain Eukaryota; kingdom Metazoa; phylum Chordata; class Amphibia; order Anura; family Aromobatidae; genus Anomaloglossus; species Anomaloglossus baeobatrachus. The sequence goes on along the minus strand of NC_134360.1, from coordinate 181,734,219 downwards.
ATGTCAACCTGTGACAGCAGAATTTAATGTGTGACAGTAGGGAGGCCCTTGAACTTGAGTTCCCTATTGACTTCCATTATACTCGGCACGAGAGTTGCACCCATCCGAGCATCCAACTGCTCGTTATCAGTACTGAGCACGCAACCATGGTAGTGCCTGTGTGCCGCCCCCGCGTCAGCAGCCCGGGTGCTCGAATCCGGATCCGCAGTGGCTCGAGGGACGTCCGGACCCGGGAGGTGGGGGGGGGGGGCGGCCACTTGAATCAAAAGGGGGATATATACAGGGGATGGGTTGATTAAAGTTCGTGACGCCACCCGTGGTGTGTGGTAAGGGTGAAGTACCACCGCTGCGGCTGGGAGTACCCGGTGGCGATTGTGTGGGCAGCCAGGTGTTTAACCCCTCCACGGGTAAGGGGAATGCCCCAGGACTCGGTCATGGTGTCGGGGGGTGCTGTCGGGCTGGTAAGAGTTAACTGCGTACTCACTCAGTCCAATAATGCTGATGCTGACAACCGTGGTAAACCAAAGTTCTTGATACCACTGCAGCACGGAGGGAGCACACCGGGATCCCTTGCCCTTTGGTGTTACTTGTTAGCCTGTGACCTTAACCTTGGCACCTTTCTTTGTAGTTGGTCCCCTTTAGCTTAGAACTAAATGGGTCCCGCTCACCCGTATGGCTAACGGAGTGAGCTTGCTCTCAGGGTTCTCGCTTGGGATTTTCTGGACTAGGTAGTGGGAAAGTCCTATCCCCTTCGTTGCGCTAGTACCCCGATTTTGGAGCGGGTAGAGAATGGATCTTGAAGGCTCCGTCCTTGTTGGGTGAATTGACAGGACGCCTGAAGCTACTTCCTGGCCTGGAGTCCACGTACCCCGTCGTACCCTGGCCCCTTCCCGGTGATGGCACAAGGCTGCCGGCTGTCCTCCTCGACAGTCTGTGCCCCTTGTCACGATCCCCTGCGACCGGGGTCCAGCTCCTACCAGGCCCAGACCAACGTCTGCCACCTAGTAAACGAGGAGCCCAGCTCCACTTCTCCTCCAACACTTCACCGCTCCGTGACCTCTCCTCTTGAGAGTCACTACTCAACTGCCTGTCTCCTAACACTCCTGACCTCCCCTTAATCAACCCCCCAAGTGGCCAGCCCTATTCCCTTCAGGCCGTCCACTGGTGTGTCTGGTGGGTGTGGTGCAGAGTGTTCTAGGGTTTTGATTAGCTTGTTCTTAGCAACACCAAAGGTGAGGGATCCGTAACCAAGGAGGAGATGGACATCATGCAGAAGGGCAGATTGCACAATGTCCTGTGACGACCTGATAGGTCAGGGCATCACACCTGCTCATCACTAGTTATAAGTACTGAGCACCCGATCATGGTAGTGCCCGTTCATCACTAGTTATAAGTACTGAGCACCCGAGCATGGTAGTGCCCGTTCATCACTAGTTATAAGTACTGAGCACCTGAGCATGGTAGTGCTCACTCATCAATAGTTACGACTACCGAGAACCCAACCATGGTAGTGCCTGCTCATCATTAGTTATAAGTACCGAGCACCCGAGCATGGTAGTGCTGGCTCATCACTAGTTATAACTACCGAGCACCGAAGCATATTAGTGCTCGCTCATCAGTAGTTATGAGCACCTGACCATGGTAATGCTCGCTCATCACTAGTTATGAGTACCGAGCACCCAAGCATGGTAGCGCTCACTCATCATGAGTTACGAGTACCGTGCACCCGAGCATGGTAGTGCTCGCTCATCACTAGTTATGAGTAGAGAGCACCTGAGCATGGTAGTGCCTGCTTGTCACTAGTTATGAGTACCAGACATCCGAGCATGGTAGTGCTTGCTCATCACTAGTTACAACTACCGAGCACCTGCGTATGGTAGTGCCCGCTCATCACTAGTTATGAGCACCTGACCATGGTAGTGCTTGCTCATCACTAGTTATGAGTACCGAGCACCCGAGCATAGTAGTTCTCACTCATCACTATTGATTAACTCTTTGTACCCTGACATCTAAAAAATGTCATGTGCACATACTATTGCCCATTGTGAATGGTGAATAGTATATTATCCGTGAATAGTTGTTGTTTCATTGTAGCACCTGTGATAATACTGAGATGGCTACCAAAAAGTAATATTTACAGAACATGAAGTATCAGTGTATTATGAGACTTAGGGGCACTTTGCACGCTGCGACATCGCAAGCCAATTGCTGCGATGCCGAGCGCGATAGTTCCCGCCCCCGTCGCAGTAGCGATATCTTGTGATAGCTGCCGTAGCGAACATTATCGCTACGGCAGCTTCACATGCACTTACCTGCCCTGCGACGTCGCTCTGGCCGGTGACCCGCCTCCTTTCTAAGGGGGCGGGTCGTGCGGCGTCACAGCGACGTCACACGGCAGGCAGCCAATAGAAGCGGAGGGGCAGAGATGAGCGGGACGTAAACATCCCGCCCACCTCCAACCTTCCGCATAGCCGGCGTGAGCCGCAGGACGCAGGTACACTGATGTTCCTCACTCCTGCGGCTTCTCACACAGCAATGTGTTCTGCCGCAGGGGAACGAGGAACAACATCGTACCATCGCTGCAGCTAAATTATGAAAATGTCGGACACTACACCGATGATACGATTATGATGCTTTTGTGCTCGTTAATCGTATCAAAAAGGATCTACACACTCCAATATCGACAGCGACGCCGGATGTGCGTCACTTTCGATTTGACCCCACCGACATCGCACATGCGATGACGTAGTGTGCAAAGTACCCCTTAGGGGTACTTTGCACGCTGCGACATCGCTAGCCGATGATAGCGATGCCGAGCGCAATAGTGCCCGCCCCTGTTGCACATGCGATATCTTATGATAGCTGCCGTAGCGAACATTGTCGCTACGGCAGCTTCACACGCACTTACCTGCCCTGCGACGTCGCTCTGGCCAGCGACCTACCTCCTTCCAAAGGGGGCGGTTCGTGCGGCGTCCAGCGATGTTACACGGCAGGCGGCCAATAGAAGCGGAGGGGCGGAGATGAGCGGGACGTAAACATCCCGCCCACCTCCTTCCTTCCTGATTGCAGGCAGGACGCAGGTAAGGAGATGTTCCTCGCTCCTGCGGCTTCATACACAGTGATGTGTTCTGCCACAGGAACGAGGAACAACATCGTACCTGTCGCTGCAGCTAAATTATGGAAATGACCGACACTACACAGATCACCGATTTTCGACGCTTTTGCGATCGTTTATCGGTGCTTCTAGGCTTTACATGTTGCGACGTCGTTACCGGCGCCGGATGTGCGTCACTTTCGATTTGACCCCGACGAGATCGCAGTAGCGATGTCGCAACGTGCAAAGTACCCCTTAGTGTACATTGTGAAAAATGTAAGTTTATAAAATAGTGAAATGGAAAATATATATAAAAAATCTTAAAACATGATTAATATATAAAAATATATATATTTACTTTAAAAATTAGGTAATTTTCTAATGACTTATTCCCTTTAAGGTGAAGCAATTTGTTATCTGAACTCTGTTGATATCTGCTTCTTGTTTCCATAGTAAATGAAGTGATATGTGGGAGTATGGCAAGATTTCAATACATATGGAAAAAGAAATATGGTAACATTCTGCCTCTTGCTCATTTTTATCTGTAACATTGGTAAAGTTTCATTATTAGCGTAGACTCCAGCTGTATCGTAAAACATTGCACTGATGCAAGACACAACATACGATTTCTGTACGGAACATGGAAACTTAAAGTGAAACGCGGAATTGAAAAATATAAAATACACAGTAAAACAACCGTAAATTGGTATGAAATTATTTTTAGATGTAATTCATGCTGGCATAACTTAGATTATATTTCTATTAGTAAAATCGTCTAAGTGCATTGGAAAAGACAAAAAGTTTATTGTCCCAAATTGGGTTCAACTGACATTCCCCTCAACTTAGGAAATAAATCTAAGTCAGGGAGATTCGTGGAATGAAATATCCATCATTTATACAGGAAGCATGGATGTATATTTATATTAGTTCAGGAATCGGTTGATTCAAATAAAAATGTGCTTCTTCAAAAGAAATCATTTTCCCTTCAGAGGAGCAGGCTCTGCTTTGGTGCATATTTATAGCAGTGAGTCGGACATTTATATCTGAGCTGTCAAAAAGTATTGGTTGGAACAAAAATATGCTTGTAATAAAAATGCATTGTTTTGAAAAAAAAAGTAGAAACCACTGACTATTGGTTTCAAAGAAAAATATTAAGTGAGCCGGTTGATTTAGGGCATTGGGGATTAAATACCAATGTAAACAGCACTTCTTGGGGAGAGTGCAACCTAGGTTCATCAAAAGTACGAATGGGGCGCAATGTCATAGGTATATTAATCTTGATGTAGAGATAGAGGAACTCTGGACACGCTGGGAAAGAGGCTGCTCGAAAGTAAAAACTGAGGCATAAATATCATAACTAACAATTTTTACAAAAAAACAAAAATGTTCCTAGCGACAGAATTGAGAAATCTATGGACATGTAATAATTAGGGATGATCGAATACAACAAATATCCGCCTTTGCAAATATTTGCCAAATAGGTTGCCGATATTCGGCTATTCACGAATATTCGATACGCAATGTAAGTCTTCGGGCTTCCCATAGACTTACACTGCGCATCGAATATTCGCATAGACCTATTCGTCGGATATTCGCGAAGTCGGATATTTGTGGTATTCGATCATCCCTAGTAATAATCAATTGGCATCTACTTGGTCACTATTACACTGAACAAAATAGATTTCAACAGTTGTTATGATTCAGACGTATATAATAATATTTTACTAGCCAGATGGATTATTAAGTGGTATATGGAAAAAGGGGTGTTGTGTCAGGATGACGATGGGGTAGTGGGGAACCGGCTGTCCCTCAATATAGGGGCCCTATACTATCCCTACCCTCAGGGATACTGCTGATGGTGGAGAGGCCTGAGACGCCTTTCTATTCCTGCTCCTGACCAGCCTTGGTCTGATTCTCCCTCCCTCAGGTGGGGGCGGGACAGGAGTGTGTTGGTATCAGAACATGGAGGGACCCTACGCCAATTTTTGTATTAAATTATTTTTACACCACTATAGATATGCAGACAGTGTGTGCAATTCCAAGCAATCAGACATGCTGTCACATAGGGTGGGGATGCAGTCTCCAATCATAGATACTGGGACTGCCAGTGGGCAGGGAAAGCACTGCATACGCATGAGGGAAATGACTGTTCCCAAAAGTAGTGTTATCGCCGCACAGGATACTCGGTAAGTATAAAGGGTGCTTTACATACTGCGATATCGCTAGCGATAGCTAGCGATGTCGTGCGCGATAGCACCCGCCCCCATCGTTCGTGCGACATTTGGTGATCGCTGCCGTAGCGAACATTATCGCTACGGCAGCGTCACACGCACATACCTTTTCAGCGACATCGCTGTGACCGCCGAACAATCCCTCCTACAAGGGGGAGGTGCGTTCTGCGTCATAGCGATGTCACTGCGGCGTCACAAAGCGGCTGTCCAATAGCAGAAGAGGGGCGGAGATGAGTGGCCAGAACATGCCGCCCACCTCCTTCCTTACTCATTGCCGGTGGACGCAGGTAAGGAGATGTTCGTTGTTCCTGCGGTGTCACACATAGCGATGTGTGATGCCGCAGGAATGACGAACAACATCGTACCTGCAGCAGCAACGATATTATGAAAAGGAGCAACGTGTCAACTATCAACAATTTTTGATGCTTTTGCGATCGTTGATCGACGCTCCTTGGTGTCACATGCTGCGATGTCGCTAATGTCGTCGGATGTGCGTCACTAATGACGTGACCCCGACGATATATTGTTAGCGATTTTGCAGCGTTTAAAGCACCCTTAACACTCCTGTTTATCCCTATTTTGTTTCTTTTTCCTTTATTTTAATTTCCGGACTCAGAGTCGGTGCACAGATACTCGATATCCAGTGCAGTTCCACACTTTTACAGTCCAGGTTTGCCCATCACTAGTTATAACTCTTTCCATGATGGGCAGCAACATTTTCTTCTCTAAAGGCTCCATTACACGCAACGATGTATCTAACGATACATCACCGGGGTCACGGATTCCGTGACACACATCCGGCATCGTTAGTGACGCCGTTGCGTGTGACATCAACGAGCGGCCGTTAACGATGGAAAATACTCACCAAATCGTCCATCGTTGACACGGCGTTCATTTTCAAAAAATCATTGATTGTTGAGGACGCAGGTTGTTCGTCGTTCTGGAGGCAGCACACATCGCTACATATGACACCTCGGGAACAATGAACTACAGCTTACCTGCGGCCGCCGGCAATGAGGAAGGAAGGAGGTGGGCGGGATGTAACGGCCGCTCATCCCCGCCCCTCCGCTTCTATTAGCCGGCCGCCTAGTGACGCCGCTGTGACGCCGCACAAACCGCCCCCTTAGAAAGGAGGCGGTTCGCCGGCCAAAGTGGCATTGCTAGGCAGGTAAGTCCGTGTGACGGCTCCTAATAATATTGTGCGCCACCGGCAGCGATTTGCCCATGACGCACAAACGACGGGGGCAGGTATGCTTGCTAGCGATATCGTGAGCGATATCGCTGCGTGTTAAGCCCACTTAAGTTCATTGCTGATGTCTTTCCACCTTGGCATTGTGCTAAAACATGTCTGAATCCACCAGACCAGCTAACTGCCAAAACTTCTATAGAAGTGGTCCACATACAATTGGCTTCAATTTTAAACAATGTTGATTTTTAAGGGGCACTTTGCACACAACGACATCGCAAGCCGATGCTTTCGGTGCCGAGCACGATAGTCCCCGCCCCCATCGCAGCAGCGATATCTTGTGATAGCAGCCGTAGCGAACATTATCGCTACGGCAGCTTCACATGCACTCACCTGCCTTGCGACGTCGATCTGGCCGGCAACCCACCTCCTTTTTAAGGGGGCGGGTAGTGCGGCGTCATAGCAACGTCACACGGCAGGCAGCCAATAGAAGCGGAGGGGCGGAGATGAGCGGGACGTAAACATCCCGCCCACCTCTGTCCTTCCTCATAGCCGGCGTGAGCTGCAGGACGCAGGTAGGAGATGTTCCTCGCTCCTGCGGCTTCACACACAGCGATGTGTGCTGCCACAGGAACAAGGAACAACATCGTACCTGTCGCAGTCACGTAATTATGGAATTCCCAGACACTACACCGATGATACGATTGCGACGATTTTGCGCTTGTTAATCGTATCATCTAGGCTTTACACACTACAATGTCGAGTGCGACGCCGGATGTGCGTCACTTTCGACATGACCCCTCCAACATCGCACCTGCGATGTCGTAGTGTGCAAAGTGCCCCTTAAGCGAAAGGCACAATTTCAATTGATCAGTTGTGTTTGCTAAGTTCTTCTTTAAGGCCCCCTTCACACGTCTGTGAAAAACATTCATGTTTTGCATGGCCATGTTGAAGGTGCGCATGGCCCATACGTGTGTCGTGATTTTGGCACACTAGTGTTCACTGCGTACTATCCGTGATAGCACACGGGGACCAGGAACTTTTTACTCACCTGTCCCCGGCACTGCTGTCTCCAGCGCTACTGCTTCCGGGTCCGCCGTGCAGTGAATGTTCATGAGCATAATGAGCAGGCCTGGAAGCAAGTGACAGCAGTGCCGAAGACAGCAGCGCTGGAGACAGGTGAATATAGAAAATAATTTTATTTAAAGACATATGTTTTCTCCAGTACATGTCACACTGATGTCACACGGATCACATCAGTGTGTGGTCCGTGTGACATCAGTGCTGCAAGAGAAAAACGGACTTGTCTCCGTGCAAAACACAAAGACACAGCGTGTGCTCATACGGATACACAATCCTTGTGAAAACAGGGATGTGTGTGCGGAGTAGACCCATTGATGTTAATGGGTCTGTGTATGTCCGTGTATCCGGTACATATGAAAACGGATGTCATGGCGTACCAGAATCACTGTTGTGTGAAGGGGGCATAAGTTTCAGTTTTTACCGTATTACTACAATACTTTCTGATGTGGCTCTAAAACTGATGAATGGTAAAAACGTCATTGAATACTATGAAATCAGGTCCTGCATCAGTTTTCTCATCGTATTTCTGACCCCATTCTATGGAAACGAGGCCTAAGTTTCTTGTGATGGTCTTTTATTTTAAAAGTGTTATAGCCCAAATATTTCCATGCAGAAAAAAAAATAGACAGGGTACAGACGGAAGCCTACACAATTTTGGCATACATCTGCCCAATAGTAGTCTATGAATGTGACAGTATATATCTGAATACTAATTTTTGCCTACAGACATATACTGCTAGATGCATGGAAAAACAAAGGCTTGGCATTGTCACAATTGTCTCCTTGTTTTTGGAGACTAGTGGCACCTTATCTCTATTTGGGACTCTGCATTTAAAGGTTGTTTTATTTGGCACTGAAGTAGTTAATGTCATTTTTCTGTTGGCAGCCTCTCCAGCAGTCTCTGCTGCAGTTGAGGTCAGCTGCACCTGCTCTGTAGTCACACCCCCTTGGTCTTAAATAGCCAGGTCTCCCAGCACGCTTTGCTGACTACAAACAATTTGTATGAAAGCCACCTTAGTGGAAGGAAGCTGCTATGGATTGTCCTGAAGTCATATCCTCTCCATTTTGGTTCTTTATCCCTGTTTGTCTCTCCTACCCTCTTGTCTCTTTAGTGCAGCAGTGGGTCTAGTGAACCTCACCCGCCTCTCACTAGTCAGGGCCTCTATAGGGTTTCTTGGGGACTCAGGGTGCTGCTCGCCAACAGTTGCGGAAACTGTATATGGACTGGTTAGGAGAACAAGGACAGCTCAGGTGAGGTTAGGAAGAGTCCACCTACTCTCTCACGAGTCCCAGGGCCCACCATTGCTATTGTATCCCTGATGTTCTCCCCTTGTCTGTGGTGTTGTTTTGGTGTTTTTTCATTGCATGTGTAGTGCCCCTGAATACATCAGGAGCTACAAGGTACTGCATCCTGTCAAAGATGCAAGGCCTACCCCCAGGAACCTGGAAGACCAGTGCCGGTAATACCAAAACTTACTATAATCCCAGTTTTCCCCATCCCCAACGACTGGTGACAGACTAGAATCGGTCAATAGATGGCCACCCGGGGGATCCAGTCCACTAGACAACAACCAGGTGGCAGGGGACAGACAGACAGTGAGTAGAGTCAGTGAGTAGAGTCAGTGAGTGGAGGAGAGAGGAGTCGGACGTGACCGCGCTGACGGGAGTGTGTGATGGTGATCTGAGGACCCAGGCGTGTGGTTGCCGGTGGAGTACGGTGCAGTACTCCCGGAACCATAGCACCGACGGGGTACGGAGCCCTAGGTCAGGCAAACACTCCAGGCAGACCTAATAAAATCTGCACAGTGAGGGGACCATCCAGGACCTCACTGATGTAAAGTCCATGGGCACCAGCAGTGAGGTGAGAACCAGGGACCAGAACAGAACACCGACCCTACAGGGTTCAAACTGCCGCCGTACGGACTAAAGACTGAGAGACAACTAGGAGGGGACCCCCAGACGCTCCAAGCCACGGGGAATAACCAACTTGTGAAAGGTGCAGGGGAAAGAAACCACCAGGTCACTTAACCCGTACTGGGACTAAGGGAACCAGCGGTGAACACCAGCCTTCCTCCGGATAATGGTCATCAAGCTGCCGTGAGTAAAGAACCCAGGTACACTGCAATCCCTTGTGTGGCCTAACTTCTTTCTGCGCCCAACTCCATCACCTACCCCCTGGGGCCCCGGCCCTACTTGCGGAGGGCCCAACATCCAGGCTGCCACTAACATCAGCCCCAGCGGTGAGAAACTGAGCAGTGGCGGTTTCATCACCATAACCGCAATCCGCAAGTGGCGTCAAAATACAAACTTTTTAATACTCCCTTGTACATAACTCCCCTTTTAAAGCGACCCCAAGGGTCACGGAACCAGGCAACAGCCACCTAGTGAACTGTCCTCGTAAATATACAGCCCGGGACCGAGTACCCCATAGCCTTGGGGTGGCACACATGTCAAACTTTGGTTGGTCTGAATGGGCTCGCCATGTATGTTGCGTGACAGGTATGAACTGAGTTTACTTGTTGTGTCCTCTTTATATCACAATAGTTTGACAAAATTTCTCTATTCCCCAGCTACGGCTTTGTAGTAATAATGCAATACTTACTCCTTGTAAGGGGAGCATTTAAACAAAAGTCAATGTGACTTTATATAATCATATACTCTGATGCTTAGGGGGTTAGATATCCCGAAAACCAACCTAATTTTTAGGAAACATGAGTCTCTGTAGCCATGTTCCATCCTTACCTTGAAGCTCCACATACTGCCCGAAACACATACTGTGTGGAAGTAATCACAGGCACAATCAAAACACATCTGTTCAGTTATCTCAAGGCAGTGAGCAAATCACTCTGCAAGAAGTACTTTTTATGTTGTGACATATCCTACATTCACTGAATCTGAATCAGTCAAAACTCAATGGACAAGTGGTACCTTACATGAAATATTACATGCCGTTAATTACGCCCTTAGGGCTGATTCATACAACAGATGCAGCATTTCTAACTTGCTTTTATTCCTGTGACAGTAACGTCTTTTTTTAGATATATTCTTAAAACTACCATTCACGATTAAGGGTTTTCCAGGACTTTTCAAAATGGGACCACATTGGCCACCATAGGTCTACTCCGATGATGGTATTTGTCAGGTCTGTAAGTAACGACATCCCCTCCATACAGTCACCTGCCTACTGAGCCAAATGATTGGCTGCAGGGTTAGGTAATTAATGGGCATAATATCATCCAGACACAATGTAAGAGCAGCGCCTCTGACTGCTTACTGATAGGCACTTCATATATTAGGTGAAAGTGGGCGTCATATGAAAGGTAGACTAGTGCACGTGTACAGCATAAAAGGTTTGTTTGTAGTCTGTCACAGTAGAGGCACATAGGTCTTTACATAAGCTGTGGATGCATGATAGAAGATTTTTTTCTGAAGCCTGCAAAGTTGCTGCATCTTTTAGTTTAGATTAGTGATGGGTGGACTCGCAGATAACCGGGACCAACAGACCTAACCAGATTTTAAAAAAATCCAGCTCCGGCCCTGAATTGATCCCGGATATCTGGCTGCATGCCGGTCCCCATATAAGTCTATGGGGGCCAGAATCTGGTGATTAAAAATGGTAGTAGAAGGAATAGAGGCATAGAAGCAAGCGTGTTATACTTAACGAGGCTCCGGCACGGCTATAACTGCTTCCTGGCTGTTCATTCACTTCCAAGGCTGCTCATTACCTTCATTACATATGCACTGCTTTCAACGCCCACCAACATCTGTGATTGGTTGCAGTCAGATGCGCCCCCACCCTGAGTGGCAGCGTGTTAGATGACTGCTTCCAATCACAGACGCTATGCTTGTCTATTGTGGCATAAGACTAAATAAATAAATTTTAAAATTGGCATACAGTCCCCCATATTATGATACCCAGCACAGATAAAGCATACGGCTACAGGCTGCAGCCCCAGCCATGCGCCAATCTTGGCTGTGTATCAAAATAAGAGGAACCACATGTGGCTTTTTTTTTAAAAAATAAAATAAAAAATGTAAATAAAGAAATAAAAACTGGTGTGCATTTCCCCCAATTTTGATACACAGCCATGATAAAGCCTGACAGCTGGGGGCTGGTATTCTTAGGTTGGGAGACCTATAGTTATTGCCCCAGCCTAAAAAAAGAAAAAAAAAAGCAGCCTGTAGCCGCCCAGAATTGTCGCATCCAGTAGATGAGGCAATCCTAGCACTTCACTTGACTCTTCCCAATTGCCCTGGTGTGGTGGCAATCAGGGTAATAAGGGATTAATGGCAGGTCACAGCTGTCACTAAGCTCTAGATTATTAATGGGAGATGTCTATGACACCCCCATTTCTCATCTGTAAGTGAGAGTATATTAACACAAACCCTGAAAAAATACAGATAAACACTCTTTCACCAGTTTATTAACCCCAAAACATCCCTGCAGATCCGACGTAATCCACATAAGATACCACAACGATTCTAGCTATGCTATATTTGAAGTCAGAGCGCACAATCATGGAACATGACCACCTTGCTGCGGTGGCAATCGGGATAATAAGGGGTTAATGGCAGCTCACAACTGAGACCCTCCCAATACTAATCTGTAGGTGAAAGTAAATAAACACAAACACCAGAAAAATCCTTTATTTGAAATAAAATGCAAAAAAATACCCTCTTTCACCACTTTATTAACCTCTAAAACACTCCTGCAGGTCCGATCTAATTCACATCAGGTCCCACGACGATTTCAGCTCTGCTATATCAGAAGTCAGAGCGCATGTTCATGGAACATGACTGCTCTGGTGCTGTGGCAGGGTATTTCATTAAACTCAGTGACCAGATCTTATGTGGGGTCACTGATTTTACTGAGATCACATGAGGTTAGGTTAGCTGTGGTCATATGTGAAGGATCGTGGAAACCTCCATCTGTGACCACAAATCACCTGAGTGATGTCACCACTGATTGCTCCTCAGTTTCTGCCGGAAGCCTGAAGTCCACAGCTGGTGGTCATGTTCAATGATCGTGCGCTCTGACTTCAGATTTAGCAGAGCTGGAAGCATCGTGAGACCTCATGTGGATTACATCTGACCTTCAGGGGTGTTTTGGGGGTTAATAACGTGGTGAAAGAGGGTGGTTTTTTAGTATGTTATTCCAAATAAAGGATTTTTTGGGTATTTGTGTTTATTTACTCTCACTTACGGATTAGTAATGGGGGGGGTCTCCTAGAAACACAAAATGACTGTCAATTTTACTCGGTCTGGGTCTCCATGCAAGATTTTGCCACGTGGGGTAAGAATAATTCTGAGAAAGGTCAGTAATCAGCCCAGAACTACATAGGAGGACCAGTTAAGACTTGAAGAGACCTGGGAACACAGTCTCAAAGATTACCATTAGTAATACACTACACTGTCAAGGATGAAAATCTTCCAGGGCACGCAAGGTTCTCTGTTTATGCCAGGACATTTCCAAACCTGTTTGAAGTTTACCAATGACCATCTGGATGATTGAAGGGAGGCATGGGAGAAGGTCATGTGGTCAGATGAGACCAAAATAGAACTTTTTGGTATCAACTCCACTGTTTGGGGGAAGATGGATGGGTACAACCCAAGAACAACGTCTCAACCATGAAGCACGGGGTGGAAACATCATACTTTGGGGGTGCCTTCCTGCAAAGGAGACAGGATGACTGCACCAAATTGAAGGGATGATAGATGGGATCATGTATTGCAAAATTTTGGCCAACAACTTCATTCCCTCAGTATGAGCTTTGAAGATGGGTCTTGGTTGGGTCATTCAGCATGATCATCCAAAACACATAGCCAGGGCAACTAAGGAGTGGCTCCGTAAGAAGCATTTCAAGGTCCTTCAAGGTCTTTGGAGGGAACTAAAACTCAATGTTGGCCAGCGACAGCCCCAGAACCTTAAAGATCTGCAGAACATCTGTATGGAGAATTGGGCCAAAATTCCTCACACTGGTGAGCAAACCTGGTCAGGAACTACAGAAAACATCTGACCTCTATAATTGCAAATAGTTTTCTGTAAGAAATATTAAGTTCTGTTTTTTTATTGTATCAAATACTTATTTCATGCAATAAAATGCAAATTAATTCTTTATAAACTACATACAATGTAATTTTCTGGATTTTTGGAGGGAATTTTGTTTGTCACAGTTGAAGTGTATATAAAATAAAAAATACAGACCTCTCTATTCTTTGTAGGTTGGAAAAGTTGCAAAATCGGCAGCGTATCAAATACTTATTTTCCCCAGTTTATAAGCTGTATATATACCCTTCTGAGTTTAACTATAACATATGGGAAGAGTGGAAACTTGCTAACACGATTAAGGCAACGAAAGGATTATCAGTATGCAGGGTGGTTGGAGGTGAAAAGCTTTTCACACCCTAAGAACAACCAGCCACGCGGTAAACCTTCAGATCTAATGAAATATTGAGATTCGGTTTATCCTTGTGGTTCATTGAGGACTTTTCACTTACCGAGAGCTAAATATTAGAAACAGCTTCATATTAGTAACAGTAGTAGCCACCAAAGCTTGGTGAAAAGTACACGTCTGTTCTTTATTGATTACTCAGGACTGAATATGAATATTTTTTTAACATCTTGACTTTTACATTTATCATCTAAGTACATCTTTTTTATGATGCATTTATACAGTCACGTCAGTCCCAAATGTTCACATAATAAAAACAAGTAAAATAAATATGTTCATAATTTAGATTTTTTTTTCCCACACATGCAATGTAGATAAATTCTTATTGAGTTGAACATTGTTTTTATTTGTTTTTCTTTATGTTGTTTTTATAAATTGCTATAGTATTAAAATTATTGCGATCAGTTTTATATAATCCCTTAAATTTTTCAACCTTTTCCCATATTTCAGGCTTCAAACATAAAGATAAAAATTTTAATGTTATGGTGAAGAATCAACAACAAGTGGGACACAATTGTGAAGTTGAACGAAATGTATTGCTTATTTTAAACTTTTTAAAAAATAAATAACTGAAAAGTGGGGCGTGCGATATTATTCGGCCCCTTTAAGTTAATATTTTGTAACACCACCTTTTGCTGCAATTACAGCTGCAAGTCGCTTGGGGTATGTCTCTATCAGTTTTGCACATCGAGAGACTGAAATTCATGCCCATTCTTCCTTTGCAAAGAGCTGGAGCTGAGTGAGGTTGTATGGAGAGCGTTTGTGAACAGCAGTTTTTAGCTCTTTCCACAGATTCTCGATTGGATTCAGGTCTGGACTTTGACTTGGCCATTCTAACACCTGGATACGTTTATTTGTAAACCATTCCATTGTAGATTTTGCTTTATGTTTGGGATCATTGACTTGTTGGAAGGCAAATCTTCGTCCCAGTGTCAGGTCTTTTGCAGACTCCAACAGGTTTTCTTCAAGAATGGTCCTGTATTTGGCTCCATCCATCTTCCCATCAATTTTAACCATCTTCCCTGTCCCTGCTTAAGACAAACATGCCCAAACCATGATGCTGCCACCACCATGTTTAACAGTGGGGATGGTGTGTTCAGGGTGATGAGCTGTGTTGATTTTACGCCAAACATTTGGCATTGTGGTCAAAAAGTTTGATTTTGATTTCATCTGACCAGAGCACTTTCTTCCACATGTTTGCTGGGTCTCCCAGATGGCTTGTGTCAAACTTTAAACAACACTTTTTATGGATATCTTTGAGAAATGGCTTTCTCCTTGCCACTCTTCCATAAAGGCCAGATTTGTGCAGTGTACAACTGATTGTTGTCCTATGGACAGACTGTCCCTCCTCAGCTGTAGATCTCTGCAGTTCATCCAGAGTGATCATGGGCCTTTTGGCTGCATCTCTGATCAGTCTTCTCCTTGTTTGAGATGAACGTTTGGATGGATGGCCGGGTCTTGGTAGATTTGCAGTGGTATCATACTCCTTCCATTTCAATATGATCGCTTGAACAGTGCTCCTTGGGATGTTTAAAGTTTTGGAAATCTTTTTGCAACCAAATCCGACTTTAAACTTCTCATGGACCTGCCTGTTGTGTTCCTTGGTCTTCATGATGCTCTCTGCGATTTAAACAGAACACTGCGACCATCACAGGGCAGGTGCATTTATACGGAGACTTGATTACACACAGGGGCTTATATTTATCATCATCAGTCATTTAGGACAACATTGGTTCATTCAGAGATCCTCAATGAACTTCTGGAGTGAGTTTGCTGCACTGAAAGTAAAGGGGCAGAATAATATTGCACGCTCCAATTTTCAGTTATTTATTTTTTTAAAAAGTTTAAAATAAGCAATAAATTTCGTTCAACTTCACAATTGTGTCCCACTTGTTGTTGATTCTTCACCATAACATTAAAATGTTTATCTATATGTTTAAAGCCTGAAATGTGGGAAAAGGTTGAAAAATGCATGGGAGCCGAATACTTTCGCAAGGCACTGTATGTCACACGGAAATTTCCGCAAAATTCGCTGACTGTCATGGCGTCATCAGACGCTCTTTGCATTGCAGATTCTGACATTCTGCACGATGGTTTCTGGTGTTGTGGAGTTTACCCGTCGTCTTGTTGTGTCCACCCTACTCTTGTTTTCCTTCTAATTTCTTGTTATCTTATACCTCCATGTGTGCATGCTGTGTGACAGAGTTTTGGTTTCTCCTATTTGTCTATTTTTGTGGGTTAAATCACACTCCTGTCAAGGCCTCCCTGGGGACGAGGTACGGGATATAAGATCAGGTCTGGTCAGGAGCAGGGCCAGGGAGGAGTATCAGACATTCCCACCTTTAGGGGTATCTCTGAGAATAGGGATAGCACAGGGCCTTCTAGTCTGAAGGTCAGCTTAGAGGCTCTGGTTTCCCACTATCTCCATAGTCCCATGTGACAATATAATGATAATTTGACTATGTAATGATATGCCAGCTGTTATATTTGGAATAGATTCTCTAATAGAAGCAGTCCTGATGATGATCTGTCCACTGTCTTAAACAAGCATGCAAAATTAGATGAACTTCCATCTCACATATTCAAGACAAATAGATTAATTCACCACATGCACAGTTTTAAAGAAAGCCTCTAGTCTGACTCTTTTCTGTAATTGTCCTTTCTATATTGTTGCCTTTTTTCAACACTATCCACAGAATATGTGGAGCCCCATTACCTTCAGGTCGCCTCAGGGTCTTCAGGGACTCCACATGCTGGGATTCCTCTGACAACAAGCAGGTCAGGTTAACTTCAATGGGAATCGTGACGCCACTCTCGGTATTTGCGGTCAGGGGTTGACCGCCACTGCAGTTTAGGGAGCGCCTGGGGCTGATGGTAGATGCAGTCAGTTGTTGTGGCCTCCCGAGAGTGAGGCTGTCCCCAGGGCCCAGTGTAAGTGTGTAGTACCACAGGTCACAGAAGAACTCACACCCAGGCAGCAATGTCTTTCAGGGTTTTTACTCACGTTCTGCTGGCACAGTGAGACGACCCGGGCGATGCTATGATGAACCAGGTGGAACCAGGTGTCCTTCAGGCTGATCCAGGGGTGACTGCCGACTCGCCTTCCTAGCCCTTCTTGTTTGGGGTGACTCCTTACTTGTAGTACTGCGGGAATCACCCAGGGAAGTCGCAACTGCCATTCTCCCCTTTCTGGCCCGTTTGCTGACAGCATGGACCAAGTAATGCTGGCTGCTTGCCTTCTTTTACTTAAGGGCCCCTTCGTTGCTGTGGATGCTGCGGATTCTGTGTGGTTCGGTGAGGTACATCCAGTACCCTCACCAGCAGGTTTAGCAGGCCGAGTACATGGGTTCCTGCTCTAGGGACCTGTTTCCCCGTGCGGGCTTGGTCTACCGGTAGTCCCCTTACTCAGCCATCTCTTCACTAGGTGGATTTCAGGCAGCCCTACTGGGTAGCCGCACTCCCTCGCCAGCAGCCACTACAGGTGCAGTGTCTGACAGTGTCCTGCTCTTCTGCTCTACACCTCAGACGCGGCTGCTCCACTCCTACTCCTCTGGCTGTCACTGCACAACTCTCACCCAGCTACACTACAGCCCCACACTAACTGAGATGCGAGGGCTACGCCCCCTCCCTGGGACTGCCCAGGGGTCCCCTCTAATGTATGTGTGTGTGTGTGTTCTGGTTACTTTGTGTCTGTGTGGCCACACCCTAGTCAGCCTCTGGGATTACCTGTTAGTGCAGTACTCAGTGGTGCCTGACTAGGTCAGGGGCGCCACAAATACGTCATTGATATAAGATATGTGGGGTCTAGCACCCAATAACCACATGTCAGTTAAATATCTGCTCCACATGAATGGGTGATAACCAGCAATACTCATCAGTGGCCATTAACCCCTTAACGACCGCGGGCCGTAAAATTACGTCCTAGTGGTCATAACGTTACTGCCCGCGGTCTCCTGGCAGCAGCATGCTGCGATTGGCGCACATCTCAGCTGATTTTCACAGCTGAGATGTGTGCCTGCTAGGCACGAGCAGAATCGTTATCTGCTCGTGCCGTTTAACCCCTGTAATGGCGCTGTCAATATGTGACAGCGCCATTATAAACGCGATCGCGGTAAAGTTTTACTTACCGCCCGATACCGGAAGTCAGGTGACATAATCACGTGACTTCCGATGGTTGTCATGGTAGTACAGGGTCATGTGATGACTCCTGTGCTAGACATGAACTACTTTCACTTTCGCTTTCCACGGAGGCCAGGGAAGCAGAAAGTGCACATATCTGCTGTTTACAGCTGTGTAGCTGTGATCAGCAGATAGTGCAGAGCGATCGGATTGCTGATCGCAATAGCCCCCTAGGGGGAATAGTAAAATAAAAAAAAAAAAAGTAAAAAAAAAAGTTTTAAAAAATTAAAAAAAAAACATAAAAGTTCAAATCACCCCCCTTTCGCCCCATTGAAAATTAAAGGGTTAAAAAAATAAAAAATATACACACATTTGGTATCGCCGCGTTCAGAAACGCCCGATCTATCAAAATATAAAATCAATTAATCCGATCAGTAAACCGCGTAGCGGCAAAAAAATTCCAAAGGCCAAAATGACGTTTTTTTGTCGCCACAACTTTTGCGCAAAATGCAATAACAGGCAATCAAAACGTAGCATCTGCGCAAAAATTGTAACGTTAAAAACGTCAGCTCGAGTCGCAAAAAATAAGCTGTCAATGAGCCTCAGATCCCGAAAAATGAGAACGCTACGGGTCACAGAATATGGGTAAAATGTGCGCCACTTTTTTCAGACAAACTTCCGAATTTTTTTTAACCCCTTATATAAAAGTAAACCTATACATGTTTGGTGTCTACGAACTCGCACTGACCTGAGGCATCACAGCAACACATCAGTTTTACCATACAGTGAACACAGTGAATAAAATATCTCAAAAACAATAGTGCTATCGCACTTTTTTTGCAATTTTTCTGCATTTGAATTTTTTTTGCCATTTTCCAGTACAGTATATGGTAAAACCTATGGTTTCATTGAAAAGTACAGCTTGTTCCGCAAAAAATGAGCCCTCACATGACCATATTGACTGAAAAATAAAAAAGTTACGTCTCTTAGAAAAAGAATGGCGAAAAAAAAAAACGGAAAGTGAAAAATCGGCCGGTCATGAAGGGGTTAAATAATGTGAGGAGTTGCTATGTTCCACTCTATATATTGCTTATATCCAGCCACTGCCAGAAGCGATGTCAGCTGATCAGTTAAAGAAGTTGTCCAGTTACCAAAACTGATTTTTTTTTTCTCATAAATCTTGCTAATATGTGCCTCTCCAGTCTCCACACATCTATAATGTTTTTTTAGCAAAATTACCTTTTATTGTGCTCTAGCAGCACATCCTCATTTCTGGCTCCCATCAGAGCTGGAGCTCTCTAGACTTCATGGGTTCAGTTACTACAACTCCCATAATCCTTTGCAATAACTAGCAATCTATCTCACACCCACTCAGATCTCCACCAAAACTGTTCCCTCCCTCCTTCCTGTGTGCACTGCCCAATCATGGTAATAGAGCTTTTATCATTTGGTCTTTCTGATCTATTTCATAGTATATATTCCAGTATGTATGTGACGCCCTGGACCCCCAGGGGACACAGGTAACAACACCATCAACACCACATACACCCCCCATCCTTAGTGAGGACACAACAGTCACCCGAAAGAGAGACCTGATGCCTCCCTCAGGGCAAGTAGGGCACACCAGGTGGGCGGAGTCAGGTGGAAAGACGTGCCCACCGAGGAGACTACTGTCCTGAGGCAGGAAATACAAAAAGATGGAGTTGTAGAGTGACAGCGACAGGGGGTGTAGAGGAGTATATGTCAGGAACCCGGGTAGGAGCCTGGGACCCTTGTAACGTCAGGCAGGCAGACGGTGGTGGCCGCCTGCAGGAGTATCGGTGTACTACCGGTGGAACCGTAGGGACCGGGCTGGGTTGGAGCCCGCCGGACCTGAACCGGGGAGTCAACCGATTACCGGAGCACCAGAAACCGGGTACTCAGACCCCGTCCTAGCTTGGAAACCACTGAGTGTAGGCAAATTGACTGATTGCAGTCTGGACCTCACGGGTTCATTCTCACCCCAAGACCCGAAAGAAGGCAAAACCCCACCGAGACCGGGTGAGCGCCACCGCCAAAGGCCAACCACCCGATGGGCCAGCGCCTGCGGGCAACAGAGAGCTCCTCCGGCAGCTGAACGCCGGGGAGCGGGCTACCACTGCCCAGGCAGGGGAACCGAACACCAAAAACCAGAGGTGCAGGGAAGAGGGACCATCACCAACCTCACTGGGGACATCAGCAGCCGGTCGCGGGTACCAACCATCCTCGAACTTTAGTATACCAGTGACTCTGAGTGTGATTAATCGTGAGTACACCGGTGCCATCCGGGCACCGCACCGCTGCGCCCTGCACCACATCGCCATCGCCGTCCCCATCGGGCCCTGGGACGCACCACCCATACCCACGGAGGGGTTAACATCAAGGCTGCGCCACCAACACCGATCCCGGGAATACCCTCCACTCCTGCCGCAGCGGCAGTGCATCTCGTCACCACAAACCGTGGGTGGCGTCGTGGCTCACCCGACACCCACCGTACACCACCACCCCCACTGCTTCCCCTTAACGGAGTGACGTGACCCCCTCCCCCTCCGTCTGGAGGCGCTCGAGCCACCGACCACCCGGACCTCGAGCGGCTCGGCCTGAGCTGCGGAGCGGCCGAGCCCTCTCAGGGCGGTACATATATTTATAAGCTATATATGTAACATCCGGTCACCTGCACAACAAGTCCCAGAGTGGAGCAAGATAGTGACATATAGCACGCTATGTGTCAGAGCAGAGCATGTCACTAACTGTCTCCACTCTGGGACTTGTGCAGGTGACTGAGTGGAGCAAACTGGTCCCATGCAGTGTCCGGTCACCTGTGCTGCTGGTAGGAGCAATGATCACACTGCCAACACCGCAGGCTCTCCTGACAGCAGAGCAGTGCACAGCGGGCGGATAGTGTGATCACATACTTGCGTGACAGGGGGGATTTCAGCTGAAGAAACCCCCCTGTACTCTACACTGGCGCCCCGTACCTCCCACATCTGACGGATGCTAAGCAGCTCACCCCTCCACACTGGAGCCCTCCGGATCCTCCCCTCCATGCAGGGCTGTGCCGTGTGGTAGTCACCGCCCACAGCCCTGTCAATCAATGTGAGTGGCACCAGCATCCTCTGACGTAACCGTCAAGTTTGAGAGCCCGGAACTTGACGGGACGTAAGAGGATAATAGCGGCCATGACACAATTATGACAGGAATATCAGGGTCCTTGTAAGACTCCACATGTAGCACAACAAAAGGCAGCAACCATAGGTGAATGAGGTGGAGTCTGGCCTTGAAGACAAAGCAGGTGCAATATACCTAGCATCTCCGACACCCATGCTGCATTGACCAAAATATTGTGAACCAGGAATAAAAAATGTAATCGCACTCAATTTTAAAAGAAATCAATCATGTCGCAATTTTAATCTAAAACTTTTATTTTTCTGCAAGCAATTAATTCTTAACTTTTCTAATTTTCTTCTGTTTAACCTACTTTATTTTAGCATTGTAGACAACTGTATATTTCCTTCTATAAGTGACACAATTAACGTATGTCATCACACATATAAATGAAGGTGTTTGCTTTCCATGTGTCTATCATTTTCTTATAATGCTATCACCACCATTAACACAATCTGTATAAACGAAATTGTAAGTGTAATTCTGAGTGTTATCAAAAGTGTTAACACAAGTGATAACTGTACTAAATAGGATCGTCATCTGTACTGTGCGTCCCAGTTGTGCTGATACATTCAGAATCTGTACATTTCATGATTTGCTTGTGTGAATGTGTCATACCTTTCATACTTTTCTATTATTTTGTCATTAGAAATTAGAATTCAATAATCTCTAGTAAAACTAAATTTTTAGATTGTATCTCATTCAGACTCCATAATGGAGAAAGTCTTGAGCACCATGAGTGCAGTTTAGTTCATTGGTTAGGAACGAATATTCCAGTAATGAATGACACCACTGGTTCCCCATGCTCCAACAGCGCTGAAAAATGTCTAATGAAACATCCCTAGTACAGTGGAACCTCGCTTAACGAGTAATCCAGTTAGCGAGTATTTCGCTTAACGAGCAAAGCTTTCTGTAAATTTGTAACTCAGTTTACAAGCAAGCTTTGTCGTACAAGCAAAATACTCACTTCACACACTTCCGGTTCCATACATCCACCACGCTCTAACCCGCTCTTGCAGTCCACACAAACACTAACAAACACACACAAACACGCACGTGCACACACATATTATACTCACCTTGCCTTCTGTTCCATCGCCGGCCTCCCGGTTCTTGTAATTCGCCGGTACAGGATGTGTATCGGGTAACCATCGCGACGAGGAAAGAACTTCCGCTGTCACCTGCTACTCAAAGGCAGTGCACTGACCAATGAGAGGCAAACGGCTCCTGCCTTTGACGTCAGCATTCCGGCAGCGGAAGTTCCTTCCTCGTCGCGATGGTTACCTGATACACATCTTGTAGCGGCGAACTGCAAGATCCAGGAGGCCGGCGATGGAACGGAAGGTAAGGTGAGAATAATATGTGTGTGTGCGTGCGTGTTTGTGCATGTTTCTGTGTGTTTGTGTGTGTTTTTGCGTGTTTGTACGTATCTGGAATGGCACAATAGGGGACCAGGATGGGACATTTAACAAGTTGTAGAATGAATTGTCTGCATTGCAATGATTTCCTATGGGAAATCTTGCTTTGCTGAACGAGTAACTTGGTTAACAAGCACAGTCCCAGAATGGATTGTTCTGGTTAACCAATGTTCCACTGTATCTCCACTCTAGTGCTATAGGGGTAAGATGTCTTTCACCAGTGCTGGAGAGTAGATCATGTATTGTACCGGGCACAAATCTGCCATGTATTGTGCCTTAGTGATGCAGTGAGTTACAGCTGCCCAATAAATTACAGGGGCATGTCAGTATTGTGAATGGGATAACCCAGTCGCTCAATCACGGACTGGGGCGCGCTGACTATCCTCATGCTATTCAGGATTGACCAGCCACCCAATCACCCAATCAGGCTTGTTTTTTTTCAAGGTGTCACCCTTTCAGGCTTTTTAGTGGGCTGACAATAGTCAGACCATTGCTAGTCTTAGCTTTGCTCAGTGGTGTGCATGTATTATGGTTCTGTGTTCTGTTGTTCTCTTCTTGCTGCTTAACCACGGACCTTGCTTTTAATTATTCATTTGCCTAGCCCCTCTTGTTTTGATCCGTTACCATTTTGGACTTCTGGTCTTTTGCTGTGACGTGTTTTCTCTTTTGTCTTGCCCCTTTGCCTTTAATGTAAGTTAAAGAGTTGGTCGGGGGTCGTGATAGTCATAGCAGAGACTGCTGTTCGGCTGCAGCGCAGCCCGTTTTAATTTCTCTGCACACCGATCTCTGCTTTAGTGCAACTCAGTATTTGCCTCCGGTACATGTTTGACAGTTTTCTCACTTACCGGAGACACGTACATACGTGGACTTATGTAATCCTAATGGTTTGGTCACACTAAGTATTTTGGAACGAAACGTGTGTCCGTTCCGTACTTACGTGTGTCCGTTTGTTTCTCACGCTGACATGTCCGTTTTTCTCCGGTATTACAGGTGTCACATGGCCCGGACCCGTACCACACGGATGTAGTGTGGATGCAGTCCCGTGTGACACGCGCCGGAAAAAACGCACGTGTCAGAGAAAAAAATAAATCTTTACTCACCTTCTCCAGCCCTCCTGTCTCTGCCGCTGCTGTCATTTGCTTCCGACCGCCGCTCATTATGCTCATTTAATATTCACTTCACTGCGGTCGAAAACAGCAGCAGCGGGGAGTCGGCAGGGCTGGAGGCCGAAGATCAGTACCCTGGACAGCAGGAAGGACCACGTGAGTATGCAAATTACCGGTTCTCCGTGTGTTATCGCGGATAGCACACGCAGAACACACGTGGGCCGCACGTACCGGAGACACGTACTTACCAAACGCAACACGCAGGGAAAATACATGTCTCGCGGCATGTGCGTGATTTTCACGTATCTGTGACAGAGGCCTTAGAGATATTTTCTCTTGCTGTGCCACAAACACTGACACTTCCACAGATTTCTTTATTAAAACTTCTTTACTGACAACAATCAAATAGATATATTCTTCACGCTTTAAGCAGGCACACTCTTGTTCCCCGAAGGGGTTTCCATTAACAACGGGTATCACATATACTTTGCCGGTTGTCCTCTTCCCTGGTACTGGGGCTTCTGTTGGAGCACTGTAAGGGGTGGACAGACCCCTGGTAACAAAGAAGCAGTTTCCCCCCTGAAGATGCCCCACGCTGGGGTAGCCAGAGATGCTGATGTGATGTTATCTGTGTTTATAGCAGTAACTGGTGTCCCCACTAGGTGTCAGGGTGAACAGTGGTCCCTATGGGAACAGTGACAGGAGAAGGAGGGGCAGGGCAGCCTAGGGGGAGGGATAGAGGGCTCTGTAGCAGAGTGAGAGTTGTAGTTAGAACAGAAGTGTGTGTTGAGACAGAGAGAAGCAACGGGGCAGAGTGTGGGAGCGACACGTGGTAGATAGCCAAAGGAAGAGAAAGTGCCTCAATACGCAGACAGAGATACTCGGGTAAGACTCGTACGAGCCTAGACAAGAGAAACAGGAGTGTGTGGGTAAAGCCCATAGGAGTGGAATACGTGTATAGCTAAAGAGACAGAAGTAGACGGGTAACGCCCGCTGAAGAGAAAAGGAAAGTAGTCCCCCGGCAAGAATTATACTTTGAACCTGAAGGGTTTGTGTGCCGAAACTGTACAGCAAGATGTTCAATAAAGTGTCTTTTGGTTTATCAACTGAATGTCTGCAGCGTGTTACTGAGCCTGAAGAAGAGTCCCTGCCATCCACACTCTGCCCCACAAACGGAACCCATCCTTTAATAGTGACGGCCGGGCCGGGGGTCAGCCTGATGCATAAAGTGGCCATCACAGCAACCCTCAAGACACCCCCTGCCCCCGTTACAAAGTGGCGCTGCGAGCAGGGTGAAGCCTGTCTGCAAGGGACCCCGACCCAAAAATGTGAGGAAGACCAAGTGGTGCCTAAGGCGTTGGACCGGTCGCAAGATGGCGGTAAGATGGCCGCCGTCTTCATAGACACAGTGGAGGCGCAGAAAATTGGCGCCAAACGCAAAACACTGAGCTGGCCGGGAAGAAGAAGAAGTGCAGAGTGTGCCGCCTAAAGAGGGGAGGTACTTGCCCCAAGATGCTGCGGAGGACTAGAGACGGGGGCGGCGTTGCAGGAAAGAAGAATCGTCGCCTATGCTGGGTCGACTTGGTGAGTGAGGCCAGGGGTGGAGTGTATGCAAGAGCGGGAAAAGAAGGTCTGCCTCCCCCTTCCCTGGCGCCATTACAGCTAGAGCAACAGGAGACGCCAACTCAGCGGCCTGCGCTAAACAAAATGGAGACACAGGCAGACAAACGAGCCGAAGCAGGCGTGCTGGTGACAACTGGCCTAGGAAGAGGACACCCGAGGCGAAGCTTAGTGGAAGAGGCACCTACCATACAGTTACCGGCTGTGACCGGAGGACTGGAGAGGCCCACAAAGGTCATGTGGGTCACCTCGTGGGATGCTGTTACCGGGGAGACGACCACAGAAGTCCGGGCCACCTGCACGACCCAACTGACGCTGGGAAGCGGGACACTCGGAGCACCCCTCCAGAGTCCGGAGGCGGCTGCGTCGGTCAAGGTAGGGCCTCCGCCCCCCACAGAAGTCCAGGCCCCGGGCTGGCAAAACATCCTAGAGTTTGAGGAAGATGAGTGGGGGTTTATCTGGGAGCCAGTGAAGCCGGCGCCCCTAACCCGGCGACAGTCCCCACCGCTTGAGATAGATCTGGTGCAAGAAAGGCTTCTGGCCGAGACCGTGGCAAGGGAAATGATGGCCGGGTCCCGCAGTGAAGAATTTGACCGGCAGCGTAGCATTGGCACCGTGGTCAAGTTTAATCAGGCCGAGGGATACGGGTTTATAGAAGATGATGAGACCGGAGAACACTTCTTTTATAATCGAGTCAATTTGGACACTGAGGGGTTACCACAACGTCTCCATACCCTGTATCTGGGTGAGAAGGTAAAATTCAGAAGAGAAGTGGGTTGCCGGGGCCTGTTCGCAGTGGGAGTGACCCAGATGCCCACTGTCCAGGAGGCCGCGCAGTGGCAGCAGGAGATAGAGTGGGAAGATTGCCAGTACAGGAGGCGTACGCAGCAGAGACCGGTGACCACTGAAGTTTGTCGGCCAAGAAGCACTCCGGCAGCACTGCCAGAAGCGGCTGCTGGGCCGGTAGCCGAGCCGGCAGAAGGGGATCAGGCGAAGGAAGCACCGGCGATCTTGGCGATTCGCCAGAGCATGGTGTCGCATCCGGTGGTTGTTGTTGGCAGCCCACAGCCGTCCCATCCAGCTACCCCATCACCCCCGCCGGGGGCTGAGGGGCCAAAACCGGAGGCCGGAGAAACAGAGCTGCAGCCAAATTATGAACCGTTTCAAAGGCTGCGCCGCTTATCAGGCCAATCCCTCTCCGAGTATGTGAGGGCCCAGCGGGCTGAATGGCTGCACGCCTACCACCCCGCGTGAGATAACAGTAACCAGAGGTGACGGACATGGATGTTTTCAAGAACCGGTACTGTTGAAAGCCGGTGAATGTTTTCAGTTGCAGCAATGTTTAAGGTACTGAGCCCGGGAGGAGCCTGACGCCGGACTGTGCAGGGACTCCTTCTGTGACTGTTAAGAAAATTATTGCTTGTTGTTTCCTGCCCACGTAAGACCGGGAGCGCTGGGATAGCCTCCGGGCAGAAGGTCAGCTAAGACCGGGAGCGCCTGCGGAGGGGCTCCGGGCAAAGATGCTACTAAGACCGGGAGCTCCCTTGGAGGGACTCCGGGCACTGAACTTGGGTGCCTTTTGATGTGTTGTGAAGATTGTGCTCTATAGTTTGGTTTTAAAGTTTTATGCGATAAAGTGAGAAGATTGCTTTACACCCGTGTGTATGTGTTTTTGCCAGATGTTGTCTTACAGGTCCGAACCTTGCCGGGAGGCTGAGGTAAAAGAGGGGAGGAATGTAAGGGGTGGACGGACCCCCTGGTAACAAAGAAGCAGTTTCCCCCCCTGAAGATGCCCCACGCTGGGGTAGCCAGAGATGCTGATGTGATGTTATCTGTGTTTATAGCAGTAACTGGTGTCCCCACTAGGTGTCAGGGTGAACAGTGGTCCCTATGGGAACAGTGACAGGAGAAGGAGGGGCAGGGCAGCCTAGGGGGAGGGATAGAGGGCTCTGTAGCAGAGTGAGAGTTGTAGTTAGAACAGAAGTGTGTGTTGAGACTGAGAGAAGCAACGGGGCAGAGTGTGGGAGCGACACGTGGTAGATAGCCAAAGGAAGAGAAAGTGCCTCAATACGCAGACAGAGATACTCGGGTAAGACTCGTACGAGCCTAGACAAGAGAAACAGGAGTGTGTGGGTAAAGCCCATAGGAGTGGAATACGTGTATAGCTAAAGAGACAGAAGTAGACGGGTAACGCCCGCTGAAGAGAAAAGGAAAGTAGTCCCCCGGCAAGAATTATACTTTGAACCTGAAGGGTTTGTGTGCCGAAACTGTACAGCAAGATGTTCAATAAAGTGTCTTTTGGTTTATCAACTGAATGTCTGCAGCGTGTTACTGAGCCTGAAGAAGAGTCCCTGCCATCCACACTCTGCCCCACAAACGGAACCCATCCTTTAATAGTGACGGCCGGGCCGGGGGTCAGCCTGATGCATAAAGTGGCCATCACAGCAACCCTCAAGACACCCCCTGCCCCCGTTACAAAGTGGCGCTGCGAGCAGGGTGAAGCCTGTCTGCAAGGGACCCCGACCCAAAAATGTGAGGAAGACCAAGTGGTGCCTAAGGCGTTGGACCGGTCGCAAGATGGCGGTAAGATGGCCGCCGTCTTCATAGACACAGTGGAGGCGCAGAAAATTGGCGCCAAACGCAAAACACTGAGCTGGCCGGAAGAAGAAGAAGTGCAGAGTGTGCCGCCTAAAGAGGGGAGGTACTTGCCCCAAGATGCTGCGGAGGACTAGAGACGGGGGCGGCGTTGCAGGAAAGAAGAATCGTCGCCTATGCTGGGTCGACTTGGTGAGTGAGGCCAGGGGTGGAGTGTATGCAAGAGCGGGAAAAGAAGGTCTGCCTCCCCCTTCCCTGGCGCCATTACAGCTAGAGCAACAGGAGACGCCAACTCAGCGACCTGCGCTAAACAAAATGGAGACACAGGCAGACAAACGAGCCGAAGCAGGCGTGCTGGTGACAACTGGCCTAGGAAGAGGACACCCGAGGCGAAGCTTAGTGGAAGAGGCACCTACCATACAGTTACCGGCTGTGACCGGAGGACTGGAGAGGCCCACAAAGGTCATGTGGGTCACCTCGTGGGATGCTGTTACCGGGGAGACGACCACAGAAGTCCGGGCCACCTGCACGACCCAACTGACGCTGGGAAGCGGGACACTCGGAGCACCCCTCCAGAGTCCGGAGGCGGCTGCGTCGGTCAAGGTAGGGCCTCCGCCCCCCCACAGAAGTCCAGGCCCCGGGCTGGCAAAACATCCTAGAGTTTGAGGAAGATGAGTGGGGGTTTATCTGGGAGCCAGTGAAGCCGGCGCCCCTAACCCGGCGACAGTCCCCACCGCTTGAGATAGATCTGGTGCAAGAAAGGCTTCTGGCCGAGACCGTGGCAAGGGAAATGATGGCCGGGTCCCGCAGTGAAGAATTTGACCGGCAGCGTAGCATTGGCACCGTGGTCAAGTTTAATCAGGCCGAGGGATACGGGTTTATAGAAGATGATGAGACCGGAGAACACTTCTTTTATAATCGAGTCAATTTGGACACTGAGGGGTTACCACAACGTCTCCATACCCTGTATCTGGGTGAGAAGGTAAAATTCAGAAGAGAAGTGGGTTGCCGGGGCCTGTTCGCAGTGGGAGTGACCCAGATGCCCACTGTCCAGGAGGCCGCGCAGTGGCAGCAGGAGATAGAGTGGGAAGATTGCCAGTACAGGAGGCGTACGCAGCAGAGACCGGTGACCACTGAAGTTTGTCGGCCAAGAAGCACTCCGGCAGCACTGCCAGAAGCGGCTGCTGGGCCGGTAGCCGAGCCGGCAGAAGGGGATCAGGCGAAGGAAGCACCGGCGATCTTGGCGATTCGCCAGAGCATGGTGTCGCATCCGGTGGTTGTTGTTGGCAGCCCACAGCCGTCCCATCCAGCTACCCCATCACCCCCGCCGGGGGCTG